>NC_050575.1:121085754-121700754 GCF_011100635.1 Trichosurus vulpecula | reverse complement strand
AAGGGATACGATATGTCTTTCTCAGGTAGTACTTCACCTAGACTGCTTGGTAATGTAATCTTTCTCTGTATTCATGTCCAATCTTCTTAACTAGATAAGATGATCAGGAGAAGCGATAGTGTAATATTCATCTTTATATCCTCTGCTGGAAATAAGGTAAAAATAAATATTTGTTTATTGATCTAGGGAATCTTCGTGCTAGCCTTATTGAGTACAATGCTGGTCTCACAAGTAAGAAGTTATCCACAGGGTACAACTTGAGTCCTTCTTCCAGTCCAAGGGTTTCTTCCCATGTAATCTTGATAATATTGGGACACCAAAATTAAATAAATAAACCTGTGAATGAACAGTTGAACTATCCCAATGAATGAAAGCATGAACAATAAATAAGTAAATGGATAAACAGATAACAGATAAATGACTGAATGAACAAATTGATCCCTTAAGATAACCTCATTATCCTCTCTCTTCTAACTGGGAATGATGCTAATGAGAATTCACTGGTTTAATCATTATTTGTAAAGCTTAGTCTAATCAGGTTCTTTGTCTGAATCAGCAGGCAAAAACAAAATCTGTATTGAAGGTTTTTAGGGCAGTTATATGTAGCCTGACATTCACATCTTGGTCAGTTCAGCCAACGTGGGTACCTTTGTTGAGCACTGCAGTTTCAGTGGAGAAGTCATACATCCTCTTCTGGTATAGGGCAGAGTGAGGCATATGAATGCAATTCATCCGAACCCCACTTTCCTCAGTGCCCTGGCACCAGAAAACATTGATCTGATATGAACTAATTCATACAAAATGTGACTGATTACAATTTAACTTGTTGCCCCCCCCCCACCAAGGGTAGTTGCATTGTTTAAAAAAGATATTTAAAAAGATCAAGTTTAATCATGGTTCTGCCATTAACGTGGAATATAACTTTGACTTTGGGAAAGACATTTCCCTTCTGTGGGGCTCAGTTCTTCATCTGTAAACTAAGGGAGCATATTAGATAATCAATAATGGGTCTTTCACCTCTAAATCCTGGTAGCCTATGAATCATTATCGACATTTATTGTGTGATCCTAAATCATTTTACCGTTTCTAAACCTCAGTTTCTTCACTTTCAAGATGGGCATACTATTACTTGCACTACCTACCTCAAAGGCTTATTATAATGAAGACTCTTTTAACCTTTAGAGTATTTAAAGAAATTCAATTTATTATCTTTCAACAATATCTAATGATGGATTTGGGGCAAACCAGAAAGAAAGATATTTTGGAGAGAAACAGCCATTTCACTCCATATATGGAGAACTGAAAGAGTACTAGGTCTGATGTCAAAGCAGTTAGCATGGTACACTGGGAAGAACTGTGAATTTGGAATCAAAGAACCTGTGTTCAAATCTTGCTTCTGATACTTACTACATGTGTGAACTTAAGAAAATCATATAAGCATTAGTTTCTTCATCTCTAAAAAGAGGAGAATTCAACTAAATAGCCTTTGAAGTCTTATCCAACTTGTCCAAACAAGTCTATGTTTCTATAAGCTCCTCTCTATGACTATGGGCTTCATTTTCCCTATTTATAAAATGAACAAGTTGAAGTAGGTGAACTCTTATAGCTTGGAAACTTATGACCTGTAGTTTTGATTTTCTGTGAAAGCCAGTCAGGAAGATTGTATAAGAAATGTTTTGAAAAAAGTCCATGTGCCTAAGGATGAAAACTGAGGTAAAGTAGAGAACTGGAAGTGGCAGTATGTTTGGGGAGAAAGAGAAAGATGTGGGAGGTGGGCTAAATAGGTAGAAGAGATCCAAACCAAACCTCCTTGACATAGGTTTCTTCCACATTCCAGTCTTCTTTCTTTCTCTCATTCTGCATGAATAAAGACAGCTTTTTTTGGTAGATCTGCTTTTGTGGGGGGAAGGGTAATTGCAAGTCACTGTATGAAAGGCAGTCACCAGGGCACAGAGGCTGTCTAATATTTCAGCTTCCTACTCTGGGATTCAATTGTTTTCTCTGGCCTTTTGTGCTCTTAGTTTATGAAAAATCAATAGTTTAATATAGAAAAAAATCCCCTGGCCATCTATTTAGGGCTGCATTACCTCTAGCACAGAGCTCTGGTTCTCCCTGTCAGCATGGTTAGGATCCTGAACACATGCCTGGTTTCTGTGGAGGTTGATTCAACCTCCAGGAGGCCACTCTCCAGATAAGAGAACAATAATAAGCTTGTTTCCAACATTAACAGGTTGTATGGCCATTGCAAAGGCATTTTAATTTCTCTAAGACTCAATTTCTTCATCTGTAAAGTGGGGATAATAATCCTTGCATTACCTACTTAACAGGGATATCATGATGGACACACTTTATATATTATTTTTAAACTGCATAGGTAAAAGCTGTTAATATTACTATAAAATAATATTTAAAAACTTACATTTTATAGAGTTTTATTTCTACTTTTTACAGAAGTTTCTTATCTCATTTGAGTCTCTCAGAAACCCTGAAAGATAGTTCAGGCACTAATACACCTATTTAACAGATGAAGAAATTCAAGACCAGCAAGGCTTAGTGATTTGTGTGCATGCACACACACCACACACACACACAGAGAGAGAGAGAGAGAGAGAGAGAGAGAGAGAGAGAGAGAGAGAGAGAGAGGAAGAGAGGGAGAGAGAGAGAGGGAGAGAGAGAGAGAAAGGGAGAGAGAGAAATGCACATACACACATATAGCCAGAGCAAGTTCATAAGATCTTTGATTTAAAGCTAGACAGTGTCTTAAAAGGCTATCTGGTCCAAATTTCTTATTTTACACATGAGGAAACTGAGGTTTAGAGTGGTTAAGTGACTCACCCAACATCACAAATAATAAGTAGTTCCTCTGGTTTCAAATCCAACACATACTTTTCGTTGTACCATGACTTTGCTCATCTAGTGAAACATTAAAATTTTAATAGTTTAATAGAGAAAACCTGTGTCATCCACTCAAGCCAAAAGAGGAAGGCCAATTCCATGCTCTCTACTTTCTAGTCAGGCTACTATCTTTGCTTGTTGAATTGTTAATCATTCCATGGGGCCTAACTCCTAGCTTTCTGTAGCTCCTAGCTTCATGAAGTCCTCATTGATCTTTCCCTTAGCAAAAATTGGCCCAAGAACAAAGGGTGTTCGAATTGGAAGGATCCTTAGAAATCGAAATCATCTAGTCCAACTCCCTCATTGTACAGAGGAAGCTGAGGCTTCCAAGAGAGAGGAACACTTGCCCTACATCACACAAACATCTTAGCTGGAATTTGAACTCAGTTTCTCTGTCTCCAAGGGCAGGTCTCCTTTTTCTGTGACACCTGAGGGCCCTCAATGTTCTTTCCTCAGAACCACCATAAACCCTTCAGAGAATAATGGCCTTTGGAGTAGTGAGGAATGTGAAATTGTGTCCTTGGAGAAGTTACTTCCATTCCTTTAATCTCAGTTTCCTCTTTTATAAATGAGAGGATTATACTAGAGAGTTTCTGCAAGCCTCACCAGTTCTAAATTCTATTAATTTTGGCCTTAGAGATTATATGGTCCAACCTCCTCATGTTAGAGCTGTAGAAACTAAGACCCATAGAATAGAAGGTCACTATCAGAGGAAGATCCACTAGGAGATGGCAAAGCAAGGGTTTGAACCTAGGTCTCCTGTCTTTAAATCTTCCTACCATCTCTCTCTATCCCTTTTTTGTCCCTGATTATTCCATTCTGTTTTTTTGCTACAGTTATCTATGTACTCCTTTTATCCTACTAATGTGGTCTTGAAGGATAATGATTGCATCCTACTCATCTCTGACTCCTTCATAGCTTTATCAAAAGCCTGGGCACATGGTAAGTCCATACAAAATGTCAAATGTGTATAGTACATATTTTTTGAAAGAGCCACCAAAGTTTGTTTATTTGTTTGTTGTCTTTCCCTTCCAGGTCCCTGGGCCCCAGACATTGGAGTAAGACAGAGGGAAAAGTCACCTACAGCTGTGAGGGGAAGATTTTCTTAATGAGAAAGAAATGTCATCTGTGAGCTAAAGGTGTAAGAACACAATTTGGCTCTCTCCAGATTGCAAAGGCTGAAGACTGGCTCCTAATGAGCAGGAGTGGAAAATGAGCCGAGTTTTTCAAAGATGGATTTTAATCCCACCCAACCCTTTAGAGTCCCCTGCCTGCTCCCACCTACTGTTCAGACTCTCTCCCAGAAAACCAGGAGTTGCTTTCCCATTAATTTGTCACCAGATATCAACAAGATCCATATTCGCCCTCAGCAAGATCCCTAACACACTGAAGATGTTTCCTAAGTCACAAGTCACTTATCACTATGTCCCTTTTTCCCATCAGTGCTGGATGGCCTTCTCTTTGGGTGGTCAGTGTCTTCCTGCTTTCTCTTTCTCAAAATGGCTTTAGATGAATCACTTCCTCTCCACAGCTCTGGTTTCCCCATCTGTAAAATGCAGGGGTCTGGATAAGTGGGCCCTAAGGATCCTTCCACCTTGAACATTCTAATGTTCTGTTTTCTACCGTTCTACATTCTCAGGTCCCTTCCCACCTTAACATTCTATGTTGTGATATCTCTTCTAGCTTTTTATCCTATATTCTAAGGGTCCTTTCTAGCTCTAATAACCTATGTCCTGTGTTCCAAGTATTTTAAGATTCCTTTCCACTCTAACATCAGCCTCCTCTTCAGAAAGATCTGATACTTGTCACTCCCTAAAGATATAAGAAATTGATAATTATGGTATGCTTCTGAATAGGGTGGAGTGGGGGAAAGACTTTTAGCTACAGGGCTAAAACTTTAAAATCCGGTCCCTTCCAGCTTTGGGATTCACACCCTTCAATCTCTTTTCCCTTCTCCACTATGCCCATCTTCTAGTCTCTGAATCTCCCTGCCCCCAATTCCTTCTCAAATATATACCTAGAAGCTTGTAACCATGGGACTGACTGAGGGTATTCAGTCACATGATCTTAAATTTGATGTACTAATTGGCTCTAAAGTCTTTGTTAGAGACTAGAGTTATACTTAGCAGGCTTTTTTTTTTCTTTCCTCATATAGGTGGCATAAATGTAAACGTCAACCCAGCTCCTTTACAATCATTGAATGGAGTTCAAAATGACAAGATTTGAATATCCTTTCTACTCTGGAAGAAAATGGAGTTTTAGTCAAGCTGACAAAAGACAGGAAGCCTATCCACCTTTGCAGAGAAAGCATAGTCTAGTGAAAAGCGTAATGGACTTGGGCTCCAAAGACCTGCATTTGAATCCCATTTCTTTTATTTGCTAGTTCTATGACCTTGAACAAATCCTCTCCTCTCCCTGGCTCTCGGTTTCCTTATCTATAAAATGAGGAGGAGAAATTAGACTATAGTAGAAGTAAGACTGGAACTGGAAGCAAATTATATGAGTTGGGCCTCAGTTTCCTTATTTGTAAAATGATGGGATTCAATTAGATGCTTCCTATGGTCCCTTCCAGCTCTAACATCCCATAAGCTCTAAATCCTCTTTCAGCTCTATCATGCTGTCATTTTGCTCCTGCCACTCCAATTCCCAAAGTGAACACACATTGTGGCAAGCTCACTGTTAAGCCACTTCAACTCCTTGTCTCTAGGCCAACGACAGTAAGAATAGCAAGCAGGAGGGGCCTCCGAGGTACTGTAGCCATTGACGCCTACAACTGTCAGCACCCTTTCCCCCAGGATGTGTGGGACCCAGCAGGGACTGATTATCTCTGTACCAGACAGGTTTTCACAAGCAACGCTTGGAAATAATGTGAGAAAACGTTAGAGGCAAGGAAAGGATTTCACTGCTTTTCTATTCTGGGGCAGCTTTGTTCCAGCTTTTGGGGTCACAGGCCCCAGCAGCAGCCCTGGTTCAAACAACTATGTGTTTTTAAGTTGTGGCCTAGAAACTTGGTTCTGGATATTCTATGCCATACTCTGGGAATAGGTTTGAGAAGGGAATCTGGAGATCTGGGTTCTAGTTCTGACTATTCGTAACATTTTATGGGACCTGAGGCAAGTCACTCCATCTCCCCTGGGCCTCACCTGTTCAAATGAAATGATAACATTTAGTCTTACTGCACAGGGCGATTGTGATGATAAAATGAGAAAATGTATCTGAAAGGGCTTTGGGAAAAGTTTTCAGGGCTGTTCAAGTATAAGATACAATGAATATTATCTTAGATTTTGCCCATCCTTCACAAGTCCTTGCATGTTATATACATTTAAATGTTTGCTCAGTTCGATTCAGAGAGGCAACATGGCACAACATTGAGGACAGAGTACTGGTTTGGGAATCAGATGACTGGCTCTGACGCTTGCTTAGGGGTGTATCCTTAGGCTCTCCAGTTAATCATTTGGAGCCTCAGTATCCTCATCTTTTAAATGGGAACAATACACTGCCCATCTCACAGACTATTGTGAAGAAAACTCTTTGGAAACTTTGAATGGATAAAAAGGGGAGCTACTATTAAATTTCTCTAAGGGTGTCTTGAGCCCAAACAGAATTGATTTTGTTTCTAGGTTGTTTCCTTGGAGAGAAGAGATCTTGGACTACCAGCCATTTTCACCTAAATTCCAATTTCTTCCCTGAATAATGCATTGGAAAGAGCATTAGACTTAGACTCAGAAGATTTTTGTTGTGGCTCCGGTTCTGTCACTTACTATCTCTGGGGAGGAGTCACTTAAATTTTCCTAGCCTCTGTTTCCTTATCTTCAAAATATGAATGATGATATTCAATCTTCCTCATAGATATGAGTGAGAAAAGCACTATATATATATGCACACACATACATACACACATATATATACTATATATGTATGTATTTATATGTATTATGTATACAGACATGTATAATCTTAGAGCTAGAAAACAGCTCAGATATCACCCATTTACTCCAAACTTACCATTTGATGATAAGCAAACTGAGGTACAAAGAAGTGGAATTATATCACTATTAATACCATATCTCCATGCCCATCCAATCCAACTTAGCCTCAGGGTCATCCCCTACCATATCTCTTTCTGTCTCTCTCTCTCTCTCTCTCTCTCTCTCTCTCTCTCTCTCTCTCTCTCTCTCATATATATGTAAATATATATAGATATTATTCCAATGGTTGCGAAATAATTTTGGCTTTCGCCCACGCCCATATTCAGAAAACTCAACCTTTTGTAGAATCTAGATTCAAGTTTCCTCAAACACCTATATCAAAGAGAAAAGAAAAAAACTGATTGGATGGGAAAAGTCTGCTCTCTCTGTTCTGCCCCCATTAGCACACTCATTCTGGTAAAGGAACATTTCTGGGACATGTGATGAAGCCGGCCATTCAGGAGGGAGAAAGAATGAATAGCCCTGGAGATTAGATTAGAGAAAGCACAATTTATGTTACTTTTAAGGTTAATATGAACAGACAAAGGAGGTTTAGTTTAGAAAAGTAGGTTAACAGTGAGGTAATGGAAGAGGGATTTATGTTAATGGGAACTGTATGGGAAGTTGTTAAAGGGCATTTAATAAAGAAGAGGCAGAGTTAGGAGTTGGAGGTCACATATCTCTCCAGAGGGGATTAAATTTTGGGTCCCAATTCCCCCAATCCTATTGGAGCAATGTTCCTGGCTGCTGATGTGAGCTGTCATAACAAATTAAAGTGATGGTGTCCTTGTACGCTCCATGTTTGGGGGTTCAAATAAACCATCCAGAGAGCAACTGGAGGGAACTGTGCCTTTGGCTGAGAACCAAGGGATCAAGAGAAGCAGACTATCTGGAAGTCACAAGAATACTGGCATCTTGTTGTGAAGCTCAGAAGAGTGGAAGGGTCTGGCATGGTAAATCCATCACCTGGGTGGCCCGTTATCTCTAAAGCCCTAAGTCTTCTGCAGAGGTAGTAAGTTGTTCCACACAGAATGAACTGTTGGATTTATTTCTTCATCTTTAAAGATGACAGAACAGAACCATCACACATGAAGTTTCCTTCCAGTTCTAACACTGAATATTCTCTTGTCCACCATTTTATATTCCAACCATCCCTTCCAGCTTTAATCATAGATGGTATACGTTCTCCGCATTTTATGTTCTGCAAAGTGTTCTAATTCTAATGGCTTTCTTTATGGATAAGTTAATAAACCTAGATGCAGAAAGGACATTAGAGGCCATCTAGTCAAACCCCACCCTTTTTTACGAATCAGGAATCTGAGGCTGAGGAAAATTAAGTCCCTCTCCCCCTTATTCAAGGTCAGAGGCAAAATTTAAACCCAGGTCCTCTGTCTTTTCAAATTCTGTCATCCTATGTTCTAATACCTTATATTCTAAAATAGTCACTTCTGGTTTTAATGCTGTGTCATTCTATTATTTGACCCAACAAACAATAAAGTCTACCGACTTTTAATGAATTGGATAAACTTGGGTAGGTGGGGTGATCAAGACTGGTTCTTGCTCCCGAGAAAACTGCTTTCCTAGAACAGAATAGTCAGCAGCTTCTCAGGCTCCAAAGAGACTTCCACATCAGGTAGGGCCTAGTGTGTTATGGTCAGCTGTGATTTATTCCACTTTTACATCCACAGACAAAAAACTTTTAATTAAAGCAAAGGGGGGAAAAAGCTGGAGACAGAGCGGGGTGCCCATACAGTCTGACAGTTTCAATTTTCACTTACAGCTTATTTCCCGCGATTGATATCCTTCTCCTGTCTGCAGAAGAGAGCCGTTTGCTCCCATAAATCACCTGCAAAAACCATAGAAGGCTGCCATTTTAACCCTCCAGTGAATAGTGATTTTAGCTAAAAATAAGTATAAACACCACCCCCTTGTATGTGTAGAGAATTTTATACTTCTCAAAGTAACCATTATCTCATTTGAGACTCAAATATTTCCCATGATGCCAACAGAACTGTTGTCATTGTTTGCTCTTAACTAAGATGAGAAGGAAGTGGTTTATCCAAAGTCATATAGTCAAAAAGTGGTCAAGATGAGAATAGACTCAGGCCTTCTGACTTCTATCTCATGTTCTTCTACACTCTATTAAAAGACCCCTGGACTGAGAACAAGATTTGGATTCAAGTTCTAGCATCACCACACATTAGACCTATGGCGTTGGTCAATGGACTTTGGAAGCAGGTAGACAATGTGGCATAGTGCCTGGAGTTCTGGACTTGTAATTAAGAAGGCATGGGTTCAAATCCTACCCCTGCCATTTAGAAGCTGCATGGCCTTGGGCAAATCTCTAAACTCTCTGAGCCTGTTTTGTAATCTATAAAATGAGAGGGTTGGACTTGACTTCTGGGGTTCCTTCTAGCTTTTAATATATGACCCTAATGAATATGAGTTTAAAGGTTGTGACATACTCATCCCTACCCCACTCCTTCCCCCCAAAAAGAGAAAGAAAATGAATCTCACAGGTAGATACACTTAAGTAGTTGGGATTCAGAGGCTATGTAAGTGAGGGAGAAAAAGACATTGGTACCACTTGGGACACATGCGATGCCACCCAATTTAACACATTCTGTTAGATGTAGACTATCAGAACGTGGAACATTACCACTAAAAGGCAGCTTAACAATTATCTGGTCAAACCCATATTTTTCAGAGAGGAAACTGAGGTCCAGAGAAGAGAAGAAACTTGTCCACAGTTTTTTAGGGAGTTGTGTGAGAGCCAAGCAGTTCGTAATAGCATAATAGACAGCAGATTTAAAAATGGAAGACCTGGGTTTGACTCCTGGGTCTGTACTATTTACTAACTGTGTGTGATGTCGGACAACTTCTTTCCCTTCCCTGTAGCTCACTTTCCTCCTCTCAAAAATGGGAGTGGGAGTGGAGGGTTGGACTAGATTGAGGATTCCTAACATTTTTTATGTTAGACCTCTCAGGAATCTGGTAAAGTCTATGAACTTCTCAGAATAACATTTTTAAATACATAAAATAAAATACACATGGTAACAAAGAAAGCAATTTTAGTGAAATACAGTCATCAAAATATATTTGTTAATAAAATGTTCATTAACTACAGGTTAAGAACTTGTAACGTTAAAGTTCCAGCTTGAAAATCTTGTGATTCAGTGAATCCAGAGTCCTTGACTCCCAGGCTGAGTATCGTTTTGGCTATTAAAAAATCAATGTGAGGAAGCAGGAAAAAGATGACTGGTTTTAATCTAGATTTGATCCTTAATAGATTGTGTCAAAGTCTGCTTTATTTCCTCATGCCTCAGTTTCTCCATCTGTCAAATGAAGGTTTTCTGCTCCCCATAGTCTTAATTAGAACACTCTACTCCAGAAACTCCCAGAAAGCAGAGCTACATCAATCGTGTCTATTATTATTCAAAGAACCCACCAAGAAACTTCTACTCTGGTTAGCATCCATCACCCCCACTGTGACACTGGGCCTAAATGAATTCTATCTATCACTTTGTCTTGTATGCTCTACATAGCTTTGTTTCTCTTTAAGCTCTTTGTTTCTCTTGAGCTGTCCTTTAGCCCACCAGGCACAGCATTGGGTTGTCACTGAGTGTTAGTCTTGTGTGTTGTGCTGTGTGTCCAGACTGAATGTCCTGCCACTACAAATAGCACCCCAAAGACCCAGTTTCTCCCTCAAAAAGCCTCTTTCATCGAGTGTCTCCCCCACTGAAGGAAATCCCTCATTGCCACCAAAGTAGACAAGAGCTCTCTTAGTAGAATACCACATATATATTGGAGAATTACTAGCATGCAGTAAAAAGAGTGCTGGACTTTCGGGTCAGGAGACCAGGGTTCTATACCAGATTCTGCCACTATAACTAGGTGTGTGACCTTGAGGATGTCCCTTCTCCAATCTGGGGCTCAGTTTTTCTTATTGTGAAATGAGAAGCTTGGACCAAATGATCTCTAAAATTCCTCTCATTCCACACTGTCTTCTAACATTCTGTGTTCTAGGATCCCTTATAGCACCAGGGCTCTAAGTTCTATGATTCTGCATGCCATTTTTACTTCAACCACCAAACCCCATTTCAGATATGAATCATGATATCTGGACTTCCTAAGCTAGAGCTGTCACTTCTTTTGACTTTTGACTCAAGTCATTTTCTGATTTAAGTCATAATCCCTCTATAGGTGTGGTAAACATCTGGAATAACTTCCTTATATTTGGTCTCTTCTTAATCTAATTAGAATATAGGCCAGCTGATGAAGTGCCTACCCTATGAGTCAGGATCATTAAGGAGAACAATCAGGGTCAGGGTATCCAAAGACCCTGGACCCCTCCTGCCTGCTGGGATTTTACCAGCCAGGCCCCTATTTATGTTGGAGAAGTTGTTATTAACAGGTTAATGTCAGTGTTTCATCTCCAAGTTGGGTGACTTATCCAGATTGAGTGTGGGGTAGGTGGAATTTTATCCTGAACTTCAGATCTGGTCTCCTCAGCTGCCTAGCAGCTTGGAATCTTTATAAACGCAGCTGCTGCTTATCTCTAAATTGCCAGTTCTGGAAGCTGGCTTCCAGATGGTAGTTCCCCATACAATATCCTGACTTCATTGTGAGTCCTTATGAGGAGGAGTAAAGTATCACCCTGGGAAGAGACTCCCATCTCAGCTGTCAGCATCTGGAAAAGAGCCTGTCATCTTTCCCTTCATTTTTATCCTTTTTCCTCTCCTCCTTTCTCTCCCCCAAATACCTAAGAGGAGAGCACAGACAACCTCTAGGCATGCCTCCTATAGAGAGGAGAGATAGCTTCAACATCTGGATCATCTGAACTGGGTCCCTGATCCTACAATATGGTGAAACATCTGGAGAAAGCTTTGGTTCCCTTCTTTCTCAAATAAGAAAGAATTTCCAACAGCTTCTTTGACTTTACCTTATAGAAGGAGTTCCTGCATATTATGATATATTGGACCAGACTACATCTCGGACACCAAGATGGAAACTATTATGTCTGAGTGGAAAGCATGCTAGATTTGAAGTTGGAGAGCCTGGGTTTAAATTTCAGCTTTGCCCTTTTACCTCCTGTGTGATCTTGGCAAATTACTTTGTCTCAGCCAGCCTTGGTTTCCTCATCTGTGAAATAAGGAGGTTGGATTAGATGCCTTCTAAGGTCCTAACTAGCGCTAAATGGAAAATCCTTTCAACTCTGGATTTATGGGAGATATTAAGTACAGAAGAAAGAGTACTGAACTCGAAATGCTGAACTTGGAATCATAGAACCTGAGTTAAAATTCTAGCTTTGCCTCTTACTACCTGAGTGACTTTGGGCAAGCCACATAATTTCTCTTTGTCTCAGTTTCCTCATCTGTAAAATGAAGGGATTGGGTTAGTTTAATTCTAAGGACCCTTCCAGCTCTGAATCAGTGATCTTTTAAGCTAGAGATATAATTGTTTTGTTCTAAAGTCTTTCCTTGCTCTAAAATTCTAAATGTTAATTTGAATTGATTAATAAAAGAGTCACACTGTTGGAAGGTAAGAAACCAAGGACCAAGAAGTAAGGAAAGATCTCTAATTTGGCTGAGAAATGGGAGTCGTTTCATGGAGTTGGTGTCCCTGAATCCAGGTCTTGAAGGATCTGTAGATATCAGATATGGAGGAGAGGAGAGAAAAGAATTCTCAGGAAAAGAGAATAATATGAAAAAAAAGACTGACGTGGGAAAGTTCTGAAGGAAGAAGAGAAGAATGACAGGGAACATGATCTTTTTCTTGAAATGTTTGAAGGCCTTTCATTTCTGAAGAAGGATTAGATTTGTTCTGCTGAGTCACAGAGGAAGGAACTAGGACTAAGAGCTACAGAGTAAACAATTTTTATTAGTCTAAGGAAGGACTTCTTGACGATCAGAATCTTGCAAAAATAGAAAGGGCAAACTCATAAGGTGGTGAGCTGCCTATCACTAGTCATGTTGGGTGGACTGTGCATGGCTACATGCTCAGAAAGGTATAGAAGAAATCATGTGTCAGATATAATTTGGACCAGATAGGCTCTGAGGTCCCTTCTTACGCTGGGATTCTATGACCTACACAATATACATACAATTTTTTTTCCAAGTACTTTCACAGTCACTATCCCATTTATTCCTCATAACATCCATATGGAATTATTGTTCCCATTCGACAAAGTAGACCCAGAGGCCAAGATGGATTAAGTGCCTTACCTAAGGTCACACAGCGAGTTTCATGGCAAAGGATGACCATCCACTTAGGTCTCTGGACTCCCAGGAATGAAGGGAATTGTCATCTCCAAGGCAAAAGGGCCATATGAATGACAACTCCCTCCTCTGCCTTGGAAGGGGGGGCTGAGGGAGAGACTGAAAAGAGATGTTTGGTAGTTGGGGGGCAGGGCAGAGGTCTCTAGGAAATTTCTAATCCTCCCAGAGGATGTCTATTGCAGCTGCTGTATTTTTCAGCAGGACATCATCAGGGAGGTGTCAAGCAGGATCCCCTTTGTACACATCAATGTTGTTGTTCTGTTCTCTTGCTTTTTTATCACAAGTCTAGGCTTACAAGTACTAGACAAAACATGAGCTGCCACCTCATTCCTTCTGGGGATGGGACCAGTATAATCAACGAACAGGTGGGTGGAGGTGATTACACAGCCAGGAGGAGTGAGGTGTATCTGTTCAAACGGGGAAAGTTAATTTGACCCTGGAGCGCAGCTCCGCTGTTTCCTCTGCCAGGGCCGATGGGGTGGTTATCTCTCAGAGTCCAGCTTCACTGGGCCCTCAGCCTCATTGCCAGTCCAGGCATGCTTGAGAAGCTATTACCATATTTATAAAGCTACCTGGCCCCACAGAGCACGCATGAGAGGGTTAGAAAGACCTATCTGTTTTGCCAGCTGTGCATCGAGCATTGGCGAGGACAGTGGTGGGGAGGGAGGGAGGCAGAGTGAGAGAGACCTGGTTCCCAGCACAGAAGGGGCAGAGGGGGATTAGAAGACCATGGGTCTGGAGCACAGGGCTTGGCTAGAGAAGCACAGAAGCCTTTGCTTGTCCAGCCCTCTGTTACAGAGAGCCTGTCTGAGCCAATCCTGTTGGCATCAGAAGCTTCAGTGTTGTGGAATATAAATATAGGAGATGAATGCATAAAACCATAAAATTTAAAGCTAACAGGGACCTTGGAGGTCTTTGAGCCTAACCTAAGCCAACTGAGGCCCAGAGGGAGTAAGTAATTTGCCCAAGGTCCCTAAGAGGCTTCAGTTCATCTCAGTCTATATGAAGCCTAGAGTGAGTAAATGACTTGTCCTTTTACTAAAGAGCCAAGATGGAGTCATAGAACCATACATTCATGGCTGGAAAATCATAGTTAGAAGAGACTTTAAAGTCCATCCTAATTTAGTTCCTTCAATTTACAGATAAGGAAATTGAGGCTGAGGGACCTTAAGTTATTTGCCCAAGAACATACAATCAGTAAGTGACACAGACACATTTTAACCTGTGACTTTTGACTCTGAATCCATGCTTCTTTCCATCCTGCCATTTTCATCTCCCTTAGTATGCAAGATATTGGTGCAAAGGCCTCAATTAGTTGACCACTAGGTAGACATAGACTGAATTGTAAGATCAAGATGAGAGAAAAAAGATAAAGTTTATGATGGCAACATTACCTCACATGTGCCTCATATTTTCAATTTTGCAAAATGCTTTTCTCACTATAGTCACCTGAATTAAGTGGTACACATCTTGCTACTTCTGTTTAATAGGTGAGGAAACTAAGGCTCAGAGAGGTTAATAAACTTGGGCATAGACAGCATGCTGTAGGAGAAAGAACTACAGATTTGAAGTCAAGCGATTTGAGTTTGAAGGCTTGGTTATCTACTTCCTACCCACATAATTTTGGATGAGTCCTTTAGCTTCTCTTGGATCTCCATTTTCTCATCTGTAAAATGAGTGTGATAGACTAAATCAAAAGTGTCATGGCCCACAAAACTCCTAAGTGTGGCTTCAACCTCATTCAAATGTAATTGGGAAATATTCAACAAGATAAATAAAAATAAAATAAAACATAGACAATGTGAACATGTGGTTTTCTAAGCCAATATGTGGCCTGCAGGCATCCTTGTGCTTGGTTTGGTGGCCTCTGTCTCTATTTGAATTCAGTGCTGAAGGTCCCTTCTATCTCTGAGACTATGAGAATAAATCTAGGTAGCATGAGTATTGGGAATTGAACTCAGGGATTCTTATTCTAGGAAGAGAAGATGACAAGTCCAGAATATTTTCTACTTTACTATGTTGCTGCTACCCTGATTCGCAAACATGTTCTTCCTCTATACCATCAAAGCCCTGTTAGGCTTCCATCTCTACCACCAAATCTTCCTAGACTATTCAAGCTTCTATTAGTCTTACCCTTATCTGAAATTCTATAGTACTGGCTGTCTGTATCCTTCATTTGGTTTTGTTGTTGTTTGGTTGTTTCTGTCATATCCAATTCTTTGTGACCCTATTTAGGATTTTCTTGGCAAAGATACTAGAGTAATTTGCCATTTCCTTCTCCAGCTCATTTTACAGATAAGGAACCGAGAAAAATAACATTAAGTAACTTGCCCAGGGTCACATATCTAACAAATATCTGAGGTTGGATTTGAACTCAGATCTTCCTGACTCCAGGCCTGGTGCTCTATCTACCACACCACCCAACTGTGTCTTCATTTGGTACCCATTTTGGTACTCATAAATTGCTTTTTGCAATCCAGTATATCAGGCTAATTGATACGTAACTCTCTTATTAGCTTGTTTTAGCTAGTTACATAGGATGGAATTTGGTTCTGGGAATACATATAGAGCTGGACATCAGAATGCCTAGGTTTTAGTATAATTTCTAGAACTCATCCACTGTGAATGGTCAACTATGACTAAAGTACTTTCCGGCTCTGGCATTTTACATTCTAAGATCTTAAGCCTGGCTCCAATAGTCTACCTTCTGACATTCTGTGTGCTAAGGTTCCTTCCAGTTCTAATATTCCATGTCATAAAATCCCATCTGGCTCTAATAGTCTCTATTCTAAGAGCCCTTCTATCCATAGCATTCTATGGTCTAATGGTATTGTCAGGTCTGGTGTACTACATTTTAAGAGATGTTGTAGCTTTGATATTCTCTGTTCTAGTGTTTGTATTTTAAGGTCACTTTCAGCTCTCATAGGTTATGTTGGAACACTATGATTTTTAAAGCCAACCTCCATCTCTGCTTCAGGTGTTTCTGTAAATTTGAACCATAAGCCTCTTGCAGAACTTCACTCTACTTGCAGGAATCCTGACATTCCCTGAAGAGCATCCCCAAGAGGCCCTGGCTTTACACCACACAGCATATATCACTAACTCATCACTAACCCCAGGTGGCTAGAGGCTAATCTGGTGTCTCTTATGTTCCAATGGGAAAAGAAATTCCAGCCACAAGGCCCTGGGATGATAATCTATGACCTAGTACTTCTCCAAATGGCAATTTACTGGTCCTCGGGTAGTAATAAATCCTGGCGATACTTTAACATTTCTTTATTGGAGAGGTACCATATGGAGTATGACAGTGGAGAAATCGGCAAAGTTGTTTTTTTCTGAAATAAGAGAGAGCTGATAGCTGAAGGAAGAATAATACATAGAATGCCAGGAATGGAGAAGGGGAGGGGGAGGGGAAATTTAGAGGTAATGATAATAGTTCACATGTCTATAATGCTTAAGACTTACAAAGCCCTTTCCAACCAACAACCTTGTAGGGTAGGTAGGAGCAACTTCATTTTACGGATGAGAAAACTGACACACATACAATTTAAATAACCTGCCTCATGCTATTTAGTGTCAGAACCAAGAAATGAACACGTACTTCTGACCCTCAACATGAGTGAATGAATGAATGAAACGCATTTATTAAGCACTCGTTATCTGCCAAACACTTTATTGAGTTCTGAGGATACAAAACCAAAACCAGAAAGAGGATAGTTCCTACCTTCAAGGAATTTCCATTATAAAATGAGGAAGAGGGTCTAGTAAGTCACAGAGATGGAGAATGAAGTCAGAGAGAACCAGTTGATGCTCCCTTTTTCCAGGAGCAACAAAATATTGATTTTAATGTTGTTCCAGAAGAAGGGGTACAAAAGAGTGGCAAGATGGCTGAGGTGGTTAGATAGATGGGATGTAAAGCATGGTCTAGTCTAGTCTGGTCTATAGTGGACTATTGTGGGCTAGGTGAGGATTCCCTCACACTCCAATAAGGATGGTTTGCCCCCAGTGCTGGTATTCTAAAACAGAGTAGATTAAGTTGCCCAAAACATGACTTTTAGAAACCTGGGAGTTCAGAGACGTCAAGAGCAAAGGAAAGGGGAAGGAAGATGGCCAGCAGGGAGGATACAATGGAAGATGAATCATGATATGGTTCAGTCTGTATCTTGCCTGGCCTGGCCAGAACAGATAGGGGCCTGAACTTTAATTGTGGATAACCTGTATTGTAACCACTTCATTTTATAAATGAGGAAACTGAGGCCCAGAGAGCTAAAGTGTTTGCCCAGGGTCACTAGCAGAGAGCAAGTTAGAGAGCCAAGATTTGAACCTAGGTCCTATGACTAAGTTCAATGTATTTGTCAATAAAAATATATGCTATGTCCTTAAAACTGTGCATTGATTTTTTGGAAGAGTGATATAGCAGCTTATCATATATGGAGCCAAACTTCAAAGACATTACCCATTCTTTTACCAGAAACATTTGGGTTAGGGAAGAGCCATAGCTTTAAATTCACGTACCTAAGAAAGTGCTATAAAAAATTTTGTGAAGACAAACTTAGTTGGGAAGGGGGAAGACTGAAGGCATTAAGACATTACTGTCCTGTTGGAAGGAGATGGAGGACCTAGGACACTGTAGGGACGTTGCTTTAAAATCTGGGCCAGGAAGGATCTCACTTGAGGCACAACTGAGCACTTGTTTCTGCTTGCTGAATTAGTACAAATGCTGTCATTCCCCTTGAAATATTTGTGACCTGAGACAAAGCCCAAGCCATTCTGCTCTGGTTAAGCCTCTGTGGAAGTTATCAGAGTTCTGATACTAAGGACTTGACCACTTTTGCAATCATTAGCACCAAATTTGTAGTCACAAGATTTGGGTTCAAGTTTGAGTTCTGTCATTTGCTACGCACATGATTTGAGGCATTAATTCCTATCTATAAACCTCAATTTTCTCATTTGTAAAATGGGAATTTGTATAGTAATAGACACACTACTTACCTTACAGGGTTGTTTTGTTTAAAATACTAGATAAATGGGAGCTATTTTTCCCCTCCCAATTCTTCTTTCTAGGGCATATTCTTTCCTTATTGTTCTCCCCTGTGAATCAACTTAGTTTCCCCAGGGAGAAGGATTCATCTCTCCTCAAAGCTGTCACCTTCTAGGCAGCTGTAGAATTGAAACAGTTCTGAGCTAATGCTATTTCATTTCTCATCAACTGTGCCATTGCCAGGTCACTCTATTCCATAGTGTTCAGCTTCTAGAGTCCTCCCTTCCATCTACGATACTAATCCAGTGCCTCTCTCATTTCCTGCTGGTTCCCAGGGACACTGCTCCAGTAATGAAATGCCAATTTTTGAGAAATCTGGCTCTCAGCTTAGGGCCATATACTCAGAGCCCAGTGGGATAAATTGTGTAAGACTCATGTGATGAGTGCATTTATCTTGGACCTTTGGCCAGACCACATACAAAGCTTCAGTGTCTCCAGCTCCTACCAAGGGATGATGGATAGACAAATGGATGTGTGAGGGGTATAACGTGAGGATGCAATGTAACTGATCTAGGAATCAAGGGATCAAAGCTATTGTTCCAATGAGTTTCATGGCCTTGCAAAAACTCATTCACCCCTCCAAGCTTTAGTTGTCTCTTCCATAAAATTAGAGGGTTAGACTAGAAAGCCTCTACGATACCTTCTAACATCCTATGATCTGATTTTTAGCAGTCTATCTGAGCTAAGGTCTTACAGTTCTAACATTCTAGGATTATAACTTCTCTAACCTTCTGAGAGATGGTTCCTGCCACCTGGATAGAAGTTAGAGAAATGATGAAAGGCTTTATTATGGTGCCATGCCCTCTCCCTGGAGAGACAAGATATACTGAGTTGTCTTCTCAACCACCATCTCGAACAGTCTAATCAACAGCTTACAGCATACTTGTGAGATGTTGGGTCTTGGCATGGAGACTCAGGTGCCTAGGGTAAGGTGATACCAGGGAAAATGATACCATAGTGACATAGCTTTTACTAATGCCAGCTGTCCTGGCACTGCTTGAGATTCCGGACAGATCTGTGAATGAACACTTTTCAAAAGCTATAAATATTTTATGAATTTCCATCCACTTACTTTAATGGGGGATTGTAAAAGCATTTAACCATATTACACCCCATCTCTCAGACACTGCATTATTCTAATAGAGCTGTTTTATTAGAGACAACTGGCTAGGTGGTTAGGATTTGGGTTTTTTAAATAAATGTATATATAATTTTATATTTTCTATATATCTCATATATGTGTATATGTATAAAATATATTATATAAGTATATATGTTATATAAATATATATTTCAATTTAATGTCTATGAAAGCAGACACTCTTGGTAGTATCATGTCCTGAGAAAATGGCAGTGTGTTGGACAGGTTTCATCTCCTGAGTCACGCTTGACTGGACATAGACTTTTATAAGACTTTGATTTTATAGACTCCTGCTGTCTAGAGATTTTTCTTCCTCTTCCCTTGGGGAAAGAGTATAGGTTGAATGCCCTACTCAAGCCATAACCTTCTGGCTTGGTGTTTTCAGGGCCTAAGTTTATTGCTGCCATGGCACCTTCCCATAGTTACCTCATATACAGTTGAGCAATGGAAGAGATGCATTGAGTAGAGCACAGTGAAGATCTGGCTCCTGGGGGCCTATAGTGCCAGATGTCTTCCCCTCCCTCTCCTACCAGCCAGCAGTGCTGTCCAGTTGAGAGAGTAGTAAGCTATGAAACAGGAGAGCTGATTTTAAGTCTCAGCCCTAGGACTTTTTCTCAGACAAATTTCAACAAACAGTTTGACCCTTCTGAGATTCAGATTCTCCTCTCTTAATTGAGGGGGTTGGGTAAATCAGAGGTTCTAAACCCTTTTTGCATGGACTTCTCTACTGAAACCTATGGATTTCTCAGAATATGTGGTAAATGAAAATAAAAATGCAATTTTCCCCTCCTATCCAAGTTTACAGGCTCCCTTGAAATCTATCCAAAGAGGGGGGACAAAATGATCTGTGAACCACAAGTTAAAAATTATTCAGCCAGCTCATCTCTAAAGTCTTTTTATTTACCTCTACAAGCTTCTGCTAGGTTATGTGACTGGCTGATACAGTGGAATCTCTCCTGGGCCAGAAGCATATCTGTATCTTTGATTCTGATCTCTTTCCTGACTTTCATTTCTGACTATCCATTAGACATGTCCATGTGGATTTCCTGTTGGTACCTTCTGGTGCCCAAAAATAAACTTCTCATCTTTTCTCTAGGACTCTAGCCTATCCCTCCTTCTGACTTTCTTAGTTGGTAGGGGGTACCATCATCATCCTAACCACTGAGGCTTGAAACCTCAGAGACCATCAGGCTTCAACTACTACAGTCTTTCTGATTGCCCCAGGAGTCAACCTGCCTCATTGAATATTACACTGAACTGGAACAGTTCACATTGTTCAGAATGTGACTGAAAGAAGGGGCCTCTCTGAGGCCAAAGGACAAAATTGATATTGTGGTTATTGCTTCTGTTGTTACCTTTTTGTCTCCCTTTTTTGCACCCCTCTAGTCCCTCTTACTTTTGATGCCTGGAGTAGCATTCCAAAGGAGACTCACAGTCTTAGCCTCTATGTGTGCAGGGCAACAGAGCAAGGCTCTAAATGGGATTCTAAGCTATATTAGAGTGTGTACCTCAGCATAGCCAAGGTATCATGTACAACTTTCTTTGAAGGAACTCAGAGATTAGGAAATGAGATCCTGATGCATGTCCAAATGTGGGCTGTCTTAGATGTGTCCCATCTCTTACCGTCTTGGGATGAGGCTACAGGACTGGTACAAACAGTGAGTCAAATCCAGCCTTCAGCGACCTGCCACCTAATTCTTCCTTAACCACTCAGATTTCAGAATTATTAAAAAATGTCTGCCGTTCTAGGATTCAGATGGTGAGGGACCACAATTTGATAAATTGGAGGAAAGGGGATGCTTCCCAGCTGGTCATTGCTCTTCTTCAAATATGGAGATAGATCTGCGATCTCATTGATCCAATGTTCCCTCCAGTGATGTAAAACATAAGCCATGCCACCTCAAACTGAGCACCTCCTTTCTATGTCCACAAATTTGGGGGCCACCCAGCATGCAGGAGGTCTTCCTTATTTTTCCTGCTATCTAGAGGATTCAAACTCTCCTTGCAAGAATGAAATTCACTGAATTCCAAGAAGGAAAGTTTTATTGACAGATTGAAGAGAATAAAATTGAAACCACATTAATGCTCATAGGAAATAAAGACACACACTAAATAGTACCCTCCCAACTGTACCCCCAGACCTGGAGAGTGTCAGTCATTTGCAATCATAGCTAGACAGGATACCCAGGAAGCATCACCTCTTGCAGGTCCTCAGAATTGGTGCTTCTTCCTGCTCTGTAGCTCCTCAGAAACTGGGACAGGCAGGGCCTCTCCCCATCAAGGCTCCTCTTCCAGAACATTCACTCCTAAGTGGCATCCAATGTCACATCTACCATGGCTCTGTAGCTCCTGGGTTTTGTTGGGTATTGGGTACAGCAGAATTTTCCTGCCTTGACATGAGACACAGCACTCACTAAATCACAGTTTTAACATGACCAGAACAGAGGCCTCAACATTCAGGCAGCATATCCTCTTGAACTACTGTTTCAACCAACCTCTGGTCTCATGGAAGTTCATGTAGGAATCAAGAATCCTCTCCTTCTTCTTCTCCTCCTCCTTCTTCTCCTTCTCCTTCCCAAGCAGGACTCAGTCACTAACTCCAAAGTGGTAGACTCTCTCCTTCAGGAACAATTGTTAGTTTCTTTTCTCTCAAAGTGAATACCCTCCAGCCCAGAATATGAGGAACTTGACAAAATAAAACAATTTTTCTCCAACCTGAAGTCTCTCTGCCTTAAATCCAAGTAAGTCTCCAAGGAGCAATTTGGTGAAATTATTCCAATTACCCTAGGCTATTCCCTACCACATCTATTTTGGATAATGTTGCCTATAAGAAGAGTAGAGGGAGAAGGAAAAAAAAAACAGTTTCTGCTACATCTATGCAAGGAAAATGAGCCCCACAGATAAGAAATGACTTGCCTAGAGTGACATCATCAAGAGTGAGACTTTTTGCAGGTCATCTGACTCCATGTCCTTTTCCATTATATCGTGCAGCCCTGGCTTCTTTCTAATCATTCTTTCTAATCATGCTACATAAGGGATACCTATTTGGCCTTTACCAATCAACAGTCAAGGTCAAGCCCTTGGACAGAGTCCAGGATATACTGGGCATTGGCTGCTCCCCTAAGCTCTTGCTCTGGGCAGTCTCCATGAGACTATCATTGGCTTTAGTACTTGTATCCTTGCTGGGGTCTCCAAGCTACCCTAGCCACCATGCCCCTCTGTCCTAAGGTCAGGGATGAAGATTGTTTCTGGCAAAAGAATGAATTCAGCTGCCAATCCCCATCAGGATCCTGTGGTCAGAGCCAGCATGCTTCGAGTGAAGGCTTTTTCCTGGGTCTGTTATTGCTCAACATAGACAGAAAACAGCTCAGATCCATGACAGCCTCTTGTCAGACTGATGGTCCCATGTCTCATCACTGACATGATAACCAAGCAGGCGAGACAGACCTGGTTTGTCTGAGTCTGGTTGCTTTGTAATAAAAGAACCTGTCTGGGATGGGGTGGCAGGTCAGGACTGGCACTGTGTGGCTGATAGGGCTGTGGCCCAGACTCCAGCCAAAGATTCAGCTCCTGCTCTATCAGGCTCCCAGAATTGTAATCCTTTGTCAAAATATCCTCAGGCCCAGAAACCTTACTTCTATTTGTAATCACCTGTGCCTGACTGTCTCCACTGGAACGTCTTATTTGATCTGTTCTGTGAATTTTGACTATGGTTACCTGGTATTTCAAAATTATAGAATGATAGAAAAGGAAACTTAGAGATTACCTTGTCTCAACACCTCACTTTGAAAGAAGAAACAGAAGCCAAGAGAGGGAGAAAGAGTTAGGATGAAGAGACAAGTGTCTCCTGACTTACAGCTCAGTGCCCTTTTTACCAAACCACAACATATTCCCTCTCTTCTTAGCCAGATAACTTGGTTTCCTTTCACTTCTGAGTTACATGGAAGACTTGGTGCTCCTAGGGAGTCTTTCAGGATCAACCTTGATATACCTTACAGTTATATCCTCTGACCTTCTCCATCTCCTAAATACATCCTTGCAACTTTGTGATAATATTTCTCTTGAGTACATTCACATCATGAAATTTAATACTGAGACCTGCAGAGTTCTACATTTTGATTAAAAAATCAACTTCTCAAATAGAGGGAAGGGGAGGAATGGCTAGACAGTAGTTCTAGTGAAAAAAAAGAAAACATCAAGGGGTTCTAATGGATTTTAAGTTCAATATAAATCAACAGTCTAAAATGGAGGTCAAAAATACAAATGTTAATCCAGACCACATTAAAAGAAACAGTGATATCCAGAAGAAGCTGTAAGGTTAATGGGGAATAAGATCTTCCCCATCCACCAATAGGCCTCATGTGGAGCCCATTAAAGGAAGCTTGCTTAGGGGAAGCTTGCTTGTAAGAACACTTCCACATCTTTTGGTACTAAGCTAATAAGGCACTGAGTCAGGAGGGTTATGATGCCTTCTGGCTGTGAACCTATTAGCCAAAAGAGTATATATTCTGAAAGGCAAGCTTTTGCTTTGGGGGCTTGATTATGAGAAGGATATTGTGGTTCCCTGGTCAAGACTCTGGAGGGGCCATATGTTCAGAGCTCCCTGAAATTCTCAGAGGTAAAGGCTCTCTCCATTCAGTGATGAATGATATATATATATATATATATGTATACATACATATACATATATATGTACACACACACACATTATACACATTATATGTAGTAATATTGCTTTGATTCAGGCAAGAGAGTCCTGCCTGTTGGTCTCCTTTTCTCTGCTCTGTATTTTCTCTGTTTATATTTATGTAATTAGGGAAGATTGTTGACCCCTGAAACAGCTGTCTTTCCTAGTAGGGCAGATAAAAGAAGCTGCACTAGCAGCCATCCTGGGTGTGCCAGTGTGGTTGCCATTATAGAAGCAAGGTGAAATTTCTGCTTTACTTTGCCTACATTTAGAGGACTTATGTTCAGGCCTTGGAGCTATATTTTAAGAAGGAATTGATAAACTCATGCATACCTCCAACAGGGGACAACAAAGATGTTAAGAGGACACACTACCATGTAGAAGATTAGAGCAATTTGAGATGTTTAGCCTGAAAAGGAGAAAAATTGGCTGGGGAAAGGATATGATAGTTGTCTTTGAATATATAAAGGTCTTTTATATAAAATAATCATGTATATTAGTGACATTCCACTTGATTCCAATGGGTAGGACAAGGTAGAAGTTGTAGCGAAACAGATTCCAAGTTGGTGTAAGGAAAACTTCCTAACAATTTGGGCTGCCTCTGGATAGAGTGGGTTCCTCCTCACTGAAGATCTTCCAATGAAAACTGGATGAACTTTTGTCAGTGATATCCTTGGGGCGGCCAGGGCAGAGGAGTGTATTATTGGTTAAGTCCAGATTGGACTAGAAGGGTTTTGAGGCACCTTATAACTCTCAGATAATATAAAATGTCTGCCGTATCCTCTTAATCAGAAAAAAAAACATGTGGAGAGTAGACTATTGCACCTTTTTTATTGTGTATTTGTGGAAGGAGGAATAGCTAACCTTTGCCCCATGTAAGATAAGGGAGAGCTTACATAGACAGTAAGGTATCAAGACCATCCTCTTGAAGAGTACTGAGATCATCCTGAAGACTTAGTTGCCTCAGGGAACTAGAAGCTCTGGTTGACACTATTTCCTGATCAGTTAAGTACAAAACAGTCACAAGGAGTTAAAGAGAGTCATTCTGATGCATGGCTGGTGGATTATGATGGGCAACTCAAGCAAGGGAGATTCACTTTGCTGAATCAACTAAAGATATCCTCAATTCTTATCCTTGTTAAATATATAACTATATATAGACTGTGTTGTGGTTATAATCTGTTTGTTAACTATTAAATAACCTATGAGTATCTCATTTTGTTCTAGTTTTGAACCTAAACTAGTAAGATACTAGTCTGAGTCAATCCCAGCCCAGAACAACATCCCCAAGCACTAAATCTATCACTACATACCCTCTCAAACAAATAACAAAAACAACAAGCCACATTCTACAAAAAAAAAATCCTGCTATAAAGCACCATCATGTAACATGTAATGGATTAGACTATGATAATAACTATTGCTAAAAATCACAGTTTCATAACATTCTAGAGACGGGAAGGCCTGAAAAATCATCATATTGAATGTTTTTTTACAGATGAGAAAATGAAGGCACAGAGGTATGTCTGAAGAACAAAGGCTAAGTAGCGGAAGTGGGATTTGAATCCACATTCTCTGACTCAATAACCACTCCTTCTTCCATTAACCATGATGCTCCTGTTCCTTGACTCCCTCAACTTTACTTATTTTACAGAGGAGAAAACCAAGGTGTACTCTAATGTCATATATCTTTTAAAACAGAGTTCTCCCAATCCTATGCCAAATGGTCCCTCCAATGTACCACAAGGCTGGGGGCCTACATTGCCTCTATTGCTTTCTCTTTTTTCAATTTAGGAGCTAATAAAATGCTATATAAGTAAAAACTATAAGCATTGAACATGGGTGAACAGATTTTAGTGATTGGTTTGAGGAATGAACTACCCCTGATTCTACTCTATCTGCTTCCCTATACACAGACTCTAACTGCATCCCTTATTTTAATAGTTCATTGGAGCTGAAAGAGTCCTTAAAACATAGTATGTTAGATTTTGAAAGGGTTTTGGATATAGAATGTGATAGGTATAAGAAACCTCAGAATTTCAGATTCAAGTATATAAATGTTAGAAATGGAAATATATTTAAGGAGGCCCTATTGTACAGTGGAACACTGGTTTTGCTCTCAGAAGACCTACCTGGGTTTAAATAGCCCTTCTAATATCTACTTTGGGTGACATTGGGCAAATTGCTTAATGGCAGCAGGTCTCACTTTCCTCTTCTATGACATGAGCAGGTTGGGCCAGAGGGCCTCTGAGGTCTTTCCTATCTTTAGAACAATGGTCTCTAGTCCAACTCCCTTATTTTCAAAAGGAAGAAGTGACTTATCTCTTTCTGCTATACTGCTGCCCCTTGGGGATTGCAGTGTAGTTTCCTGGTTGACCTTGACCCCAGGTCTCTGCTTTGCTAGACTATGCTGGCCCAGATTAGTTTGTGACAAAGAATGCTAGCCCTAGGGTCTGACAAGACTTGGGTTTGAATCCTACCTTTGTTATTTGCTGGCTATTTGATCATGGATACATCATTTAATCTCTCTGACTCTCAATTTTCTCAATGGTAAAATTGAGTAATAGATACTAGACTGCCTTTGCCACAAGAATGTTATGGACGTGGAATGGAATGATGTTAAAGTGCTGTATAAATTTTCCTTCTGGTTATTGTTGTTTTCACCTTCGCCGTGGGCCAGAGGAGAAGCTTCCCTTAACTGGCAGCTAAATTTGTAATCAGGTCTGTATTCAATCCTAGCTCTTCTCCTCTTTAGCTAAGTGACTTTGGACAAATCATATGACTCCTCTCAGCTTGAGCTAACATTTACACAGCACTTTAAGGTTTGCAAAATGTATTACAGATATTCTTTCTCAATTCTCACAGTAACCCTATGATGTAGGTGCTCTTATTAGCCCCATTTTGCAGCTAAGGAAACTGAGGCTGGGTGAGGTTAAGTGACTTGCCCAAGATCACAGAGCTAATCAATGTGTGAGGCAGGATTTGAACTCAAGTCTCCCTGATCCCAAGTCCAGCATCCTATCTACTATAGCATTCAGCTTTCTCCTGTGCAAAACAAGAGGTGGCCTCTAAGATCTCCTGAAGCTCTAAATCCTCTTTTATTTGTCTGGATTTCTGACTATTTCCTAACATTTAGGATGGGGATATTACCTGAGGGCAGGGGAGATCCAGGGCCAGATCCCGAGTCAGGTGCCCCTTAGTCCAAGAATGAACCAACTAGAAACTAAAGAACAAAATACTGACATAAGAGGTGTAAGGGCTAGGGGAAAGTGAAAGGGTATGTGTGTCCAGGAGACATTTAGATATCTGGAGAGAAGTCTTGGACCAGAATAGATTTACAAGATCCAGGATTCCTAGTTCAGGTTTACAGTTAATTTGCTCACAGTATCTCTGGCATTAGTCTCCTATTCTCTTCTCACAAAGGTGATACCCTAGTTCAGGTCCTCATTACTTCTTTTTGCTATTGCAACAGCCTTTTCATTGGCATCCCTGACTCCAAACCATCCTCCACACTGATGCCAAAGTGATTTTTTTATAGCTTCTTGTTTCACTATATCACATACTTAATAAACTCCAATGGCTCCCAATTGCCCAAGGGTCAAATATAAATTCTTATATTTAGCATTTAAAGCCTTTAATCTCTGGCTCCAAATTCACCCCAGCATTTCTTTTTGTTTTGCCAATTGAGAGACAAGAGTAGGCATTTTTCTATCCCCTCCCTTGTCATGTTCTTTAAAATGACCTCTGCCTTCTGGCCAGCTGTAGCAAGTACCTAAAGGGTTTGACCAATATGTTGTTGCCAAGGCCTATCGATTTACCTTCACAATATCCTTTTGCAACTATCCATTTCTCTCCTCTGACACTGCCACCATCCTGGTGCAGGCCCCTCATCACCTCATGCTTAGACTATTGCGACAGCCAGTTGGATATTCTGCTAGTCCATTGTCCAATCAGCTGTCAAAGTAATCTTCCTAAAGTGTAGGTATGACCATTTCATGACTCTACCCTATAAATTCCAAGGCTCCCTATAACCTCCAAGATCCATTGTAAAACTATCTGTTGCATTCATCATACTTCATAACTTGTACCCCTGTTAACTGAGAGAAACCCACTCCTCAAAATTCAGAGGAGTCCAAGCTTGGTTGAAAGCAGAAAAGTTTTATTAAAAGAAAAATCAGATACTTGTGCTGAAGCACCAATATGAAGTACAAAAGAGGCCACAGACTAAGAGAGGCAAGGGCAATTTATGCTTAAAAAACACAAAGGGGAGGAGTCAGGGTAAAAAATGGACAATTTCTTCCAGGAACAGGTGGGACACAGAAGCAGGATGTTTTTCAGGAACAGTTGACTGCAAGGCTGGTTTAGGTCAGTTTGCTGAGCATAGTTTAGCAAGATCAGCCTGGGAACACCAGCAAAAGCTTCTGGGAGTGAGCAAGACTTTGGGTTCACTGCAGGCTCTTGATTGATTCCCTTCAGCACACAGGTTCATTCTGTGTCCAGTGCATCTGGCTGGTAAGGTAACTCATAGAAAACAGACATGTTAGTCTTTTTTTAATACCCCCAACCTTTCCATTCTTCTTCTTCTACCTTACACTACTCCTCCTCTACCCAATACTGAATGAACAAGTGAAACTGGCCTTTGAGTAAGACACAACACTTCTCCTTACTCCAAGCATTTTCACTGGCAAACCCCAATGCCTGGAATTCTCTCTCTGCCTCCTGACTTCACTAGCGTACTTAAGTCCTAGCTAAAATCCCATCTTCTAGAGGAAGGCTTTTCCAGTCCCCCTTAATTCTAGGGCTTTCCCCCTATTCCATGTTGATTATTTCCAGTTTTTCCTCTACATAGCTTGTTTGTACACAGTTGTTTGTATGTTGTCTCCCTCATTACATTATGTCCTCCTTGAGAGCTGGGATTGCCTTTACCTTTCTTTATAACCCCAGAACTTAGCATATTGTCTGGCATATAGTAGGCACTTAATCAGTGTCTATTTACTGATTGACTAGGACCTGGCTGACTGGACCTAGCTGGTTCCCTTTGTTGCCCTTCAAATTGGCAACATTCTTCCCTGGGCTCTAACTTATTAAATAAAAACAGCTTATAGAAAATGGAATGAGTGGACGAATGAGTGAATAAGGGACATAAATACAAATGCAAAAGCAGTTAGGTCTCTGCAGTCAAAGAGCTTGCATTACAACAGAGGAAACAAGTATAGGGAAGTGATGGAAAGAAGAAGGGTAAAACAGACTGTCCAAGGCTGTATTGTATCATATAACACTCTAGTGGACTAGATTAAAATGTAATTTGGAAACATTTAACAAAATTAATAAAAATACAATAGAACATAGATAAAGTTAGTATGTGGTTTTCTATGTCAATATGTGGCTTACAGAGATTCTTATGTTTAGTGGCTCCCTTTCTATTTCAATTTGATACCACTTGTATAAAGTTGCTTGATTTGGAAATTCATAGAGATGGTGAGAAAAACCATTGGGGGAATGAACTGATCTTGCTTTCTAGTTGCAGTGGCAGGAATGATTAGTTTATGATTTCCAAGCTGGAAAGGGGCCAAGGGTACATTGCTGGCTAAAGAATGAAGTATTATATCTCCTCCTCCTCCTCCTCCTCCTCTACCTCCATCCACCACCCCTCCCCTCCCCCAGTATGAATCATGATAGGTACTAATCAATCAGAGTACTCCACTGGGATAGGTGTACCAGAGCTGAAGAGGTTAAATCCCCCAGAGTTTGGTGTCTGGTCAAAAGTCCTATCAGGCCTTGGGCATTTGGACATTTAGAGCTGGAAGGGACTTTATAGAGATCCTCTAGTCCATTTAACAGATGAGAAAATTGAGATCCAGGGAGGTTGCATGACTTTTTGTTGTTGTTGTCCGGTTATTTTAGTTGGGTCTGACTCTTTGTGAACTCATTTTGGGTTTTCTTGGCAAAGATACTAAACTCATATAGCTACTAAACAGCAGGTTAAAATCTAGGCTTCTAACAATAACCCAGGGTTCTAATCTGGGGCAAATTCCAGCTCTGCCACTGACTCCTTGTCTGACCTTGCAAAAGTCTTTTAATTTTTCTGGGTGTCAGTTTCCTCCTCTGTACAACAAAGGGGTCAGATCAGATGCAGTTCACAATTTCTTTCTTTTTAAAAAAAATATTTATTCTTAGTTTTCAACATTCCCTTCCATAAGAGTTTGAGTTTCAAATTTTCTCCCCATCTCTTCCCTTCCCCCCAGCCCAAGATGGCCTGTAATTTGGTATAGGCTCTACATATATATTCATATTGAACCTATTTTCATATCAGTCGTTGTAGAGAAGAATTAGAACCAATGGGAGAAACCATGAGAAAGAAGAAATAAACAAATAAAAAAGAGAGAACAAATAATATGCTTCAATCTGCATTCAGACTCCATAATTCTTTTTCCAGATGTGAACAGCATTTTCCATCATGAGTCTTGGAACTGTATTAGATCCTTGCATTGCTAAGAATAGATAAGTCTATGAAAGTTAGACATCGAACATTGTGGATGTTACTGTGTACAATGTTCTCCTGGTTCTGTTCACTTCATTTGGCATCAGTTCATTCAAGTCTTTCAAGTTTTTCTGAAGTCCACCTGCTCATCATTTCTTATAGCACAATAGCATTCCATTATATTCATATACCACAACTTGTTCAGCCATTCCCCAATTGATGGGCATCCCATCAATTTCTAACTCTTTGCCACCATAAAAAGAGCTACTTAAAATATTTTTGTACATGTGGGTCATTTTCCCATTTTTATGATCTCTTTGGGATACAGACCTAGAAATGGCATTGCTGGGTAAAAGGGTATGCACAGTTTTATAGCCCTTTGGACAAAGTTCCAAATTGCTTTTCAGAATGGTTGGATCAGTTCACAACTCCACCAACAATGCATTAGTGTTCCAATTTTCCCACATTTTCTCCACTATTTATCATTTCCCTGTTTTGTCGCGTTAGCCAATCTGATAGGTGTGATGTGTACCTCAGAGTTGTTTTGATTTGTATTTCTTTAATCAGTAGTGATTTGGATCTTTTTTTTCATATGACTATAGATAGCTTTAATTTCTTCATTTGAAAACTGCATGTGCATATCCTTTGACCATTTATCAATTGGAGAATGACTTATATTCTTATAAATTTGCCTCAGTTCTCTATATATTTTAGAAATGAAGCCTTTGTCATAGACACTGGTTGTAAAAATTCTTGCCAAATTTTCTGCTTCTCTCCTAATCTTGTTTGCATTGGCTTTGTTTGTGCAAAAACTTTTCAATTAAATGTAATCAAAATTATCCATTTTCCATTTTATCATGTCCTTTATCTCTTATTTGGTCATAAATGCTTCTGTTCTCCATAAATCTGACACGTAAACTATTCCTTGCTCTCCCAGTTTGCTTATAGTATCATCCCTTATACCTAAATTGTGTACCCATTTGCACTTTATTTTGGTATAGGGTGTAAAATGTTGGTCTGTGCCTAGTTTCTGCCTTGCTATTTTTCAGTTTTCCCACCAGTTTTTGTCAAATAGTAAGTTCTTATCTCAGAAACTGGAGTCTTTGGGTTTATCAAACAGTAGATTGCTGTAGTCATTGACTACTGCATCTTGTGTACCTAACCTATTACACTGATCCACCATAATACAATTTAAGATCTCGTATGACTAGGCCACCTTCCCTAGCATTTCTTTTCATTAATTCCCTTGATATTCTGGACTTTTTGTTGTTCCAGATGAATTTTGTTATTACTTTTTGAGCTCTATAAAACAATTTTTGGTAGTTTGATTAGTATGGACCTGAATAAGTAAATTAATTTAGGTAGAATTGTTATTTTTATTATATTAGCTCAGCCTACCCATGAAGTTCACAATTTCTAGATCTAAATCTATAATCTTAACCTAGGTTACATGACCTTACCTCCTTAGAAGGGAGTGAGGGAGTGTACTGAAATGAACTGAATCTGGATCCTGGCTCTGCCACTGATTTATTATGTGATCTTGCTCAAGTTATATCTACAATGGGGTCTGGTACACACACAGAATGCCAGGCGTATGCATGTGCCATACCCCCAGGACGCATCTATCTGGACCTTGGCTTCCTTCAATGTGGCATTGTGGGAAAAGTATTGGATTTGAAGTCAGGACATTTAGATTCAAATCCCAGCTTTAACTAGGAGCATAAATATGGGGATATAATGTAACCCTACTGAGCCTCAGTTTCTTCATTAGTAAAATGAAGCTGATAATAATGGCCCACCCTAACTCACGCGGTTGTACATGATACATGGAGATATAAACTTATAGTTCCTGAAATGTTGGCTCTGGTCTCACAATTTAAAGCTCATGATTAGTTTTATATATTCATGGGAAAGGATCCATCTATGGGATGGGTAATTTGAGGGATATCAGTCATATTGCATATTGCTGCTAAGGTACAGGCATATTTGTTTTATTCAAGGTTACAGAATCATAAGATTTCATAGACTTCAAGTACCCTTTCATCTCCAACTTTCTTTAATTTGTTGTCCTTGTGAGAGTGTCATTTAAATGGCATTTAAAATTCCATTTTAAAATTTAAAATAACAATTAATAAAATTTAATTTTAAAAAATAATAAAATTAAAATTTTTAGGGCAAATCCAGATGGTCTGAAGGTATCTATGCTTGGGGGATGGAAGGAAAATTCCTGAGGTGATAAGATCTTAGATATGAAACTGTATGAGAATTTAGAGCTCATCAGGGAAGGAAACTTAGGAAAGGACTTTGTAAATGCCAAAGTATCACAAAAGTGTGTCAGTCAATAAGCATTTATTATATGCCTTCTATGTATTAAGCACTATGCTAGGTGCCGGAAAGAGAAAGAAAGGGAAATGATAGTGCCTTCTCTCAAGGAGTGGAGAGATAAAATGCACACAGTATAACTGCATAGTGAAAGATAAATTGTCGAGAATCATCAGAGGGGAGGCATTAGCATCAAAGGGGATCAGGAAAGGCTTCTTCAGAAGATTGCATATTAGCTGGGGCTTGAAGGACACCAAGGAAGCCAGAAGGTAGAGATGAAGAGGGAGAACATTTCAGGCAGGGGGACAGCCAGAGAAAATGCCTGGATTCTGGAGATGAAGTCTACAGATGAAAAACAGCAAGGAGGTCAGTGTTACTGGATCACAAAATACAGTACTACCTGGGAGAGTGGAAGTAAGAAGTAAGCTGCAAGAAGACTAGAAAGTTAGGAGGGGGCAAAGTTGTGAAGTGATGTTCCAAGCAAAGTACTTTGTATTTGATCCTAGAACAGGAGTCTGCTGGAGCCAGTTCAAACTCTGAGAACAGACTGTTAAATATTCAGTGTGAGCATTTGCATCTCAGAAATCAGCCGATGCTACAAATCATGGCTTGATTTAGAGTTTTATTGATTATCTAGGCTTAAAGAAATGAGGAAGAAAATGTAAATAACACAGATTAAACTTAAAAATGTATAGGGCGTACTTTTTCCCCCTTCTGCAGATCCAGTTGTTAAACATTTATCAGCATACCGCAATTCCCGAGGAAACAGGAATCAATGCAAATTTACTGAACAGCAGAGGCATGGGGGGAGGGAATGATATGGTCAAATGTATACTTTAGGAAGATTCATCTGAAAGTTTTAATATCATCAGGTTTCAACATTTTGATGATTTATATTTTTGCAGGTGCTCTTCATTTACCAAGACTACAATGTCTCTTATTTTGAGTAGGTGCTTTTCAAAATTTGAGAAGGTCCAGTAGTCCACTACCCTGTGGCCAGCCTCCAACAAAAGAAATGATTTAAAGCCTTTCCAAGCTGCAAGAGCTTATGCTTCACTGCATAGCTTGGGGAGTCCAAGGTGATCTCCACGCCACGATGAGGCATAGACATAGCACTTTAGTGGGTTGTTATTAATTAATAATTTAAGATTATGACTAATAATAATGCTTAGAATAAAAATAATCATAGTAGTTGTTGGCATGCCAAAAACTCAGTCTCCAAACTACATGGGAATAAAAGATTTCATAACAACAAGAACAGAAGAAATTAGACCACTGGGCTTTGAATCAGAAGACTCATCTTTATGAGTTCAAAACCAAAGCCAGCCTCAGATACTTAGTAGCTGTGCAACCTTGGACAAGTCACTTAACCTTGTTTGCCTCAGTTTCCTTATCTGTAAAAATGAGCTGTAAAGGAAATGGCAAACCACTGTAGTATCTTTGACAAGAAAACCCCAAAGGAGTTCATGAAGGGTAGGACACAAATGAAAAACCGAATAACAACAAAGTAGTAGTAGTAGTAGTAGTAGTAGTAGTAGTAGTAGTAGTAGTAGTAGTAGTAGTAGTAGTAGTAGTAGTAGTAGTAATAGTAGTAGTAGTAGTAGTAGTAGTAGTAGTAGTAATAGGGTTTAGCTCATGCCCTCACCTACTCTTCCTCTACCGCTACTACTTAACAATCTTCAAGTACTCTTCTTATGAGTGTTTAATTCTAAGGCTAGAGCCAAATGATCTCCAGGGGTCTGTGACTAGGATGAATCACTATCATTTTAGGACCATAGATAGGGAGCTAAGTAGAACTCTGGAGGTTGTCTAGTCCAGCCTCCTCATTTTACAAAAGAGGAGCATCAGGCAGAGAGAGGTTAAATTATTTGGCAAAGACTCAGGGGTAGGAAGAGGCAGATCTGGGATATGAATCTAGCCTTCGTAATTTCAGTCTCCAAACTCTTTTCACTACACCAAACTATAAAACTTCCTTGCAAAGCTGCTCTGGGATAGAGGGGCCTAGATGAGACAGAGGACTTACATGGCCCACATTCTCCAGACTGAAAACCATCTACTGAACAAAGTCATCATTCTGCTGTCTATATGTAAAATTTTACGTTATTGGTAGGTCATTTTCCTGGGAATTGCCTTAATCTTATAGTTTTATTGATTGGTGGGAAGAAATCATATATGTATACACACATAAACACATATGTAAGTAAGTCTATACACATGTATAAAAATGTGTATGTATACATGTGCATACATAAATATGTATGTATGGTATACATGTTTCTGTATTGTGTAAACATGTTTATTTTAAAGATTCACAACTTTTTACTTTAGCCATTAGATTTAAAGTCAGAAGATTTGGGTTTGAATCGCTGCACTATTAGCCATATGATGTCACTTTCACTCTCTGGGTGTTACTTTCCATTTTCTTAATGGGAGTTATTGGACTACATAACTTTTGAGGATGCTTCTAGATATGACATTCTATGTTCTCAGATCCTTTCCAAGTCTAATATTTCATGTTTTATGTTGAGATAGTCTGTATTCTTTGAAACTGTATGATACCAATGTCATTTTAAAAACCAAATATATTAGCAATTTTATATCAATATATAACATGATGGATATCCTTCAAATTATCTATCACATATGTCACATACACACACACACACACACACACACACACACATACACGCACACCATCTCTCCTATCTGTAAAACCATTCATGAACATAGATGCAAGAGACTGGAGTCTGTTCTTCAGCACTTGTTGGCTTCTGTTTCCATGGATCATACACAGGACTGGAAATAGTTCAATTACCAAAGATGTTTGTCAAAAAGAGGCCTATTAATATCAATTAAAGGGTGTAGATAGACATCAGAACCTTCGCCTGTTCTCAAAGAAAGTGATTTTGCATCATTTGCATAATTACACATATCAGCAGGCTTGCATCATTGCACCTATCACAAAAAAATGCATGTTAGATTTCAAGCTATGTTGCTTCCATACTGAATTTCACCTCATGTGGCCTAGGGAGTTGATTTCGTGTCACATTGCATGTATGCATCCTGAACGTATGATGTTTGCTGACAGCAAACTAAGCTGGAGGATATGCATGACCTAACAGTTTTTAAACCATTATGGGATGATAGAAGAAAATGCAAAAGCTTAAAGGGAATTTCAAAATCATCTAGCAGAAGGTGACAGTGCAGGCAGTGGAAAGACTACTATTATTGGAGTGAAAGGACCTGGGTTCCTCTCTCATCTCCACTTTGCAACTGCTGTCCTGCCTGGTTTCAACTCCATGGAACAAGATGTTCCCTGGGTACCCCTCAGTGTCCCATTACCTCATCTTTACTCCTCCCTCCTTTGTTTTTTGTGTTGTCTCGCTCCAGATTGTAGGTTCATTGAGGGCAGAAACTATCTTTCTTTTTATTATTTGTATCCCCAGAACCTAGCACAGTGTCTGGCATGTTGTAGGCATTTAAAATGTATGTTTATTGGATTGTCTCTCTGCCACTTACTACCAGTGTGTCAAAAGGCAATTCACTTATCTTCCCTGGGTCTTAATTTCTTCATCTATAAAATGAGGGGGTGTACTAAGTGCCATTCTAAATCCATGATCCAAACCTAATTGTGCCTAAAGTTTCTTCCAGATCTATGTACCTGGCCAGAGGTATCTTGGAGGAAGGAAAGCAATTTGAATACTTATTCAAACCCAACTGTTTATAAGGAACAAAGGTTGGGAGAAATAGATAAGGGATACAAGCCACATCTTAAGTGTTCTAGTACCAGTTACTTACAAAATCATTTGATATATATGTAGATTTAGATATGTTGATATACATACACATATAAATACTATATAACATGTACATATACACAATATATTATACATAATAAAATAGATATAATATAATAATATATAATATAATAAAAATATACACATTATATATATACGTATATTATGTAAACAGTCAAGTGTACATGTATATGTATATATATGTATATGATCCATGTGTATGTATGTATTTGTGTTATATGTATGTTAATGATGTCTATATGTGTGTATGCATATATGCATATGTGTGTATATAAACACACAGCCTATATAGGACTGAGGAGTTTGTACTTTAGGTCCATAAGCAATAGGGAACCATAGAAGAGTTTTGAGAAAGGGAGCAACATGCTCAGCACTGTCAGTAGGTAGATTAATTTGTGCAGAATAGTTTGGAGGAAGAAAGAGAGACTGGAGGCTGGGAGGTCAATTAGGAAATTGTTGTAATAGTCTTAGAATGAGATGACGAGGTCATTATCTAGGGTGATAGCATTAGGCATGGGGAAAGAGGATAAAAGCTCGTGATACATCAGGAAGAAACAAAAGGGACTTGGTGACGGTGGAATTTGGGTGCTGCTCCATCTTTTTCCCTTTGGTTCCCTGCTAGTCTTTCCCACAATATGAGATGCTCTTTCACTTTAGAGTTCCTCACCTGGAGACAGGGAAGAAGTAATGAGTGCAAAGGGACCTGCTTGTTAACTGTGGTAACTAGGATTCTAAATACATACATGATCCATGATTTATTTGAAGACCTTCTGGGCATTTTTCCATCCCCACACAAATTGGGTCTCCAGAGATTCATACACTGAATATTATATCCATTGTTCCCCATGTCTCAGTTTCCAGAAGTGCACAGGCAAATTCACTTTCAGAAATGAAGTGGATGGAAATTGTGTTATTGACACTGTCTCCAGCAATATTTGTATTTCCATAAGCGATGTGATCAAGAATCCAGCAGTTCAATTAAAACCCTAGTAGCCGTTCTATGAAAAATATCCCAGTCATAGGGCTCCCTAGGCCAGTTTAAGGTTAGAGGCTTTGTCTGATAACATACCTGCTGGATAGCCTTCAATAATTAGATTCTGTTTCTATGCTCCCAAAGGGAAATCAGAGTAGCTCCTTTTTTAAAGAATATGGATTTTTTTTTGCTTAAATAGACATTAAAAAACCATTTGGAAGTATAAATAATCATTCAAATGCCAAATTATTCTAATACAATGTATCTTGGAAGCAGTGCAGTACAGTGGGGGGAGAACTGGAATGAGAGAAAGGAGTTTTGGGTTCTAGTATATGTGAACTTAGGTAAATTCACCTCCCTTCTGTCTTTGTATTTCTTCACAGAATCACAGATTTTCCGAGTTAGAGTTGTCTATCTAGTAAAGAGTTGTTAGTTAGAGTTCTAGTTAGAGTTGTCTATCTAGTAAAACCCATACACCATAGAAATCTGCACTGTGCCATATCTGATGACTAGTCGTCCACATTCTGCTTGAACACCTCTTAGGAGTAGGAGGAACCCATCACCTCTTAAGTTCATCCGTTCTAATTTTGCATAGCTCAAATTATTGGGAATCTTTTTTTTCTGGCATAAAGTTGAAAATTGCCTCTTTGTAACTTCTATTCATTGTTTCTGGTTCTGTGCTCTGAGACCCAGCAGCAGTCTAATCCCTCCTTCACACAAGGCAACTCTTCAAATACTTAATGATGGCCTTCCCTCATCCTCTGAGGCTCCTTTCTCCAGGCTAAATATTCCTCTTTCCTTAGTTTAACCAATCCTTATTTGTAATGAACTTAAGTACCTCATCCACCTGATTTCAGTCCTTTCCAATCTCCAGCTCATTAGTGTCCTCTTAAACTGAACACAATATTATTCTTCATTTGTCTGTAGCATCCTCTTCCAATGTGCCCTTTGAAACCTCTGCTCTATTATTAACAAACCACCCTTCATCCTAGGTGTCTTCCAATCATGCTATTGAACTTCTGGAGTTCAAAGAAACCTGGCTTTTTTTCTAGGAAAACACCCTGGGCTACCCTCTTCCTTGCTGATTATTCTTTTTTTTCAAACCCAACATTCCCTACATGCTGTTCTAGAAGAAGTTAACATGCTCCTAACCACTCTCACTTCCACTTTTGGACATTTTCCTCCACCATCACTCAACACCCTCTGTTCTTTTAGGTGTACTCCGTCTACCTATATCGCCCTATTTATATCTTTGTTGCTGTCATCTACCAGCTTCCAGGTTATTTTCTCTCTTTATTCTTTATTATTCCACCATGCTTTACCATGCCCTGCTACTTTTGAAGTTAAATATTCCTCTTCCTCTCCCCTAGAACAACCCAGTCTCTCAGTTTATCAATCTGCTCAACCGTTGTCACCTAAATCTCCACTCTACCTCCAGGATCTTGAATAATGGCATTTTCCTCTCTGATCATAACTTCCTGACTTTCCATCTCTTCCTCTGCCTCGTTCTCCCAAACCTCTTCTTCTCCCTTACTGTGCATGAACTTTGGTTCCGTTGTTCCTCTTCTTTTTCTTGTCCATTATCCCTGGCCTGGTCTCACTTCAACATTTTGAACCTTTACCCTACAGTTAACCAAGTTAATTATGCACTATCTTTTACCCTTGAATTCTCTGCCCCCTGTCCTTCCTCAATTCTTATTTTGCCAATTTTCAACCTTGGCTTACACCTACTATCTAACTCTTCCACTCAACCTCTTGCGCTAAACTGTGTTGGAAGAAATCATGACAGGTGCCCAAAATGAAGCAAGTGACCTGAATGGGTTCACTACAAATTTGTTTTATCTAATTTGAATTGTACTGTCATGGGAACATGCAAACTCTTTTATTCTTCACTGATTGATTCTCTACCTTCCTGCAAAGGGTGTTTCCAACTTTTTCTTCTCTTCAGAAGCTACCAATGACAACCTCCACTACTACCTAACCACCAAGTAGATGTTATTGTGTCCTTTACTGAGGACATTTAAGCTGTCCATCAGGAGCCACCTGATCTTCCCTACTCTGTGACTCAAAAACTCTTTAAATCTTCCCTGTCCTCTGATCCACGCTCAGAGGAAGAGGAAGCCTTTGTTTTTGTTAAGGCCATTTCCTTGTTTGTAACAATGATCATATTCCATCCCATCTCCTTCAAGAAGTCCTCCCATTGATAATTCCCTCATGCTCGCCTTTAAATCATCCTCAATTTCTAAATTATACCTAGTTCCCTGTTACCTTAAAAATTTCTCATGTCTCACCTATCCTTAAAAATCCTTCACCATCCCTATCATCCTATAAAACTGTCACCTTCCTTTTACTGCTGATCACCTAGAAAGTTATCTACATTTTTGTCTCCCCTTCTATATCACATACGCACCGCACAACTTTTTCTAATCTGACTTCTGACCCTACCATTCAAATAAACCTCCCCTCTCAGAAGTTGTGAATAACCTAACTCTTTTAACTGATGAACTTTTCTAATCTCTATCCTTTCTGACCTTTGCAGGTTTTGATACTAATGACTCCCTCCTCCTGAATACTGACTTCTCCTTGGCTTCTGCGATACAACTTTATCCTGGTCCTCATGCTGTTGCCTATTTTGTTTCTTCTCATTCTTCTTTGATGGATTATTATCCATCTCCCAAACCCTAAGCATGGGTGTTCCCCAAGGTTCAGTTCTAAGGCCTTTCCCTCTTCTCTATGTATACTCTCCCTTGGGTTCAATTATCATTGTTATATATACCTCACACAAATTTTTTGCCTAAACTCAAGTCTTGCATCCTTTATCGCCTGTTGGACATCTCCACCTGTATGTCCTTTCGTCATCTCAACTCAAAATGAATTCCTCTTTCCCTTTAAACCTCACTTTCTTTCAAGCTTCCCTTTTTCTATTGAGTATTTCATCATAATTTCCCCAGAAACTCAAGTTCACACCCATAGAGTTATCCTTGCCTCCAATATCCAATTAGTTTCAAGCCCTGCCGTGTCTACCTCTAAAGTATCTATCAAATTCATTTCTTTATCTTCACTTACATGATCATCCCCCTGGTTCAGGTCCTGATCATCCCTTCTTGCCTTGATTATGAAAGCCTTCTAATTGGTTCCTGGCCTCTAGTCTCTCTAATCTATCTTCTTCAGGACTGCCACAATATTTTCCCTAAGGCATAAGTCTAAATATTTCATTATCCTGCTCAAAAATTTTTGATGGCTCCCTATTGCCTCTAGGAAAATGTACAATCTCCCCAATCTGGCTTTTAAAGACTTCTGCAATCTATCTCCCCCTTCCCTGTCTAGCCTCTTTCCTTTAGGTCAGGGACTTTTAAATTTTTGTCTTAGTGCCATACATATGGCATTTGATGAAGAAATTTATTTACATTGATGATCTCCGAGAACTCGTTCACTTCTAACATTCTGTGACTGAATAAATGAACAAAGATTTATTAAATATTTATTATGTGCTAGTTATTTTGTCAGGTGCTGGTTATCCCATACAAATAGTCTCTGCACTCAAGGAACTTATATTCTAATGTCTGGTATTGTTGTTCAGTCATTTCTAACTCTTTGTGTTACCATTTGGGGTTATCTTGCCAAAGATACTAGAGTGGTTTGCAATTTCCTTCTCCAGCTCATTTTTACAAATGAGGAACTGAGGCAAACAGGTCTAAGTGACTTGTCCAGGGTCACACAGCTAGTAAGATGAGTCTTCCTGATTCAAAGCCCAGTGCTCTATCCACTGTGTCACCCACATGACTGCTGCCCATTTTAATAGGGGGTACGTCTCATTTAAAGGAGTGGGATCCAGGGAAGGAAAAGTCATTGGGATGGGAAAAGGAGCCAAAGAGGAGCCAAATAACATCCTTTCCAGAATCAATGGTATTAGTGAATTGTTTACTATTCCCAGAGTAAGGGGGTAGTAGCAGAAGCAGCTTGTGTTGGGTGGATTTTGCTTTTCTGCGGGATGGCTATATAGGATATGAAGCATGATTTGGTGCAGGCTAGATATAGTGGATTAAGTACATTTTCACTCACCCACTAATTGGTAGAGCTCAGCCCCAGGGTGGACTGCCAGAGTTGAGTTGATTGATTTCCTAAGGGAGAGACTGATCTCTGGAGACCTGGATCAGAGGGTCATTTTCCTTTATGGGGAAAAAGTGTACACTGGCAAAGAAGACGGAAAGATGCCTTTGTCTGGCTTACTGGTAAATGTCTGGAATGGATGTTCTATATTCTAAGGACACTTGTAGATCTAAAATTCTATGTTCCAGCTTCTTACATTCTACTTTATGTTGTAAGGTTTCTTCTAAATCTAATGGTCTATTTTCTCTGTTTTTAAATTCTACATCCTAAAGTCTCTTTTATTATAATGCGCTTCCAGTTGCCTCACCTTTAAAAGGAGGGGATGGGGTCAAGGCATGCTATGGTCTATTCTAGCCCCAAGATTTAGAATTCTCTCATTTGGAGAAAGGTGCCAGACAGCAAACTTCCCTGAAGCACTGAAACCCAGAGTGAGTTTGTCATACTGAAGGGTGGGGCTGTGAACATCTTGTCTGCTGCTGAAGATGGGAAATGATTTGTTCTCTTATTGGGTTTAATATATTCTCCTTTTCACAGGACATCAGCCAAGTTTCTGCTTATCGGTCCCATTTGTCTTGTGTTAGCTGTGGTATTGGGGGGCATTTGGCTAATGAACCTCTTCAGAAAGACATACTTCCCTGAATTAGGTTCTAATTGGGTTGGGAAGTTGAAATTGCTTGTGACCTGTTAATATTTTAGGAAGTCATGTCCATCTGAGTGATTTGTGAGATGGCACTTGAGCTGACAAGCTCAACTGACAGTCTCACAGAATGACAACTTCCTGTCAGCTTTTCCCTACTGCTGCCTCTAATCTTGAAGGAATCTTGGGAAAATTCAGCTCTGACCTTTGACCTCAAGGAGTGCCTCTGGGTGCCAAGAACATATAGACTAGAGGATTAAGCTGAAAAATTACAATAATGAAACTGTTTCTAATGATTTTACTCATTCTTGATCTTCATAATGAACTTCTAAGGAAACTGGTTGAATATTATGATATCCATTTTACAGATGAGAAAAATTGAGTCTGAGTGGTGAATTCACTTTGCCTAAGGTCACAAAAGCACTTATTGTCAGAACTCAGACTGGAATCTGGGTCATTTGACTTGAAATCAGTTCTCTTTGTCTCCTGAGTACTCCGGACCACCAAAGATTCACACTCATTCATTCAACATTTACTATGTACTAGGCACATTTACTATGTACTAGGCATTGAGCTAAGCACTGGGGATATGTGGTGGTGGTGGTGGGGTGTGGATGTGGGTATGTGTGTGTGTATGTGTTTTATATGAATTTGTACAGATAATGTCCTGACCTGTCGATTTCACTGGTTTAGTGAACTTCCAAGTAAGGAAATTCCCTCTACCAATGTAGGCCAGCATCTCCTTCTTAATTTATAATCCTAGAGGGTTATCTAGAATATTAAGAGGTTAAGTGACTTTTCCAGAAATATACAAACAGCATGTACCAGTAGTAAGACTTAAACACTTGCCTTCCTGGCTCCAAGGTGAGCTGTTAATGAACTAAGCCCCGATGCCAAAAATATATAGTAAATACAAATGTAAGGGGAAAAGAGAGGTGCTAACAATGGTGGGGAATCCGGAAAATCCTTGTGTAGGAGACAGCACTTAAGAACTGGAATAAATACACACATACACACACACACACACATATAGATATACACACAAATATGTACACATACATATGTACATAGGTACACATATGAATGCATATGTATGTATATATGCATATATACATGTGTGTACATACAGAAAGAGTGGGGATGGAGGGAGTAGAGAGAGAGAAAAAGAGAGGGAGGGAGGGAGGGGGAGAGAGAGAGAGAGAGAGAGAGACAGAGAGAGAAGGCTGACTCCGAGCAAAACTATGAAATCAGTAAAGTTTGTCCTTAGCTTCCTTAGCTTCTCCCTTCTAGGCTGGTAGAGTGTCAGTCACCATGTTCCCCCCTCAGGGGAATTTACATTTAATCCTCCTCTTCTTCTATGGATCTAAAAAGCTTTGTTTCTTGTGAAAGGAATTTTAGACATTAGCAATTAGGGCTGGGGAAGAGGAGAAAAGGAGAGAGATTTGGGAAAGCTGTGTAAGGGAATAGGATAAGTAGGCCTTCCTGGTTCCCAGAAATCCCATGTATAAGTGACCCCCTCTTCTGTCTGTATATAAGCTCCACCCTGTGTATACATATGCATACAAACGTATATTCACACAGACAGACTCCTTTACAGAAGAATGATTCTTTTATCCATGGAGAAAACATTATACTTTATGCCCCTCATCCTTTATAAGGTGTGAAATAAACCATCCAATTGCTTTTATTAAAAATTTGTAGGTGGCATGTCTTGGGCCAAGTGGTGAGGCCAGAACTTATTTTGTTTTATTATAGAAAAGGATTGAGAGATAGAGATACATGCACACGTATCCTGGTGCAGATAAACACAAAGACACACACATGCATAAAATCACACATATCCAGATACAAAGAAAAGAGACAGGACGGGTTGGGGAAAGACTCTGATAATTGATTCCTTCTGTCTGGGATCTTTAGTTATTTGCTCCAAACAGAGGTGGTGGGCTGTAGGCCCTCAATCCCTCAATCCTTAAATCATTTCACTGTAAACATAATCTTTGAGCAGCAAAGTCATTCTTGGGAAACTGCCAACAGGATTGCTAGACGTGCATTTGAATGTAAATTGCTGGAAAGACTGAGTGGCCCGAGTTGAGGGCAGAGAGAGGAGGTGCTGACTCAGCCTCAGAGTGTGCCTGGAGAGGTACCAGGCAGGGGGGAAGGGGGGCAACAGGTCATGAGTCTTGTCTGCCCCCATTTCACAAAGCATGGGCACAAGTTGGTGTCCCTGCTCCCCAGCCAAGAGCCTCCAAAGAAACTGTGAGCACTGGATGTGCAAGAGGAGCCAGTGTTGTATAGTGGGCCTGTGCTGGACTGGTAGTCTGCGGACCTGGGTTCTACCTCTGGCTATAACTTGGGGCCTGGGGAAAATTCAGTTGGCATGGGTGGGGAGGTTGGAAACACAGAGACCCCTGGATACCCCAAGGCCAGTGTGCATTGTCACTGATGCAGATGATACATGGATAGTTTGTGCTGGTCAGACACAGTCACACTGTCATGATACAGGGTAAGAAGGAAGTAGAAGGCATGTGGTTCATCTTGGAGAGGAGGTGACTCTTTTCAACTGGAAGTGGCTAATCACCACTACCAGCAGCCAGTCAATAATCATTTATTAAGTGACTGCTATGTGCCAAGCATTCTGCTAAGCACTGGGGGTATGCAGTCAAGGGAAAAAATAGTCCCTGCCCTCAAGGAGCTCAAAATCTAATGGAGGGGACAACATGATACACATAAGCAATAAACAGGATCAATGGGAAATAATCAACTAGCATTTAACAGGTATCAGGAAAGGTTTCCTATAGAAAGTGGGATTTTAGTGAGGATTTGAAGGGAGCCAGGGTAGTCAGGAGGCAGAGGGGAGGAGGAAGAGGCCTTGGGTTTGAATTCTGGCTGTGCCATTTACTGCCTGTGTGACTTTGGGCAATATACCTTACTTCTCTGGGTCTTAGCTTCCTCATCTGTAAAAAGGGACGGGGAGGGGTTGGACTTGAGGGGCCTCTAAGGCCCATTCTGGCTTATACCTTTGATCCTATGAAATATGCCTCTTCTGAAGTTGGTGTAGCTTATTTGTTGCCCTACATTCCATACAACCTTGGAATGAAGCAACGTATGTATGGCCACTAAATGTGTTTCCAGATGCCTGGCATTCATGTACTACTTATGAATTCTGTGGCCTTGGACAAGTCACTCAACATAACATATATGTGTGTGTGTGTATATATATATATGTGTGTGTGTGTGTGTATACACATGTTAACCTCGAACATATCTGATATATGTGTATGTGTGTGTATATGCATATACATGTGTGTGAATGCAGTCTGTGTGTATGTTAGACTAGATGATCTCTAAAGTCCTTTTTGACTCCAAGTCCTGTGATCCCCAATTTTAAAAACTCCATTAAAGGCAAGAGAAGTATGTTAAAGTTCTTTTTCTTTTTCTCTAAACCTTCCCTTGCCTTTCAAATTGCCCTATTAGTGTTGAAGGTACTACCACATTTTCAGTCACCTAGTCACCTTTGGTGTCATTCTCAATGCTTCACTCTCATTTAGCCCACATATCCAAATTTGTTGCCAAATCTTGTCTTTTCTAATTTCACAGGCATCTCCCACATGTATTCTCTTCTTTCTATTCACTCAGCCACCACCCTAGTTCAGGCCCTCATCCCCTTTCTGACAGATTATTATAATAGCCTTCTATTTGGTCTACTCACTTCAATCTTCTCCCCACTCAAATTCATGTTCCTCATAGCTATCAAAATTACCCTCCTGAAATTCAGATCTGACCATGTTCCCTTTCAATTCCATAAACCCCAGTTGCTCCCTGTTTCTTCTAAGATCAAAGATAAGTCTCTGTCATTTAAATCTCTTTACAATCCATCCCCTTCCTATCTTTCTAGCATTTTACCTATTATTCCCCTTTTAGCACACTTTATTTCAGCCATATTGCTACTACTAGTAATAGCTAGCATTTACAAAGTTCTTTAAATCTTGCAGGAGCTTTATAAATATTTCGTTTTACCCACACAGCAACTTTGGGAGGAAGAAGTCAATTATATCCTTGTTTTACAGATGAAGAAACTGAGGCAGTTAGAAGTCGAGAGACTTCTATAGGGTAGAGCAACTGGTATCTGAGGCTCCATTTGAACTCAAGTCTTCCTGACTCCAAGCCTAGAGCCCTATCCATTGTGCTGCCATATACATCTGCCCTGCCTTTTGTCCGATGTTCTCCATGACTGGAATGCCCTCACTCTTCAACTCTGCCTCTTAGAAGCCCTGCCTTCTTTGAAGTGCACAAAGCACACAAAGCTTTTTATTTATTTTATTTATGAAGTGGCCTTTCATTTTAACTGCCTTGTATTCACTAGAGAGACAGAGACAGAGACAAAGAGATATATATCTGTCTCCATATACTTGTGTATGCATATGTTGTCTCCTCCACTTAGAATGAAGCTTTTTGAGGGTACGTTTTTTTCACTTTTGTCTCTGTAGCCCCAGTGTTTAACACTCGCTGATTGATTTGTCCCTCACCTATCTATCAGTGCAATGCTCAGCAACTAGGATATGATTAAATTTTGGTGGGATATTGGGGCAGCTCACTCTAGGAACTGGCTCTGAGAAAGTTCTTGGCTACCTTGGTCCTCCTATCCTCACTCTCCATCACTTCCTGCCCTATCTCTAGAAAGATACAAAGTGTCACCTCAATAAAGATGTGGCTGGCACCACCTCAGAGAGGAATCAGGTGTTCTAGTTTTCTCAGACTGTCTGCCTGTTTGGACAGAGGCATCCCTCGCATCCACCTTGGAATGCCTTGTTTATCTCTTCCTTCCCAATGTCTAGCCTCCAATTCGTTGCCATTTCAGCCATGGGTCAAGGTAGGAGTGGAGGATGGGGAGGAGAAACAGGGAAGACCAGATATGAAGATATCACCGAGAAAATGGCATTTACTATTATTTTGACAACAAATTGTATCTCCCCTAGACCTGTGGTATTTTAAATCCCTTAAGGCAAATTGTGGTCGTGCAGTCCTCAGGCAGAAGGTGCAATGGTTTTTGGTCAGGATCCTTTAAAACAAGCAACTAGTGCTAATAACATGCTTTCACATAGTGGTGCAGGGGCGGGCAGGGGGGTTGATTTGGAAGAAATCTTAGAAGAGAGAATGTCAGAAAACAATGTGTTAACAATGAAAGGGTCATTAGAATACAGTACTGAATGTATTGTAACTTGGAATGGAGTGTTAGGGCTTGATGGGAAACATTGTGGTGTAATAGAAAGACAATTGGATTTGGATTCCAAGACTGTGGGTTCTGAATCCCATCTCTGCTATTTACTACCTGTGTGACCTTGGCTAAGCCATTTAACTTCTGTGGAACTGAGTTTCATCATCTGTCAAACAAAGGTGTTGAACTGTTGAACTGGGTGGTCTCTGTGGTCCCTTTTATCTCCTAAGTCTAAGATCCCATAAAAAATAGCTAGTCCAAATCTTTCATTTGACTCAGGAAGAAACCAGGGCCAAAGGTGAAATGACTTTACCCTCAGGTCATACTACAGTTTAGTGCCAGGACTAGGACCCACATCTGTGATTACCAGACCTTAGATGAGGGAAGAAGAGAAAAGAAGGGAAGAGACCTGAAAAACAATTGTTAGGTCCGAGGATTTCTAAAGGTTCTCTATTATTGGTTCTGTTATTTTCTCATTGTCGCCAAGTAAAAGATATAGAGTAAAATTAATCAGTGCTGATTTTTTAAAGCAATGATCAAGAGGGGAAACACATCAGTAAAGATGGCCTTAAGCCTGGGAAAAGAGATAGTCATTTTTTTCTTTATGATTTAAACCCTTGCCCTTACATATCTTCTCTGGCTAGCTACTGAAGTCCAGTTTCATTGGAGAAATAATTAATTGGGTATAAATTTTGCATTATCCTTCTGTGGTCCTATTTTAAAATGTGAGGAATGGTGGGTAGAGCACTGAGTCATGAGATGTGGCTATAGCTTTGGATCTGCCATGAAGAGTTCACATTGATACAATTCTTTAAGATTTGCAAAGTATTTTACACATATTGGGGCACCTAGGTGGCTCAGTAGATAGAGCGCTAGGCCTAGAATTAGGAAAATCTGAGTTCCAATCAGGCCTCAGAAATTTACTAGCTGTGGTCACTTAACCCTGTTTGCCTCAGTTTCCTCATCTGTAAAATGAGCTGGAGAAGGAAATGCCAAACCACTCTAGCATATCCACCAAGAAAACCTAGAGAGGGTCACAAAAAGTAGGACATGATTAAACAACAAATTATGTAATATATGTATATTAAATATACATATTATATATTAAATATTTTTATATTTATATTTTATTTATTATTATATTTATATATTATTATTTATTATTATATTTATATTTTATATATTATATTATATATTAAATATATAAAATATATGTATATTAGGTAATGTGATCAGATATGAGCATTACTGTGATTGCCATTTATAGGTGAGGAAACTGAGAACAATTTGAATGCTAATATACTATGTTCCAAGGTCCCTTGTAGTTCTAACATTCCATGCCGTAGGATCCCTATCGGCTCTAATATGCTATGATCATATGTATACATTTATGTAGATGCTTATATGTGTGCATGTGGGTAATGCATGTCTGCTAAAGTGTGTATGTGGTAAGCACAAATGACTGTATTTCTGTGTCAGACACTCTGCCCCCTTGCATTACCTCTTGTGGGAAATTAGAGGAGTCAGGAATCAAATCTAGTTCTTGCTGACTCCGAGATTATTTTATCTACTATACCACAGGATAGTGCCACAGGATAAGGCAATATTTAACCTGTCAATTAACTCGTTTTGTGAATTTGGTCATTTCACCTAAGTGGCCTCAGTTCCATTCTCTACAAAATGACTCTTTCATCTTAAGGTCCCTTCTAGCTTTAAAAATCTATATTTAAACATCCTTTGCAATTCTAGCATTCTAACCTTCTCTGTCCTAACGGCCCTTCCAGCTCTAACATTCCGAGTCTTAACATTCTATATTCTCAAGTCTCTTTGGAATTATCATTCCGTGTTCCAAACTCCCTGCCAGCTCTGACATTGTATGATTCTATGTGCATGTTTGTGTATATGCTTATGTGTGTACATATGAGTGATATAAATGCTAAGGTGTCGTGGAGGAAGGGGTGGTTTATGATGAGCACAAATGACTGTATTTCTGGATCAGACATACTGTCCCCTTGCTTTGTCTCCTGTGGGAGATTAGACATTACCCAATATCTCTGGAGCCCTGGACAGGCAGGCCTGGAGCCTCTGATGGGCTTTTATGATCTGTCCACATTGTTAAATGCTCTCAGGAAACACAGGGGTCTGACTGGAAGTGCGGGTGGGCCTGGTTCCCATGTACACACATTCCATTTCAGCAGCGATCAGACTCACATCCAGAAGGCTTCTTGGAAGCCAATAATGGCCCTGCTCCCGCAGTGCTTAAAGGCAGCCCCTCCAGCCCTGGAGCTGAGGAGTCTGCTCTAATCACATAGAAATTCACTGCCTCTCCCCTCACTCTCTTGGCTTAATTAGCTCTAATGGTGATGAAGGCCTCTTTTGGCTGGCTTCCTACCGCTGCCCTCTGCTGGTCAGCCATCAACATTGGTGGGATGGAGCCCGGGAAGATCAGGCAAGAATTGAGATGCTTAGAGAAAAGCAAAGCCAGAGAGAGTGGCAGGGTTTGAGGCAACGACTAAGAGGTAAGAGGAAGGGGGCAAAGAAAGCCAGAACTATCAGCCTCCTTGTTTGATGATGAAGCATATTTATAACCAGAGAAAATAGACTATGGGGTGTAAGACTCCCTTCTCCTAAAACTCCCATCTCCCAATCCAGATGTCTAAAATTCCACCATTAGTTTACTGTTCTATTAGGTTAAGCAATGCCCTTCCGAAGTAGGGTGAGGGTGGGGGAGGGGAGTCTTTTGAAATGTAAATACCTACCAAATGCACTGGAGACTGGGTGACAAGCAGTGGGGTCCTGCTTTTGCTTACTGCTAGATGTGCTATCTTAGGCAAATCACTTTACCCCTGATGACCTTAAAGAGAGGGAAGGTAAAAATACTTGCTTCGCCTACCTCACAATATTGGTATGAGGAAAGTGCTTTGTAATCTATAGAAAATTAACTCATTATCATTATCATCTCCTCTCTGTGGGTGAGTTCATCAGAGCTCTTTCCTCCCCATCAGAAGGGACACAAGGGGGTGAGGTTGAGGGCAGGCAGGGCAGAGAATGCAGATAGAACCAGTCTATGGCAGAGAATGGAAAGTTAGAGCAGCCCCTTGTAATTATCTTATATAATGACACCTCTCATTTCTGTTTTCACATTGATCTTTCCAGAAGCTTGAAAGAAATGTCCATCTTTCTTCCCCCTTCCCCATGTTCCTCTCCTTTCTCCTCAAGTCCAGGTCTTTCCCCCCTCCCACATTCCCCCTGGTGACTCACTCAGATCTCCTGACTTGATTCTCTGAGGTAATTCCCAGCAGCTTCTACTCTAGTCACTACTCTTAAGGTGTGCTCACGCTGGGCCAAATAAGCTGCTTAGCAGCATGCAAAGAGACAGTACTTAAGGTTCTGTATCTTTTTTTAGCCCCCTTTCAAAAGGAGGCTGATTTGAGGACCTGCATGGGAAGTTTCTTAAGCTCTGTTGCCAGGGCCTCCATGGCAGAGTGAGAACACAAGAGACGGTTGTGCATTTTCTTCTAACCTTTCTTTCCTAAAGCCTGGAACCCATCTAAAGGAAATTAACTTAGATCCCCGGAGGCCCTCTCTGAGTCTGGCTAAATCTGAATGGTGCTTTTAGTACTGCCAGGGGCAGAGTGGGTAGCTGCCTGGTCTTCCAAATGCCCCCAATCACATCCAGATATTTCCCTCCCCTGTGAGCCTGGGCTATCTCAGAAGGTAACGAGTTCCATGTTACTAGAAGTCTTTGAGCAGAGGTTTCCTGATCACATATCAGGGATATTTATTATAGAAGGGATTCAGCTATTAGTCAAGTAGATGGATGAAATGATACCTGACGTATTCTAAAATTCCATATTCTACATTCCAACATGTCACCTTCTAAGGACTCCTCCATTTGTTAGACTATAGCAAATAGATCCCTGAAAACAATGATTTTGTAATGCTGTCCTACTTTCCCCGGGTTCAGTGTGGGCAATTTGAGAGAATTAATTTTGTATGTCATAATCTGAGCCCCCACTAATGCAACAGTCCTTGTAAAGCCTAAGTCCAATAGTCAAAGCATTTAAGACCTAAAACAATGCAAATAAAAGGCAATCAAGTGGTTGAATCATTCTCTGTCTCCACTCAAAAATAGGTACAACCTCCTTTAAAGATACCAAGGGAATTCTAATCTTGAGTCCTCTAATATTCCTAGTATATTAGGAAAGTGACACACTTTAGAACACCCAGCGTTGTAGTAAACACTTAGGATTCATCAAAATCTGCCCCATGGATTTCTTCAGAAGTCTCTTGGGGTAGGTCATTCACTTTGGCTCTTGAGTCATCACAGTCCTGTCTGGATTTTGAGGTTTAGGTAGATTTTGGTGGTACAGCACTCCACATGATTTTCTTCTGTCCTTTGCCCCCTATTACAGCTAAAGCTTGCCTCTTCATCTCGTCAGATGCCCAATAGGATCCATGTTGTTACTGTTATGTCATTGTTTTTATTTATCTTGCATTCTTCAGAATGCTTCCTTCAAGAAACATTACCTTGCGCCACGAGGGCACAACTGTTTTGTGGCTAAGCATCAGTTCCTGGGAACCTCTGCCAATGAGATGCTGGACATTGTGAGAGGTGACATCCCAGGTGCATTCCTCCTCATTCAGGCTCACAATATGATTCTATGTTAAATTGCCAACATTAGTTTCACTTGTTGTTTCACTTAAGACAAATAGCTTATTGAATCACTGGTAATTCATCAGTCAGTATTGGTTACTGATTAACTCATTCACCTCTAATGTCAATGAGTACAGAGCAGGGTTTAGGACATCAGACAGAGAAGATTTTGTTATTATTTTTGATAGTGAACATAATGAGTTTTATTTTATTTAAATATATATATATATATATATATATATATGTAGTTACATTTTATTTTTATACTGCAGACATTTCCCAACAAATATTTAAACAGAACTCCTTAGAAAGTACATTTCTTACAAAAGTATTTGTCAACAGAAAGGAGGCATGTGCCTTTTAATTTTGACAGTCTCACACTAATGTCAATCACTATAATTGACAAGAATATTGCTCTCCAAAGATTCTTTACCTTGCTGTAGTCATTGTGTAATTGTGTGTGTGTGTGTGTGTGTATATATATATATATACATATATACTTCTTTTTCTTTTAGCTATGCTTCCTTCACTTTGTATTATTTCATATAAGTCTTCTCATGTTTCTATGAATCCTTAGTATAGAGAGATATATAGACAGATACATAGAAATCAACATAGACAAATACACATAGAAATAAATATTTGTTTATATTTATGTATATATATAAATATATGTATATATATATAAATATATATATGTGTATATATAAGGCAACTAGGTGGTGTGGTGGATAGAGTGCTGGGCCTGGAATCAGGAAATCTCTTTTTTTCAAAATTCAAACCTGGCCTCAGACACTTAACTAGCTGTGTGACCTTGGGCAAGTCAATTAACCTCGTTTACCTCATTTCCTCATCTGTAGAGTGAGCTGGAGAAGGAAACGGTAAACCACTCCAGTATCTTTGCCAAGAAAACCCCAAATGGAGTCATGAAGAGTCAGACATGACTGAACAAAATGATCAAGCAACATGTATGTATTTATGTTTTGAGACGCATATATTCACATAATATAAATGTATAAACATGAATTATATGTGTGTATATATGCATATATATACACACATACATAGTATATGTATATGTATGTGTATATGTGTAAAATCAATGTCCGTGTGGGTAATTCTCCTATGGGGGAACAACACTATTTCTTCCTGTATGTATCCGCAAATATTTACTGAGCTATAATCTTAGAAAGGTGCCCTAGGGCATACTGCTAATTTATGTCAGAAATAGAACCCAAACCCATGTTGTCCAGACTTCAAGGCTAGCTCTCTACTCATCATATCATGCAACTTCTATATTACTATTATGTCATACAGTACTATTCCATTTGATTTATTTATGATAATTTCATCAACTATTCCCTAGTTATAGGGCATGTAATTTGTTTCTAGATTTCTATTATCACAGATAGTACTGCCTTGAACATGTTCTATGTATGAGTCTTTTCCTATTGTCAATAGATACAAGTAATCCCAGTAGTTGGATCTCTGGGTCAAAGGGTATGAACATTTAAGAGCAGAGAGTTAAGTTTTTTATTGGGGCCAGTGGGGAAAAGGAGTGTAAGGGGGTAGGGAATGATGGGCAATTAAGGAAGTAAAAGCCACAGTTGTTAACACTGTATACAAGGGGCAGTATGAGAATGCTTCACAATTTGCCCAACTGCCAATCCTTTGGTTGGTGCTATTTTTCTAGTATAAAGAGTCTCAGATCTGTTTACCTGACACTTCTATTCCTGACACATAAATGAGAAGATTGACTTCAGGTGCCTTGATTTCTCAGTCATGTCTGACCTTATTTGGGGTTTTCTTGGCAAAGATACTGAAGTGGTTTGTCATTTCTTTCTCCAGCCCGTTTTAGAGAAGAGAAAACTGAGACAAACAAGGTTAAGTGATTTGCCAGGGCCCCACAGCTAATAAGTGCCTGAAGCCAGATTTGAACTTAAAAAAATAAAAAAAAAGATGAGTCTTCCTGAGTGTAAGCCCAGCACTCTATCCATTCTTCCACCTACCTGTCCCATAGGTGCTCAAGTCATTAAATTAAAAAATAATGAGAAGGGGTCGTAGAGATCATTCAGTACAAACACCATGTCCCTTTAACAAATGCAGAAATAAAATGACTTGGCTGATGTCATGTACAGGCCCTTTTCATTTCTTACCTGGGATATTGCAATAACTTCCTAAATGGTCTCCCTGTCTCAAATCTCCCCTCTCTTCAATCCATCCTCCACATAGTTGCCAAAGTGAAATTTCTACAGGCAGGTCTGCCTTACCATGCAAATCACTTCATTGCTTCATAAGCTCAAGCGACACTTTATTCCTTCTAGGATTAAATAAATATTCCTGTTTTGCACTTCCTTCATAACCTGGCTCCGGCCCTACTTTTACCATCTTATTATACATGACTTCCTCTTCCCATTCCCCGTGTTCTAGCCAAACTGTCTTTCTTGTTCTTTCTCTAAGTCTAAAATATAAAATGAGAGCACTAGACTCTATGGCTTCTAAGGTTCCTTTTAGCTCTAAATCTAAATGTAACACCCTTTCTAGGCTAATTCCCCAACTTCCACTCCCACTAATGGGTTGGCTCCCAAAAGGGCAGTTGACTAATTATCCACTCAGGGTTATAGGGCAAACTTTAGGGGTTTCCAGGATTTAGTATTGTAGCTCACATGCCTCCATCTAGTGTATTCCTCATTGATTATTAGTTGATATAAATTAGCTAGCTGAATAAACTTTTAGAAAAGGTTATTTAGCTAGAAGCTTCCATGGATAGAGCACTGGACATGGAGTCAGGAAGACCTGGCTCAAATCCAGCCTTAGAAGATTACTAGCTGTGTGACCCTGAGCAAGTCACTTAACCTCTGTTTGTCTTAATCCACTGGAAAAGGAAATGGTAAACTACTGCAGCATCTTTGCCAAGAAAACTCTACAGACAGTATAGTCTGTGGGGTCACAAAGAGACATGACTGAACGACAAATTTACCACAGTGGTATAGATAGAATAATTGTTACCAAAATATTCCTCCCCAAAGTCTGGCATACATTGTTCCATGAGAACATACACAATTCAGGACTATCCAGTAGCAGCAGCAGCAGCAGCAGGAGCAGTAGTAGTAGTAGCTATAATAATGATGATAGCTAGTATTAATATAGCTCTTAATGTGTGGTAGGCACTGTACTAAGCACAATTATCATCTCATTTGATCCTCACAACAACTGAAGGAGACTAAACTGCTTTCCCAGGGTCACATCGCTAGTAAATGTCTATGGCCACATTTGAACTCAGGTCTTACTGACTCCATGCCTAGTGCTCTGTCCACTATAGCACCTAGCTGTAACTTTGGGCTTAAACTTAGTGAATTTTTGTGGCAAGAGTAAGTCAGAGTTCCTGGTGAGATGGAAGTCCTTTTCTTCCTTTGCGGAGTCCTCATTAAGTTCCTTTATGGTGTGGGCAGCTCAATGTTGGATCCAAGGGTCAGGGCCCTTGTGGAATCCTAAAGCTGCCTGTCCTTGTTATGTCAAGGTTGTCCTTCGTTCCCAACGTAGACAATATTATCAGCCAATGCTATTTTGGGAACACTAATAGGAATTCCAAATCTTCCAACTTTTTGAAGTGTGCAAGGTCATCCTCTGCTCAAGGGGGTCAGGAGTGGTAGATCAAAGGGATTTTATACTCCAGTGTGGGAGCACTGTTGGCACTGGAGAGGTGGGTAAAGCCCTCCAGAATATAGAATAATTGGCTAAAAGGACTTGGAAAACCTATTAATCATACCCCCTTATTTCACAGAGAAAGCAACTAACTCCCAGAGAAAGGAGAGACTTGCCAAAGGTCATACAAAAAATAAGTAGCAGCAAACCTTAAAGTGCTACATAAATTATGATGATGATGATGATGCAATATGAGAACTTAGGTCTTTTGAGTTCCAGTCTGTCCCTCTTTCTACTATAACATTTGACCTACTTGTTGAATTCAATTAAAGAAAAAATACATTAATGGAATTATAATGAGGACAAAGGTGACTCTCTCCCTGCCCCTGCCCCTGGCCACTATCTTCAGGAACCCTGGGCTATTTCCAGTGGGGCATGTGTACTCAGGCACAGAGCTGAAGAGATTGGGGTTTGGTATTGATACAGTAAACCCTAGGCATCCCTTTGGGCTGCGAAGGTGGCACAGGTGAGTGTAATATAGGCTCAGTTTAAAAAGAGAGAAAAACAATCTCTTTATCTCTCTTCCTCTCCATTCTCTCCTCTTTTTTTCCCTCCCCTTCCTTTCCCCCTCTCTCTTTCTCTCCCTCTCCCTTCTCCTTCCCTTCTTCTCCTCCCTCTCCCTTCTTCCTTCTACTCTCCTGACCACTTGGTTAGGAATTTCCATTGAGTGAGACTTCTCAGGAGGTATGGCATAAAGGTACCTTTCCCCTCTCCCAGTAGAAATTGTGACTGCTTAAGCATGGTTACTAAAGCCTGAATGACCCTGAGTCAAAATCTCAGAGCCCTGATTACTTTTTCTGCTTTGTATTTCTTTGCCTGAGCAGAGGTGACTGAAGAGCAAACTTGATATTTACAGTCTTGGAGGCAATCTTGAATGTTTGAGAGTTTTGGAGTTTCTTCATCCCTCAGCTGGTCTTGCCTGCTCTTTGGAACATGAACCCTATGTCTGCTGTGGTATTTCTTGAAGAAGATGAGAGCTGACAGGAGGATGATCCCAACCCTTGGCCTGACTTGTAAGATGACATGGATTAGAAGGAGTCCTTCAGACAAGGAAGAAAAAGGTAAGGGTCAAATGCCCATCCAAAAAATCTCACTGTTTCACAATTTCATATTTTCAAACATCCATCTCCCAGGAGAATATCCTTAGTGTCACAATGTTGCTTCATTCCACGTCCTTCGGATTATAGGGTTTTTTTTCTGTATGGGAGCAAAATAAATAGCTGTCCTATACCTGACTTACATTTTCACATTGAGCATCTTTCTACTCCCTTTTGATAAAAACCTACATGTGAGTCAAACCTTAGCTTTAAGTGATTTTTTTCAGCAGCTCTGGGAAAGGGTGTAAAAAAGCCAAGTAAATCAAGAAAAGGAGTTTATCTTCTCTCTTTATAGTAGAGGTTCACCCAGAACTGAGTCTGGCCTATGTTCATGGAACCAGAGCTAATATCACCTTCAGAGAAAAAAGGCTAATATATAACATACACACTCAATTGGGTATCTTACCACACAGGAACGAAGGAGGAAGGAGATAAAAAAGGGGGCACGATAGAAGGGAGGGCAGATGGGGGAGGAGGTAATCAAAAACAAACACTTTCAAAAAGGGACAGGGTTGAGGGAGAAAATTCAATAAAGGGGCATGGTTAGGAAGGAGCAAAATATAGTTAGTCTTTCACAACATGAGTATTGTGGAAGGGTTTTACATAATGATACACATGTAGCCTATGTTGAATTGCTTGCCTTCTTAGGGAGGGTGGGTGGGGAGGGAAGAGAGGAGAGAATTTGGAACTCAAAGTTTTAAAAGCAGATGTTCAAAAAAAAGTTTTTGCATGCAACTAGGAAATAAGATATACAGGCAATGGGGCATAGAAATCCATCTTGCCCTACAAGAAAGTAAGAGAAAAGGGGATGGGGGAGTGGGGTGACAGAAGGGAGGGTTGACTGGGGAACGGGGCAATCAGAATATATGCCATCTTGGAGTGGGAGGGAGGGTAGAAATGGGGAGAAAATTTGTAATTCAAACTCTTGTGAAAATCAATGCTGAAACCTAAAAATATCAAATAAATAAATAATAATTGGAAAAAAAGAAAGAAAAAAGGCTAGAGTCACATCCCACCTGTGTTCAATTGCAGGTCTGTATGGTTACACAATCATGTTCCTAGGGGAAGTTTCACTTGTTACTTGGCAAATATCCTCCCTCCAAACATGAAGGAAGACCTAAGTCAACAACTTACCTACATCCCATCTATCTCAATGTTACTAACACTTAGCTTCTTAGCCAACCTCCTAACCCAGAAGACAAAGCTAAAAGAGGCTAATGTAGAAATTCTGATCTATGAGTTGAGAGTTCTGGGTTCTAGTCTTTTCCTGTCCTACAGCACACTGAACAACTCTTTTGTTGTCATTCAGTTGTATCCAACTCTTCCTGACCCCACTGGGGCTTTTCTTGTCAAGGATACTAAAGTGGTTTGCCATTTCCTTCTCCAGGTCATTTTAGGAATGATGAAACTGAGGTGAATAGGGTTAAGTGACTTGCCCAGGATCATACAACTAGTAAGTGTCTGATGCCTGATTTGAACTCAGGAAGATGAGTTTTCCTGACTCTAGGCCTAGTGCTCTTTCCACTATACCACTAGCTTCCCTGGAAACTTTAGGCCAGTCATTTAACCTCCCTCTCATTTATATAATGAGGAGAAACTCATTTCTCTGAAATAAGGGGAAGCAGAATTGCGTAATTCAAAGAAAGCTAGATTGGAAGTCAGACAACTGGAGTTTGTCTTTCCTTTGACACAAGCTGTCCATAATTAAAGCATTTCATATCTCCAGGTCTTAGTTTTCTCAACTGTAAAATACTTGAGTTGTCTAGATATTTTTATAGTCATCCTGGCTTTAAATTTCTGGGCTCTTAGGATTGTATCTTACTAAAATGAGAATGTTCACATAAAAACTCACTAGAAGCCATTTTTTTTCTCATGCTTTGGTACAGGAAGATGAGCTACATCTGAACTGAGCTTCCAAGACACTGTCTCCTAACCCTGCTGGTCTCCTCTGGGAAAGGAGGAAGAAGGCAGGAACAAGGAGATAGAGGCTGCTTAAAGGAAAGCTGGGAAGGAGAGCAGAGAGATGGGATGAATGCACAGAGAGAATTTGGGAACCACTTAACTTGAAAGACTGCCACTAACTACTCTCTCCGTTCATCAAGGCAGGCCCTCTGCAATCAGAGCAGGCCTTGCTCACCTGCTGCTAGATGGGTTAGGAAGTCATCTTCCCCAATCATGAATGTATTGTTCTGTCCCTGACTGTCTCCTTCCTTGAGTTCAGACTTATGGTACAGGACAGAGGGAGTGAGAGCAGAAGAGAAGAATCATAGGTTCACAGTTTTAGCATCTCAGAAAAAAGCTTAGAGATAATTTAGTTTAAATCCCTCATGTTACACATTGGGAGGAATGAAGTACAGAGGGGTAAGCACTTCGCATTGTATCATAGAAGTAAACGTAAGAGTTAGAGACAGGGGTTATGGTCCTGGTAACATGGGCTGCAGTTTTCTCTTTGGCAAAGTGGAAGGACTAGACTAAGTCACTTATTCTTAAAGTGTGGTCTTCAAAGTCCCAAGGGTCCCTGAGAATCATTCAGGGGGTCAGCAAGGTCAACACACTTTTCATAATAATAACAAAATGACATTTTTTCTATGAAAATTCTCCTCCCTTTTCCAACTACTTATGTGTGTGAGGCTGGATTTTCTTCACATACTTCAACCAAAACAACATATTGCAACAGATTGAATGCAGAAGTAAATATGGGAATCCAGCTGTCTTCCATTAAACCAGACATTAAAGAGATTTGCAAAAAAAATATGTAAAACAATGCCACTCTTCTCACCACTTTGGAGTTTTATAAATTTTTTCATAAAAATATGTTATTTGGGTTAATGTAATATGTTTTGTTATTTTTAATGAATTATATATGTGTATATGTACATACATATGTATACGTATTTATATTGTATAACTCACATAAACAAAAACTCTTAGGGTCCTCAATAATTTTTAAGAGTGTGAAGATGTTCTGAGACCAAAAAGTTTGAGACTCACTTGACCAGGTGATCTCTAAGGTCTCTTGGCAGCACAAAGACCAAGGCAAACATAAACTGAATTAACGGAAGCATAGTGCTCAGAATGAAGAAAAGGGTAATCCCACTGAAGTCTGTGCTGTTTAAAGCACTTCTAGAGTTATTTGTCTTACCTTATGAGGGCACTGACAAGCTGGATTATGTCCAGGGGAGGGCAACCAGGAAAGAAAGAGGAGATTTGATGATGTCATATGAGAATCAGTTGAAGGAACTGGGTCTGTTCAGCCACGAGAAGAGAAGACTTAGGGAGGATAGGTGGTGCCTGACAGCTGTCTTCCAATATTGAAGTAATGCCATTTGGAAGTGTGATCAGACTTTTTCTATTTGGCCCCAGAACACAGATAGGAACAAGGTAAGGGAAGAAATCACAGAAACTTGGAAGGGACCTCAGCGACCATTTGGTCCAACACAGACCTGACCAAGAATCTTTTCTACAACATAATTGACAAATGGTCATCCAGACTTTCCTCAAAGAGTATGAGGATGTCCAATACCTTTGAAAGGCAGTCCATTCTGCTTTGGGATAATTGCAAATGTTAGGAAGGTTTTCATTACATAAAACATGTCTTCCCATTTCCAACTTTCATTCATTGCTCCTGGCTTTTCCCTCTTTCACTAAGCAACACAAATATAACCTGAGTCTTTTTTTCCAGACTAAATATTCCCACTTCTCTCAACTCCTTCTCAAGTACCCTGAACTTGAGGCCCCTCATTATTCTGGTGACCCTCTGGATATACTTCTCACCTGGTCCTGGAGTCAGGAAGAATTGAGTTCAAATCTGACTTCAGATGCATGTCAGTTGTGCAACCCCGGGCAAGAGTTTAACCTCTATTTAAGTTCCCTCATCTGTAAAAAGTGGATGATAAAAGCACTTACCTTCTAGGGGTTTTTATGAGGATCAAATGAAGTAATATTTGCAAAGTATTTAATAAAGCGCCTAACACACAGTGTGTTCATTCCTTCCTCTTTTCCCCAGCTGATCAATCTTCTTCATAAATTGTCATAACTGGAACTGAATACAACTCTCTAGATATTGTCTAACCGGAGATGAGGACTGTGGGATTATCACCTCCCTGTTTCTCAATTCTATGACCCTTTTAATTCAATCTAAGATAGCATTAACCTTTTTTGGCTTCCATATCATATTTTTGATTCATAGTGATCTATTGATAAATTAAATCCCCTAGCTAAGTTTTTATTTGAATAGCTTTCTACTCACCCCACCTAGTCCTGCATTTTGTTTTGTTTTTTCTGTTCAACTTGAGATTTCATTGGCATAGCATGAGAGGTAATATGGCATAAAAAGATGGTAACATATGTAGGCAAGACAGTACAGGATGAATCAGAAGAGACCTGGGATCTCATCTCTGACAACTCACCTCTCATAATTCACTTTTTGACCTTGGTAAAGTCATTTAACTTCTGTGAGTTTCAATTTCTTTAGTGAAAATACTTGGAGAACTTAACTTATCTGGTTGTAGTATGAGTTTCACATGAAGCAATGAACGATTATTGTTAAATGCTTGACTAAATTCTGGGTAAACTATATATAATCAACCAGTCTAGTAACCCTGTTGAGAATTAATAAGTTACAGGGGGAAAGAATCCATTTCAACACAAGGAACATTTTCTAATAAAAAAGAGATGTCTATGAATAGAATAATCAATTAATTAAGAAACGTTTAATAAGCCCCTACTTTTTGCTAGGAATTGTGCTAGTCACCAGGAATTAAAAAAAAAAAAAACAAGGATAAAAATAGCCAGAGCTTACATTCCATTGAAGGAGACAACATACAAAATATGGAAATTTGGGGAAGGGGAAGCATTAGCAGTGGGAGTGATCAGGAAAAAAAAACTGATGTAGTAGATTCTAAGAGGTAGAGATAGAGGAGAGTGCATCTCAGGTATTAGGGACAGCTTCTTTAAAAGCATAAAGATGAGAAATGGAGTGCTATATTTGAGGAACAATACAAAGGCCAATTTGGCTGGACCTCAGATTACCTGGAGGGAGATAATGTATAATAAGCCTGGAAAAGTAGGATGAAACCAGATTTTGAAGAATTTTGAATGGTAAATAGAAGGGTTTGTATTTAATACTACAAGTAATATGGAGTTACTGGGATTCAATGAGGAGGCAAGTGACATAATAACGACCACAATTGATATAATATTTGAAAGTCCAATGTGGCCAGACATTGCTGTAGAAGCATCACTTTGTCAGCTCGATAGAGAATGATTTGGAGACTGAGAGAGACACAATAGGAAGATGAATGAAAGGGGCTTCTTTGGGAAGAAATGGACTTCCATCGGTAGAAGTAATCAAGCAAAGGGTGAATGACCATCTAATGAGGTTATAGAATATATAGAATATATTCCTGCTTAGGTAAGGATGTGGACTGGATCCCTTTGGAAAATTCTTTCAGTTCTTATATCCTGTCATTCCATATTTTATAAAAGTAAATATAGGTCTGTTTCCCTGGCTGGTTCCTGGCTCTGGAGTGTATAATCATTCCTAATGAGCTGTAGCACCCAGGCAGGGTTGCTGTTCACAGGCTTGTTCCCGGGATACAAGGATAATTGACCTCACCATCAGGATTTTAGCAAACAGCACACCAGGCAAAAGGCCACCCTCACAAATCCCGTTGACAGACATTCCTGACTCCACTACCAGGGAAGCCAGTGATTACAGCTAGCTGTCTCTCTCTGAGGCCTAGGAAGCCGTAGTGCAGGTAATCACTTGGGAGGGACTAGTACATTCCTGTCTTTGTCTGTACTGGCTGTGCTGACACATGACCTTGCTGAAGCAGATGATAGGAGAGAAGTGGGAGTTTAGGATGGAGAGATAAGAAGTGTCTGGATGATGGAGAACCCCAGGTTCTTTGACAGAAATGCAAGTCCAGGATGAGGGAACTTGATATGAAATGGTCCAATTCTGTGGTGATTTAATGTCTTGACCTGATAACTCTACCAGCATTTTTTTAATTAGACCTTAATGCCCCTGTGTGTCCTCATTGAACAAGAACAGCAAGCAATGAAAGGGGATAACAGGTCTAGACAAGAATGAAGTGGTAGTTCCATTGTCTTCTGCTCTGATTAGACATCGTCTATAATAATGTAGTGAGTTTTCATTACCCCATTTTGAGAACTGTTTAGAGTGTGTCTAGAATAGGGCGAAAAGGATAAGAGTCTAGAACACATATTACCTGGGGAATTGAGAGCACTTAGTAAAGTTTAACTAGAAGAATAAAAAAACCCATGATCTCTGTCTTCAGATATTTGAAGGATTATCATTTAGAAGGATTAAATTTGTTTTTACTTGGCCTCAGAGGGCAGAAGTAAAAAAAGAGTGGAAAGAACGTTAGATTTGGATTCAGAGAACTTTAAAATCAACCCTGGTTCTACAACTTGTGTGACTTTAACTCCTCTCTTTGGGCATCAGTTTTCTCAACTGAAAAATGGAAGTAAATTTTCTCTAAGATCTCTTCCAGCTCTAAATCCTCTCCTTCATTCTAAGCTAGAGGGAAGCAGATTTTGGCTCAGTAAAAGAAAAAAAAGAAATTCTTTACAAGTCCAATAGTAATAATAATAACAGCAACACCCATTTATATAGTGCTATGTACTAGGCATTATGCTAAGCACTTTATGATTTTTACCTCATTTGATCTTCACAGTAGTCCTGGAAGCTGGGTTCATCCCTCTTTTATAGACAAGGAAACTGAGGCAAACAGGAGGTAAGTGACTTGCCTAGGGTCACATAGCTAATAAATGTCTAAGGCTGGATTTGAACTCAGGTCTCCCTGACTTCCTGACTCCAAGCCCAGAACTCTATTTGCTTTGCTCCCTAGCTGTCCACCAGTCAAAGCTAACCTAAAGTGAAGTGTGCTCGCCTCTGAGCCTTGTCGCCGGAGTTCTTAAGATAGGCTAGATAATCACTTCTCAGGGATGTCATAGAGGAAATTAATGATATAGGAAGGAGGGTCTGACTACATGAACTTCCAAGTCCTTTCAGTCTCTGAAACTCTCTGAATTCTAAGGAAGAAGATACTGTGCTTTATACTTTTAAAGCTCAGTCACATAGCAAGAAGAGGCAACTAAGAGACATTTTTTATACTCCATTCTTCTCTAAAAAATATAGATAGATAGATAGACAGATAGAGATATCTCTTGTTTTTACATCAGATATTTTTCATTATATTGTCCTCCCCCTCCCAGAGATCCATCCCTTATAACAAAGAATAAGAAATACAAAAATAATAATAATTCAGAAAAAAACTAACCTGTGGATTAACCAAACCCCAACTTACATGTAGTCTTCTATATCCCCACCATCACAAAGAAAAGAATACTCTGTTGCAAGCCATATAATGTCAAAGGACATAGAGGAAGCCTTTCATTATAATGGCTGCATTCCTTGTGGAGGATATATGGGAGAATGTGGACACAAGAAGGTTGCAATCTGCAAATTTGGGGGTACCCATTTTAACAAGATTCCAGATCCATCAACATATTGAAACAAGAAAGGTTCGTTATGCTTACGACCATAGAACTTTTGAGCTTAAAAAGTCCTGGTAAAGTGTTTGGTCCGGGGGGATGGGTGGGGGGGACCTGTGGCCTTACGTCCACATGCAGGCGTCTAAATCCTTAAGTGTGGTCTTTTGACTGAATCCAAATTTTACAGAACTAATCCTTGGATACAAATTTTACAGAACAAATCATTGGATTTGTTCTGTAAAATTTGGATTCAATGAAAAGGCTGCCCTTAAGGATTTAGAAGACCTCATGTGGACTTAAGGCCACAGGTTTCCCACCACTGGTTTGGTCCAATGGAGGACTTTATGGTTGAGGTTCCTGAAATCGAGAGGTGGAAAATGATTTATTCAAGGTTATACTTCAAGGAAGTGATAGAGTAAGTAGTAGAACTCAGGACTTTGGGCTCCTAGCACCTTCTACCACACCACAGTGCTTTCCCATGCATTATCCCATTTGGTCTTTAAAATAGTCCATGGAGAAGTAAGGGTAGTGATTAATATTTCCATTCAAGGACAGGGAAAACTGAGACCCAAAGAGTAGAAGTGATCTGCCCAAAGTTATATAAGAAATCAGGTGTATAGAAGTTAAGAGTAGAATTCAATTTTCTTAATTCCCCTGGGTTTCACTATACCTAATAAATTAGATATGAGTTGAAATACTGAATTTAATGTCAAATTTAAATCACAGTTTCCAAAGCCCGTGTGTTTGACTTGTGGATCTTTTTCCTGTCAGCCACAGTTTTCAGTTCTCCCTAACACACTCCTCAGGCCCCCATACTGATCCCAGCTGGTCCCAGTGGATGTATTTTTTTTTTCTCTTTGTCCAGGATTGCCTGTTCTCTGGAGTTAATTTGAAAGCTTTTCAGGAGCAGCAGGGGGAGATGGCTTTTCAGGATTTAATAGGAATGCTTTTGTAATGGAGATTTTAATTGGACAGAACTTTGAATAATAGATGAGCTTTCTTCAGAATTATTGGTGGGGTCAGCACAGTATTCCATTCCACATGACAGGATTTGGGGCTAATCTTCTCCATGGGTCTGGAATATGTGCCCTTGGGGAGAAAATGGATACCCAAACCAGCCTCCCCTCCCAGCCAGACAAATGCTCCTTCCCCGTGAAGACTTTACAGGGGATGTTATGGATCACCTTGAATGGACATCTATTGTTTTATTCTATTGGGATGTCACTGGACAGTCCAGTTATTGCTTTCCATCCTCCTCCATACTGAGAAGCAATGTTGTGTGGTAGAGAGAGAACCAGGCTTAGATACAATAGTACTGAACTGGAACCCTGACTTTGTTCCTTAGTAGTCCTATGTTCTTGAGCAAATTACTTTCTTCACCCCTCAGTTTCTTCATTTGTAAAAGAGATCATTTCATAGGGCTGTGATGAAATTACTTGGTAAATCTTAAAACACCACTTCGTATTTGAGTTATCACCACATTGTACTAGAAAGAGGTCTGAAGTGAAGGTCAGAAACTCTGAGTCCTTCTTGTCTCAATTCTGCCATTAATTTACTGCATGATACTGGGCAAACTTTAATTTTATCAGCCCTCAGTTTCCTCATCTGCAAAATGAAAGAATTATTGGGATAGATGGTTGTTAAGATCATATCCAGCTTTGGTGTTCATGTTCTATATTCTAAGATCATTTGTAGCTCTAAAATCCTTCCTTCCTTCCTTCCTTCCTTCCTTCCTTCCTTCCTTCCTCCCTTCCTTCCTTTCTTTCCTCCTGAATGCAGTGGCCACTTGTGGAGCTTACTGCACTATTGATGGGCACCTGCTCCATTTCTGACCTGAGCCAAGTTACCACTCCTTAGACAATCAGGTGTTCCTCAGCTCCCAGGGGTTTATCACATTCACTCTGGTCTTTGTGCAGACACTTGAGTAGCTTAGCCAACTGGAACTCAGAACTCCCAACTCAAGAGATCTAGCAGCCTCAGCTTTCCTGGTGGCAGGCGTCCCAGGTATCTGTCACTATACCTGGATAATTTTCTATATTCTAAAGACATCCTATACTCTAAGGTTGCTTTCAGCTCTAACAAGAGCATGGTTCAACATTTTAAGGGCTCTCTTAGGTCTAAGATCCCATGACTTATTATATGAACTTGATCCAATAGGCAATAGTGAGCCATCACAGTTTCTTGAGTCAGGACATTTTGTAGAGAATCTGGCAGTGAACTGAAGAACTTAAGGAGGCTGTGAACACTCTAACCAAGTTAGGAAAATTGGTAACTGATGTAAAGTGGACTAAACAGAAGTGTTGAGTGGAAACCTGCATCTTATGAATGTCCTACTGAAATCAGATAAGTAGCTGTATTGTTAATGTATTGTTAAAGTACAGTTAATGCAATGGGAAGATCTTTCCCATCAATCAATAGGCCCATGTGACCTGCTTGAGTGACACTGAAGCCTGGGTCACATGGAGCCTGTGGTGGGAGGAGCTTGCCCAATGGGTAGAGCAGGAAGGGTGCAGTAGAGCTGAGAGGAAGTGAGACAGAGCAGTCAGAGCTTGGAGAGAGAGACACATGGAGCAGAAGCTAGCATAAGTGAGAGACGGAGTGATTTTGCTTGCAGGTGTTTGTGGGAAGACTCTAAAAGAGGGAAGGCTTGGGGATGGCAGTGCCCCCTGCATTGAGAATGTGTATAGATTTCTTTGTTGCTATGATGGATTTGGCTTTCTGGTGTTGGGATTTGGCTTTCTGGTGTTTGAATAAATATTTTGGTTCTGTTTTCCATATAAAGAGTCTGCTATATTTTGCGATTCATAACTACGCCTGCATATTCATAGTCACCGTGGGCGCTGTGAATATTGCCTTGGCAATACAGCAGCCTAGAATGCTTTCTACCCTCATGTTTATGTTTAGTTATTAGTGTTTTCAGAGAAGTGAAGGAGATATGAAAAGGACAGGGCAAAGGTAAGATAGCATTTGTTTGTAGGGAAAAAGGTGGCTGTGAAGAGACTTCAATTTCATAAACACACAATGTTGCTTTCCCTAGCTTGTTGGGATACATTGCTTTTGCTTTTACATACACACAAACACACATACATACACACGCACACAGAGCCTTGCCTTCTCCAAAAGCAATAAGAGCTTACTTGTATAGCTTCTTGTTTCAGTGGGAAGAACACTGATTTTGATTGCTCAATTCAGAGGTCTTAAGTGTGAACTCCTACTCTGGCCATACTATCTGTACAACCATAAGCCAATCACTATACCTCTCTTCTCCTCATTTTGCCAAACTTGACAAAGAAGAGGTTGGACTAAATAACATGTAAGGCACATTTCATATCTTGAACTATGATCCTTCAATCCTAAGAGGTTTGTTACACTTATTATCATATCCTCACGAAAACCTTGGGAAGTAGTATTGTTATCCCCCTTTCACAGATTGGGAAGTTGAGGACCAGAAAGGAAAAGTGATTTGCCCCTAAATCATATATGATGTTGGGCACAGAATCAAGGATAGAGCCCAGACTACACAAATCTTAGCTTTGGGTTCTTCCCACTATAATATACACTTCCCCTAAAAAAGAGCCACATCGATTACTGCTTTTTAGATGTGGGACAAATCAGTGCCAGACTTGAAATCAGAAGACCTGATTTGAAATTATGGTTCTGAGACTTACTAGCTATGGGATCTTGTGCAAGTCATTTTACTGCCTTAATTTCCTTATCGATAAAATGAGATTAATAATCTTTATATTGCCTATCTTGCACGGTTGATAGAAGGGAAGTGCTTTGTAAACCTTAATATGCTTTATAAATGTGAGTGATCAAACACTGTACAGATGACTGCAGTTCCCAGTTCTCTCTCTGTTTCCCACTAACCCTGTCCATTGTGCAAAAAGCATTGGAATCAATGGCTTTACAAGCCCTAGTGGCCTTCTCATTAGGAACAATTTGCATGCTGAACATCAGTATGACAGGTCTAGCAAGGGATTTGTTTAGCTCATTTGGAGTAATGGAGATGAGAAATTAATCACTTCAACACTGATGTACCCTGGCAGTCCTGGACCACTCAGCCTACCCACCTGTCACTCCGGTACCCACCTGGTATCCTCTTGGTTCCATCTTTAACCCTCTGGGCCTCAGGGCTGGGTGATCTGGCCAGCATCCATGAACCCAGAGAGATACTTACAAGCTGGCCAATCATATAAGTAGATGATGTTTTGTTTTGGTATCCCCATTCTTTACTCTCCTTCCCCTGCATTATTGTGGATCCCTCCTGTAAAAATCAATTTAAATCAGCAGTGTGTTAAAATAGAAGGAGCACTGACTTTGTAGTCAATAGACCTGGGTTCAAATCCTGCTATTCCATAGTATGATCAGCTGTGTAATCTTTGTAAGTCAGGATTTTACTTTTCTACCCTATAGGGGATAAAAAAATACATCTTTATTTTCACTAACTTCTAACTGAAATTTAACATTTTCTTCAATTATTCAAAAACATTATTTTAGGAAGGATTCTCTCTAGGCTTCAGCAGTGTGCCAAAGGGGAGTATGACACCAAAAAGGTTAAAAACTTCTATCATGAGATTTAATTCCTTCAATCTAGAGATAAGGAATCTGAATCTAAACAGGGGGAAAGACTTGTCACCAATCAGACAAAAATATAAATGATAGCTCCAAGATTTGAAACTGATTCCTCAAACTTCCATTTGGGTGATCTTTCCATGAGATTGTCTATCCAGACCAAATCCTCATAAACAGAAAGGCAAACAGAAAGACTAAATGATAACATTACTATAAACACAGCCTTTGGGAACAAATGTGTTGTTCTGGATCATTTCAATGATATCTGACTCTTCATGACCCCATCTAGGGTTTTCCTGGCAAAGATACTGGAATAGTTGTATATGTGTATGTGAATAGGATTAAAGGCAGAAGATGGTAGCTATGGGATTTGGCAAGGCACGATCAGCAGTAAGGCAAGGGTGCAAGGGATTCTATGATAGGAGATATTATATAATTCAACTGATTCACTAAGCGTTTTTTTTTAATTTTTAAAAATTTTTATTTAAAATTTTAAATTCCAAATTTTACTCCCTTCCCTCTCTTCCTCCCCTTCCCTCCCCTCCCTGCTCCCTGAGATGGTAAGCAATCAGATATAGGTTATACATGTGCAATTGTATAAAAACATTTCCATATTAGTCATTTTGTACAAGAAGATTCAAATAAAAGAAAAAAAGAAAGAAAGTGAAAAAATAGTGTGCTTCAGTCTGTATTCAATCCATACCAGTTCTTTTTCTGGAGGTGGATAGTATACTTCATCATTAGTCTTTTGGGATTGTATTGGATCACTGTATTGCTAAGAGTAACTAAATTATTCACAATTCTTCATGGAACAATATTTCTATTGTTGTGTGCAATGTTTTCCTGGTACTATTCACTTGACTATGCATCAGTTCATGTAAGTCTTTCCAGTATTTCTGAAATCATCCTGCTTGTCATTTCTTATGTAATTATCTTTCAATAATATTCCATTACAATCACACACCATAGCTTGTTTAGCTATTCCCTAATTTATGGGTATCTCTTTGATTTCCAAATCTTAGCCACCACAGAAAAAAAACTGTTATAAATATTTTTGTACAAATAGGTCTTTTCCCCTTTTCTTGGATGTCTTTGGGATATTAGACCTAGCAGTAGTATTGTTGGATCAAAAGGTATGCATAGTTTTATAGCCCTTTGGGCATAGCTCCTAATTGTTCTTCAGAATGGTTGGAACAGTGCACAATTCCACCAATAGTGTATTAGTGTCCCAGTTTCCCCACATCCCCTCCAACATCCAACGTTTTCATTTTTGTCATATTAGCTAATCTGATAGGTGTGAGGTGGTACCTCAGAGTTGTTTTAATTTGCATTTCTCTAATCAATACTGATTTAAAGAATTTTTTATATGACTATATTTATCTGTGATTTCTTCTGAAAACTGACTGTTCATATCCTTTGACCATTTCTCAATTGGGGAATGACTTGTATTCTTACAAATTTGTCTCAGTTCTCTATATATTTTAGAAATGGGGCCTTTATCAGAGATACTTGTTATATCCCCCAGTTTTCTACTTTATTTATAATTTTGGTTGCATTGATTTTATTTGTACAAAAGCTTTTAATTTTATGTAATCAAAATTATCTATTTTATATTTTGTAGTGCTCTCAATATTTTCTTGGGTGCTAAATTTGTCTGTTATCCATAAAACCGACAGATAAACAATTTCATACATTCTTCATTTGCTTATGCTATCACCCTTTATTTGTAAATCTTATACTCATTTTGACTTCATCTTGTTATACAGTGTAAGATGTCAGTTTATACCTATTGTACAAGTTTTCCAGTTTTCCAAGCAGTTTTTGTCAAATAATGAATTTTTTGTTCCAAAAGCTTAGATCTTTGGGTTTATCATATACTACATTATTATGATAATTTACTATAATACAATTTGTCTCTAATATACTCTACTGATCCATCACTATATTTCTTAACCAGTACCAGATTGTTTCAATAATTGCTGCTTCATAATACAGTTTGAAAGCTGGTATGACTAGACCGCCTTTCTTCATATTTTTTTCATTGATTCCCTTGATACCCTTGAGCTTTTGTTCTTCCAGATAAATTTTGCTACTATTTTTTCCAGCTCTATAAAATAACTTTTGACAGTTTGGTATGGCACTGAATAAACGGATTAATTGAGGTAGAATTGTCATTTTTAATATGTTGGATAAGTCTACCCATGAACAATTAGTATTTTCCAGTTGTTCGGATATGACTTTAATTGTATGAAAAGTGTATTATAGTTGCCTTCATATAGTTCCTGGCTTTAACTTGGCAGGTAGACTCTCATGAATTTTATGTTGTTCACAGTTATTTTAAATGGAATTTCTCTTTCCACCCCTTGCTTCTGGATTTTGTTGGTAACATGTAGAAATGCTGATGATTTACCTGGGTTTTTTTGTATCCTGCAACTTTGTGAAAGTTGTAAATAATTTCAAGTAGTTTTTTAGTTGATTCTCTGAGATTTTGTAAGTAAAACATCACATCATCTACAAAGAGTGATCGTTTTGTTTCCTCATTGCCTATTCTGATTCCTTTAATTTCTTTTTCTTCTCTTATTTCTATAGCTAACATTTCTAGTGCAATATTAAATAATAGAGGTGATAATGGGCATCCTTGCTTCACCCCTGATTGTATTGGGAAGGCTTCTAGCTTATCCCCATTACGGATAATTCTTGCTGATAATTTTATATAAATACTACTTATCATTTTAAGGTAAGATCCACTTATTCCTATGCTCTCTAGTGGTTTTTATTTTTTTTTTCAGAAATACACATATACAATTTAATCCCTTTGCCTTAAAATACATCTTCAATGATACAATAAAAAACAGAACACAAGGCAAAACTCAGTTTCATAAAATAAAATAGACCCATATTCCATAGTATCTTATATTAGAAAACAAATCATCAATTTAGTTCACATACTTCATATTTGAAATGCAAAAATATTGCTATTAATTTTACTTGTACAAAAAGCCTATGCTATATCCCTGAACCTAAGAAATACTCATGATTATATTTGTGTTATAAATTTATACTTTTCAGTAGTTGGATGTATTTATACGTATACAAAACTTCCCTTGCTATAATAACTTAGCCATAAATTAATGAATGTTTACCAAAATTGTAATCAGCAACAAGATAATAAAATGCTGGAATTTTTAAAGACCCGCTAAATACAGAATTCTGTCATATATAGCAGAATTCTGGCATATCTGGCATATATGGTAGAGTGAAATTGTGATCAGGGTTATTCAGCTACTCTTATCTCCTCTACTCTATTACATCTAATTTTGGCTTTCCTGGTAATAAACCTTTTGTTGTTTTCCTTTAAAGTTGAAACAAAAGAATCTATCAGTCTTTCTAATATTTAGCTCTAACACCCCAGCTAGAGATAATACTCTGGCAAGAAACCTAGCTTCTCTTGGGATGACACCCCCTCCTCCAGTTACTTCTCCCAACTTCATTCCCAATAAGTACATCAAGACTAGCAAATGTCTATTATTAATATTATTTACAACAACAAAATTAATGCTTAAAATAAAGGTAAACAGACTTTCCCTGTGCCTAAAGAAAAAAAATTGAGGTTCTGAAGAGGGAGCCTGACATAAGAAAGGAGATCCAGAATTACAGCCTTGGAGTTTGTAGTTCAGGAGGGTTCCAATGACAAAACATCTCTCCTGACACCCTTGTGTCTGATCAGCTCGCACTGCTTTACTCCTAGTGTGCTCACCTGCTTTTTTGTGGTTGCCTCTGCCCACACTTTCCCTCTTCAGCTCCACACAGCCTCTTTCTACCTCCCTCCTCAAACTCTATGGGTTTTGTCTGCTTCTCATCTGAAGCTACTTTCCTCCTCAAATCTTGCTCCTACTTAGAACCAATCAAATCAGCTGCCTCTCAAATGATTTCATTGTCTTTTAGCAGTCACCAAGGACAAGGCCATTGGTTGTTCAATCAATGGTTCATTCCCTTTCTAATCTATTCAAGAAACTCACACAAACCTCATAAAACAACCTCTAGAGGCTGACACATTTTTGCTAGTTTAAAACCTCATTATCAGCCCCCTTTCTTTGCCTAGATCCTAGACTTTCAAAGACTTAGTTCCCTTATGCTAATATGGAATAGCTGGGAAAGATCATAGAACACAGAAAGGTAGAAAATATACTTTAGAATGTTAACTAGAAAGGCCTTAGAACATAGACTGTTAGAGTTGAAAATCACTAAAGAACATACAATGTTAGTATGACAAGATGGGCTTTTGCTTTGGCTCATGATTAATGCTTCTGACATATTTTTAGTGGAATTTGAAGGAAGGCCCCCTTTCCCATTAGGTGGTGCCAATGCTGCCACTTGCTGTTGTTTGTCCTTCATTTTCAAAGAGGATCAATAGCATCCAGGGGTAATATCTTGACTTACATGTAAATTGGATTTAAGGAAGACAGAGTTGCACAAAATCAACAGTTTCACTCTCTCTTCCAGAGTCATCACAGTACAGTGGCAAGACAAAAGTCAGGATAACTGGTGATAGTCTGGGATGCAATGGATGACCTTGGTATCTTTGATGTCTGACCAAACTCTAAGCATTCCATAGTGACTGTATCAGCTGTCTTCATGGCCATTGGAACAAATTGTTATCATCTGCTCATTGTGCTGGGGGTTGGGGGTGGAGGGTCTTCACATGCTTGGGGTACACATCCCCTTAACTCACTGTCAGGCTTGAGGCACACTGATTACCTTCAACCTGGTTTAACCTATCTGTCAAGATGGTTTGCCAGGGAAAAGCTGCTGTACATGCTACAGCTTCTTGAAACCACAGGTGAAGAGTTGGGTGAGTGTAGACACCAAAGGTGATTGAGTATCCCTTAAAAGGGCTTGGCAAGCCCTCACACCAAAGATGCTACTGCTGTTGCTACTGCTGCTGCTGCTGCTGCTGCTGCTGCTGCTGCTACTACTAGCTAACATTTATGTAACTCTTTAAGATTTGCTAAATATATTACACATATTATTTCATTGGTTCCTTTCAAAGCCTTGTAGAATAGATATTATTAGTTACATTTTACATATGAGGAAACTGAGGCTGAGAGAGGTTAAATGACTTGTCCAGGGTCATATATCCAGTAATTGCATGAGGCAAGATTTGAATTCATGTCTTCCTGACTCCAAACCAAGAACTCTATCCACTATACCATTTATCTGTCCTCAATGAAAAGCACACCAGAACTGGGATCAGAGGACCTGAGTTTGAAACCTGACTCTCCTACTTTCTGCTGTGTAAACTTGAATAAGTTACTAGGCACAGTCTTTGAGTTTCAGTATTCTCATGTATAAAATGAAGAGATTGAACTAGGTAATCTCTAAGGCCCTTGTTCCTTTAAATCAATCCCAGAATATTTTCCCCAGCTAGGTATCATAAAGCCTAGAACTGTATTCAGCATGTTGGAAATGCATGGTCACTGGAATGAGTCAGAAGATCAGAATCTTAGTTTTGCCATTTATTGGGAGTGGGACTCTCAGCAAGATATTGAACTTCTGTAAGCCTCAATGTCTTCATCTGTGAAATGGAGATATTTTATTTCTTTTCTTCACAAGGTTTTGAGGAAAATGCTTTGTAAAGTATCATATAAAATGTGAGCTAAAATAAAGGACATGCATATTCACATATATATATATATATACATGTTTATATACATATATTCACTTCTATGTGTGTATACAATTTTTACCATTAGCTTTTTATTCCTTTGGGTTAAGCCTTTCCCTCTCCCTTCGACTTACCTTTGAAATACCAATATCTCAGGAACTTAACATGCCTTTTTGTAAAACCCAGTGTAAATTAGTTTATCGTAAAATGTAGTTAGAAGAGTCCTTGGTTTACCTTTCTAATTCTACAGATAAATAAGCTGAGGCTCACAGAGGGGAAGTAAAGATAGAATCTTTCAGGCTTCACACAATTACTCCTTTTTGACTATATCACACTTCCTTTCCTCTAAGTGCCCAAGCAAAAACTGGAGATGATAGTTTCTTGTCGGAGGGACAACTTTCAATTAAAAGAGAATGTTTGACCTATTCTCAATCTCTGTTATGTACATATATTCAATTTTTGGTGCAATGTTTTACAGAGGACAAAGTTCTGGACCTGGAGTCAGCCACATCCCGCTTCTGACCCTAAAAGGCTGTAGAACTGTGGGCACCTGTCACTTTTCTACAGCACAGTTTCTTTATCTGTAAAATGGAGATAATAGTACTTAACTAAAGAATTCTTGTGAGGAAAATGTTTTCTATAACTTAGTAGAAATGGAAACTATTATTTTTCACAGATTTCATAAAATCAAATAATATTAGAATTCGGAGATACCTAACAATATTGATTGTAAAACATTAAAGCAGAGAAACTTTAGAGTGTAACATGGTAGAGCCAGAAGACCCTAGGACACAAAAATGTCAGTTTTATAGGACCTTCGAAGAGAGAATACTATCACACAGAAGTTAAAAATGGAACAATCCTTAAAGACCATTCAGTCTAATCACTTCATCCCAGGGCCAAGGGAAATGAAGTCACTTGTCAAAAATTACATTGAAGTTAGTGACAAAGCCAGGATCAGAATTCAGGTCTCTTGACTCCCGAGAAAATGGTCTTAGAGTCTTCTAAAAAACAAAACAAAATAAAAAACAGTAGCTTACTGCTTCAAGCAATGGGAAGAAGATCAGAAGCCAGTAAAATTGTATGCTTTGCTGTCGAGGCAATGTTCTTAATATTATTTTTGTTAAAAGAAGCTCTTTACCACTGAGAATTTCAAATGTTTTTATAATAAACCTCTAAAATCAAGGGCAACAATATATTTGCAATAGAATGTACATTAGCATATTTTGATAGTTTTTGATCATTTTTGCATGTTATTAAAATGAAACATTTGGTAAAAATTAAACATTATATGCAAATTAGTGCAACAAACCTACTTTTGGAATAATAATTCATTATCTTCCCTCTAATATATGTGAGTGGCTTCCCTTTTTTCTATGCACCATAGCGATTAAGTCAGGATATTGGAAGTTTACTGAGGAAGTATAATAGAGAAGTCTGCTCTTCATTTGCATAAATCCCAGAATCCCACCTGTCAAAAATTGTAAGCTATTAATAGGTGATCAGACTGTCACTTGATGTTCATTTATAACATTTTTACTGGAACCTAATGAATATTTGGGACAAAATTTCAAAATCTTTGGGATTTGGACCATTTCATTGCCAGAAAATAAAAAGTTTCTGTGTCAAACCAACAACAATCACAAAGTTAGAACAGTATCTACCTGAGCTGCTTTCCTTTATACCCTTTCCCCCTACTTCTCTTTTATAGAATTAGATTATGCCAGAGCTCCAAGGTAACTTAGTTCACCAAATCTTAGACCATGAAATGTTAGAGCCACCAAGGGATGTCACAGGTCGTTTTGGTGAATTGTCTCATTTACAGAGGAAGACATTGAAGCCCTAAGAGATAAAGTAACTTAGCCAAAGGTCCTATGTGAGGATTCAAACTCAGGCCCCAGAGTTCCAACATGTCTCTCTTTCACTTCATTGCATGTACCAGTTTCTTAAAGCATATTGAGTAGTGCCACAGATTTAGAGCTAGAAGGGACCATAGAGGCCTTTTAGGCATAGGCTCAAGGGCTCCTAGACCTAGAGCAAGAAGGGACCTAGGAGACAATTTAATCCAACCTCTTCATTTCTAGATGAAGAATCTAAGTCCCCAAAACCTCAAGTGGGTTGCCCAAAGTGCCATAGGTAATACGTGGCTGAGCTGGGATTTGAATTCAAGTGCTCTGACTCCCACCCAACACTTTCTACTACAGTGTAGCTGCAGATGTATATTGCCCAGAACTGTGCATCTCCCTTCCCCTTCCAGGTTCCACATGGTGCTTTCATCAATGCCTCTGCATACTTGGGTGTGTTAATGTCTTTTGGTTCATTTCCATGGACGGGGCTGAGAAATGATAATCCAGAAATTATACTGGCAAGAGACATTTATTTTTGAAATTCCATTTTATTACTAGAACTTATAGGTCCAAATGGGCATTATCTTCTCCAAAATAGTCCTTTGAGACATAGTCCAGTGATTTTATTTGATTCAATTCAATTATATTCCAAGAACATTTATGCAGCACTTACTCTGTGTAAGGAACTGTGATAGACAATGGTGATGCAAAGACAAAAATGAAGCAGCACCTGCCCTCATGCAGCTCATATTCTATTTTGGGGGTAGGATAGGTACATAGATAAGGAAGTACAAAAGTCTTATGAGGAGAAAGGTTTGTTTATGTAGTAGGGATTCTAATGGGAAAAAGTAAAGAAAGACTGATTTTTAGCCATGGAAACTGCTGGTACACAGGTATAAAAGGAGGGGGACTTAGAGCTACTTTAAAGAACTGCTACCCATCCAGTTTGGTTGGAATATAGAGTGAAAAAAGAAGGAGAATATAATGTGACTAGTCAGGTATCTGGGAACCACAGAGTGGAGAGCTTTAGATATCAGTCTGTGGAATATATAATTATATAGAATATATATTTATTGTATACATAATTATATAGGATCTAAATATTATAATCTATCCGTACAATATAAAATTATATAAAATATATGTTTATAGTATATATAATTATGTGAGATCTAAATGTTATAATCTATCTATATTATATAAAATTATATAAAATATATATTTATACTATATATAATTATATAAGATCTAAATATTATAATCTATCTATCTATCTATGCAAATGTCACTGAAGATGCATGAGCAAATATTAGTTTAGTAGTTTTATGGAAGATAGATTAGAGAAAAGAGAGGATGGAGTCAGAGAAAATAATTAGAAATCTAGCATATTACTCCAGAGGAGGTATGATGAGCGCTGGACTACTGGGGCCATGATGAAGACAGAGAAGGAGATGCTTGTGGGAGATATGTTGGGTGTCAGTAAGACTTATCAAATCATTAGTGTATATGTGTATTTGTGTGTGTGTGTGTGTGTGTGTGTGTGTGTGTGTGTGTGTGTGTGTAGAAATCTATATATCCAGTCCCCATTTCTCTTCTGAAATGTACTCCTGAAGTGTAGATGTCATGGGATTTCCCTTCATTTTCCACTAGTTGCACCTCTTTGAAACTGACCCCATCATGACCCCAGGAAACCTTACTGTTGGGAAACTCATTATACTATGAAATTGTATAAACTATGGTACTCGTATTTCAGCACAACCATTACCTCTGATTGAAGGGCTAAAGGGCAGAGTGAAGAACTCCTAAATTGCCCTTTTAAAGAGGGCTCCCTGTATAGCCATATCTACATTTCTCACCAGCTACATTCCTTTGAACTGAACTCCATCATATTGCCACATCCATGGGTAACTTCTTTTCTACCATTCCCTAACCCTTTTCAGTTTCCTTTTGTGTATTGTCTTTTATTGTTAGATTTTAAGCTCCTTAATAGGGTAGGGACTATCGTATATGTGTGTGTGTGTGTGTGTGTGTGTGTGTATCCTTACCACTTATCATAGTGCCTAGCACATAGTAGGTGCTTAATAAATGTTTACTGACTATTGACTATGAGGTGTCCCATTGACATCTCTAAATCAATTCACCCAAAACAAAACTTATCTTCTCCACGCAGCCAACCACATCTGTAAACTTCCCTTATCTTCTTGAGGATATTACCCTAGGTTTACAACCTTGACCATCTTAATTCTTCACACTTCCACAATCCACATAATGAAAAAATAGTCAAGTTCCTATCGCGCCAATATCTCTCACATCGATTTTATCTCCATACACAGTACTGTCCTCACTCAGGACCTCTCCTCTCTCACCTGAATAATTTAAATAATCTGCTGATTGATTTGTCTTCTTCTTGTCTCTCCTGTCTCCAATCCATCCCCCACAGTGATGCCAAAATGATTTTCCTAAAAGCACAAGCATGACCATGTATATCACTTCCTTGCTTGAGAAGCTTAAGTGGCTCCTTATTTATTTGTTTGTTTATTCATTTATTTATTTATTCATTTATTTATTTATTTGTTTATTTAGGGGTCAAATGCAATTCCTGTATTTGGTATTTAAAGTCAGTAATACTCCAGCTCTACCTTACTTTTTCTTCAAGATTGATTTTGTATTACAGCTCTTCACATACTCAACTCTCTAGCCAAACAAGACTATTTTCTTTCCCTGCAGTATGGAATTCTATTCCTATTTCCATGTACCTATACTGTAATGTCCCCCATGTCTAGAATAACTCTATACCTCCTTGGCCTCTTCAAATTTTTAGCTCCCTTCAAGGTTCAGAACAAGGGTCACTTCTTGCAAGAGGCCATTTCTAATCCCCTTAGTTCTTAGGGTTCTGTCTACCTCCTGGAAATTAATCTTTATATCCTTTTACATGTATCACTCTCAACAACTCTGGATTACCCTGCCAATTTATCCTAAGATTTTGAGTACCATAAGTACTACTTTGTGGGTCTACATTCTTAAAACTAGTTCATACTCCCAAGGTACTATGTGGGTCTGTAAAACTATACAGCTCACTTGAAATCACTATTGATCAGAGAAATGCAAATTAAAGCCATTCTGAGGTACCACCTCACAGCTATCAGAGTGGCTAATATGACAAAAAAGAAGAAAATGTTGGATGTTGGAGGGGATGTGGGTAAACTGGGACACTAATGCACTACTGGTGGAGTTGTGAACTGATCCAACCATTCTGGAACTATGCCCAAAGGGCTATAGAACTGTGCATTCCCTTTTATCCAGCAATACCACTGCTAGGTGTATATTCCAAAGACATTCAAAAAAAGGTGAAAGGACCTATTTGTACAAAAATATTTATAGCAGTTCTTTTTGTGGTGGCTAAGAACTGGAAATCAAAGGGAGGCCCATCAACTGGGGAATGGCTAAACAAGCTGTGGTATATGATTGTGATGGATTGTGCTATAAGAAATGACAGAAAGGATGATTTCAGGAAAACCTGGAAAGAGTTACGTAAACTGATGCATAGTCAAGTGAAAAGAACCAGGAGAATGTCATGCACAGTAACAGCAATGTTGTTCCATGAAGAATTGTAAATTACTTACCCATTCTCAGCAATACAGTGATCCAAGACAATTCCAAAGGACTAATGATGGAGCATACTATCCACCTCCAGAGAAAGACCTGGTATTGACTGAATACAGGCTGAAGCATGCTATTTTTCACTTCCTTTTTTTTCTTTTTATTCAAGTCTTCTTGTACAAATTGGCTAATATGGAAATGTTTTACATCAGAGCTGTCCAACCTTAGGTTATCTTAGAGCTGCATAAAATAAAATAATTGTTCAAGGGTCACACCCAGGGTTAAAAATACAGTATACTAATAGAAAGTGGGGGAACGTGTGTCATCAATACGACAGGCGAAGGCACGAAGCACAAAAGCAAACACAAAACAACAAAGTGACAACACAACAGTATACAGGTAGGTGCACCGTACAGAGTGCATCCCACAGATAGATTGAAAATTCCATGCAATATGTTCTGTCTGTAGCACTGCTTAAAAACACCAAAGAAAATTAACATCAATGAGGTTATTTATTAGTGATGGAATTAAAAAATCTAATATGCATTCCATGCAAATTATTATTTTATTTTTTCGCTCATGAAAACTTAAAACCCACAGGTGGGCCACATAAAATTGCACTGTGGGCTGCACGTGGTCCAGGGGCCATATTTTGGACAGCTCTGTTTTACATAATTGCACATGTATAATCTATATCTGATTGTTTCTCATCTGAGGGAGACGGGAGGGAGACATAGAATCTGGAACTCAAAACTTTAAATAAAAATGTTTAAAAATTGGGGGAAAAAATGATAGCTCATAAGCCTCTGCATGTGTATTTACTTTAAATAATCAGCTAAAAATATAATTAGATCAAAGCAAAGGCATTTATGAGGATGAAATCATAAGAACAATGGTTAAACAAACAAACACAAACCTGGGACACACTCTCCCACAATGACATAGAACATTAGTGAGATAAATGGACATGTATACAAAGTTCACTTGTAGGGAGATGCACGTGTAGAAAACACCTAGACACAGGCAACTCCCACCTATGGCAATATAGGCCTCATACCATTTCTCTTCTTATGGTGACCTCATCATCCTCTCCATACACAAGCACAAAAGACTTTGCTGGTCATTTTGTACAACTGGGATCTTGTGACCTGATTGTCTCCATGGCTCAATTCATGATTGCCAGGGTGAGTGCTGTCTTGACTCACATAGATCTTCTAGTCTTACACCTTGAATGACTGGGCCTGTTCCTTGATGTCTGTTATTTTCTTCTGAGTTAATAGCTCTGCTGCAAAACACCTTAGATAACAATGGGATAGAAGAAAGAGAAATATCTTTTACTCTTTACCCCATGCCCCAAGAGATGAAAGATGATTCACTCTCGAAAGCTGGGTTCTTCTTCCATAGCTGACTCTCTTTTCTGCTCCCAGAGGCCACACTCCTCATAGCTATTTCCTGCTTCAACTGCTTCTCAGAGAATGTGTCTTACATTTTAAAGGGCCACCAGGGAGGGGCACGGTTGATCCTTCTGTAAAGCACTAATTCCCTCAAGCTTTACTGAAAAACTATTTCACACTTTGTAAATAGATAACAAAGACTGCTTTGAAACTCATCCTGCCCCTCATCTTCTGTAATTTTATCAACTGATCTGGGGAGAAATGTTTGGGTATCCTGCTTAGCTCTCCTTCCCCAACACATACTAAATATATATGTTTTTACTTACTTATATGTGTGCATGCTGTTTCACCCCAGTAGACTATAAACTCCTTAAGGGCAGGAGAATTTCTGCTTTTGTTTTTGTTTGGGTAGCTAAGTGGCACAGTGGATAGAGCACTGGGCCTGGAATCAGGAAGACATGTGTTCAAATTCAGCCTCAGATACTTAAAAGCTTTGTGACCCTGGGCAAGTCACTTAACCTCAGTTTCCTCATTTGTAAAATAAGGATAACAAAATCTACCATGATTTTTTAAGGATCAAATGAGATGATAATTCCAAAGTGCTTAGCCCAGTGCCCAGTTATTATTATTATTAGCTAATATTTATTATCATTTTTGTCTTTATATCCTAAGCACCTAGTACAGTGTTTGGCATATGGTAGGTACATAATACATATTTATTATTTTCATTGAATGAAGGAGATGAAAAAGTCAAGGATGATTTGAGCTTTGATCACAGATAAGGAGATAATGGTAATATTCATGGAAATTAGGGATTTGGGAAGTAGGGATGGATTTCAGAGGAGAAAAATAAAATATTTTAAATGTCTTAGATTTGAGATTCAGTTTGGATATCTAGGAAAACTGTCTAACAGGCAGAGGGCAATATGGGACTGGAATTCAGAAGAGAGATCAGGACTAGATATATAGATTTTAGAGTCATATACATAGAGATGATTGAACTCATTTGGAATCTTCTTTGGACCATGTACTTAGAGACAATTTATGAACCATATGAGGAAACCAGTCTCATTCACTCTAATTTATATTCATTTTTAATTACAATTCACTTTTTACTCAAAATCCTATAGGCCCAAAATCTTGACTATCTACCTACTTCACCAGATCTGCCTCTCAGCTGAATAGCTCTAGACTTAATTCACTCATAAGGTGGGAGAATTGGAATACTCCTTGATCCCCACTTCCACTTCCAGGCTCTTCTTCTGCGTCCAACATTCAGCAACCTCTCCTCCTTTGAAGTTTGGCCAACCCATGTCTGCTATCCAATCAGAATCCTAGTGGCTATTATTACAAAACTCCAGGATACCCCACCCCCTTTCCTCAAGGAGTTCAGTGACTGGCTCATACTGTTTCATCCCCAGCTCCTTTTCTCAAATTGGAGACTCCAATATACATATTGATATTCACACAAGTATCCTTACCTCCCTGCTCTTCCACTTGACTAATTGCCAGGAGAGATTGTCATCTTTTTCCTCTTGCCATCAGTCACCAATGTTCCATTTCCATTTTTCTGAATTCTGAAATTCCCTCTCCGATCACAATCACAATTCCACCTCTTCCTCTGCCTTGTAACTCCTAACCTGGTTATTCAACTTCACTGTGATCTCTAAACCCTAGACCTCTTTGCTCTTTCCAAGGTGATTGCCCCTACACTATCTAAACACTCCTCCCTTCTCCATCATGACCCCTTAGTGAACCATTTCAACTCTATATTGTCTTTTTTCTCTTGATTCTCTTGCCCCTTATCCTATTGCTGATCTTGCTCTGCCAAACCTCAGTGCTGGATTACTCCCACCATCTGCTCCTACTCACGTGCTCCTGAATGAAATTGGAGAAAATCACAAAATTATACTGCCTGGATCTACTACAAATTTATGTTATGTAATCTTAACTGGGCTGTCACTGCAGCAAGACAATCCTTTTACACCTTCCTAATTGATTCACTATCCTACTTCCCATAGCAGCTCTTCCAAACCTTTTCATCCCTTCTCAAACTTCCCATAGTTCCTTCTTCCCCACCCTATTAGCTGAGAATCTTGCTAATATTTTACTGGAAAAAAATTGAGGGCATTCACCAAAACTTTCTCTTCCCTTCTCCTTCTCAACTCATATCTCCCTGATGCCTTCTTCCACTATCTCTGCCTTCATCCCTATATCACCTAATAAGATGGCTATTCTCCTTGCCAAGACAAATCTCTGTACAGGTACAAGCAATCTCATTCCATTCTGACTAATCTAACAGATTGCCCTCTCTGTGTCTTCATGCTCTTATTTTCAGTCTCCTCTTTTCTACTGACTGCTTCTCTACTGTCTTCCCTTCTCATTTATTGATTTCATCAACTCCCATGGACTAAATTACCAACTCTCTTCTGATGATTATCAAACCTAATTATCCAGCCCTAATCTCTCTACTGATCTCAATTGTCTATTGGACATTTTGACATCTTAAACTCAACATATCCAAAACTTCATCTTCCATTCCCCAAAATCTCCTTTTTTTAAAAATTTTTTCTCTTACTATCAAGGCATTACAAACTTTCAAGGTTTACAACCTAGGTATCATCTTCAACTCCTCACTCTTGTTGTCCTATATTTAATCCAAGGCCGATTGATTTTGCCTTCATGACATCTCTTGTATACATCCCCTTTTCTCCTCTGACACTGCCACAACCTTAGTGTTGGTACTTATCACCTCACACCTAGACTATTGCAATAGCCTTTGGTTGGATTGCCTGCCACAAGTGTCTCCCTGCCACAAGTCTCTCCCCACTCCAGTGCATCCTCCACTCAGCTACTAATGATTCTTCTTAAATTTTAGATCTGACCGTATCATACACACTCTTCCTTTTCCTGAAGCATAGATTTGTCCATGTCACCATTTGATAAACTTCTCTATATCAGAAGCAGGAACAAATATAAAATCCTCTGTTTGGCATAAAATGTCTTTCATAACTTGCCCCATTGACCTTTCCAGTCTTCTTATACCCTATACACCCCTTTTCTCTACATACTCTATGATCCACTGGCCTCCTTAATATTCCTTGAACAAGAAACTCCATTCTCTGACTCCAGGGATTTGCACTGACTGTCCGACATGCCTGGAATTCTCTCTCCTTATCTCCCCCTCTTGACTGTCCTCGCTTTATTCAAGTCCAAACAAAACTCCTATGTTCTACAGGGAGCCTTTTATGATGTTACTTAATTCTAGTGTCTTCTCTGTGTTGAATATTTTACAATTTATCCTGTGCTTATTTTGTTTGTACATAATTGTTTACATTTTCTTCCCCATTAGACTGTGAGCTCCTTGAGATTAGGGACTGTTTCTTGCCTTTCTCTGCATCTCCAGAGTTTAGCACAGTGCCAGCTACATAGTAAGTGCTCAACATACGATCATTTCACTTTATACTTATACTCTTGCTTGTTTTCAAAAGCCAAACCCTTACAGAAAAGACCATCATTTTAAAATATTTCAAAATATTTGGGAATTTGTCAATAGGGAGTAATCACTCCATTGATGCAAATTTCAACCCCCTCCCTTGCCTTTGTCAGTGGTTTATTGTGTTACACTGACTAAAAGTTCATTACCTGGTGTTCAGCCTTTCAATACTTAGGCTCTCCAATCTTAGGTAGAGTAGTCCTTCAGAAATTGACCCAGAAGAATCTCTCAATAGGACTTTATATGGTGCTTTTCAAGATGCCACAGCATAGATGTGAAGATCCCTATGCTCACCTCTCATTATAATCTGGCATGCATACAGCTTATTATTGGAGATCTATGGAGATTATTCAAAAGAAGTGAGCCAGAGTATGAAGGCCATTTCCAAAGGGCAATCTGAAAAGTGTTTTAGCAGCCTCTCCTAAGACTTCTGTTTTAAGAGTGCCAAACCTCTTTGTCTGAATAAGTTCAGGTCTCTTTGTCAAACAGTCACAGTACTTTATAGTCACACCTCCTACGTACCCTTGCATTCTTAAATAGAAAAATAGAGACCCATGTGCAGAGAGAGCTAGAAACAGAAACAAACAGAAATAGAGACAGACATCAACCTCCTCCCGCATATGCTAGCTCCCAGGCATCCACACACAGAAGCAAACCCAGATGTGGATAGGTCTACAATCCCTCATCTGGAATGCCGTTCTTCTCCTCCGTGCTGGTGCTTGTCAGTGGAGGAATTACATCGTGGCTCTCTATAAATAACAGCCTCAATACAGTGACACCCCACACAAGAGCTCCCTTCAGCCCACCCTGATAAATATAGACATTGGATCAGCTCCAGGGGGAGGGGACAAGTGGTTCCCAACTCAAAGAAAATGGTTATGATTTCCATTTGCAGCATGAATATGTTCAGTGGATGTTTCCTTCCAGAAAGACACCAAAATAGCAATTAGCACAAGGCTAATGTTGTAGCTTCTCCCATGCCTCCCCTCCTCCTTAACATTCTTCCCATCTGGTTTCAAATGTGGGCTCCATCGTGTTGAAACATGTATGTCAAATTCCCTCTCTCCCCACACCTGCTCTATGTTTGCCTCCTCCTACACCTCACTCTCTCTGTCTCTGTCTCCATCTCCATCTATCTCTGTCTGTCTCTGTATGTCCCTGTGTCTGTCTCTCTGTTGGTCCCTCTCCCTCCATCTTTCCCCTTTCTTCTCCCTCTCCCCCTCCTCCTTTCACCCCCTCTCTTCCTTCTCCCCCCTCTCTCTCCTTTTCTCTTCATCTATACTAAAAAGAAAATACTATGCTGGTCCAAGGGTCATAGGATCATGGTTCAATAGGTTTTAGGGCTGAGAGGGACCTTAGACATAATCAAATCCAATCTGCTCCTTTTACAGAGGAGCGAACTGAGGTTGAAAAAGAAGGTATTTGCCAAAGCTGCACAGCTGCATCCAGAGAAAGTACTGAGAAATAGAAGTATGTATAGAATGATCTTTACAGATATAGAAGCATATCTGTATCTAATGGTAGCCATCTCAAGCGTGGGGTGGAGGGAAGAAAAAGGAGGGGGGAATTACATGATAACTTTGTTATATTTAAAAGGAATAACAAGTTGTACATAATAGATGTGCAGTTTCATGTGCAATCTTCTTTTTTTAAAAATTATACTATGTTATGGAAATGCTTCTTTTATTCCATAAATTGAAAAATAAAGTAAAATCCTGGTTTTAAGTCCTGCTTCTGATACTTACTACCTATGTGTCCTTGGGCAAGTTATTTTATCTTAGTTTCTTCATCTCTAAAATGGGGTAAGTAATCCATGTCCTATATCAATAAAAGAGTAGTTGCGAGGTATAAAAGAAACAAGCTCCTTAGGTTCAGGGGCTCCAACTCCCCCCCGCAAGCATGTTTGTATTTCCATCATGGAGCTTAGTGCTTGGCGCAGAATAAAATTATTTAATAAGGGTTTGTTGAATTATATTGAAAATTCTTTTTAAACTGAAAAATGACATATAAACATAATCAATCAGAATTAGAGAATTTCAGAGATGGATGGCATTTAGTTGGAAGGCAATAGAGCCCAACTTGTATCTGAATGTGCATTTCCTCTACAATATCCCCCAGAATTGGTCATTAAGATTCCACTTGAAGACCTTCAGTGACAGGGAATTCACTTCCTCCAGAGACAATCCATACCTGTTTCAGACAGCTCTCACTGTAGAGAAGTTTTTACTGACATCAAGTAAAATCTACTTCTTTATATCTTATAAGCATTGTTCCTAGTTCTGCCCTCAGAGGCCAAGCAGAATAAACCTAATCCCTCTTTCAAAGAACAGTTCTTCAAATACTTGAAAAGTTTCCCTAAGCCCCTCTGAGGAGCTTACACACACACACACACACACACACACACACACACACACACACACACACCATCTCCAGGTCAAACATCCTGCTTCTTTTAATTGGCATGGTCTCCAGTCTTCTCAACGTCCTGATAGCATTCCTCTGGACACATTTCAGATTGCCACTATCGTTTCTAAAGCGTGGCCCAAAACCTGTACACAATATCCTGGATGTGGTCTGACCACGGAAGAGTAGAATGAGGCTATCCCTCTCCTTACTTCAGACTCTGAGTATTGATGCAACCTTAATAACAATCATCATAATAATGATTATATAATAGGGTTAGAGTGGTCCATGAGCAATGTGCGAGGGGTGGTGCAAGTCCCTGAAGCATTTCCACATATTCTCCCACCTAGCTTCAATCTAAGCGACCATGTAGGGTGAGCCATATAAGACTGAATGACTTGTATTGTATGATAAGAAACCTCTTCTGATTGGTTGTAAAACTGGAAAAAAACCCTGGTGATTCAATGGTTGGTGAGCTAGAACTGAGTGGGTATGCAAAGGGCCTCTGTCACTTTCTTTTAAGGGGAATAAGACTACTTTGAGTTGCTTTCTTGGACCTGGGTTGAGGAAAGACTCTCCTTTCTCCCATCCACCTATTAGTGGCTGTGATCACATGGCCAGCTCTGTCTCCTTTGTGTTTGTCTTCCTGATGTGCCTGCGCAGTGAATGTTGCAAAGTCTGGAGATCAATGACAGCTGGTACCTTCTACTTTCCTTGCATCTCAGAGAGTATCAACAGCAGTGGAGTAGGCTGCCCCAGCAAAGGAGTGGCTCAGAACAGCAGCACATTAACCTATGCATCGGGGATGTCCTTCCCTATAAAGAGCAAGCCCAGTGGAGTAACTCATTAATCACACATAACTTGCTGCTCATTGAAATCTATGAGGACTCTACAAAGTGGGGTTGGGTGGGGTGGAAGGACTCTCAGGGTGAGCAAGTGGGAATTACCTCTTTGCCACACGTGATCTCTAGCTCACTAATATTTGTACTTTAAGCTAGTGCCCGCTGTCCTCAGGGACACTGTATGTATTTGTGGGAGAGTATACCCCAGGGTTTGGGGGTGAATGTTTCATACTAAGTGTTCTTACTCTAGCTTCTTGCTAAATCTCTTTTTAAAAAATCAAATTTGAATCAACTGGTTCATCGTTGATGAGCATCACAGGAGTAGGGGATCATGAGTGACTAGAAATTGGAGTTCTTTTAGGTTATCCCTAGAACTCCAAGAGAAGAATATCAGTAGAACTGCCAGGGGACTCAGATGGCGAAAGTAAAATTTTAGGGGAGTGGCCCCAAAAGAATTGCTATAATAACAATACTAATATTTGAATAAATATGGCCACACCAAAGACAAATATTCTTAATCTCCAAGATATGTGGAATAATAAGCTTTCAAAATATAAAATCCTGGCAGAAAAGCTCAAAATCTTATAGGAACAGCATTATATGTTGTCCCCCTCATTCTTTCTTCCATTGGAGCTCTCCCTGAAATGCTTTAGTGAGCTTAGAGAAGTGAGTTTATATCCCAACATTCTTTTCTCTCCTTCCCTCCCCTTCACTCCCCTCCCCTCCCCTCCCCTCCCCTTCTCTCCCCTCCCCTCCTTTCTTTTCCTCTCCCTTCCTGTCCTCTTCCTTCCCCTCCCTTTTTCTTCTCTTCTCTTCTCTTCTCTTCTCTTCTCTTCTCTTCTCTTCTCTTCTCTTCTCTTCTCTTCTCTTCTCTTCTCTTCTCTTCTCTTCTTTTCTCTTTTCTCCTCTCCTCTCCTCTAACATGTTAAAGTGCTCATCACTTTTAAATGGGTTATGAATATAGCCTTCTGATTGGCCAGCCTTCTTTGTCAATCCCCATTCCATGTGGCTGTCAAGAGATTTTCTAAAGCCCACATCTGTCCATGTCATTAGTAAATAAACTTTAGAGGTTCCCTATTACTTCCAGAATTATATAACTATTCTAGAGTCCAGACACACTTGCCTACTTTTTGTTTCTCATATTCAACAATCCACTCTCTGCCTCTATGACTTTGCACTGTCCATCCCTCATTCCCGAAATGATTTGCCTCCTCACTTCTGCCATTTAATTTCCCTGTGTTCTTTCAAGATTCAGCTCAAATCTTGCCTTTTGTAGGAGTCTTCTTCTGGTTTCTCTCTCTGCTAGTTCCCTCCCCACTGAGATTAGGTTCCATCTACTCTGTGTGTATCATGTATGTACCTAACTATTTGCATGCTCTATCTCCCCCATTACAATGTAAGCTACTTGAAAGTAGAGATAGTTTTTGCCCATCTTTTTTATCCCTAGAGCTTAGTGCAGTGCCAGCACACATTTAGTGCTTAATAAATGTTTATATATTGATTTATTGAAGTTAAATATAAATGAATAATAGCAAGATAGTGTTTTGAAACCATTTCTATCTGAACTCCATTAAAAAAAAGATAGGAAGAATGAAATCAATAAAATAATCATTTTAAATGTATTTTCATTGCAGATATCTACTCATAGAATAATACATTTAATTAGTAAATAAATGCATTATTTGCATAAATAAATCTTATCTTTATAGAATATTATTACCATGTTTAATTTTTAACAATAGTTTTACAAGGACAGAATGTCCATGAGTAATGGCCCGGGATGGATAAAGACTCTTTGACAATACAACCATGAAGGCATTGAAGATTGGTGACTCAAAATTGTCACCATGTTTCAGTGGGAAAAGCCCTGACTTTGGAATCCTGAGATCTCACTTAGATTTCAGGCTTTGCCAAAGCTGTCTGTGTGACCTCGGGGCTAACCCTTGAAGTATGTAAACTTTAGTTTCTCCATCTACAGTATTGGGTATGATAAAATTTATTTTATCCATCTCATAGGATTGTTGTTTTAAAGATCAGATGGGATAAGAAAAGTAAGGTATTTTGCAGTGATAAAACATTATATTTAATTCAATGTAATAATTGAACCAACTTTTCTGAAGCACTCACTATGTGCCAGGTACTCTCCTAGATGCTTGGGAAACAAATAGAGAAGTTTCAAAGCCCCTGTACTCAAGCAGCCTGCAATTTGCTAGGTATTAAATGGGTAAATACATAGATAAGTAAATACAAAGTACAAACAAAATAATGCAAAATAATTTTAAGAGAAAGAGAACAAAACCTATCACTGGGAAGGAAGCAAGGAAGCCTCCATTGTAGGAAGCAATACCTCAACTGTGTCTTGAAGGAAGCAAGGGGTTCTATGAGGCATCAGGAAAAGGAAGTATATTCCAGACATTGGGGGGAAAGGCCAACCTGTGTAAAGGAACAGAAGTGGGGAAAAAATGATGGGTAGGAATAAGAAGGCCAAGTTTACTGGAGCAAAGAGAGCTTTAAGGGAGTAATATAAAATAAGACTGGAAAGGTAGGAAGAATATGGAGGGCCTTCTATGCCAGAATAAGGACTTTGCATTCTATTGTAGGGGCAATAAGGAGCTCTTGCAGATTTTTTAAGTGTGTGTGTGTGTGTGTGTGTGTGTGTGTGTGTGCATGAGAGGGAGAGAGAGAGCAAGGAAAACAAGATCTTACTGTAAAACTAGGTGAGCAGTGATGAGGAACTGAACTGTGGGAAATACACAGGAAAGGGGGGAAGATGTGAGAGAAGATAGAGAATGACTATCTGATAGTAATTGATATTTTGAGATTGCTAAGAGCTTTCCTTATGGGAAAGGGGGAAGATGTGAGAGAAGATAGAGAATGACTATCTGATAGTAATTGATATTTTGAGATTGCTAAAAGCTTTCCTTATATTAACCTTGTGGGTTAATTTTTTCCAGTAATATTATTGGCTTACTGTGTATTTCTATGATCATTTCTTCTTTGAAACACTCAAAATTCCAGGTATATGGCCATATAGATGCTCCCCCCACCCCTTATTTGGTAAAGAAAAGTACCCAGGGATTGTCCTAAGCATAGGCACAAAAGGTATTCACCCATATGATTTTTTTATCTTTTTTGAAAGGTGTCAAAGTGCTTTCTATGCAGCCCTACTCTATGGCCACTGACTATATTAGTTACTCTTTGAGGCTAAGGCATTGAAGGGGAGTATGGTGTAGTGTAAAGTACATTGATATTAAGAGACAGAATCTCTGAGTTCCAGTCCCTGCTGGCCCACTACTTGCTACATGAGCTTGTAGAAGTCAGTTTTGAGCCTCAGTTGTAAAATGATAAATGAGTTGGAATAAATGATGTCTAAGATTTCTTACAATTGTAACATTCTATATTATATTCTCTAACATTCTAAGTTCTACCAATCCAAAGATTTTTCTCCTGAGCAGCTGGCACACTTCACCATCTGCCTTTAGGACATTTCAAGCTGTAGGTCCCATAGGCATCTCAAATTCAACATGCCTAAACCAGAACTCATTACCTTTCTCCAAAAACCTTTCCCTCTTCCCAGTTGCCCTCTTACTGTTGAGGACACCACCACTTCCTAAGTCACTAAGGCTCATAACCTCAGGGTCATATTCCAAATCCTGTTATTTGTACCTTCACATCTCTCACATACATCACCCTCACATACACGCACAGAGCCAACATCTTCATTCAGGCCTTCATTTCTTCTCCCCTGTTCTACTGAAATAACATTCTAATTGGTCTCCCTGTTTTGTCTCTCCCTGCCCCATTCCATCCTCCACTTAGCTGCCAAATGGTGATTTTTCTTTTCTTCTTTCTTTTTGTATTTGGTCCAAAGACTTCATTTATTTCTTTATTTTAAACGTCAATATTTTTTTCCCAAATTGCATGTAAAACAATTTTTAAAATTTGGATTTTTAAAAATGTTTAATTCCAAATTTTGTCCCTCTTTTCCTCCTTCCCTCCCTTTTCCTCTCCCAGAAAAGGCAAGCATTTTGATATAGACTATACATGTGCAATCGTACAAAGGATATTTCCATAAGGAAAACACAGACAAAAAACAAAGAAAAATAAGGAAAGTTAAAAAAATAGTTGTGATCTGCATTCAGACTCCATCATTTCTTTCTCTGGAGGTAGACAGCATTTTTCATCAGAGATCCTTTGGAATTGTCTTAGATCCTTATATTGCTGAGAATAATAATTCATTCACAATTGATCATTGTAAAATATTACTGTTACTGTGTACAAAGTTCTCTTGGTTCTGCTCACTTCAGTTTGCATAAGTTCATATAAGTCCTTCCAGGTTTTTTCTGAAATCATCTTGCTCATCATTTCCTATAGCACAATAATATCCCATCACCATCATATACCACAACTTGTTCAGTCATTCCCCTATTGATGGACATCCAAAGTGATCTTTTTTAAAATAACCTCATGCTCTATGTCACCCCCTACTCCCAGCTCATTAAGCCCTACTGGCTCCCTCCAGGATCAAATATAAAATCATCTCTTTGGCCTTAAAACTTTGCACAACTTAGCCCTTCTCTACCTTTCCAGTATGACACTTTACTCCCTTCCATGTTTCTCAGCCTAGTTGGTGTTCCTCAGACACACCAGTCCACCTCCTTCTCCACACCTTTTTGGCTGGCCCTTGTTCCTAGAGTGCTCTGCCCCCCACCTCACTTCTGTTTCTTTCAGTTTTTATTCCTGATCCCAGCTTCTGCCTCAGCCCTTTCCTGGTACCCCCCAGTGGTTAGTGCCTTCTCATCTAATATCACCTTCTCTCCTCTCTATAACACCTACCTCACATGGGGGTGAAGATCAAATGTGCTAACACATATAAAGCTCTTTCCAAACCTTAAAGTTACTGTATCAAGGCTAGCTGTTGTTTCCCCTCATTCGAATGTAATGTTTTAGATGGCAGGAATTGTTTCTGCTTTTCTTTGTATCTCCAGTGCACAGCACAGTGCCTGGCACACCCAGCAGACACTTAATAAATGCTTGTTGATTGACTGAATTTCTAGCCCTCATAGTCTAGTATACTGTGACTTTATGGATTTAGACAACAAAAAACTATTTACCAAAATAGCCAGTATCTTTTTGATCCATTTAGCAAGTTGTCTGAAATTTAAAGGCAGATGATACAACAAAAATAATCATAATATACTCGTAATAAAAGAGATACATTGCATCTTGCCAACTCTGGTTTTTGCTTAAGAGGTTTCCAATTAGCTTGTTATATCAGCTCAGTTAACCTTTCCTGAGCTCACTTCAGATTTTTCTCCCCACTTCCCCCACCCCCTTGATCCTCAACCCTCATTCCTTCATATTGAGTCTCCCTGGAATAGCTGGTTTCTAGCCTGCTGAAGAGCTCCTGAGCGCAGAATAATTGTGATATAATTAATGAATTAAAAGAATGAGATGTTTTTAAGTGCTTTCAATATTCCCGTCCCTATAATTATCTACAGGAAACACATTCATTAACAATCTCAGAATGAGAGTCCCAGGCACTGAATGAGACATCTCAGTTTTCAATAAGTCTGTAGATTGGTGACCTCTCTGACATCTGAGCTTTGGAGAATCGACACTGAATTGAGCATCAGGAGACCAAGGTACTTGTCCTGGCCCTACCATGGACTCCTTCTATGACTTTGAGTAAGTCACATTGTTTCCTTCAGCTTCAGTTTTAAAGTATCATAGGATTTAGAACTGAAACAGGTCTTAGAGATTATCTAGTTCAACTACTTTGTTTTACATATACAGATATTGAGAATTAGACCAGTTAAGCAACTTGCCCAAGATCAATATTAGATGGGTCAGAAATAGAACAACTGGACTTCAAAAGCAGGTCTCCAAATTCAATTCTTTTTTCATCACACCATGCTACTTCTTTTTTCTTTGTCCTCCTCTTCCTCCTCCTTAGCATCATCACTGGTATTTATATAGTGACTCAAGGCTTTGCACATTTTACAGATGTTGTATCATTTGAGCCTCACAAAACCCTATGGACTACATGATTTAAACAGCTTGTATTGTTCTATATTGTAACGTACTATTTTCAAGCTCTCTCTCGGCTCTAATAATCTGGTTTCTTCAACATTCTCAATTCTAATATTACATCTATAATCATATGTTAAAAGAGCCCTTTAAGCCCTAGTGGTCCGTGTTCTAAGGTCTCTTCTAGGTAGCGTTAAAGGCCTATGGGTTGGCTACCCTTTGGAGGAGTATTTATTTACCTTTTAACCCAAAGAGGAAAAGAGAAAAAAGGAATGTCAGGCACTGAAGAAGGCCATTTGGCAGAATATTTTACAGATGGAGTGCTTTCCCTACTACCATCACATCACAGCACATTGACTGACTGATTCCTCCACCATACTAGATTGCAACGGAAGAATAACATTTTCTCAGTTACCAGGTTCCTTCATGGCAACTGAATGAAAAGATGAAGCATGTTTAAATTGAGATGATGAAAAAGTAGGTGCTAAAAACTGGCAAAGTTTCAAAATACTGCTCACATACAGAAGAATCTTCCTCTACTTTCTATCCCACTGCTTCTCCCATCCTTACACAAGAAAGAAAACACAGGAGGTCTTACTCAACATCAAGCAAAGAATTTATGGTTAAATAATTAGAGGAAGTTTGATTTTCTTAAGTTCTCCCCTAAACCTTTGTGTAGAACTAAGGAAAACTGGGTAAGAGAGGATTATTTTCTCTTTCTACTGTCTTTAAATTTTCTTGGTTTTGATTTGGTGTGAAGTCTGGCTGGCTAGAATCTGTTTATAATACCTAGATAGCATAGTGGATCGAGTGCTGGGCTTGGAGTTAGGAAGATCTAAGTTGAAATCCTGACTCGAACACCTAAGCATTTGTTGAAATCTGGGCAAGTTATTTAAAATCACTCATTCTAAGTTTTCTCATCTGTAAAATGGGGATAATATTAGCATCAAGCTCACAGGATTGTTGTGAACATCAAATGAGATGCAGGTAAAACTCTTTCCTAACCTTAAAGAGCTATTTAAATGGAAGCCATTAAGCATCAAGCACATGATTGATATGTTACCCAAATGCATTTTCCCTGCTGTCATCTGCTTTACAGCCTTCCCAGGATAACAAGAATAACAAGAGTTTTCATTTCTATAGCATGTTGTAGCTTAGGAAGCATTTCCTTGGCAACATTATCATGAGATCGGTGGGCCAATTATGATTATCTCTATTTTGCAAATGAGGAAACAGATTTCAGAGAGTTCAAGCAACTTTCCCAGCATCACACAGTTGGTATACAATAGGTCTGGGATGAGAACCAAGGTCTCTGACTGCCCTGGCCTGATCACTGTACTATATGGTACTTTACAATTCCCTTTGGAAGCTGAGTGGTCATCTGTCAGGGATGTTATAAAGCGAATTGCTGATTTGACTAGGAGAGACTAGATGACTTCTGGGTTAGTGGAAAAATGCCAGATTTAGAGTCAAAGGACTTGGTTTTGAATTGCCTCTCTGATTTTTACTATATATGTGACCTGCGTGAAGTCATGAAGCTTTCTGGACCTGGATTTCCTTATCTGTAACAGAAAGAGCTGCATTACTTTCTATTTAAGGTCCATCCTTCTCCCCTCCCTCCCCAACTCTAAAACACATGATTTCAAGATTCCAGGGTTCCATAGGAAGGTTTAGGATAGGTCAGGCAATGCTGGCCAATACAGATCCTCTAGCAGGGCAAAAAGTTTCCTAATTTCCAGAGGTTCTGCCTGACCAAGTGTTATGATGATATCCAGATGTGTCTAGATCTGGGACAGAACTATTCATCTTTGACATTCAATAATCCAATTTCAACCAAGGACAAGTGGCATGTCTTTTGGAAAGGAGCCAGACTTGAGTATCTGTTGGGGTACAGAGAGGGTGCATCACTGTGAACAAAGAAAATTAGAAGGCTTCGTCAATCATGTCCCTCATAGTCTAGTTGTGAAGAGAAGACAAATGGACCTGAAGAGATTAGAGAATAGTATGGGATAGCTTGTGATCAAGTGTTAAATTGTGTGGTGTGTAGTTTCCTAATAAAGATGTCCAACAATGGAATTGCTTGCTTTTTGAAGCAATTATATCACTATTAATGATGATATAGAATAGAGGCTACCTTATTACCTGTCAGGAATGTTTTAGAGGTCATTACCATGCCAGGTAATTTATTGGATTAGATGACTTCAAAGGCTTTTAACTTTAGGACACTAGGGTTCTGTCAAAATATACATTGAGAAAAGGATGAGATTGTTGGGAATTAGAGTGGCCAGGTAAAGCTTATGGGCTCTGAGGTGGGCCTTGACAGATAGATAAGTTTCTGAAAGGATGGAGGAGGACATTGTAGGTAGAGAGAAGAACACAAGCCTAGGTATGGGGGAGAAGAAAGTTCATTCTGTGATCAGACATGTGAAGTAGACCAGGAAGTCTGGAATGGAGACCAGAGGAATAACTAGGGTGAGGTGATCAGGGCCATGTCCAGGGCACTGACAGTGATACCATGTAGCATTTCTTCTTACTCATAGTTCCCATTTCTCATGATTCCCTGCACTTAGATGCAACTGCCCCTATTCTTGTGAATGGCCCTGGGCCACAACTCCAAGGTTGCTTTCACCATTTCATTACTCTCTTATACCATACCTTCCACCACTGCTGTGACAATGACCAACTCCACTTCCTCCTGAAAACTGAGGAGCTGGGAAATGTTTGTCCCATAGGGACATGAGGCAGACTCTGTGGGACTGGCTGCCCTCACTTTGTTATAAGCCTGGTTAATGATGACAGACTATCTGTCCTCTATCTCAATCTCTGTTTTCAACTGAGTTTGCACTGGGTCCCAGAATTGATAGCTACAACTCTGGAGAGGAATGCACATTGGGAATAGTGGCAAGTGAAGATGAGGAAGTAGAATAAAGGCAGGTTGTAGAGGGGTTCAAATCCCAGGCTGATCTTGTGTCCTCGTTCCAAGTCTAAAATACAAAAACAAGCAACTGATTTGAAAGCATGGGGTAAAGCTGTGATCCTGTTTTAACCACCACTACCTACCCTAAGCAGGTCACAACCTGTGTTATTTCCCTCCTCCAAATTATAGAGACAAGTAGCTACCTCCTTCTCATCATGCTCAGTAGGATGTTTTTAGCATAACAAAATAAGAAATTCAAGAATATTCTACCCACACCCCACTCCCACCTTTCAGTATTTATTCTGGTTTCTGGGTTTGGGGTTGAGGTATTTTTTTTAACTTCTTTTCTTCTTTCTTTGGTTTTCTTTGTAAATTGTAAAAGCTGTAATGGGAAGATGGCTAATTCTGGGACAGTAGCTATAAGGAAGAGTTTGTATTGTTTGGTACAATGAACCATTTTATAATTGAATAAAGACCTCAGACAGAATGAATGAGATCATGTCTATAAAGCAGTCTGAGCTACTCAGAGGCAGACGCTTTATAAATACAAGGTATTATTATTACAGTGATTGTATCAGAATAATGTGAACGTGGCTTATTGCAAGAGGAAAAGGATTCTATACCGGCTTTCATAAACACAAGTGCATGTAGGAGCCCTCCCTCCCCTCATTGTACCCAGGACTGCACAGCCTTTTACTTGAGTACAATGCAGTATCACACAACACTGGACTTAATAGGGAAACCGGGGTTTGCATCTCACCCCTGCTACATAGTAGCTTTTTTACCTCAATCAAGTCACTTCCCCAGAATGGGGGAGAACACCAGATTCAAAGCCAAAGGACATGGGTTTGAATCCCAGCTCTGTTCTTACTGCATGAGTTGGGACAAGTTGCTTTATCTCTTAGAGCTCCATTTGCTTCTTTGGTAAAACGAGGGAGATGGATTGCCTGATTTCCAAGGCCCCTTCTAGCTCTAAATGCTTTGATCTCATGGACTCTGTGAGCCTCAGTTTTCTTATCTATAAAATAGGGATAATAATGATTTCTCTGTCTCATAGAGTTGTAAGGGAAACAGTCTGTAAACCTGTTATTAAAAAAAAAAAGAGCTATTACTTAATTCCATCTGGGTTCTTGACCCTTTAAAGATGTAAACAACCTGAGTGATTTTCAGGAAAGGGTTATCAATAGTCATCTCTTCCAAGAAGCCATCCCTGATTGATCCCATCCTACCATAATTGTTCCATTGTTCTTCCACTATTCAACATTGATGCACAGATAGTACCTCTTTTTCATGACAATCAGATTGTTAATTTCTCAAGGATAAGGACTGGGAAAGCAGCATGGTGCCATGGGAAGCCAAATATCTAGGCTAGGCTTTGCTACTAACTAGCTTTGTTACTTTGGGCAAGTGACTGGGGCTTCCTTTTCTTCATATGTAAAATGAGACAATTGGACCAGATGATCTTTAAACCCCCCTTGAGCTCTAATATTCCGTAACTACATAAATCTGGGTTTGGGCGGGAAGTGGTAGCTCCTCCGAGCAATAAGCTAGCTGCAAATAGTTGATTGATGTCACCACCAAACTTTCTGACTCTCATCCCCTCAACCTCCTGCAGGATCTCTGGTAGCTCCCGATTCCCTGGGTTGTGTAACTTTTGGACAACAGGTTAGGATTTAGAGATAGAGATCATCTCTTTCAACTTTCACTTTATTGCTAAGGAAACTGAGGCAGAAAGCAGTTAAGAGTCTTGCACTTGCCCAAGGTCATACAGGTTGTAGTTTAAGTAACAGAACCGAGATTCACGCTCAGATGCTTCGATGGCATCCACGTAACCAGCAGGAGAGTTACACACCCTAGGTTTGGGATGGCCAAAACATGTGCCTTGTCTCTAGTCAGCATGAGAGCTTCATGCCTTCACATTCAACAACAGTCACCAACATGACTCATATGTTCTGGAAATAGGCCATTTTTGCTCATCAAGTGTCTGTGGGATAGAGCCAAGCCCACTCCGTGTTTATTTCTTTCTGCTGCCAAAATCAAATCAACCCCTCGTCTCTCAGAAGGGCTTCTGCCCAGCCACCTGCAGTCCATAGGTGTCATAACATTTGTCCCCAGACACCAAGCCCCATGAATTTCATAGTGTTCAGTATGCTTTGGAAGAAAAGAAAAAGTACACTAGATTAATAATCAGAAGCTGTCCATCTTGGGTGATTTGGGCAAGCTGCTTAAACTTTCTTGGTCTCAGTATCCTCCTACATAAAATGAGAGATTTTAATCCTATGAACTTGAAAACCCTGCCCATTGTAGCATATGGATCAGAGATCCAGCATATAGATCACATGATTTTATTTTCAATTACTATTCAATGTTAACTTCTAAGAGATTGGCAGGGAAAGGGGGACACAAGAATCTACCATTACTAAAATGGCTTTAGTTTTCCAAGGAAAATTTTTCAACATGTTCCAGAAATGGGTCTGAGAAGTATTTTGCTATGTGGCTTTTAACAGGCCTCTCGGTCCAGTTTCCTGACTTAACAAATCCATAACTAAATAGATGCCTTCCAAGTGACAGAAGCTAGTTGCCTTATTCAGTAGGGACCCATCCAAGTTTCCGTAATGTAATGCCCAAACCAGTTCTGGGCCATCCATACAGTCCAAAGCCGAGGTGGAGAAGAGACATATTCAATTAATCCCTTCTAGGTTGAGCTGCTTCTTTGAGGCTCTCTCAGCTCAAAGTATCATGGAACATTAGAAATGGAAGGAACATTCGGGTGTAGAATGTCAGAGCTGATAATAGTAACTCACATTTATATAGTTACTTACAAATTGCAAAGTACTCTCCACAGCACAACCCAAGAGAGAAGCATGGCAAGTATTCTTATTTCCATTTTTCAGATGAAGTAGCTGAAGCTGAGAAAGCTTAAATGACTTGCCCAGGGTCACAAATCTAGCGTCTCAGGGCCTATCTGAATTCATGTCTCTTAGGAAGCCTTTCCCAATCCCTCTTAATTCTAGTGATTTCCCTCTGTTAATTATTTCCTATTTATCCTGTATATAGCTTGCTTTGTGTATGTATGTTTACATATTGTCTACCCCACTCCTTGAGAGCAAGTACTGTCTTTTGCTTCTTTTTGTATCCCTGGGTGCTTAGCACAGTGTCTGGCCCATTATAAGTGCTTAATAAATGTTTGCTGGAGAACACTATGTCATGATGGAACACCAGATGTTAGGTCATTGAAAGAAACTTAGAACATAGAATACTGGAACATAGAAAAAAATTGTGAGGGCTGGGAGGGAACTTGGTCCATCGATTATAAAAGCAGAAAGGGACCTTAGAGAATAGGATGAATTGGACCACCTGATTTTATAAATGTGGTAACTGAGGTCTACAGAAGGTAAATGACTTATGAAAGGTCTCACATGCAGTTAATGGTAGTAGCAAGGTCAGAAATTTGCTTCATCAGTTTGTTTCCCAGGATCTTCCTGTATCAAACCAGAAGGAGGGGGGAGAGGTTGTAAGATCATGACTATGATTTTCTGTACCCTCTGAGATGGACTGGTGGAAATTTCCCTAAGTACTGGGTCAACTGACAAATTCTCATGTAGTTTTCTATTGTCTCTTCCTATTCTGGATTTAGAGATATAAGGAATCTTTGAAACTACAGATGAGGAAATTGAGGCCTAGGAAAATTAAGTGACTTTCTCCAAGGTCACACAAGTGATAAGAGGTAAAGCCATAATTTGAACTCAGGCCATCTGGTTCTGAAACTGTCTACTGCACCCTCCTTACTGTATCTGGAGAGAGGAGAAGGAATTTAGTCTCAAGAATATGCCTAAGTCAATCAATAATCTCCTTCCTTGGGCCAAGGTCAGGGATATGGGTATTTGAGTAGCAGAGCAGACTTTTCTTCTCTCTGAATCTCAGATGAGATCTCAACTGAACTCCCCCACCTCCTTCCTCGGTGAATCACAGCTGCAAACAGGAGTAGGTGGCTCCTCCCTCTCATCTCCTCCCTCCCCTATTCCCCAACAGAGAAAGTGCCTTTGCCAAGTCCCCCCTTTCAATGGCAAGGGACACCACCTGTTATATCCAGTCTTCCTCCTACTCAGAGAGTTGGCCAGGAATCGAAGTGTAATCTAGTGGGAAAAGCTGTGAATTTAGAGTCAGAGAACCTGAGTTCTAATCCTAACCACAAAGGCTGAGATACTTACTTCCTTGATGACCTTGAACACATTGTTCCACCTTTCTGGGCTTCATATACCTCACCTGTAAAATAAGGGGATTGTTTTAATCTGTAGCATGTTAAAAGCTAAGGGAAAGAACTTTTGACATCATCTAGTCCAATGCTTTCCTATTACTGATTGGGAAACCCAGGGCCAGAGAAGGGAAATGATTTGCCTAAGGCCTTGTAGCTAATGATAGAATGGGTATTAGAACTCATGACTTCTCACTTCCTTTCACTACAGCAAACAGAGTCCTCCCTTCCCTCCATCCCCACTGATTTCTTATCCTCCCATCTGCTTCTATCTGGCCTACCCAGGGCCAGAACATAGAAGGTCGGGTGACTCTACCCCATGCTTCCATCCCCTCCTCAACAGAGACAACAACCTCTTCTCTCTTGAATCTTTTGGCTCCCCTGTACTATTTCTTCCCAAACACCTTCCCTCTTAGCTTCTTAGTTCTATATTCTTTCAAGATAAAACTAATTGGGTGAAGTGTTAAGCCTCTCTCCCAATTCTCCCCTCCACTCACTAGACAAATAACATTGAGAGAGGTATGGTCTGCCTCTCAGCTTATTCTCATGAATAAGCCACAGTAATGAATGATAAATACCTCTTCTTCACTCAAGCTAGACTTTTCCCAAGTCTCCAAACTTTGCCTCACCATCATCATCATCATCATCATCATCATCATAATCATCATCTCCTCCTCCTCCTCCTTCTTCTTCTTCTTTTTTCCCCTCCCCCATGAAGGGCCATCCTCATCAATGAGAAATGTCTAGTGATTCCATGACAATTCTTTCCAGGGCTATTGCTGAACTCATTAAAGTTGCTGCCTGTTCTTGGCTGGATCGTGTGCTCCCATTCCTGTAAAAGTCCCATGCCCTGAAAATTAAAAAAGTGGTCTGTTGACGTTTTCCACTGCAATGGGGGGCCAGCCTCACCAAAATGAGACAGTTTTCTTTATCTTTTTGTATCATGGACCGGTTTGTTAGTCTGGTGAATCTTATGGCCTCTTCAGGAAAAAAATATTTAAATGCATAAAATGAAATAAATAGCATTACAAAGGAAACCCACTGAGTCAAAATAAATTTGTACTTTTTTCCCTTTCAAGTTCATGGACATCCTGAAATCTATCCACAGACCTCAGTTTAAGAGCCCTGCCTTAGGGAATCTGAGACACTCAAGATTACAGGCTCAGTGCTACAAGAGAACTCACATTCAACTAATGTCTGAAGTACTTTGATCTAGTTGAAAGGGCACTGAAGTGACAGGAAGAAGACATGGGTCAGTTCTGCTAGTTGCTATGATGAGGAAGACTTTGCCATGTAATTTCCTTCTCAGTTTCCCCATTTGTAAAGGGAGAAGAAGGAGTTGCACTAACCAATCTTTGAAGCTAATTCTAAATTCTCTGTTGTATTGAACACAAATCTCTTCCATGGCATCTCTGACCAGTAGTCATCTAGGTTCTTGTGATCTGTAGGGATGGAGAGCCCACAGAGCTCTAAACACTGATCCAGCTCTTTAGAAAATGGTGTACTTTTAATATCCAATTAGACCCTTTAGAACATTCAGAGCTAAACACCCACAACTCTTCACTCTGCCACCTCATCTCCAGTCAAACTTAGCTACTCTATTCCCACATTAAGCTATGTTCATCACTGCCTTGATACCTTGCTTGTGATTTTGTTTTCTCTAAGTGAAAAGCATAGCCCTCCTCTGACTCTCCAAGTTCTGAACATGCTTCAAGGCCTAGCTCATAGTGACACATCCTCCGTGTAGCCTTCCTTGGCCACTGTAATCCATAGTTCCCTCCTATGAGGACTGGTTGTCTTTATCCTTCATGGGACACATATATCATACTGCCTGATATCAAGATAACTTAGTGTGTAATGTATCTATCATTTTGGACTTGGAGATAGAAGACCCGAATTCTAACTCTCCAGACTTTTCCACTTGCAGGTAAATTCAGAGAATTCTAGAATTCTAAAAGTGGAAGAAACTTTAGGAAATAAGATGTTAGAATATAGAACACAGATTGTTAGAGCTGAAAGGGAATATGGAACATCATTTATTAGATTTCAGAACACTAAAATTAGAATGAACCTTAGGAGTCTATCTAGCTTTTGGAACTAGACTTTAAGATGTGGGTGGGGGTTCAGGGAGGGGAATGCATTTTATGCTGCTCTGCTTACCTTCACAGTGCCTGGCACAGTGTCCTCAATATAGTAGGTTCTCAACCGATATTTATTGAGAGTTAATGGGGCAGCTCGTCTTGCCATCTTTATTTTAAAAGGGTCACAAAATCATTAGAGAATAACATTTAGAGTTGGAGGCAACCTTGCAGATCAATGTAGCAGAATCCAACTCTTTCATTCTAAAGATAGGAAACCAAGGGCCAGAGAGATTATATGATTTTCTTAAAGTCACACAAGTAGTGGGAGAAAGCCAAGATTGAGATTAAGGTGCTCTGGCTCAAAATCCAGTGCACAAATATTACCTCATCTCTTAGACTCTGTGTCTGCTGTGTCTCTCTGTCTCTACACACACACATACACACACACATACACACACACACACACACACACACACGCATGCACAAATGAGTATCTCACTATTTAGAGGAGAAAGGAGGAAACCAAAGCCAGGGAGAGACTTGCCACAGGTAGTTAAGATGGGACCAGAACTCAAGTTTCCTGACTCCCAGTCTGGTCTTTCTTATATTGCCTTTCATGAAGTGGAAAGCTTAACTTCTATATTCTCCCACCCATTGAATCTCACTTGACAGCCCCTGACACAAAAAATGACAAATTGACTTCACAAATCCCGCTTTATGCCAGGATGAGGTTGTCTGGTTCACTCGGAGGTAAAATCACACATGTTTGAGAGAAGACAATTAATACAGCACAGTGTGACAGTGAGCTCACCTCTGCACATGCTGACAACATGCTCAGGACTACAGTGCTGCCGGGCTCACCCAGGTGGGTTGTGAGCCTGGACGCACGCCACTGCCTGTCGAGTCAAGGGGGGGGGCGGAGGGTGGGAGGTGAAAATAGGTACCGAGAAAGGAACAGAGAAAGACAATAAAGAGAATATTTGGCAGCAATTTCTAGAGCAATGAAACCTACAAAGCCAGTGACATGCTGGGTTTTCCAAGAATGAATCATGGAATATAAAATCTAAGGAGCCAAAGCCATTTCTAATTAGTGCTTTGGCCAAGGGCCATTAATGCTTTGGTCTTTCCATGTCCTCGGTCACTGAGAAAAGCCTAGAATGGGGTTAGAATCAATGACAGTTGTTGCCATTTCTATAGTATTTCTCAGTTGGCAAAATCTTATCATCACAGTCCTGTGAAGCAGGAACTAGAAATATCACTAGCTGTGTTTTATAGATGAGGAAATGGAGGCTTTAAGAGGTCAAGTGACATATCCACGTGTCACACATTAAATAAAGATGGTGGTCAAGTGCAGGTTTCTTGAACTATAAGGCTGGGAGGGGGTCTACACTACCAAAATTGTGTCTCCTTCAGAGGGAGGGGTTATACTTATGTGTATTCAGATGAAGTATTTGGCTATATGGCATGAACTCATGTGCAGTGGGAAGCCCTATGCCCTCTTAAAAGTATCTTTCCTTTACTAGGTGAAATCTAATCTGCTATACTACCATTCCACTATTCATTCTTTTTGGTTGAAAATCATTCATTACTTCATAAGATCTGTGATTTCATCAGCAAGGCCATATTTTGCATCAATGCAGATCACAATTTCTCCCTTTCTTAATAGACATTCCATGAGCTACCATGAGGGCAGTTAGGTGGCACAGTGGATAGAGTGCCAGATCTAAAGTCAGGAAGACTCCTCTTCTTGAGGTCAAATCCAGCCTGAGACACTAGTGGTGCAATGCTTGGCAAATCACTTTAACCCTGTTGCCTCAGTTTCTTCATTTATAAAATGAGTTATAGAAGGAAATGGTAAACCACTTCCATATCTTTGCCAAGAAAACCCCAAATGGGGTCGCAAAGAGTCAGGCACAATTGAAAGACCACTGAATAAGAATGACTTTTTCCTTCAGATCGATTTCAGTGCTTTCCTTTGCACTTCTCTAGTTTACTCATCATATACTGCATATGAGGATGATGATGATGATGGTGATGATGGTGATGACTACGATGATGACGAATGTAATTAGTTCTCTGGCTAGACTAAGCTGCATGAGGGCAGGTAGCGTGTCTTATTTAAATTGCATTTCCCCTAGTGTTCTGCACACAGTTGATGTTTAGTAAATGGTTGCTGAATGATTGAATAGGACTCTCCTCTATGAAATTCCGCCAAAGAAGTCATTCAACAACTATTTGAAGACCTCCAGTGATGAGGAATCCACGGCTTGATAAGGTAGCCTATACCACTTATCTAGTAATTAGGAAACATTTCTTTACAGTGAACAGAAATCTGCTTCTTTGCAATTTTGGCCCATCTCTCCCTTTCTGCTCTCTGACTCCACGGTAAGTCCAAGCCTTATCCATTATAGCGATCCAAATACTTGTCTACTTTAAGTTTTCTCTTTCCTAGGCTCAGTATCACCCATTCTTCTGAATGATCATCTTATGGGGTCTGTAGTCCTCTCAATATCCTAGTTGCTTTCTTATCTGTGTGTTTCATTCTGTCAATGTCCTACCTAAATTGTATTGCCCAGATTGAAACACAGTACTCTAGATAAGGGATTCATTATCTTCGTTGTTGTTGTTATCTTTGACAGCCTAGTAAAGCCTATGGATCCTTTTCACAACAATTTTTTTAAATGCACAAAATGGAATAGGTAGAACTACAAAGGAAAACAATTACATTGAAACGTAACTGTCAAAATATATTTTTTTAAAAGTCACGGACCTAGGTTAAGAATCCTTGTTCGAGACACCAAGGTAGGATTATTCTCATCCTTTATCTAACCAGTACGACTTTGCTAACATGGTCTAAAATTGAATTAGCTCTTTTAGATGATAGATCACACTGTTGACTCACACTATTTTGAACTTGGAGTCCATTAAAACTCTCACACCTTTTACATGCATGCTGGTTGAACTTTTCATGATTATCCCCTCTAAACTAATAGACCGAACCTTAGATGCTCGTCTGTGTAAGGGTCATACTCAAAACTTTTCTAGGTTGATAGAACCTGTCAGCACTTGTAATCTGTTAACATAGGCTTCAAGAAACCAGGGTTAGGCCTGTGCCATGATAAGGAATTGAAGATTTTAAATGAGTATCCATTGTCATTTTTTAAATCACATACCTCTCAGAGGAGTCATATATGTATTTAGTTGAGCTATCAATCATTAAGACCTTCGGATTAGTTAGTATGTTAAAGTGATTGTTGCACTATCTTTAATTCTACCATTAGAGATTTATTCCTTTGCATATATACATTTTCTTTCAAAAATACATATCTCCCACTTGCTCCCCTTCTTCTAGAGATAGCACATCTAATTTTATTCCCCAACATTCTAGTGTTAATGAATTTGTCAGATTTAATTTCTCTGATGGCAATTGAGATCAGGGTACTGACAGAATGGGAGGTTAGTAGAGGCGGGGGATAAGAAGGAAAGAGAGGGATAAATTTAGAGCCTGCAGCACTCATAAGATCACAGACTCTTACAGCCCTTTTAAATGGATTTTAGGGATCATCTAGTTCAATCCTTACCTGAAACACGAATGTCTTCTACAGTATCCATTCTATCCCATATAAGGGGTCATCCAGCTCCCTTGTGAGGACTTTCAGTTATGTTGAGGGGAGAGCTAACTCTCAAGGCAATCCACTCTACCTTTAGACAGTTTAAATAATTAGATTTTTGTCTCAGATCTTGTAGAAAATTTGCATCTTATAACTTTCCCAGTTAGGGAAATAATAGGAGACCATACCTAAACAGGGCTTTGGTGGCCAGAGGCTATGGCCAGAGTTCTGCATACTTGGAAGCTAGGTCAAGGGGCCACAGGAAGAGTCATCATTTTACTGAGAAGTAGGTCTCAGAAAAGAGACTGTTGGTACGGAATGGAGGAAAGGGTCGATAGTCCCATCATTCCTGAAATACCAAGGATACCCTCTCTGTAGAAATGCAGAATTTGAGGAAGTTATAGGATTTCAGAATACTAGATTCTGAGCTGGAATGTGCATTAGGCATTATCTATTCCAAACCCCATTTTTACAAATAAAGAAAATAAAACCCTAGAAAGTGTTGTTTGCCCAAGATCACATAACTAGGAAGTAGCAGGGCCAGGATTTGAACTCAAGTCTTTTGACTTCAAATCCAGTGCTCTTTCAAAGTACTTGGATTCAAATCCTGGCTCTGTTACTTCCCAGAACCTATAAACAGAGAAGCAACTGAGGCCATGCGAGCAGATAGGAGCAGTTCTGACTGCATCAGATATGTTACCCAGAAGTTTCATCAGGTACAATGCAAAGCACCGAACATCTCCAATAAACAGGAAAGCCCAGAATTTCTGCAGGTTGTCATGTTCATCTTTAACCATTGAGAATCTGCCTGGGATAACACACTCTCCAAAATAGAGATGAAACATTTCCCGGATTCTCTAGAGTAAATTGTCTATTCTCTTTCTTTCTTTCTTTGGCCACCTCCTCAAATAAATGGTTTTACTACCAAACTCTTTTTCCAGATAGTTTGTGCATCATCTCCATTTGTTTGAAAAGGACTGTTTTTGCAGTGTGGGAAATTTAAATCTAGGCACTTCTTCTAGTTCTTTCTTTGTCATTAATCCCTGTGTATGACCTTGGGTAGATCATGGTCCCTTTCTGTGCCTCAAATTGCTCCTCAATAAAAGGAAGGAATTCTTCCCCTTACTTTGAAGGTCCTTTCTAGCTCTGAAATTCTATACAACGACTTGAACCCAGGTTTCCTGACTCCCAGTTCAATGTTCTTTCCATTCCATCTAATTTTACCCCTTTGGTCCCTTCCTTGCTATTCCCTCTCTGATCTGTTATTTTGGGATAGAGAGAATTTGTGTATCATTGGCATAGAGAACTCCTGCTAAGGAAATTTCCTCTACTAATGCCAATTAGAACGCCTATGACTTACAGTCTTAGACAGTTGCCTGGGGGTACAGAGAGGTAGGGATGTATCCTCTACCACATAACTGGTATTTACCAGAGGCAGAACTTAAGCCCAAGTCTTCTGGACTCTGACGTCAGTTCTCTGTCCAATGTCATTGCTGGCTTTCCTTTTTGAGAATGACAGTATTGTCATCGTGTTAGACTATAAGTTTCTAGAGGTCAGAGACAGATGCACAGGTCTCTTTGTAGTGTCTTTATAGGACCATTCATACAGTATTTAATTAATGCATGGTAGTGGTAGTAATTACTGTTCTGGTGGCAGTGATGTGACTGATGGTGATAACAGTGGTGGTAATTGTCATGGTAGTGGTCCTAGCAGCAAGGGGCATTTTCTACAGCATTATTTTCCCAAGCTCCTATCATAAACCCAGACACAAGCACCTGAGAAGTATATACCCATCTAATCTAAACCTTTACCCATATTTTTAAATCTTCATCTAAAGATAGATGTAGACATATAATTATGGTTAGATAAATAAGGATATATAGATATGTAGATAGATAGATAGAATCTCAGAACTAGAAGGGGGCTCAGAAGGCGTCTAGTCCAACCTGTATTTTAATAAAAAAGACTCAGATGCTGATTCTGCTGATTACCTCCTGTGTGACCTTAGACAAGTCAATTAACATCTCTCAGTCTACTTCCTCATTTATAAAATGAGGGGGTTAGACTAAATGACATGTATGGGCTCATTGAATTCTAAATCTCCCCTACTATCATCTCATACCCCTAAAGATATCCTCTGTGACATACTCCGCAGTTGTTCAACCATCCTATTCTTAAAGACCTCTAGTACATTCTTCATTTGGATGACTAATTATTAAAAAAGAAAAACAAAAGAAACAAACAAAACACACACGTACACAATAATGCTCCTCTGGCCTTACTTCAAAATCTCTTTTCATTATTCAATCAGTTCAACTTTACATTGTCCTCTACCTTTGAGACCTTTTCCATGGCTTTCTCCTTCTGCCAGTCATTCTGCTCCAGAGACCAACCCTGGCCTATGTTCACTTACCTTAAAATTACTATCATGATTCAGTCTAGCTCACCTGTTTCTGAAGTCCATGGGGAAAAATGACACAAATGTTTTGACTTGAGACCACTGCCTCTGGTATCTAGGAGTGAGAGTAATATCCTGTCTCAGATGCTTATTCCTTTGTGACAGTATCACTTAACTTCCCTGGTCCTTGATTTCCTCATCTGTAAAATAAAAAAGGTTCAACTAGATGGCTTCTGAGGTCATATAGCCTTACTGTGGGGTTTCTTAAACTTCTTTAAAATTTTAATGTATATCTAGTAAAGCTGATGAGACCCCTTTTTAGAATAAAATTTTTAAGTATCTAAAGGAAATGCTAAGTTTCAATTAGATGGTGTTAAAATAAAGATGAAATTTAGTTCCCATCCAAATCAGGAGACCTCCTGAAACTGATCCACAAATTGTGAACTCCAGGTCAAGAACTTTGACCTTAGTGGAATATAAGATCCTTGGGGACAGAAAATGTCTTTTGTTTGTTTGTTTGTATTTGCATATCTAGAATATAGTAGACTGGCTGACAGGATAGATCTTTTGCAATGATTGCTGATTAATTGATATATTTCATCAGGCCTCTTGTCCCTTTCCAACTTCTACCCATTTATGTTAGTTCTGTCCTCTGAGACCAAGCAGAAAAAAAATAATGTCTCATTCTTGTGATAGCCTTTCAAATGCTTGATGGCAGCCATCATCCTTCCACTCTGATCCAAATCCTTCAATCTTCATCACAAGGCTTAATTTCAAGTTCATCTGTTTGGTTGTCTTCTTCTGTACACATTCCAACATATCAATGTCTTATATAAAAAGTGGTTCCCCCAAAACTGAACACGATTCTCTAGATGTTGCCTGACCAGGGAAGTGATCAACAGGATTACCACCTCTTTACTCCTAAGCACTATGTTTTGCTCAATGCAACGTAAGACTAAATTCCTTTTTCTGAGTGCCATATAGCACTGTTGTCTAACAGTGACCTTTTAAACCACTGATGATCCTATCCATATAAACTTCTATCTATCAATGTCTTAACTTGTGACATTGATACTTGGGACTCATGTGTAACACTACATTTCTCCTTTTTAATTTCCATGTTATTAGAATAAGGCTAATGTTATCTTATTAAGATGTTTTTCGATCTGTCCCAGACCGTTCCATCCAGATCTAGGACTTAGGCTAGTAATGTTAAAGCAATAGGCTTTAAGTATGTTATTTTAACTAAAAAAGGGAAAGCCTAACTTGTAACATCTGGCAGTAAGAAGAAGAGGCTTGGGGAAAGGGAAAGAGGGTTGAAAGCAATGGATAGATCCATATTAACAGTCACCAGAGAGACAGATGTGACCAGATCATGGTAACCAGGGGATACCATATATTTAGAGCTCAGTAAGTGGAGAAACAAGAATGAAGAAGTGGGGTGTCACTGCTCATGATCTTAGGGTCATGGAAGGGAGAGGAAGGGCAATGACAATCACGCAATCAGGTTTGCCTTTAGCCCCAGGTTATATCAGGCTCTGACCACTTCTCATTCAGGGTAATATTACTTCCTGCAGGCAATACCTCTGAGAATAAGAAATTAATTGATGGAGATGTACACCAGAGATTCTAGTCTGGAGGAAGAGGCAAGAGTTCTCATTCAAGAATGTCCAACTGGTTTTCTATCTCTGATGTCACAGGAAGGGAGGCACCAGAGTTTGTCTCTCCCCTCTTCTACCACAGGATATAGGTTTCTGGATATTCAGTGTTCCAGAAAAGGGATACAATGGAGAGGGGTGGTGCCAGAAAAGAAGAGAGGGTATGTCTAGTACAGAGTCAGCCTGTCATCCATGAGCCTTACAGGTCTCGAAAAAGAATTCACACATACACACACACCCTAGCTGTATCTATTTATCTGTACACATATATAATATGTATATATAACATATATGTATATATTTTTTTCTTAGTCTGTATACATCCATGGAGGCATTGTACTGGAATGTTCCTTCTAAATTAACAACACCATCAGTTTTGAATCCATATAAGTTTACTACCAGAAGAAGCCTTTCCCCATCTCCCTCCTTGCTAATGCAACCTTCTGTCGATTCCCTCCTATTTATACTTCATAGATTTTGTTTGTTCATAGTTAAATTGCATATTGCTTCCCATATTAGAGAGCAGGTATTTTCTTTTGCTTTTCTTTGGATCCTTAGTGCTTAGGAGTATCTGGCATAGTTGTTGTTCAGTTGTTTCAGTCATGTCCAAATCTTTGTGACACCATTTTAATTTTTTTTTGGCAAGAATACTAGAGTGATTTGCCATTTCTTTCTCCAGCTCATTTTACAGATGAGAAAACCTAGGCAAACAGGGTCACACAACTAATAAGTGTGCAAAGCCAGATTTGAACTCATCTTCTTGACTCCAGGCCTAGCCCTCTATCTACTATACCACCCAGCTGCCCACCCTATGTCTGGCATAGAGTAAGCACTTAATAAATCCTTATTGACTGTCATTTAATCCTCATACCTTCATCTTTTTTATAAGAATAGCATGAGAGATATTTGTAACGGGTTTTGTTTTTCTTGTTTTCTCAATTTGTGGAGGAAGAGGAAAAGGGAGAGAGGGAGAGAATTCAAAACTGAAAATAAAATTGAATTAAATAAAATGACTAGTATGAGAGACTGTCAAATACTTTATCAAGATCTATATAACACTACCAAACGTTTCCCTGATTCATCAAAATAGTAGCCCTCTTAAAAAAGGAAATGAGTTCAGTTATTGCTAGAGTTATTAGTAATTGATTGTTCCGTGTGCCTACCACTTACCACTTCTAAATGCTGCCTAACCATACTTTTCATAAGATATTTTAAATTTTTGCTACTATCAAAGTCAATATGTAGTATGTAAACTCCATTTTCTGTCCCTTTCCTCCTCTTTTGGAAAATTAGAACATTTCTTTTTCTAGCCTTGTAGTAAGTTTCTTGTTCTCTACAGTCTTTCAAAGATCACTGAGAGTGGGTGAGCCATCATGTTTGCCTATTCTTCCACTATTCTAGAGTTTCAGGGGTGGGGATGCAGCCTTGAGGCCTCATACGGCCTTCTAGATCCTTGGGTATGGCCTTTTTCCAGACTCTAAGTGTTACAGAATAAATCGTTTCATTAAAAGGATTTGTTCTGTGAAGTTTGGATTCAATCAAAGGGCCACACTTGAGGACCTAGAGGGCCACCTGTTGCCTCAAGGCCACAGGTTCCCCACCCCTGGATAGCTCATCTGGGTCTGGTGATATAATGTATCAAGGCATCTGGGTGTTCTCTTAGTCTCTTCCTACCTAGACTGGATTTAAATTTTCTATTAGTTGTTTTGTTCTGTCCTTTTGAGCCCAGAGATCATTTTTCTTAGATAAAAAAATAGAAGCAAATTAAGAGTTGAACAACTCAAACTATTCGGTATCATTTTCTATTATTATCTTAACTCCCCTCCCCCTCATGAGGACTAATCCTATCCATTCTTTGATTCTCCTATGATCCAACTTAACCAAAAGCAAAACCAAAAACCCTCTCTGCCTTGTCCTTAGATTTCCTTGCCAGCATCAGTTCAGCCTACATGTTAACTCCCTTGACAGTATTCTCATAGAACTGTGCCATGTTTTATATTTATTCTCCATTATCTTCCTTAGCTTCCATTTTTTACAATAGCATTGTTCCTCTAGGTCCTGGAGGAACTTAAAGTCTAGATCGTTACACGTACATACACATAGAGCAGGAAATCATGTCAAACGCTGAAGGATCAAGGGTTTCATTATATGGCTCATGTGATGAGGGCAGTAGGTGTTCAGAGAAGGAAGAGATGAAGATCGTTAGGTTACTCTTCGGTCATTGGGTTTGGGACCAGTGTTGGCTGCCACTAACCCTGTCTCCCCTTTGCCCTTATGGAACTACAGAAAATATGTCAATATTTCCAAGAAAGAAGGAGGCCAAATTCAGTCCCACTTCAAGTTCCCACGTGGCTGTCTCCCTACCCACCAGAGCAGAACAGGGATGCACCAGACCCAGCCCTGAGAAAACATTCCCCCTCTAATGAGAAACAACTCCGACCTATTTTCTTGGCAAATGTCCTTTTTTTTAAAATCTGTGGGTAAGCACGTGGTAGGGAGAGGAGTTACTATTCATAGCAAGCTACCATTCTTCCCCAAGTATCAGACTGGGAGCAAGTAATTATCTGCCTGTGGTGAGGGAAGCCCCAATCCCCCTTATCGTCCTTGGAGGGGCACAGTGTTTCAGGCTGCCCCCAATTCCCTTTGCTTTGCAGATGCAGCCAGCAGAAAGGCTGAGTATGGGAGAATTATTTTTGCTACTTTTTGCTAATTTCATCACTTTATTCATGCAAGGTTCTCAAAACTTGCAATCAACAGGAATGTGGCAACCTGAGTGACATCTTCAAGGTCCTTAGAACAGTTGCCTCCTTTATGAAACAGAAGATAATGATACTAGTATTTCTAATGCCATGAACTGCCTATGTGATTCTGGTCAAGTCACCTAATCATCTTGAGGCTTCAGTCTCCATCTCATGAATAAGGGGTTTGACTAGATGAGCTTTAAGATATGTTGCAGTTCTAAACATCTATGCCTTAATGATCCTAGGGAGTTCTTAAGGCCCCTTCTTTGCTGGTGATTCTAGGAATAACCCCACTCCCTCCAACAAAGAGTGACTATTCCGGCATTTAACATTGGTGAACTGATACAAGCCAAGGAACAAGATTTTCCTGAGGCAGAATGATGCTAGGCCCAGACATCAAAGAACCTTGGTTGAAAAATTGACTGCAAAGTACTCCTGTCCCAACACCACAGCTTTTTAGGGCTGTAAGAGATCTTAAAGTTTATCAAGCCAAAGATCCTTATTAATCATCTGGGAAAACGGAAGCCCAGAGTAAGGAAGTGATTTTTCCAGGATAACAGGATAAGGGTAGAACCAGGACTAGAACCCAGTCTTCTGACTTCCAGTTCAACATTCTTTTGCATTGTACCATGTTAACTTTAATCCATTCATTTTTTCATTTTTATACATACATATATATGTGTGTGTGTGTGTGTGTGTGTGTGTGTGTGTGTGTGTATAGGAGGTTGTTGTTCAATCATTCAGTCATGTCTGAATTGTGACCTCATGGGGTTTTCTTGGCAAAGATAGTGGAGTGGTAGTAATTTGCCATTTTCTTTTCCAGTGAATTAAGGCAAACAGAAGTTAAGGGTCACATATCTGGTAAGTTTCTAAGGTTGGATTTGAACTCAGATTTTCCCAACTCTAGGCCTAGTGCTCTATCTGCTCAGTCACCAGCTGCCTCCTTTTATATGTATGTGCCCATGCACATTGCATAATACACATACACACGTGTATTGTTGCCCAGTAGTGCCCCATTTAGGGTTTTCTTGGTAAAGATGCTGGAGTAGTTTGCAATTTCCTTCTCCAAATCATTTTATAGATGAGGAAACTAAGGCAAACAGGGTTAAGTGACTTGTATAGGGTTGCATAGCTAATGTCTGATGCCAAATTTGAACTCAGATCCTACTGACTCTAGGTCCAGCTCTCTATCCACTGAGACATCTAACTGCCTCCATACATCAATAGATAGAAATAATATATTCATTATTATAATATTATTAATAATCAATAGGTATAAAGCAGCTCTCTCTCTCTGTCTTTCTCTCTCTGGCACATATAGGATTTGTTTATCAGTCATGGTACAATTTAGTATAAATATCCACAGAGCCTTTTTCTTCCCTGGCAACTGGTCAAAATTTGTCATCAGGGAGGGTGCCTGGGAGCTGGTTGTGGGAGCATAGGGTACAGTCCAGGGTATGGTCCACTGTGAGGACATAGTGAGCAGAGGCCGGGGATGAAAGAGGACCTCTGCATTACCTCCTAAGCCTGGACTTGACTGGCACCAGCCCCTTTGGGTGTCCCCTTCCACCCACCCCCCTCTGGAGCCATCTCTAAGTGACAGCTGTGGGCAGGTGGAGCGGGTGGGTGGCAGGTTGAGTGCACAAGATGATACAGTGAGGCTGAGAGCGGAGAGCAGGCTAAGTGACTGCCGGTGATTTACGGCTTTTAAATGGCTCTCCCTTTCTGCAAAACTCTTAATTTAATAGACAAACATCTTGGGATAAAGGCTCACTAGAGACAGAACTGATGGGATAAATGCTGGAAGATTAAAGACCTGCAGGGGGGAGTGCATAATTCTGTTATGAAAATCTGAAGGCACTTCTTGAAAAATAAAACCCTCCACCCCAGAAACTGCTGAGAGAATGGAGCAATAGCAGGGACTGAGGAGGTTCAAAGTTCCAGGATGGGTACATTATGTTCTAAACAAAGTGAGCAAGATGAATGAAAGGGAACTGAACCGTGAGAGGTGCCTCTTTCCTCTCCCTTTTACCTTCCCTACACTTAATAAAGATATTTTGGAGAGGAATAAGAAAAAGAAAAAAAAAACACAGACTGGCTGATGGGTTTGGAGTATTTACTCTCTGTGACCTTGGGCAAAATATGTAACTTCTCTGGGTTCAACTGCTACCCTTGAGTGTAAGGGGATTGGACTAAATCATCCTGTGGATGATGACGTGGCACCTCCAGTAAACTCCCCACCCATGAGAGGGGCTCTGAACCAGCAAGTGAAGGAAGAGGCCTGTGGTGTGTGGGAACCATCCCTGATTCTGAGGCAAAAGCATTGTGTTCTTGTCCCAAGCATGCCATCAGCTTGCCCTGTAGCTTTGAGCAAGCCACACACCATCTGTCTGCTTTGCTTTCTTCAGAGTGAGAATGGGCATGAGAATAATAACCCGTTACCCCCAGGGTTCTTGTAAGGATCAAAAAACAATAACCAACCCCCATCTATACAATATTTGACAGTCTACAAAGTGCTTTAAAACGCCTTTCTGCTGAACTTCTCAATAACCCCAGGAGACAGATTCAACAGTCATTATCATTCCCATTTTTCAGGTGAAGTAAATGAGGTTCAGAGAAATAATGTAATTTGTCTCTGATCTCACAGCTAGTGAGCGCTCGAGGCGGAATACGAACACAGGTCTTCCCAATACCCTGGTTGGCATTCTGTCTGCTATACGCCACCCCCTTTCCAAACCAGCTCATTTGTGTATGTGAAACCAGAGCATCTGACAGAGAGAAAAGAAAATAGAACTGAAGAGTCAGAATAAGAGTAACTCGATGATTCTACGGCACATTACTATGTAGAAAGTGCTCCTTATAAAGGAATTGGTATAGGTTATCATTATCCCTGTTTTACATATGCAGAACACGAGTGCCAGTGTGACTTATCCAAGGTGAAACAGATGCTCAGTGATAAAACTGGTATTCAAACCATATCTCCTAACTTCAGCTCCTAAGTATTTTCCATTGTGCCATGTACAATGGTTTCACCTACTGGCTCTGCCACTTATGAGCTTGGTGAACAGACCATCATCGCCTCAGTTTTTCCACCTACAAAATGGGAATGGCAATCTTCATACTTTCTAACCCAGAAAGTTATATTGTGAAGATCAAAAAAGAAAAAGCATACAAAACATTATGTAAACCAAATTCCCCCTCAGGCCAGTGACTTAATTGATTTAGGGAAATTCCAGTAAGGAATTTCTCTATCAAGGCAGAAAGTTAACTTATCTGCATTTTACAATCTTAGAGAGCTGTCTGGGGTACTGGGAGACTTAATGATTTATAATCACACAGGTAGTATGTGTCAAACGGTGGGACTTGAACCCAGGTCTTCCTCGCTCTGAATCCCACTCTTCATGAAGAGGTACTGCCTATGTTGTAAATCATAAAGTCCTATCTAAATGTCAGGTGTTGTTATTATTACAAATGTAAGCATAATGAGCTTCTCTCAGTTGATTATAAGCTCCTTAAGGGCTTTGTCTTAAACTTCTTAGTATCTCCCATAGCACTTAGCACCGGACTCAGCAAATATTTATTGAATGAATGATTAAAAGTCAGCTAACAATAATCCCATGGATAACTTAACATGATCTGGGGGAAGAAGAAACTGAAGCCTGAACTTTTTCAGTCTCGAAACACAGACTACAGTGGTTTTAGGAAGGGATCAGAGAATGTGATCACAGGCTTGCTAAGTCTTAGCATATGGAACTGAGGGCAATGCAAAGAGAAGATGCCAGGTAAGAAGGAGGTCAGTACTCACAGCCAAGCATTAGATACTTGCAATTTATTAAAAAAAAATAAATTAAACCCACTTAGAGTTTTTCTAGTTTCTCTAACACAGGACCCAGGTCCAAAATTGCTAGTGGAATGGAAGTTACTTGTCCTCACTGCCACTCTCATTCTATAAAGAACACCCCGACAGGTAGCAAAAGGTCTGGGTTTTGACTATGAGAGCTGGCCCCCTGCTGGTCTGCCTTGCCTTCCTGTCTGCCTGGGGTTGCTCTCTTTACAGGAAACTCCCTTGATGTTTGGAGGAGGGAGTTGTAGGACAAACAAAAGGCAGTCTTACTTGACACAAGCAGAAAACTGAAGGTATAAAATTCATTACTCTTTGAGGTGGCACAGGCTGGAAATATAAATGGGTAGTAGATATAAATCTATACAATGGTATAGAATATAAAATGTCAGATCCAGAAAGAACTTGGGAACACAGAACGTAAAACACAGAACACAGGATTTTAAAAGCATAAAATAATACAATGTTAGCACTTAAAGGGACCTCAGAAAATAGAGGACTAGCATACTGCTTTTAGAGATAGAAAGGCCCTTAGAACGTAGAATGTTAAAACTGGAAGGGACCATAGAACACAAAATTTCAGAGTCATAAGGGACCTTAGAGAGTGAATTTTAGGGCTGGAAAGGGCAACTGCCTGACCTTCTCATAGTTCAGATAAGGAAAATGAGAGTCAAAGAGGGGAGGTAATTCATCTAAGGTCGTACATTGTGGGTAGATAGGAGAGCTATGTTCATGCCTATTTTCTGGCTAAAGAAATTAAGACAGACATTAGGTGCCTTACTTGAAAACAACAGAGGGAATTAGTGGCAGACTTGAGACAAGAACTCATATCTTTGGACTCCCTGGTCAGGGCTCTTACCACTTCACCACACTGCCTCTTCCTCCATTCAAAGGTTCAGAACTCCTGTCATGAGTAGTTTTCTGATGGCTTTGGGATCATAAATGATAATAGAAGGGCCAAAATTTGAACTCAGGTCCTCTCAGAGTGTTCCTTTAGCTATTCTTTTCTACTGAGAAAAAAAGGAAAGGGTATGAGGGGAAAATGGCAAAGAAAAGAAAGAAAAAGAAAAGTATCAGAGACTTGGGGGAGAGAGATCAAAGCTGAGGTGGGATAAATGCTTCTGTGTTGATGGCCTCATGGCTTTGCTCCGGTTCACGACATAGTGCTTGGTGGGAAGAGGGGGAGAGAATGATGTGTCTGCTGGGGGTTGTACATTATTGCTTTTCAGCAGTGAACAGGTAGTTTTGAAAATTACATGCTACTGTGGCAGGTAATTTATTTTTTTATAAATTGCAAGTCTTGAGTAGAGATTTGGAAAAGGTCTCCAAATGATTAGGAAGAAATTATGGAGGCCACTGCTGAGAGTGCTGGATCACAGGAGGGAGTGGGGTTTGACAGAAAGAGGAAGAGTGACTTTCTTTCCTTAGTAACAATGTCTGTCTGGCATCCTGAAGCTCACTTACTATGGCAAGTCCAGTGCCTAGACTCACAGATTCTGAGGTTCGGAAAGGACCTTACTTATATCATAGAAAGATATTGGATCTTAGAATATGAAACATTAGAATAAAAAATGGAATTTTAGAATACAAAATAAATGGAACATAGAGTGATAGAACATAAAATATTGGAGACGGAAAAGACCTTAAAGTATAAAATGTTAGAACACATGATGTTATGAGTTGGACAGGACATCAAAAGTCATCTAGTCCAACTTTTCATTGAAGCATGAAGTCTGTCTACAATGTCACAACAAGCAGTTTTCCAGATTCTGCTGGAAAACCTCCAGACACAAAAAACTCACAGGGCAACTTGTTGGGCTCTTCACTCTTGGTTTTCCTCTTACCTGTCTAACTGAGCCTTCTCCATCTCCTTTGATGAATAATTCATCATATATCATGAATGATCATCACTACCTGTGAGTTACCACCCAGCTGTGGTTGTTCACTAAGTATCTGCATTTATCCTTTTTGTTTCTATCTTTATTTGGTCTTTCTGGGAATCTCATAAATTCCTCTTGATTCATTTATCATCTGCATGCAGATGACTCTCAGACTGAAATACTCAAACCCATACTCCATCCTGAATTCCATACCCCATCATCAGGTGCATGTTAAAATACCCCATTTGGACATGCTGTAAGCCTCTTAAATCCAACATATCCAAATTTGAAAACATTTATTCTCCCTCCAAGCTGATCTCTCCTCCACACTCCCCCATTTCTGTTGAGGTTACTACCATTCTTCCTGGCACTTAGGTTTGAAATCTTGATTCTTTCTTCTCCCTCATTCCTTATGTCTACTCAATTGTTAAGACTTCTTGAATCTGCCTCTACAAACTTTTTTCCCATTTGTCCCCTCTCTCCACTTATACAATAATCAGACTAGTTAAGACATCACCAATTACTTGAAAGACTGCAACAGTTACATGTTGGCTTCCTGGCTTTGAAGTCCTCCCCTCCCCAATCCATCTTCGTCATTCTGCTGAAGTAATCTTCCAAATGTATGTATCTAACCATATTATTTCCCTGCTTCAGAAATCCCGAGGTCTCCCTATTACCTCTAGGAGAAAATACAAACTTCTTCTCTCACATTTGAAGTCTATCACAATATGACCCTAGTTTACCTTTTCACAATTACTTCATCTTAATTCCCATTGCACATTCTCCTTTGCAACCCAATGGATCCACTTTCTGATCTCTGAATTTATCACTCCATTTCTCCAATCCTTGCCTTTGCACAGACTGAACCCGGTGCCTGTAATGTACACTCTCCTAACCCTCCTTTTCTTAGAATTTCTAACTTCTTTCAGCTCATTTACCACTTTCTACAAAAAACTTTTTTCTTGACTCTCTAGATATTAGTGATCTTTCTTTCTTCCTTAAATTAATGTGTATATATACATATATGCAATATATGTGAGAGTATACATGTAAATACCTATTATATATTATATGTGTGTATATATGTATATAACATATATGTGATTATGGTTAGGGTTATACACACATATAGTATATGTATGGGTGTTTACAATCACCCATAGATATGTAGTTACTATATATAGATATAGAATATAAATATATATGTATGTGTATGTGTTATCCATAAGTGTTTACATATATACTTTCAGCACACTGTAGGCTACTTGAGGCCAGAGACCAGTTTTAATTTTGTGCTTATTATTTTCAGGATGCCACATTGTCCTGAATGTATTCAATTCTTATAAAAAAAAAACATTTATTGAACTGGATTGAATTGTTGCAAAGTTTTCTTTTTCCTCATATTGAACTGAAAAATTCTATCAATTAACAAATTATCAAACATTTATTAAGGACCTGCTGCATGCTGGCACCATGCTATACCCTGATTTCCACCTACTGGTCTTCACTCTGTCTTCTGCAACAAAGCAGAAAGTCTGATCCATTTTCTGTGTTGCATCTTCATGGTGTGAAGGATGTTAGATTGGATTTAGGACTTTGATTTAGGATTTTGGATTGGATTGTTTGGGATTTGAGGCCTTGTTTAAAGTCTTGGCACTGTTATTTACTAATTGTAAGTGACTTAAACCTCTTTGGGCCTCAGTTTCTTCACATGTAAAATAAAGGCTTAGAACTACATGATCTATACAGTCCCTTCTAGCTCTCAGTTGTATGACCCTTTTAAAGGTCTTTTGACAGCTGTCGTGTACTCTCTAGATCTCTTCTTCTCCAGGTTAAACATCTTGAGTTCCTTTAGCTGAAACTTGGTTAAACCTAGTATATTTTCATTCCCTTCACTGTCATGGATGCCCTCCAGCTGATCATGATGTCCTTCCAAAAAGGTAGCAATGAGAACTAAATGCAAGAGTCCAGATGTGGTAGGACTCCCATCTCTCTCATTCTGGACATGCTACTTCTATTAATGCTGCCTAAGAGCTCATTAACTTTTTATCATTGCTGCATCATATTTTGGGCTCATCTTGAGTGGTTCACAACTAAGATATAATAGGCTCTTGAATCCTCCTTCCCCTCCCCCAAAGTTGAACTAGCTTTGAGTCATGAATTTATTATCTTCTACTTCTGTTGTTGTTGGTTGTTGCATTTTTTTCTAGCTTTTAAAATTTTGATATTTTGTTTTTACATCCCTTTCATTTCTAAATATATCTGTTCCTCCTCTGCTACTCAATGACTCAATCCTTGTAACAAAGATTTTTAGAAAGCAAGAAAGAAAACAAGCAATTCAACAAAATTAGCACATCCGTCAGGTCTGACAGCATACGCAATATTCCATGCCCATAGGCCCTCACCTTTGGAAAGAGCAGAAGAAGGAGTGCAGATGTTTTTAAAATACAAATGCAGCACTCAACATTTATCTCCCCTCTGGAAAAGCTTTTTACATTTAATGCAAATTATCTTTTCCTGATCATTCCCATAATACATAGTGCACTCGCCCAACTGGCTTCACTGTAGCCAGTATCTATGCTTCCACTAGGTCCTATATATGGTTTTTTTTGGTATGGGTACCTGCTCATAACCACCTACATAAGTGAATCCATTCCTTTAAATGTTCTGAATTTAACTTTATCTGCCTGTATGTAACAACAATTTGGCTAGCAGCAGCTGTTGAGGGGTAAGACCCAACAGGACCAGCAATAAGAGCTGCCAGCACAGGTTCTTTTGATCTGCTTTACTAAAGAAAGTAACTGAAAGGGGTTAACAATCTCACTTTAATCATACATACAAATATAACTCACTTAGTTCAGGAGGAAAAGCCAGCAACTTGAACTTCAGAGCAAATACAAATTACAAACATCAACAGACAGACCTTGCCTGATTCAAATCTCAATGCGTTTAACCAGGGTTAAACAGAGTCCCATCATCTGGGTTTACAAGCTGGGGGGATCTTAACAACTTCCAAGAGTCTCTTCAAGTCACATACCACTCTTCCAGTGAGTGAGAGGCCCAAGGGAAAATGCCAACCTCTGGGTTTATATATTCTGCTCAGGGTCAAAGGGCATCAAAACATGATTCTCACCCAGGTGCCCTAAAGGCTTCCCAAACATTCGACTCAAACCCATGTGGTCTAAAAGCCTCAGGCATAAAAAACATGTGACTCCAACCCATGCAAACCAAGCTTTCCTTTGAGGCAAGGAGGTTATCAAAGACTCCTGATCCAATCAAAGAAACAAAGGCCAGACTCTTCAAGGGCACTTGATTAAATAAGTGCTAAAAGAGAAAATAGTAAAAGAAAGTCCCACCTTAATTACCAATACACTGTACCTCAAAGAACTCAGAGAAAACACATACATCTTTCCCACAACCTGTTATCTGTATCTCAAGACAATGTAAGCTCTGTGGAGGTAGGGCCTGCTTCTAATTTTGTACTTATTGTCTCCAGGATTCCACAATGTCCTGTACCTATTCAACATTTAAATAACAGATACTTAATTAAACTAATTATTAATTAAAATCATTAATATTGAATTGATACCTGTGTATTGGATTAAATTGTTGCAAAGAATACACAGATGAAAGTCCTCCTCTGTAGAAAGTCAGTGAGAGTCAAGACTTTAGACCATGAAGTTAGAAAGAACTGGGTACAAATCTGCCTGTGATAGTTACTGCTGTGTGATGTTGCGTAAGTCACTTAACTTCTCAGGGTCCCAAGCAAATCTCATAAGATTCTAAAGTACAAATGAATTGAGTCTCTGCACTGGTATATGGTGTTTTCATACTGGCATAACATAACAACTAAAGCAATCTTTGCGCATGAAATTCATTGAGTAGTCTGTGTGTGGTGATATTGTGATATTTCAGTAACTATAAAGAAATTGGAGGGCTTGGGCCTTGTCTAAGAAAAAAGGCTGTTTAGTTTCTCCTTTGGCTTTGTTTTTCTCTCTAGTCGCAACTACCAAGTTGTCAGTGGCATCTTAATTTTTGGATAGGTTAGTAGGTACAGTGATGTAGGTGGTCTTGGGAATATAAAAATAAAAACCCGGGAATATACTGCTTAATATTTATAGAATCCTGTCAAAATACATATTTACTTCTAATGAGAGAAAAGTAATTAGAGTTTTTCTCTCTTTTGAATATAAATAAACCATATAGATGCATTGACGTGAATGACACAAAACCAGAATACAACGAAAACTCCAAAGATTCCAATCTCAAAGTAATATTAATAACCATAGCAATAACTAGCATTCATAGAGTGCTTTAAGTTTGCAAAACACTTCACAAATATTGTTTCATTTTATCCTTATGATAGCCCTGGGAGATGGGTACTATTATCATCTGCATTTTACAGATGGGAAAACTGAGGCTGAGATAGGTCAAGTGACCTACCCAGGGTCCCACATGTAGTAAATAAGTGTCAGAGGTGGGATTTCAACTCAAGTATTCCTGATTCTGGGTCCAGGGCTTTAGCCACTGAGTCACTTTGCTGCTTCTATATTTTATAAAGTATGTGCTTTGTCACTTCTTAAGTATACAACTCTTGTCTAATTGTTTCTTGTAGCTGTTTTTAGTGTTTATCTTAGTTTATTCACAGGTAAGTAGTCAGAGTGCCAGTATTTAAATGCCAAATGATAACTACAGAAATCCTTCTATATAGATGGGTTCTGTATTCATAGTTAACGGATGTTAGAGGTAGAGGAGACTTTATAGAATAGGATGTTAGGACATAGAATGCTAGGGCTGGATGAAACCTTAGAACAGACCGTTAGAAGATAAAAAATATATATAAAAATATAGAAGGCTAGAGCTATAAAGGATTTTGACACAGAGTAGTAGAGCAGGGATTTTTAACCTTTTTGTGTCATGGATCTGCCTTTTTGGCAATCTCTGATGAAGCCTAGAATGTGTGAATATCTGGTAAATTTATAAAACAAAATATATGAGATTACAAAGGAAATAAATTATACAGTAATAGTTATATATCTATATGAATATCTGTACACATAAACAGAGAGAGAAGTATACATGTATGTACCTCTCTATATGTACACATACAGAATGAGAGAGAAAGAGAAAGAGAGAAAGAGAGAGAGAGAAAAACACCTGCTTCTAATTTTGCTTCCACTAAATGTCATTCTAAGGTCACCATTCTTCAAACTGGTGAAGGTTGCATGTCCCTGGGGCCTCACCATTGCACTCTTGATAACTCAGACCCTGCCATTTGGGTGGGCACTGCTGCTAATCACTGAGGTTTTCATGGCTGCTTGTCAGCAATGGCCAACAGGTTCAAACAGCAGCCAGGTATGGAAGAAATTGCTTACTGGTGACTTCACAGAGACTGGGAGACTGCCCTAGGCTATTACTAACCTTTTTCAGAAACCTTGCTGGGGTCCCTCTGAATCCAAAGTTGTTGGTAAGCAATGCCTTTAACCATCAATCATCATTCATACAAAGGAGAAAAAAAAAGAAGAGATAGAAACCCAAGGGAAGCAAAAAATAAAGCAGACATTCTATCTTGGTTTCATCCTTTCCTGGAAAGTACACCATTTTCACAAGCCCTTCTCATATAAGGATCTTAGCATATCGTGTTGATTCACATGGGCAGATCAAAACTTATCAGCAATAACTCTCCTAAGCCTGACCTCAGTGAAGTTTGGCAGTTATCACATGGAAATAGTCCAAATAAGTCCAGGACACATGTCCTACATGACTGAGATTGCCCTTGAGATAGTAGAGGTTATCCCCTTTCTAGGAAGCTTCAAGAATGTAAAAATAATTAATCAGAATGCAAATTCCTTGAGGAAAGATACTGATTTTTGTTGTTATCCTTGGTTTTGTACCCTTTGATCTACAGCAATGACTTGAACAGAATAGATACTTAATAAATGTTTATTGAATTGACCTGAATTGAATGGATTGGATGTCTGAAGACCTGGGTGCCATTCCTGATTCCTCTGACTAGCTTTGTGACCTTAGATAAGTCATTTAACTTGCTGTAGAGGTTCCATTTCCAAATCATAATGCTCCAAATATTGGGTAAAATGGAAGAAAAGCTAGGTGGTACAGAGTGCCAACTGTAAAGTCAGGAGGACCTGAATTCAAATCTGGCCTCAGATGCTTACTAGCTATGTGACCCTGGACAAGTCATCTATCCCTGTTTGCCTTAGTTTTGTCATCTGTAAAACGAGCTGGAAAAGGAAATGGCAAAACACTCCAGTATTTTTGCCAAGAAAACCCCAAATGGAGTCACAGAGAGAGTCAGACAGACTGAGAGGACTCACCAACCAGGAACTCAAATGAACAGATTGGAAGTGAGCCTCAGACTTGGTACAAGCCTATAATCCCTGGAGGCGACTGAGACTAATGGGTCTCTTAAATTCAGGAATTCCAAAGACCTTAACATATCTGCATTAAATCTGGCATCAGTCAGGTGAGACTCCAGGAAATGAAGGTCACCAGGCTATCTGCAGGGATGAATCAGCTCAGGTTGAAAAAACAGAGCAGGTAAAATTGTCTATGCTGATCACTATTATTATCAGTCCATGAGTGGCTATTGCAGTCCCAACCTGGGAGAAATAGGGAAACCCAGGCTCTAAGCAAACAAATAAAGAAACAAAAAAAGGTCAGAAGATCTGGGTTTGATTGCTAGTTCTGCTACTAACTATCTGTGTGGTCTAAGGCAAGTCATTTAATCTCCTTGAGGTTCAATTTCCTAATTATAATGTTTATTATATTTGCTTTAAGATAAGACACTTAGCACGTCCTGACTTATGTTGTTTGTTTCATTTTTGTGTGTATATGCATTGCTCCAGCTAGGCTATAAACAGGTTGAGGGATTGATTGCTCAGGCTTCATTGTACATGCCTCTAGGGATGACCTTCAGCAGAATAATGGAGTAAGTTTAATTTGTCTATGGTAAGCTTTCAACAGTACTTTCAGTCTAGTTCACATCTCACTACATGCTCATGTTCCTTCCTGGATGACAGGGATGCTCACCATACTGACCGAGCCAAACCTTCTTCTGCCAGTGCCTCAGGCTCCAGTTACTTTCCTCTTCCCAGTCCCTTCCCTATCGTCACAACTCTTTTATTGTATTTTAAATCACGGTCAGGGAAATGGCAACAAACTAGAGTTGACAAGGATGGACTAGACAGGAGGGGCCTGATGAGCTTTATGGATGAATTAGGCTATGAGTCCATTCCAGAGACACAGACTGGGCTGAGAGATCAGTCAACTAAAGAAGATAATGCTTATAAAATTCAGGATAAAAATGGTAAGAAGGGCCAGGCAGGTCAAATTGTTCATGTGGGTTACAAATGTCTAGGCATGAAGCTCTCAGAGTCCCAAAGGTCGAAGAGAAGGCCATTAACAAGTCAGGAAGAACAACAATTGTGAGCTCTCATACTAAGATAACCAACTAAGTCTGGGGCCATGATGGTTAAGAGCAGGTACCAGAGAAAGTGTAAGATGCCAACTGTAGCTCGCTTCTAATTAAAGTGGAGCACAGATATGAAAACCTCCACATATTTCTTCAATCCAGCATTCTTTCCCTTTAGGACTCTTTCCTTTCCTAGAAACTGATTGAATTGAACTGATAGGAATAATAGATGATGGCTTAATTCAACTATGAACCCTTTGAAAGCTACTCCACATTAAAGACGTGATAGGGAACAGCTTCTCTTCAAAAGCATAGTTTGCAAGCCCCCAGTGATGTTTCTCTTTTACCAGGACAATCAGAGGCTACATTACTTAAAAAAAATTAAGGCATCTAAAAGAAATTTAAATGGCAAAAAGAAAGCTCACGTCAAACCCCCCCTCCCCTCCTCGCCACCAAACATGCAGGAGGTATACTGTCTCATAAAATCCCCTACCACCAATAAGGAAGAAGAAAAAAACACAGCATTAGGGAACACATGTGGAAAAGGTACATATAAAGAGACCATATATAGTCATATATAGTCAAGGACATAAAAATCAAAAACTTCTAGGAAAGTGTCCAAGCTGGAACACATTTCTGTATGTACCACTTTCACTTAATGTTTTCTCCATTGCGCTGAAAGATAGTGTGGTCCTCTGCTAAGCTATTTTCTCTGTTGTGCTGCAAACTGATGCTTAATCAACAGTGCTGCCATCTCATGGTTTTCCTTACTGTTCTAAGCCATTATCTATTGGTTATCCATTAAAATGAAGTTTCTGTGTAGCCTATTCCCCTTATGGGAAGGCTCTCAGATATTTTAAAACATAGCCTCAGGGACTACCTCAGCTTTTTTTCTATACTGAGACTCATCTGTCCTGTCAAATATTGAAGCCAGGGCAGCAGCAATTCCAGTAGCTTTATGTTCATTCCCACATGGGTCAGACCTATAGATATAGCCAGACACTCACCAAAAGATTTAGGATTATTTGTCATTTGAATTTTGATTTTTGCCTCAACTGCCACTCTCTGAACTTAATCCGTTATTTTATATGAGAACAAACATATTCATTTTAATTTCCATCAGGACATTATATGCCACGTTAAGTTCATGAAAATTATCCCCAGGATCTTGGCTTAGTAAGACTGGGGGAGCAGGATGGATTGAATGAATTTAGTCCTGATACCCTTTATGTATATAAATTACTTCTCTCAGTTGTATCCTTATTCAATTCTTATATCATTTACATACCTATAATGTGAAGAGTTTGGACTAGGGTTTATATGACAACGAATGCAGAAATATCCTTATTAGAATATGGCTTCACTTTAAACTTCACAGTCTTGAACCTATAATTACCAGTTCAAATATGTATTATTCCCTCCATATTCATACTATAACAATCCATGCCCTAACATATCTTGACTCTAACTTACATCTATCATTGCTTTTATCTGCCTCTTCTAAACACTGACGGGAAAAGCCATATAGCCCTACTAACTAGATCCATTATAAATTCACATTTGCTATCGATAACTTGGCCACCACTGCTGCAGAGCAACCTTTTTATTTTTCCAAACAGCAAATGATCTTGGCCTCCTATACTACTAAGGAAAGCAGGTGGAGCTTCCTCAACTACCCTAGTTAGTCAAAAAAAATCCTTATACATCTTTACCTTTCCTGTCTTCACTTATTTCAGTTTGTGAGGAACAGGTAGCCCCTTTTGTCAAGGCTTAGCCTGGCATGTGGATTTTTGATTCCATCTCCTGTACCTCTGATCTCCTCTTGTGGCTTGCCCTCTCTCTCCCTCATTTTTCACCTTTCTATTTTTATTAGATATTTTCCTGCTGCCTATATTCATTCCCAGTTATTTTCCAATGTTAAAAAAAATTGTTTTGGGAACCTGCCATTCCCTGAAGCTATTGTCCTATCTTTTTTTCCCCTTCTTTTCACTGCCAAGCTCCTAGAAAGAGCCATCTACTCCTACTTCTTCCATTTATTTTCTGTAACTTCATAAGCCTGTGTAATCTAGCTTCTTATCTATCATTCTACTAAAACTTTTATCTTTGGGAATGATCTCAGAGAGCTCTTAAATGCTAAATCCAATGGACCTCACCCTCTTTGATATCTCTAAAGTTATTGAAATTGTCGAATACCTTCTTTTCCAGGTTTTTCTCTCCTGCCTTGGCTTATGTGACATTTCTCCCACTCCTTTTCAGTGGGAGTTTTATTTTTGTGGGGTTTTCACATGTCTCTTACCCCTTAAGTATGAATATCCTTTGTGGTTCTATACTGCATTGCCTTCTCCATCCTCTCTTCTTGGTGATCACATAGTTCCTACGTCATCTTTACTCAGAAGCTTCTAAAACAGATATTTATCTAATATCTTTGCTGAATTCCATTCCATATTTCTAGATGCCTCCTGGATATATCAACTTGGATACCCCAGTGGCATCTCAGACTCCATAATTACAGAGTGTAACTTGATAGTCTTCTACTCTAAATTCATGTTTGTGGTTGTTTACTTGTTTTTCAGTAGTGTACAACTTTCTGTGATCCCTTTTAGGGTTTTCTTGGCAAAGATATTGGAGTGTTTTGCCATTCCCTTCTCCAGCTCATTTTATAGATGAGAAAACTGAGATAGAGTTCAATTACTTGCCCAAGGTCACACAGCTAGTGCCTGAGGCCAGATTTGAACTCAGTTCTTCTTGACTCCAGTCCTGGTGCTCTATCCACTGTGAGACCCAGCTGCCCTAAATTCATTACAATCTCTTATTTATGTTAATAGCAGTACCATGTTCCCAATCCCCAGGTTCACAACTGGAAGTACTCTTTTTTTCTTTTCTAGTGTCCTAGTCTCTCCCCTTTCAAATACATATTCTACACATTTGCCAAAATATTTTTTTTTCAAAAATATATGCCCAAGTGTTTCACTCCCTTCCTCGGAAAACTTCAGTGCTTCTGTACACCTCTAGGTTGAGATGTAAAATTTTCAGCCTGTCATGTAAGTCCCTCCATTATCTGGCTCTAATCTGCCTTTCAAACATTACTCCCCTTCCTATAACTTATTTACATTCCCTACATCGTATTACTAGATGAATTTTATATTGTTCCATCTACTCCCTCCGTAAACGATCTTTCCAACATGGCTGGACCTTAGAGTTTCCTTGACTCGACTTCTCAGAATCCTTACCTTTAGTTCATCTCTTTTTCTACATCAAACTTTTCCTGAGCCTTCCTAGTTGTTCTTTCTCCTTCCTAGAATTACTTTGTATTTACTTCTCAGTGTACATGTCGCATCTCCTAGTTAAATTTTAGCTCTTTGAAGGCAGAGATGTCATCTTAGTTTTCCCAGTATCTAGTGTAAGGTCTTGTATAAAGTAGTCACTTAATAAATGTTCAATTGAATGAAACTGAATTGGGATGAAATACAAAACAAATATATTTTGATCATTACATGATACCCTATATAAGATATATTGTTATCTCCAAACTTTTTTGGACAAGATATATGATTTTATTGTTATGTGAAATTCAACTGGAATGAAGAAATTCACCATAGCAAATCATATCTGCCAACTGCTCTACCCAATATAGTCTTGGAGATCTGCCTGGGGAACTGGGAGATTAAATGACTTGCCCAGGGTCATACTGTTAGTACGTATCAGGAGAAAAAGTTGAACTCAGACCTTCTTGACTCTGAAGCCAGATATTTCTCCACTATGTTATGATTACTGCCATGGATGAATGGTTATGTGAGGCATAAATGATAAGGTACAATGTATCTGAATAATGAGTGAAATATGTGACCATTCGCAATTCATTTCATTCTAATATATAAGGAGAATTGATATAAAATAGTTTACGACACTATTCCTGACTCAAATAACTTGAAATCTGGTTAGAATAAGTCATGTACAGGTAAAAAGAGAAATAGCAATACAAATCAAGATGTAATAATTTCCAAATGAACGAGGCAAAAAAGTAGGTGTAATAGGAATTCATAAGGGAAAAAAATGTCAGCCTGGCTAGAACAATCAGAAAAATAAGAATGGAACACCATGTGCATCAAGTGGGGATAATATAGGGAAAGAAATGTAGGTTGCTATGCCTTTGGCATGTTTGGACAATAATGAATAAGCCAGTCTGTTTGAATATAGTAGGTCATCAATAAATATGTGTTTGATAAGCTGTTACCACGTCTAGTAATAATAGCTCACATTTATAAAGCATGTTACAGTTTATGAGTGATGGCCAAATGTTCCATACAAATATATATTTTTTATCGCCTTTGGTTAGAGAATGAAATGAACCCCTCTAAATGCTGAGCCTCTAAGAGGTGAACCTGTGAGCCATCCTTACATTTGTCTTTCTAACTTATGGTATCCTTTTTTGTCATAATGATAGTATATTAAATCATTAGTCACTGGCCAAAGACCTCTCAGTTCAAAGTACAGAAAAGTTAATGATTACAGATGTTTAAAAATGTGTGATTCTTACCCAATTCTGATAGTTTTTACATCGCTCCTACAAAAGGTGAATGGTCTTTCACAGGATAGTGGACTACTTGGGCCTCTCATTTTGTATTTCCCATGAAAATATAAGAGGGAAGGGAATACCGTGAAGATAATTACAGCTTTTACACCAACATATGTTGTAGATGATGACGAGGTACATAAATTCTATATGAATTTTAACACTTAACTTCAGTTCAAAGGCAGGCATAAGTTGAATGTAAAATATGTTAGAAAATGTGAGTCAGAAGTAAAAAACCAAAAAGGTTGAAAATTCTATGCTGTTTGGGGAATGGCTAAACAAATTGTGGTATATGAATATAATGGAATATTATCGTGCTATAAGAGATGAGGAGCAGACAGACTTTATTACAACCTGGAATGACTTATATGAACTGATGCTGAGTGAGGGGAGCAGAACCAGAAGATCATTATACATGATTACAGACACATGGTATCTGTAAGGACTAACTTTGATAGACTTGACTCCTCTTATCAATGCAAAGTTCAAAGATAGCTCCAAAAGACTCACGGTAGAAAAAGTTTTGCACGTCCGGAGAAAAAATTACGGAGTCTGAATGCAGATTGGGGCAAACTTTTTGATCTCTCTCTTTTTTTTCTCCTTTTTTGGTTTCATTTCTCCTTTCTCCTGATTCATTCCATTGGTTATAATTCTTCCTTACAACTGGACTACTATGTAAATAAGTTCAGTGTGAAGGTATACATAGAAACTACACTGTATTGCATGCCGTGTTGAGGGGGAGGGAACAGGAGAGGGAGGGAGAGAAAATTTGGAACCCCAAAACTTGTGGAACTGAGTGTTATAAACTAAAAAAAAGCACCTACATAAAACTAAAAAAAAAAAAAAACTTCCAGCTTGAATAATGATTATTTTCTTCTTGCATGCATTCAATATGGTAAGCACTAATCAATATTTTAAGAAACTAAATTGATTATATCTTAATGGACAGGAAACAATTGGAAATCAGATCAAATTTAGCCATCTCTATGAAGTTAAACTATCTAGTTAGAACAAGGTAAAAATGAACAAATTAGAAAGGTAAAGATGAGAAGACATCATGTACAATCACAACTTCAGTCTGACATTCAAAGAAGGTAATAACTTTTTAATGAAAAATGAAAAAAAATGAAAGTTATTAACCTTGGCTATTACCATTTCCTATAAAGGCTTAACCCAAGTAAAGCTGTTTAGAAAAAAGTAAAAAAAAAATCCAAAAATCATTTTACTCAGCAAATATTTCATCTCCTTGAAAAGAAGAAAAAGGTGGCAACTAAAGTCGATACCAGTTTAGAACACAATTTTATTAATAAAACAACACAGAATATGATAGTGGATAATTATCAGAAATGGGGGAGAAAATAAGTCTAAAAAATTGACATGGGAAACAACCAAGAAATTGTATCCAGTGGGTATTCATAGATTAAGCTAGCAGGAGGGCAACAAACAGATGGAAAATGGAATATGTCTGTGAATGTTTCTGGAATTGTTTATTTTGGTTATCAGCTGCAGTGGAACCACCATATTTTATTTCTATCATCTCAGTTTTTGATACGGTGTTTTAGGAAATAAAAATGGCACTTAAGGAGATCAATAAGAAGGAATAGTTAGGCCAAAGCAAGTATACACAAGGAAATCTGTGCTGGAGGCAACACAACCTTAAAAGTATTAAGGAAACATTTTATAAAGCATCTCAGGGAAGGGAATATAACAAAATAAGGAAAAGAGGGGGAAAAGCCTATAAATGGTATCACTACCCAAAAAAAGATGATGTAGAGCCAAGGTGCCCAATGTATGCTCTGCAGGCCACATGCAGCCACAACACTTCCAAGCGTGGACTGAAGCAGATAAAAATATGATTGAGAAGTTTTTAACAAAATAAATAAAAATAGAAAAAACATATATAATATTATATTTTAAAATGAAAACAACATATGGCCCACAGGAATCATTATATATGGATAAGTGGCCCAATTTCTATTTGAGTTTGACACCACTGATTTAGAGGATATCAATAAATACTAACTTATATGCCTACTTTCTCTTTTTAATAAAATTTTTATTAGAATGATATTCGACATATCAAAGTTATCATTGACGAAAATATAATAAAAGAATTGGAAGACTTTCATAAATGATGTTCTATAACAAATCATATCTTTATGATGATAAAATTGACTGAAATGTGCACATATATAAGATTTTGCTTTTTTATATTACAACAAAAAAAATGTGGTAGAGCAAAAGGCCACCTTAAAGACACTCCATAAGCAGTTTCTCATGCATATGGTAAGATCCTACAATATTCCTTGATTAATACAAGTGCAGAGATAACTTTGTTATCAAATATCCCATAATCAATGCATAAAACAGGGAAGTATAAACCAATTAGAGAAGTTTGTCAGTAGAGATGTCTCACACAGGATTCAAATGGGAAAACACACACACACACACACACACACACACATATAATATATAATATATTCCCTGTAGATGGTGCTGTCCTCTAGATCCTCCAATGTTTAGATGAGAGTGTGCTGATTTAATCAAACTCAGAACATTCCAGAGCCTCTTCAATGAGATCCATAAGTAATTGCTTAAAAGAGGTCAGTCTGATACACCACATGGGAAAATTATAAATGGATGAAAATCATAAATGGATAACTATTTATTATACTGTCTGAAAGTTGGCTTGTTAGCCCAGAAACACTATAGATGGTATAGTGGATAGAGTGCTGGACCTGGAGTTAGGAAGAGGGAGTTGAAATCCAGCCTCAGGCACTTAACTAAGTGTGTGATCCTGGCCAAGTCATTTAAATTCTGTCTCAGTTTTCTCAGTTTTAAGGAAAAAATGAAATAATATTCAAGTAAAGTAAATAAGTAATAAGTAAAGCACTTTGTAAACCTTAAAGATTTATATAAATGATATCATTATCGTTACTATAACTACTACTACTACTACTACTACTACTACTACTACTACTGCTACTACTGCTGCTGCTGCTGCTGCTGCTACCATTACTGCTACCATTACTGCTACTGCTATTACTACTACTACAGCTTCTACAATGAGTTTAGTCCAGGATTGCATAGGAGGAAAAGAATGGAAGGTATTGCTTTCAGGAAATTTGGCAGTGCTTTTAATGATCCCAAGCTGTTCCCTGACATCAAAAGCCATCTTTTTAAACAAATGTTCTCTCAATGATGCTATATAGTTGTGAATTTTGAAGCATCACTACCTCCAAAAAACCAAACATATGAGTGAACTAAAATGCAGTAGAGAAATGCATGGGCAGAAGGACTAGGATTCCAAGGAATTTCAATGATGGCCAGCACACCAATGGCACAGGGGACATCATATGTTTGCTCAGAAAAGGCAGCATTTCCACCACATAATAGCATCAAGGGATGCTAAAGGGAAACCTGAATGCTACTTTGCTCACAAAATATAGAAAGACTGGGAGAACAGTCTTTAGATTTCTGGATTGACCCATACAGACTACATGAGTAAGAATTACACAGGATGAGAATGTTCAATTGGATTGGTATCAATACCAATAGAGGAAATATCCATTTTAGTAAAAATTATTATCTATTTGGATAATTGAAATAATAGAGTTCATAAAACTATTGTTATTGTTTTGTTCATTTGGTTTTGTTTGTTTGTTTTTCCAGTGGCCTATGTCAGCTGGATCACGCAGGTACTTGTGTTCCAAAAGTCTTGAGCAGTTTTAAACTTTCATAGCTTAAAACTTCACTAAGACATTTGGGATTATCTGTATTACCTTCATTTTGTAGATTAGGAAAAATATGTCCAAAGAGGTAGTGTTGGGCCTTGTTTTAAACTCTCACCTGGATCTTGTTTGTACTAATCTCCTATTCAGCAAATCTTTTTTTCCCACAAACAATACAAAGGTAAGCAGGTAGATTCTTCCCTGGGGAAATTATCATCATCTACAATTTAGGAATCATAATATTTAGTGTAGTAAAGTATCTTAGAGATCAAATTCAAACCATTTACCTTAAGGCTAATGAAAGAGAAGCCCAGTGAGTTTAAGACACTTATCCAAAGCCACACAGAAAGTAAGTTGTGGTTTTCTAAATTGCTGTTTTTTGTTACAAAATGAAGGCACTAAAGAAGGATAAATTTTTCCTCTAAGAAAAAAAAAAACGGGGTGGAGTCAAGGTGGTGGAGTAGAAGCAGGGACCTGCTTGAGCTCTCCCTACAAACCCCTCAAAAAACCCAGAAAAATAACTCTAAACAAATTCTAGAGCAGCAGAAGCCACAAAATGGCAGAGTAAAATGAATCTCTAGCCCAAGACAATCTGGCAGGTGAACAGGAAGGGTCTTTTGCACTGGACTCAGAGCAGAGCATAGCCCAGCTTGGGCCTTGCCAGCACAGACAGAGCTGGAGTAGGCCTCAGGGCACTGAATCACTGGCAGCTGCAGCAGTCTCTAGACTTCTCAACCCACAAACACCAAAGACAGTTTCAAAGGTCACTGGGAAAGGTCTCTCACCTGGGTGAAAAAGGAGCATGGTCTGGCCACAGCCCCAGCCCCAACCCCAGGGCAGTGGCAACCACTGCTGCATCTACAACTGCTTCTGGAGCTCTCCTGTACATGGTGGCGGAATCAAGCAGCTGATCTGAATTATGGTCTTGGGTGGTGGTCCTGAGCTAGAAGGAGTGCTGGCATGATGCAGCTTGTGGCAGCTATGAAGAGTGGAGTGTGGAGAGTGCTTGTGGTTGTTCACAGACCAGAGCATAGACCAGGAGAGGAGTAAACCCCTCTCCTTTGATCATACTACTTCAGAGGAACTGAAAATTTATAGGAGCCTAGAATTATCTCTGAAAATATCTACATAAAAACCCTTGCAGCTTGGGACAAGACACCCCCTACTTAACAAAGAGCTCAAAAGTCAAGTAATTGGCTGGGAAAATGAATAAATTGAGTGGGGAAGGGGATAAGATTATAGAAGGTTACTTTCTTGGTGAAAAGGTATTTTCTTACATCCATGGTAAAAAGGAAGATCAAAGCATGCAACCAGAGGAAGACCAAAGTCAAAGCTCTGATATCCAAAGCCTCCAAGAAAAATATCAAATGGTCTTAGGCCATGGGAGAGCTCAAAAAGGAGTTTGAAAATCAAGAAAGAGAAGTAGAGGAAAAATTGGGAAAAGAAATGAAACCAATGCAATAAAATCATGAAATATGAGTGAACAGCTTACTAAAGAAGACCCAAAAATGCTGAAGAAAATAACACCTTTAAAAATAGACTAACCCAAATGGTAAAAGAGATCCAAAAAGCCAAATGAAGAGAAGAATGCCTTACAAAGCAGGATTGGCCAAATGTAAAAGGAGCTTCAAATCTCACTGAAGAAAATCACAGCATCGCTGGATCAAATGATACATGGAGGTGTAAGAAGACTGGAAGGTGGGTGGGAGGGGCTAGATGGTAAAGGATTTTAATCCCTAAAGAGAGAATTTTTCATTTTTTTCTCAGGGTGATAAAAAGCCACTAGAGTTTCTTCATTATGGGGATGACATGACGTTACTTTAGGAAAATAAGTGGAGGGTGGACTGGAGTGATGAGAGGCTTGGACAGGAAGACTAAACAGTAGGCTATTGGAACAGACCAGCCATGATGTGATAAAGGCCCCCACTAGTTTGGTGGAAAGATCAGAGGAGGGAAATGGAGTATTTGAGAAATGTTGCAAAGGTGAAATTAATAGACCTTCCAAACAGATTGAATATGGGGAGAGAGAGAGAGAGAGAGAGAGAGAGAGAGAGAGAGAGAGAGAGAGAGAGAGAGAAGTTGAAGAGGACACCTAGGTTGCAAGAGTTCTGCTTTCTAAGATTCTATGCTATGAACAGTGGGAACCATCTGTTATGAACTCTTCTGCCTTTCTCAGGTCAGAAGCAGCCAGGGGAAATGGCCAACGCTCTGAAACTTCAACTGTCCCAGAAAAGTAAATAGAGACATGCCTTCAATGAGCATAAACCAGGAGTCCAGAGTTGGAATGGTGCTGCAGCCTGCTGCAGGGAGCTCAATATTTCATCTTCATAAAATAAACATAGATCTGCTCATCATGAAATATACATCAAAAATGTTTAAACATGTTAATTATTAAACCAATATTGATTCATATTGGATGAGGCATTAAGGGGAAAATTAGCTAATGTATTTAATATCTCCTGCACAGTTGACTAATATCAATATTCATCATGTCTAACCACCAATAATCATAAAAGTGACAGACGATATTTATGATCTCGGGTGGGTGAGCATCAGGCAGAAAGATAGGACGAACTGAGAAAATACGAAGATGTGAAGGACAGAACCTTTCAGTTGTCACAGCTGAGCCTCATAATTCTAGGCATAAATCACAGAGTTCAGTCATATCATGAATGTTTGATAAACCTTTGAAAGGCCATGCAGTGCAGGAAAGAAGAACCACTGGCCTTAGAAACAGATGACCAGGATGGAAAGTGTAGAGTGGTGGCTATTCCACTGGACTTGGGATCTGGGGAACTGAACTTTTGTCCTGGCCCTGCCACTCATTAGTTATATCATCTTTGACAAGTCACTTTCCTTTTCTAGTCATGACTTTCCTTATCTGTAAAAGGAGGGAGAGGGTTGGATTAAATGAACTCTAAGAATCATTTTTGTTCTAATATTCTATGAGTATATCATTCTATGACCTGGTTCTACTTTTCACTAGTTTTGTATCCATGTGTCTCAGTTTCTTCATCAATTAATTTGGAGACTGGCACTATCTACCTTATAGGGCTATGGGAAAAAAGTGTCCTGGAAAAACATGATTTATAAAAGATGAGCTGCTATCATCCATTGTGTGATAGCAATTGGACCCCTTCCTGAGATAGCAAGCTTCTGTGTCATTCATTCATTGATTCATTCAGTCATTCCATCTATGTATGTATCTATCTATGTATCTGTCTATGTCAATCTCTTTTGCTCTGGGAGACAGCATGGCATTTTCATTAGAGACTTGGACCTGTGGTCAGGATGACCTGGGTTCACACTTTGCCTTTGACATTTACTAGCTGTGTCCATAGACAAACCACTTAACCCATTTTTACCTGAGTTTCTTCTTTAATATAATGGATATGATAATACCTTTAGCACCTTCTTCATAGCATTGTTTCAAACTTCAAAGGAAACAGGGTATATCAGGTGCTATATAAATCTCAGTGGCCATAATTACTACCTACTTTTCCTTCCCACCCATCTCTCTTCACCTTAGAAGAGGCTAGGTTAGGAGATCCCTCTTATGTGTGGTGGTAGATGGGTCTCCCTCTGTCCCCTCCCTATCTTTCTGTTCTGTCTGCCAGCCAAGCCAAAGCACCTTTGTAAGTTCATTCCTTAGCTCAGTGCCAGGGAAAACAGCCGACACATGGCTATTTCCCTGCAACCTCATATTTCATGTGATGTTTTTGGCAGCTAGGAAAGGTTGATGGAAAATGACTTGCCATTATGCACCAGGCCATCAAATTCAGAGATTGAAAACCTCTCCAGCAGCATTTCTAGGCTACCAGATGTTCAGCAGCTGCATTGTCAATAGTTATCCAAGCTCAAAGAGAAGAAAGGGAGAAATGTTTAGAGCCTACACAGGCTTATGACACAGTAAACTGTGCATTTAATTTCTATTTAATGTGAGAGAGAGCATGCATTAGATAAATATCATTTGATCATTAAAAACATATTTATGGAAGTTTAGCAACTTTGTCAGGGATGTGTGACTAATAATATATAGTAGTGAGGGCTCCAAAAACATATTTGTCTTAATCGGTTGGTATTCAGTTCAGGAATATTGGCTGCTAAATGAAAAACCAGTTTGCGCCTGGGACTTCTTATTCCATTTGTGATGGATCTGTCTTCATTGAGATGCTTGTCTCTGACACCTAGTTTGCCCATAAACAAAACCACATATCACTTGCTGGAGCATGGCAGGCTGCTTTGCTCCATTGAATCCCAGTCTCCATTGCCCAGATCTAATGATATTGAATTGTGGAATGCTAGGGGCAGGGGTATTAGAACACCAAATGTTAGAACATGGAATGTTAGAGCTTGAAGTAACCATTGAGGTAATCTAACTCAATGCTCTCATCTTATTGCTCAAGTAACTAAGACGGGAGAGAAGAAATGACGTCTGCAAGGCTAAATATGCAATAAAACATGAATTGCAATCAACGGGTAGCCCAGCCTACAGTTTTTTAAAAATACATCTTAATGTTATGATCCCAAACTTAGCTGCCTCCTCTTGATTCTGTTTTAAAACAGGGAAGGCATTTAAGTGTTTTAACTTCAAAGGGCTTCCCTATGGACTGCAGGCCACATGCAAAGCAAGAGTAAATAGAATTAGCTGTCAACCCAGAAAGTAATTAGGCAAAGTAGGTGTTATTAATAAAACTTGAAAGCAAGATCAATCAATCCATCAGTCAACAAGAATTTATTGAGTGAAGATTGTTTACCTAACACTGTCCTTGATTGACTCTATTAGGATGCATAGAAGTCTAAAACATGGTTCCTGGACTATAGGATGCTTACAATCTATTCAGGAAGAGATGACTTACACAGGGAATAGTCGGTGAACAAAACAGCCTTGCATGCTGTACTGTTCTGAATCTAAGATGTCCCACATATAGGCTGTAGCCCTAAAGAGCTCTTTGAACAGAAAATCTCTATCCATTGAAAAATAAGTACATAACATCAGCAAAGAAAAAATGTATGTACTGTGAATATTTTGTTTATACTTCTTTCAATTCAAATAAAAATGATTTATTCATTTTATCATCATGCAAGTAAATATATCTAACAGTTCCACTATAGGCCACACTTAGGTTTTGATATTACATTTTATACTCTAAAAATAAATAAAACTAAGTGTGTTATCATAATCTAAGTTTAAATTCTGTACAGGTTAGATTTTCCTGGAAAGTGTAGCCTATATTCGAGAAAATGCTGCATAAAGAAATCAAATGAATCCAGAAACATTAAATAAGCAACTATTATCTGCACAGCATTGGACTAGGTTGCTAAGGAAAGATGTAAGGTTTAGCTATAAATGGTCCCTTCCTCCAGAAAACTCACAGTTTTGTAAGGAATAAGAGACAGACATAGGGAACCAGTATGAGGGCCTTTCCTAGACTGTACAGGGCCTGGATACGTATATGTCTATAGCTATGTCTATATTGATATCATATTGATATAGACATGGATATAGATATAAATACATATATATATATATACACACACATACATACATATATATGTATGCAGGTGTGTATGTATGTATACACACATACACACATATATGTGTGTGTGTATAGGCATGACCCTATCTACATAAACAGTTTGATTAAGATGTATCCTATAAAATTCATGGGCTTATGTGAGATATACTGATTTAATGATGAAGATTTAGAATAATGTTATAGAAGAGATACTCACACATTTATTGTCCAATAAGTACATGTGAAGATCGTTCACATTGTTCAGGCATGATTTCTTCCTATTCAGATCCAGGAACCATTTCTTCATGTTCTTTTTGTTAATTACACCGTTCCTAAAACCTCTCATGTGCCAATTCTGTGTAGTAGTGCAGGGCCAACAGTTAAAGAGTCAATCCTCCACTTCTCCTCTCAGATATTTGCACAACTATTCTTCAGATATTACAGGAAAGCTGTTTACATATTATGAACTTAGGGTCTTAGCTCATTCCTCTGCTTTGGCCAGTCTCTCAATATACCACAAAAAACAACAGCTTCATTTTCTAAAGTATTTTCAACACCATTTGTTAGACGATACCAGGAAGTTAGAATACATTGAACTTTCTCCTAGCAGTCCCCAAAGATATACAAAAGATATATGGGCATCAGAATCTATAGGAATAAGTAATTATCCCATTCAATCTAGGATATAATATTTAAAAAAACCCTGAAATTTTTGAAGGTTTTTCAACAGTGAGTGTGTTAAAGAATAAAACAAGGTGACCTTTATCATAGATTGACTCTGTTTTGATGCATTTCAAGTAGAAAAAAAGCTCTTCATAGATGTTGCTGATTATATTTTTTCAAGAAATAGATGGTTTTAAATATACTATTTTTACATCTTATACTAAAGTTTAATTTGTTCTTTTTAAATTCTATTTGTCGTGTTGGCAATACAAATAAATCAAAGAATAGAATGTCTTTACATTTAGCTTTACATTTACATTTAATAACGCCTTTTTTATTTTTGAAACAAAATAAGTTTCTCAAAATTAAAATAATCATTTTACACTCAATATATAAGAAACATCAATTTTATAATTTAAGGAAGTAAAATCAAACATAACACGTCTCAGTTATTGATAAGAAAGACTTTTTTAATTTTATGTGAGTCATGACCAAAAAAACCCACAAAAAAATAAAGTAAAAAAGTCTTATGCTTCAATCTGCATTCAGATTCCATCAGTTCTTTCTCTGGGGACAGATAGCATTTTTCAATATGAATTCTTCAGAGTTGTCTTGGATCATTGCATTGCTGAGAAAGCTAAGTTATTTGTAGTTGATCATTTTACAATATTGTTGTTACTATGTACAGTGTTCTCCTGGTTCTACTCATTTCACTTTGCATCAGCTCATGTGCCAGGTTTTCTGAGAGCACCTTTCTCATCATTTCTCATAGCACAATAATATTCCATCCTAGTCATGTGCCGCAACTCGTTCAGCCATTCTCCAGTTGATGGGCATCCCTTCAATTTCCAGTTCTTTGCCACCAGAAAAGAGCTGCTATAAATAGATTTGTACATGTAGGTCCTTTTCTTTTTCTTTCTTTTTTTCTGTTTTCTGTCTCTTTTGGGTTACAGACCTAGTTGTGGGTTTTTCTAGGTCAATGGGTATATGCATGGTTTTTAGACCTCTGGGCATAATTACAAATTGTTCTATGTAACATTAGTGTTTCAATTTTCCCACGCACCCCTCCAACATTTGTCATTTCCCTTGTCTGTACTATTAGTCAATATAATAGGTATGAGCTAGTACCTCAGAATTGTTTTAATTTGCATTTCTCCAATCAGTGATTTAGAGCATTTTTTAATGTGGCTGTAGATAGCTTTGATTACTTCATCTGAAAACTGACTTTATATCTGTTGATCATTTATTAATTGGGGAATGGTTCTGTAATTTTATAAATTTGATTTATTCTCTAGATATTGAAGAAATGAGGCCTTTATCAGAGAAACTTCTTCAAAAATATTTCCATAGTTATGATTGCTAACTGTATTTCCCTCCATCCTGTTTTGCCCCTGTTTATTCTATTCTGTCTTTTCACCTTATTCTTTCTCAAAAGTGTTTTGCCACTTACTACTGCCTCCCCTAATCCACCCTCCCTTCCATCAGCACCCACTTCTCTTATCTCCTCTCCTATGATAAGAAAAGCTTTTAAAATGTTTTCATTTTAAAATTGCACCACACTTTTTTTTGCATCATAGTTTATGGCAGTTTGAACACATGCACACAAACACAAAAAGTGCATAATTAAACTATGCTCTTTTATATACAGACTGTCCAGCCTCTAATATATCATTACATAACAGAAGCCACCAGTCTATGTAAAGTGATGAGCTAATGAACAAGCTCACTTTTATAGTGATCGCCAATCTGTCCCTTCTTTAGACAGGAGAATTTGAAATTTTAAGTTTATTACAGCTACACTCATAACAATAATAGCATTATTCAATTTTTAAAAATGAAGAAATAGTTGCTTGTTTTGTGAATTATTAAGAAATTGAGTAAAGCACTGAGAATTTTTAAGCAAAGTGGACCATATTAGAAATTCTCCAAAGAAAATACAAGACATCTAAAGCAGTTAACTTTTCAGAATGTAGAGAGCATGCTACTAATATCCAATATTTGAAGATTAACATTCCTCAAACTGCAATGCAATAGATTTTCATGTCATCAACCTCCACTGTATGGGAGATGTCAAAATAAAATCCTGAAATTCAGCAATGATGTTTTGGTACTTACTTCAGGTCAGAAAAATATTACCGTCAATGTTGTCCCCAATACAAGTTGTCAACTGTGACTGACTGCTAGCATAGTACCAGCCATCATGCTGCATTTCTCTCATAAAGCAGCATCTTGTAACAGTGTAAAGAGTCCTTGCCCAGACGTTGTTCTTGAACATGTTAGTGTATATTTATGTTATTATTAAATTTATCGTGTGCAACAATGTATTCAATCAATGGCACACATTGTACTTCCAAGTGACTCATGACAGTTAATGAGCAGTAAATCTATGATCGCTTGAGGAATTCATGAAAAGAAGGGATGAGTCTAAGCTCCACTGTGGAACACTTTGGGTGAATGTGGAACACTTTTTGGGACTCTTCTTTGTGTGGCTATGGGAATTCATAATTATCTCTTCTAATCTAGGACAGCTAGGCAGTGTAGCAAATAGAGCACTGGACCTAGAGTCAGGAAGACTCATTTTTATGAGTTCAAATCCAGCCTTAAATAGTTCTGATCCTGAGCAAGTTACTTAGCCTCAATTTTCTCATCTGTAAAATGAGCTGGAGTAGGAAATAACAAACAATTCCATTGACTTTGCAAAGAAGACCCCAAATGGTGTCACAGTCAGACATGACTAAAAAGCAACTCAGCAGTAACAAATCTAGGATAACTGGCTGGTATGAATCAGTTGAATTCAGACATTCCCATATTTCAAACAATATAATCCCATACAAATATGGTAAGATTTGCTTGTTTCTGCAGGTAGGTCATTCATAATTATATTGTTTTATTTTCCATATTTCATTTTTATCTTAATGACTTTTGTGCCTTTGATGAGTGGGATCCTACAAAGTGTGGGGCCCCCTGAGGCAAGCAGGCCCAGAGGTCTTGCTTACCTAGGTATTAAAGGTGGTATTCCAACCCTCTCACTTTACAGCAGATAATACCAAACCCCAGAGAAGGTAGTTAATTCCCCAGGGTTATAAATGAAGTGGCAGAGTATGGATTTAAATCTAGGAATTCTGATCCAAGAACATATAGCTTTAGATCTTGAAAGGACCTTACTTAGGGTTCATCTAATATAAGTATTTCAGTTTGAAGATGAGAACACTGAGGCTCAGAGGGGCTAGATGCCTTGCCCAAAGTCACACAAGAAGTGAGTGGCCAGACTAGGATTTGAACCCATGGCTTCTGATTCTAAATCCAGAAATCTTTTTCACTATACTATACTACCTTTCAAAGCTAAAATCATAGTAAGGGGGTGATGGGAAGCAGTGGTTTCAAACAAAGAGAAATGTGTGAATTCTACATAAGGATACCTATGGGTGCCATATTGATTTAGAAAACCACATGTTGTCATTATCTATGCTCTATTGCATTTGTATTTACTTTGTTAAATATTTCCCAATAGCATTTTTGGAGGCAATCAGGGTTAAGTGACTTGCCCAGGGTCACATAGCTAGTAAGTATCTGAGGCAGAATTTGAACTCAGATGCTCCTGACTCCAGGGCAGGTGCTCTATTCATTGCTTTATTCACTGTTCCACCTAGCTGCTACCCTTCTCCCATTTTGAATTGGTTCAGGTCACATTGGGGACTGTTGCTGGACTCAGGTTTGACACCTCTGGTGTAGAGTGTCTTTATTAAAGGAGTGCAATGGAATGGATTAAGTGGTATTGATCTTAGAGAAGTTGACAAGAAGTGGTAACTAATTGGATATGGGAAAGGGGGAAGAGTCAAAAACATTTTAATAGCATTCCATGCTGATAGAACAAAGTGCTAAATTGTTCAACATGGTCTTTTTGAAATCATATGCTAATAGTTCACAATAGATAATAAGTGCAAAAAGGAAAGATGACTGTGGGTCCTAAGGGAGCTACCTCAACTATGTAATCCTATCTAACATTTGTTTGGAACTTATTAATTTTCAAAATCCCATAACAGCTGGGGGATAGAGATTATTATCCCCATTTTCTAGAGGGAAAAATTAAGACCCAGACAAAGAAAATGAGTTGCTTAAGGTCATAAAATGACTGGGGCTGGAATGAGGTTCATAACTTTTTGTTCCAGACTGCTTCCATCATCACCACATTTCAGTAATATCATGTGCAAAGTTCACTGCCCAGTGAGGTTGTGGGATGTTGGCCATGGCCTCAATTGATAAAATCACTCCATAAATATGCCTGCTGGAAAAGCTGCCATGACCCCTGTGACCATCGTGTTACACACTGGGAAAAGAGAGATGAAGGATATGGTCTCTGCATTATAATTGTAAATAAGAGTTCATCATAAAGGGACAATTTCTTATCCTGTGTAACTCAACTCAGGAGTATTAATTAAACCCAAGCCCTGTGCTAGACTCAATGACCCCTTATTCTATTGGACTGCAGTTGTAGATAAAAAGAAGTCTCTTCTCCTACTTGGTGCTTGGACCTATGGGCTCTTTAATGGGATCATGTGGACTTGTCACTGTGCCTTTGTGGCTTTATTTTAGAATATTCTAAAGAAAAGATTTGAACCATTCAGTCCTACAGAAGCCATGAGGTCACTGTGCAAAGTAGTCCGTACCCATCTTCTCCACTTTCCTACCCCCAAACCAACCAAATGTCAACTGCAAATTTCATCTCCTGTCATTCTTCAATGTCCTCCTACTCCCCATGTTTCTTTTTGGGTTCAATCTCAATGCCAAAACTTAGGGGAAGGGAGAATTAGGGATGAGAAATGGACAAACATGATAGCTATTCTACTCTCTATACTTCATGAATCACATCTGGAGTATTGTATTCATTTATGAGAATCATGCTCCAAGAAAGAAATTAATAAATTTCTCCTTATAATGGAGGATGACGTTGTTGTAGCTGGGGAACACTCGGTGGAATACCTCAAAACCATAACATGTGGAGATGGGCTGAAGGAATTAGAATTTTTAGCCTAGAGAGAAGAGAGATGTGTTTGTCTTCTAACGATCCCAAAGTGGAGCGAGGTGCCTTGGGAGTCAGTGGATTTCCTGTTACTACAGGTCCTTAATCTAAGTCTGGATGCCTACTTGTTGAAGATGTTATAGATGAAATTCTCACTTAAGTACTGCTTAAGTTATCACTTTTGATTTTCCTTCCAACTCAGATTCTGTGATGGCATCTATTATTTTGGAAAATTAGTATGCAATGATGGTGGGACAGCAACAAGAACAAAAAGCAATAGCATTTAAGTCCAAAGACCTGGGTTTATGCCCTGTTCTGCTATTTACCACCCGTGTGACCTTGGAAAAATACCTTTCCTCCTTCAGCCCTCCTTTCCTCATCTGTAAAATAGAGGATCAGATCAGATGAATCCCTAACATCCCTTCCAGCTCTTAATCCTAAGATACTATGGTCATATCTAAAGGGCTACCTTGTGGAAGACAGATCAGCTTTAGTTGGTTTGTCCCTAGATGGTAGGCAGGACTAGGAGCTAAGAGGTGAAGTTGTAGGGAGACATGTTTCTGTTCAATGTATCAAAGAACTTTCTAAAAATAAGTCACCTAGATCTCTTCCTTAATGGAAAAGACTGTCATCAATCAAAATATCAACATTTTTTAAAAACCTACTATGCTAGATGTTGAGAAGTCAAAGAAAAAAATGAAACTGTTCCTTTCTTCAAGAAGATTACATCCTACTGGGGAAGAAAATGTGCACATAGGGAAATATATACACAATAAATAGAAGACAATTTTGATAGGAGAGGGCACTAACTTCTGGGGGGAACAGGACAGTGTACCTTTCTATATCTTCCAAGTAAGAACATATGTAACCTCTGACTATCTTGTGTCTTCCTGCCTCCAATCTAATGATGTGTTTATCAATTTGAGAAGTATTAGTTCATATTCAATAAATTTAGGAAGATGAATTATACTTATCTTTATGGTTCCTAGGACCCTTTTTATTATTAGAATATTAGATTGCAAGGGACCTTAAACACTGTGTAATTCAACTTCTTCCTTTTACAAATGAGGAAACTGAGACAGAGAATGGTTCAGTGACATGTTGAAGTTCACACCACTAGCAAATGTCATATCTAGGATTTACAACTGGCTTGGTTTTATGGCTTCAGTTCCTCTGCTCCCTCAAATCACTATACCTTACAGCTAGTGCTCAAATTTAGGTTGGTCATGGATGCTTCAGCCTTATTGCTAACTCTGGGCTATAGCTTCAAGCAAAGTGTCTTCCGCTCCCCGAACCCTAGTTTTCTCATTTGTCAAATGGGAAAAATAGCAAATTGCTCTGCCTACCTCACAGAGTTGCTGTCAAATGAAACAAAGAATTTTAGAGCAATTTTGAAAGTAAATGGAAATTACTATTACTAATTGGATGCATTATTAGGGGCAGTCCCAGGGATTGGTGTGATATGATCTCATAGGATTTGAGGATTTAGAGCTACAGGGAGACTCACAAATCATCTAGTCTAGCCTCCTCATTTTACAAGAGAAGAAACTGAGATACAAAAATTGAGTGATAGCAAAGACAGAAGAAGAAGAAGAAGAAGAAGAAGAAGAAGAAGAAGAAGAAGAAGAAGAAGAAGAAGAAGAAGAAGAAGAAGAAGAAGAAGAAGAAGAAGAAAAAGGAGGAGGGAGAGGAGGAGGAGGGGGAGGAGGAGGAGGAGGAGAAGAAGAAGAAGCACACTTATGATTTGAATTCAACTTCTCTGACTCCAAATCCAATGCTTTTTGGATGACTCTTAACGTAATCTTTTTGACATTTTCAGTAATATATTAAGAGGTGTTAAGGTATAGTGAAAAGAGCACAGGAATTGGAATCAGAGGAGTTGGGTTTGAATCCCAGCTCTGCTACTTGAGACCTGTTTGATCTTGGGCAATACACATGTTCTCCAGGTGCCAGTTTTCTCTTGTACATAATGAGACAGGTGGAAGTTAAACAATATTATTTCTAAGGTTTCTTCCCCTTTTAAATGATGAAACCTAATCCTAGCTCTTTAAAATGAAGGGGATTCTGTCATCCATGGAATAGCAATATGCAATAGGTCTAGCACTCCCTCCCCTTCCACATCCTAAATCCCTAGTCACCTCTAAGTCATACTTTCTGTAAAGCTCTGGGGTAAAGTTCTCTCCCAGATGTGGTACCAAGGATTGACTAGCATTGGTTCTCTTTGCCTATCCATCATATATCCATCCCCAAACCCTTCCAAGAATAGCTGCAGCTGCTCTTATACAAGCTGGGATGAGCCCCAGCATGTCAGACAAGCAAATGGAATGGAGGCCCCTGAACATTACAGCATCTGGAGGCCTCCTGAGCCAAAAGTCAGTCTGGGTTGAAGGGACAGGGTCTGATTGAAAGCAAGAGAAAAAAAAGTTACTAAAAGAGCCAAGATGACTCTGATGCAAGGTATGGAGGGAATGAATTGTCTCTATCTACTCCCCCAAGATGTATTTTCTGGCTCTTTGGGAAGAGCAGAAGATACTCAAATACCAACTGTTAAAAGCCTGAGTGAAATTGCGTAAAGGAATGAATACTTGTTTTAGAGTCAGGAGACCTGAATGTGTATCCTTACTCTGTTACTACTTGTGTGACCCTGAGCAAATCATTGTCCTAATTGGGACCCTCTTTGTTTCCTCACAAATAAAATGGGACATGGAGGAGGGGGAAGAAGGTAAATGAGAAAATCCTTAAAGACTTTTCCAGAGCTAAATTCTCTGATAATGTGAGTATCATTCTTCCACTAGTTACCAGGCCTAAATAATTATATCACTGCAGTAAAAATGATCACCAACTTGGGGATCAGAGATCTGTCTTCTAAAACAAGCTCTGTTGCTAACTTACACTGTAACCCAGGCTAAGATATTTCCCCTCTCTGGGGACTTAGTTCCTCATCTTTAAAATCATATTGTTTAACTAGGTGACATTTAATGTCACTCCTCATTCTAACTTTCTTTGTTCTAAGGTTTCATCTAGCTCGCTCACACCCAACATTCTAGGTCCCGATTCTCTCTATTCTCAGGTTACATACAATTTCAGAGATGAAAGGGACCTTAGAGGCCATCTAGTGCAATGGGGGCCTACATGACTATCACTCCTACCATCCATGTGGGGATTGTAGATAAGTGGTAATCCAAGTTCTGGTTAAAAGTTTCCAAAGAAGTACCCCCTGCCTCTAGAAGGCAGTCCATTCTATTTTAGAATAACTCTAATTTTAAGATTTTATTTTTCTCACAATGAACTGAAATCTATCTGTATAATTTCCACCCCTCACTCCCACTTCTGCTCTCTTTGGCCAAACATTAAATGTCTATTCCCTAATACAGGTGGCAAGTTTTCAAAAACTCAAAGACAATAAACCAACCAACCAATCAATCAATAAGCATTTAAGTACCTACTTTGTTCCAGGCACTGTGAAAGGCTCAGGGGATACAAATACAGTAAATGAAATAATTTCTACTTGTGAGGAATTTACATAATAACAAGGCAGACACAAAGGACACACAAGTATATATTGAATAAATATAGAGTATATATACATAATACATACATGCACACACACACACAAAGTAGATTTATAAAGAGGGCACTAACCACTGCAGAGGTCAGAAAAGGCTTCATCCCTCCCATCTTTCTAAGTCATTTCCCCTAACACTCACCCCACATCTCCACCACTACAATGTTCCCTTCTCCAAGACAAAATTTTTCAATTATTTCAACTAAGCTTTGTAAAATGTGGTCTTTGGTCCCCTCCATATCCTGATAGCTCTCCTCTGTGTACTCTAATCTGTGAACATCCTTCCTAGAAGATGGTTGTCAGAATTGAATAAAGTATAATAGACTAATGAGGACAGAGTAGCAAGACTATCAGTTTTCTCCCTATGGACATATGGCTTCTCTTAATGAAGCTAGGATGAAAGTAGTTTTTGTTTGTTTGTTTGTTCCTTTTTTACTTTATCACACAGTCATTTCATTTTGAGCTAGCACTCAACTAAAACCCCAAGACACTTTTCACACTAATTCTTTTCTAGGTCTCCCTCTACCTTTCTGTTCCAACAGAGGTTATTTTTTGAAATTGAGGATTTCAACTTTTAATTTATCCCTATTAAATTTTATCTTATTAGTGTCAGCCCATTGCCTGAGTTATACAGTAATTGATAAGAGTAGTTCTCTGATCAACTTAAAGAGTTTATATTGTGATAGCTTTTGTTTAGGATGCATTGCATTTTCCCAAAGAGGGTTTAGCTATGCTCAGTGTTAGTGGATTAAAGTGCTTGTGAGGGACATCTACAAAGGTCTTCTCTGTCCTCAACTATTACTGTGAGTTAGTCCTCTGGAGAGGACTTATGTCTCCAAAAAGATGACTGTTGAATGAAGATTATTAGATTGGCTTGGATTTCTATTGAGTGGAGTAATCTCTTTGTGCTGGCCAAAAAAAGGAGTTCTGGGCAGCTTTTTTTTTTCTTTTAAATTTATTTATTTAATATATTTAGTTTTCAGCATTGATTTTCACAGGAGTTTGAATTACAAATTTTCTCCCCATTTCTACCCACCCCCAACTCCAAGATGGCGTATATTCTGGTTGCCCTTTTCCCCAGTCAGCCCTCCCTTCTGTCACCCCACTCCCCTCCCATCCCCTTTTTCCCTTCCTTTCTTGTATGGCTAGATAAATTTCTATGCCCCAATGCCTGTGTATCTTATTTTCTAGTTGCATGCAAAAACTTTTTTTGTTGTTTTTGAACATCTGTTTTTAAAACTTTGAGTTCCAAATTCTATCCCCTCTTCCCTTCCCATCCACCCTCCCTAAGAAGTCAAGCAATTCAACATAGGCCACGTGTGTATCATTATGTATAACCCTTCCACAATACTCATGTTGTGAAAGACTAACTATATTTTGCCCCTTCCCAACAAATCCCCCTTTATTGAATTTTCTCCCTTGACCCTGTCCCCTTTTGAAAGTGTTTGTTTTTGATTACCTCCACCCCCATCTGTCCTCCCCTCCATCATCGCCCCCCCTTTTTTATCTTTTTCTCTCTTCTTTCCTGTGGGGTAAGATACCCAATTGAGTATTTATGGTATTCCCTCCTCAGGCCAAATCTGATGAGAGCAAGATTCACTCATTCCCCCCTCACCTGCCCTCTCCCCTCCTCCCACAGAACTGCTTCCTCTTGCCACCTTTATGCGAGATAACCCACCCCATTCTATCTCTCCCTATCTCCCTCTCTCAATATATTCCTCTCTCATCCCTTAATTTTATTTTATTTCTTTTAGATATCTTCCCTTCATCTTCAACTCAACCTGTGTCCTCTCTCTCTCTCTACATACATATATATATATATAAACATATATATACACACATACATATATACATACATACACATTCACTTATATATATATACATATATATATATACATATAAAAACATATATATATATGCATATTCCCTTCAGCTACCCTAATACTGAGGTCTCATGAATCATGCACATCATCTTTCCATGTAGGAATGTAAACAAAACAGTTCAACTTTAGTAAGTCCCTTGCAATTTCTTTTTCTTGTTCTTTTTCTTGATTACCTTTTCATGCTTCTCTTGATTCTTGTGTTTGAAAGTCAAATTTTCCATTCAGCTCTGGTCTTTTCACTGAGAAAGCCTGAAAGTCCTCTATTTTACTGAAAATCCATATTTTGCCTTGGAGCATGATACTCAGTTTTGCTGGGTAGATGATTCTTGGTTGTAATCCTAACTCCATTGACCTCTGGAATAGTGTATTCCAAGCCCTTCAATCTCTTAATGTAGAAGCTGCCAGATCTTGGATTATTCTGATTGTGTTTCCACAATACTCAAATTGTTTCTTTCTGTCTGCTTGCAGTAATTTCTCCTTGATCTGGGAGCTCTGGAATTTGAAGACAATATTCCTAGGAGATTTCTTTTTGGGATCTATTTGAGGAGGCGATCGGTGGATTCTTTCAATTTCTATTTTGCCCTGTGGCTCTAGAATATCAGGGCAGTTCTCCTTGATAATTTCTTGAAAGATGATATCTAGGCATTTTTTTTGATCATGGCTTTCAGGTAGTCCAATAATTTTTAATTTATCTCTCCTGGATCTATTTTCCAGGTCAGTGGTTTTTCCAATGAGATATTTCACATTGTCTTCCATTTTTTCATTCCTTTGGTTCTGTTTTATAATATCTTGATTTCTCATCAAGTCACTAGCTTCCACTTACTCCAATCTAATTCTTAAGGTAGTATTTTCTTCAGTGGTCTTTTGGGCCTCCTTTTCCATTTGGCTAATTCTGCCTTTCAAGGCATTCTGCTCCTTATTGGCTTTTTGGAGCTCTTTTACCATCTGAGTTAGTCTATTTTTTAAGGTGTTGTTTTCTTCAGTAAATTTTTCAGTATTTTTTGGGTCTCCTTTAGCAAGTCATTGACTTGTTTTTCATGGTTTTCTCACATCCTTCTCATTTCTTTTCCAAATTTTTCCTCTACTTGTCTAACTTGCTTTTCCAAATCCTTTTTGAGCTCTTTCATGGCCTGAGACCAGTTCATGTTTTTCTTGGAGGCTTTTGTTGTAGGCTCTTTGACTTTGTGAACTTCTTCTGTCTGTATGTTTTGGTCTTCTTTGTCACCAAAGTAAGATTCCAAAGTCTGAGACTGAATCTGGGTGCATTTTTGTTGCCTGGCCATATTCCCAGACAACTAACTTGACCCTTGAGTTTTCCAGTGGGGCATGACTGCTTGTGGAGTTAAGAGAAGTATGTTCCACGCTTGGGGGGATGTGCCAGCTCTGCCACACCAGCACTCTACCTTCCCCAAGAACCCCCAACCTGGACTGGGCTTAGATCTTCAGCAGGCTGTGCACCTCTGCTCTGATCAACCACTTAATTCCTCCCACCAGGTGGGCCTGGGGCTGGAAGCAACTGCAGCTGTACTTCTGTAACTGCCCCACCTCCTCTGCCCCCGGGGCGGTAGACGAACTGCGAACTCCTTCCACTCCCACAGCTTTTCCCACTAACCTTCTCTGTTGTCTTTGGTGTTTGTGGGTTGAGAAGTCTGGTAACTGCTGCAGCTCACTGATCCAGGGCACTAGCGCACACTCCGCCTGGCTCCTGGTCTGGTTGGTCCACGCCGCTCACGCTGGGCTCTGCTCCCAGCTCCGTGTGGAAGACCTCACCCATGGACCAACCAGGCTGTCCTGGGCTGGAGCCCTGCTTCCCTCTGCTGTTTTGTGGGTTCTGCAGTTCTAGAATTGGTTCAGAGCCATTTTTATAGGTTTTTGGAGGGACTCGGCAGGGAGCTCACTCTAGTCCCTGCTTTCCAGCCGCCATCTTGGCTCCGCCCCCTCTGGGCAGCTTTTCCCTTCTTTTTTCTCTTTTACTCCATTGATGGCTGTCTGCTTTAATTCAGTAGAACATGGGAGCATACTATGTGTGCTTTAAGTCAAGAGGTGAGTTGTAGATCTTAGTTCCCAGTGTCAGCTTTGGACGAGAGTAGTGGGAATGCTCATTCTAAGAGGCCACATTGGTGGAGAAGAGTAATATTATCTGATGAGAATTCCTTAAATCCAGTATCCTAGTAAGAAGGTTGGTTTTCTTGGGTAAAGGATGCTGGGATCCAGTCTTATACTGGATGGAGGCAGCTAGGGACCCAATGGATAGATCATGAATTTTGGAGTCAGGAAGACCTAAATTCCAGTCCTGCTTCAGACATTGACTAGCTGCATGATCCTGAGTAAGTCATTTAACATCTTTCAACTTCAGTTTTCTCTTTTGTAAAAGGGAGAGAGTAATAGTATCTGTCTGGAGGAGCTACTGTGAGGCTCAAACAATTTTGCACATTAAAGTGCCTTATGGACATGCAAGTATTGCGTAAATGCTAACTATTAGCTATTATACAGAGAAAAGAGGATTTCCTAGGAATTCTTAGTCTCAATGTTACCTTACTATCATTTCCTCAAAATTAAAGAGCTGCTGATCCCAGCTTTTAGAGAAAGAAGTAGAAGTTCCTGGGTAATGAAACCTTGGAATTCAATATTTTAACAAGGAAAGGTGAATTTCTGAGCAGCATTAGCCTTTTATACCCTCCTTGGAAATGAATTATAAACATATTTCCACCAAGACTAATCAATAAGAAGCGGATTCTAATCCATGATGTAGGGAGAAAAAGACCTGAACTTTGCCCTCTGCTGCTTCTAAGAGTTGTTTAATTTCCATCTGCTGGCAAGGAGATAGCCTACCTAGAAACCCCAAAAGCATATCCCTTCCAAGGGGAGTTCAGTCTAAAGGGAAGTGCTATGAGTCTTGAAGACTGTAGGACCATGAGGAAAAATGTGAAGGAGAATGGCACTGATTGCTTCTAAGCCATTGTGAGTCTTTTATGCATTTTGTGTATTTTCTATGAGGTGGAATAAAGACTATCTTATTCTAGATACATGCATTGTTACCTTGAGTGCTTATAAAAGAGCTGGGGACACCTTTACCTATATTCATAGAGCTGTTGACAAGAACTGTATTTAAGCTATATTATGAAATTTTCCAGTGGGTAGGGATAATACAAGCCAAAGTTATGAGTTGGGGAGGGAGTGAAATAGGATGGGTTGCTCTCAAGATTGAATTCAGTGTAAGCTCAAAGTTGGGGTTCTGGGCCATAAATTACACAATCTGTCAATATGTTTTTGGGCGGGGTTTAGATCTTGTTATTCAAGTTCATTATCTTTCCCAGATTCATGGTAACTGCACATTTTGCAAACATGACATCTGTGCCTTCACCTGTCATCAATAAAAATGTTAAACAACATAGAACCAGGACAAACCATTATGAGACATTCCACCATAGCCTTCCTTACAAGCCAACATCCACTTGTAACTGGGAACTCATTGGGTCTAGTTGTTCAATAACTTCTGAATCAACACAGTTATAGTAGTATTTAGCCCACATCTCTTTATCTTGTCCACAAAGATAGCTTGAGAAATTTTGCAAATTATAGCATTCCCTGATCAACCAGTCTAATTACCCTTTCCAAAAAGGAAATGAGATTAATCTCCATAAACTGTTCTTTATGAAGTCATACTGGTTGTAAGTGATCATCACTTTCCTTTCTTAATGCTTATATAGCATATCTTTAATCACGCATTTTAGAATTTGGCCAGGAATCAAAGTCAAGCTCCCTGGCCTATGGTTTATAAATACTTCTCACACTAAAGTAGTAGAGACTGCCAGATGTGATTATGGAGAATAGCATTTCTCTTGATCCATTCCTCCAGCACTTTTCCTCCCTTTTTCCATCCTCTTTCAAACATCATCCACAATGGCTCAGTAATCATATCTGGCAGTTCACATTTCCTTGGTTTGTGCTTCTTTGGAATAGAAAACAGAAAAAAATAGGTGTTCAATAGTTCTACCTTCTTTCCATCCTCTATTATCATTATCCCATCCCATCCACCTGACCAGGGGTCCCATTCAGGAGTGTGCTGGCAAATGTTTAACAAGTGACTCTCCAGAGGGGAAAATGTACTCATCACACATTTTTTATTTTAATCTGCATTATTAACATTTTCTCCTTCACTTTCTTAAGTCTAGAGGTCAACAAAACAACAAACCAAGTCCTGTTTTGTAACATTGCTGATTTCTGAAGTGCGAATGCTGACACTGAAAATTAACATTCAGCTACCACCAGTCTATGTGAGCTGGTTCTAGCACATCCTTGTTTCTATCCCTTCTTTGATTTTCTTTTGTTTTCAGAATGACTAAAACACAGCCCATTCCAGCTCTAACATTTTATGTTCTGAAGTAGGTGTCATTATCATCCCCATTTTACAGTTGAGGAAGCTGAGATAAAGAGAGGATAAAAGACTTGTCCAGTGTCACACAGCTAGTGAATGTTACATGTCACATTTCAAGTCAGATTTTCCTAATGCCAGGTCTGTAGCTATATCTACTATGTGACCAGCCGGACACCACAGAGGGCAAAAATTATTGTCAAAAAGGATTTATGTCCTTCACTCTAAAATTATTTTTCTCACAATTAATCTGGGACATGAGGAATACAAGTCTCCCCATTTTAGATATAAGGAAAATGAGGCTTGAAGAGTTTAAGGAATTTGTCCAGTAATTTGGCAAAGAGATGGTAATATCAAGACTCTAATCTAGGTACTCTGATACCAAGTGTACTGTACCGTGTAATCTCCCTTACAGCTCTATTCCTCAAGTTCCAGTTCAATGCATCATTGTCTGATATCCAGAATTCTGACTCCTGGAGAAAAGAGAATTAAATCCCATTATAGAAATTCCTAAGCTTTCAGCACCATGCTCCTTCCATAGTTATTTGTCCATTAAGAGCCTGTCATTGTGAAAAGTCAGGGAATGTCTTTAAGAGTTCATTCCTTTTGGAGCTGGGAGATACAATGATGGGGCTATAAATCTCTCTCCCTAAAATATAGATTTATGGTCCTGGTTGAGAAAAATTGGCAGAACTGTGTGGTGTGGGTGTGGTTGTGAGTATGTTTATGCACAGCACTGTGAAGTCAAAAAAAGTACTAACCAGGAATGATAGCTGAGGTTTGGTCCTGATTCTGCCAATGATATGTTAGGTGTCATAGTTCAAGTAGATTTCTTCTCTCTGGTCTTAGGTGATAGTGTCTTCTTTAGCTCATATATTCTATTATTCGCATATACTCACAGAGTCATGTATACATATCTACACACACAGATATGTACCAACACACAGAGATATATACCCACACACTCAGATGCACACATGAGAAATATACTTGCTTACCATACGTACTACTTTATAGATACATATAACATATATAGATACAAAATAATGAGACTGCTCCTACAAGCCAATCACAAAAATGTGTGTGTTTATACATCTTTACGTGTACACAGAAATGGCAAGTTGTATAGAGAATCCACAGAACAATGTAAATTTATATCTCTCTGCACTCATATATAGAGATTCCCCCAAAATAGAACACATGTACATGAATATACCTTCATATGCATATATATGTATTCATAGACTAAACATATACACACATATATAATATACCATAAAGATACCATACTCTCACATATATAGGAAGATAAACACAAATGCACTGATATCCACCCACATAAACTCCACCTATGAATTTTAGTCTCAATAGAAAAACTAACTCAAGAGGAAATGAATCTCAGGAATGGCAGTCCCTGGGAAAAGTCAAATTACTTTTCATGACTTTCAAAATGGCTTGAGGAAGACAGGTTGGTTTGTGTATTAAATTTATCTAGAATTTACATTTTGATTGGCCGACAGTCCGGGCAAATTCCACAGTAACCTATTGATCTGACGGAGACATCTGACAGCTCCTAACAATTGCTGAAAATGGCCTTTAGAGTCCAACCTGGGAGAGCTAAGAAAAAATTGGCCTAGTGAGTGATCTCTTTCATCTGCCAAAAGCTCTCCCAGCTCTAGTGCCTGGGGCTGGCTTTAAATAAAACCAATGGAGACATATCTCCAGGAATGGGAAATGAAAACCTTCCCAAAGCATCTCCCCATCTCTTCTCTTTCCCTGGGCCACTCGTTTACTTTCTCTCATTCTCCATCATGCACAGCCTCTCCTGCTCCTTGTCAGTACTCACTTAGTCTCCATTGATTTCAATCTAGGAAGCACATGGGTGTGTCTCTACTGTGCCTATCCAGGCCTCTCTTCAAAATTTTTTCCTGTTCCTGTGGCTTAAAATGCAGACTGTACCTCTGTTCATAATTCTGCCCAACCTGGAATCATATAACCTCAGAGAGAAGACCTCAGAGGGCATAAGGAGTAATCCCTGCCTAAAGCATTAATCCTCCCCCTACAAAATCCCTGGTAAGTGTTCCTCTGATCTCTGCTTGAAGACCTTCAGTAATAAAGAACTCACTACCTGGCGAAGTGGTCCATTCCATTGTTATACAGGTCTGATTGTTATAACAATTTTCCTTCTGTTTTGATCTATCTTCCATTCAGTCATGAAAGTGATTGTCCTAAAACACAGATCCAAACACGTCAACCCCTACTTAATAAACTTCAGTGACTCCCTATTGCCTACAGGATCAAATGCAAAATTTTTTGTTTGGCATTCAAAGCCCTTCCTTCATAAACTAGTTCTGTCCTAATTTTCCCATCTTCTTTTACTTTACTCTGGACTCATCCGGTCAGAGTGGCCAGCTGACTGTTTCATGAATAAGAGTCCCCATCTCACGATTCTAGACATTTTCTCTGACTGCTTCTTATTTTTTGGAATATTCTCTCTCTTCCACTCTGCCAATTGAACTCCCTAGCTTCCTTTAACTACCAACTAAAATCCCTTCCTTTACTCGAAACATTTCCCAACTCCTTTTAATTTCAATACCTCCATTAATAATTTTCTATTTATCCTGTATATAGCTTGCTTTGTATATATTTGTTTGCATGTTGGCTCCCACTTTAGATTGTAAACTCCTTGAGGGTAGGGGCCTTTATTTGTATCCACAGCATTCAGCACAGTACCCGGCACATAGTAGGCACTTAATAAATGTTTATTAATCGATTGATTATGGTGACATGCTATCTTCCCTCTCAACATGCCTAGGTCTGTCTTCTGCGGTTAAGTGGAATTATAACTTTCCCACTCCTTTCTACCCATTTGAAAAATATTCACCCTTCAAGGTCTACTGAAAACATCCCTCCTCCCTCTATTAATCCTTCCCTAACCACCCATGAAGAAATCCCCCACTTCTAAAATCCTATAGCAATTATGGTCTGAGCCACTCAAGTGGCGCTTCTTGCTTCTTACAGTTGCCTTTATGCAAGCTCTCTCTCTCTCTCTTTTCCTCTCTCTCTCTCTCTCTCTCTCTCTCTCTCTCTCTCTCTCTCTCTCCTATTTTCCCTCTCTCTCTCTCTCTCTCTCTTCCTCTCTCTCTCTCCTCTCTCTCTCTCTCTCTCTCCTCTCTCTCTTCTCTCTCTCTTTTTCTCTCCTCTCTCTCTCCCTCTTCTATCTCTCTCTCTCTTCCTCTTTTTTTCCTCTCTCTCTCTCTCTCCCTCCTCTCTCTCTCCTCTCTCTTCCTCTCTCTCTCTTTTTCCTCTCTCTCTCTCTCTCTCTCTCTCTCTCTCTCTCTCTCTCTCTCTCTCTCTCTCTCTCTTTCTGTTTCAGTTTCTCCAAGGAGATTATTAGCATCTGGAGGGCAGGGGCAGTACCTAGCATGGAGTCATATAAATAAGAAAATGATAAATGATTGTTCTTAATAATTATCATTCCATAGATGAGATGGTGTCAATGCTGATGCAGGAGAAGTTTCACTTTTCCCCACAAACAGGAGTTCTTAAACTTTTTGCATGTATTATGGGCCCATTTGACAGTCTAATAAATCTTATGGTCCCTTTCTTAGATTTTTTTTAAAAAATTCTAATTGAAGGGAATGCCAAATTTCAAAAGTCAGTGAAAATAAAGATGCTAATTTTTTCCCTATCCAGATTCACACACCCTGTGAAATCTCAGCAAGGCTGTGGACCCCAGGTGAAGAACTCCTGCCATAAAGGATCGTTTGGTGCCCCTGACAGACAGGCTTCTGTCTGGATTTGGTCAACAGCGGGTCTGGCATAGTGCAAATGATCTGATATCATATGATTATACCCAATATTGTTAATGAAGATGGTTGACTGAAAACCTAAGAAACAGAGAAATTTAATTCTAACATACCATAGGGAACCACTATTGACTGGGGAAATGAGGAAACTGGGATACTTTGGATCCTATAATGGCAGGTTGTTAGAGCTACAAGGGACCTAAGATGGTTTTTTTTTTCTAATTCTCTCATTTTATAGTTGAGGAATGTCATACCCTGGAGAAGTGACTTGGAAGAGTCCATTGGGTTTATAAAGTATAAGTCACCATGCATGTGTTCTCGCAGTGCAATGTAAGTCTAGGGGAAATTAATTTCATTTTCAGTTAAGTTCTTGGGAACAATTCTATTTTATGAAATTTCTTCCTTACAGTAGTACTTATGTCTTCCACTGAATTGTATTCATAGGATCCCATATCTAGAGCCATAAAAGACCTCAGAAACAATCTAGTCCAGGAGATAACTTTTTTGTGTGACATGAACCCCTTTGGCAGGCTAGTGAAGCCAATGGACCCCCCTTCTCAGAATGTTTTTCAATCAACAAAAATTTACAAAAGATTAAAAAAGAAAACAATTATTTTCAAGTACACTTGTCAATATTTTTTTAATAAAACAAGTCCAGACCTCAATTTAAGTACTCTTGATCTAGTCACAACATTTATTACACAAAAGATGACATATGAAATGACTTTGCCAAGGTTAGAGTGTTAGAGAGGGTACTGGGGCCATGGGACTGTGAGCAAGACATATATTATATATATATATATATGCATACATGTACATATATACACACATGTGTATTGTATACACATATATACCCAAATTTATGTATAAAATACATGTGTTTATATTATATGTATGTACATATGTAAGTATATATGTATGTATGTGTGAGTGCAAGGCACTACTATGCCTACTATGTGCAAGGCACTAAGTTTACAACAACAAAAATTAAAATTGTTCCTTTTCTCATAAAGTTTACATTATACCCTAAGATACAATATGTATAGAAGTAAACAGATTAGTTTGAGGATGGTGAGAAAAAATATACACACACATACACAAATGTGTGCATAATATGTTTATATATGTATGTCTATATATATGTCACTACATACATGTGCCCATATAGAAATATATTATATGTGTGTGATGTTTGCATATATATAAGCATATGTGTGTATATAGTATATACGTATGTGTATATTATATACATATACATATATTTCTGTAAGTGTGTATGTGTGTGTGTGTGCGCGCACGTCTGTGTGTGTGTGTGCGTGTGTGTATAGTATAGAGTATTCCATATATAGAGAGTTACAACTGATCAAACCTTTCTTGGAGCATAGTAAAGGGGAAATGGCCCTGACCTGGAAGAAATCTGAGGCTCCAGCATAGCATGCTCTGAGAAAAGTTTGATCAATTGTGACTCACAGGCACCTCCCCATTTACATGGCAGGCTCTTTAAAAGCAGAATTCAGCTTGCAGCTTCTCTAGCCTGGAGGGGTTGACAGATTGACTGTGACTTTCTGAGTAAATATACCTGAGGGATAAAGACTGAATATCAGCAGGAAAAACAATTAGCAAATCCATAAAGTGGGCTTCTACTTATATGCCTGGTGTGAGGAATAATTATTTGTTAGCTTGATGCCATTATATTGCAATAAGACTAAACAACTAGCCAAGAGACTTGGGTTCTAGTCCCAGTTTAGCCACTATCTCACCATGTGATCTTGAGCAATTTCCTTAATTTCAATTTGGCAAACATTTTTTTCAGCCCCTACTATGTGCAAGACACCGTTTACCAAAGACAAAAATCATTTTCTCACGAAGTTTGCATTCCACGTAGGATACAATATGTACACAAGTAAACAGGGTAATTTGAGGATGGTAAAAATGCTAACCACCTAAGGGGTGATCAGGGAAACACCTCCTGTGGAGGTTGCAAATGGAATAAGATTGGGGAAGATGGTATAATTCAATATCCTTATTTTTAAAATGAAGATGTTGGTCTCAGGGCTTCCTAGGTCTCTTTCAGCTCTAAAATTCTGTGGTTCGAAGACCTAGGCTTTGATAGGGGGAAGGGAATAGTATTTTTATTACGCACCTACTATGTGCCGGGCATTGTACTTAGTGATTTACAGACATTATCTCATTTGAGCTTCACAGTAACATTGTGAGGTGGATACTATTATTTTATCCCCATTTTGTAGGTGAGGATGTTGATGCAAAAAGAAATTTTAATGACTGTCTCAAAGTCACACAGAGTGAGTATTTGAGAATGAGTTTGAACTCAGGTGTTGATTTTCAGGTCGCTGTTCTATCCATTTTACTACCTAGCTACCTCATTTAACAGAGTGTTTGCTTAGGGTACAAGTGTATGCAATTCCACATACTTGCAAATATACAAACACAAGACTCTTACTCATGATCTCTACTGGACAGACCCCTTATTTTAAACAAATGATTATGATAGATGATACAAGTAGAAACCAATTCTAATTCACATGTATTCATTGTTGCTCACTAATGTGGATATAGGGAGACAGATTTTATGAGTCACTTTCTTTCTAATCTCTATCTGCCTGATAGCTTCAGGGTAACTTCCTAGACTGGTTTAATTCCCTTAAAAAGGTTTTCCTTCTCAGGTTCAGTGAGGTAGCTCAGTAGGTCAACTGATTGTGGAGCTCTGCTCTGGGAAGGGAAACTGTGGGAGATGACTTTCACATATAGGGGTTAACTGGATTTCTTGTTTTCTCTCTTGCAATGGTCATCAAGAGGAATTTCCATCAAGCCACCCTGAACTCTAAAAAAGTCAGCAATCCATTGACTGCGGCCCCTGGATCAAATCACATGCAGACTTCAGTTTATAAAATATACTTCAAACATGTAACACCAATGCTGATTGCAAATCTGAAGACATTTCCATTTTGCCCCAGGCCAGGATTTTTAATTTAAAAAAAATAAACCTGTCAAGGTCTGTGAAAAAGGTTCTTAGATATTCAGGCCAACAGTTTATTTAAAAATTCAATAAGGCAATTTCCACAGAAGCTAGATGGAGCAACCCCCCTCTGAAGGTTGAATGTCCCATAACCGGATGGAAAATAGGCGGACAGTATTGCAACGAATTTGAACTTGACCCTTTTGTCTCTCTTCCTTGGGGCCCAGATAGTGAGGCCTTTTCCCTTGTCTGTTCTGATCCAAATGAAGACATTTATACTGGGCAGCCCTCATCCCATACTGAACCTGAGGCTATCTGCCAAATGTGGCAAAGAGTCCTTCAAAGGTCATTACCCTTCTCCACACTGTACCGACCACATTGACTTTTCTAGCTGTAATTCATTGATAGGAATAGGAACTTAGAGCTGGAAGGAACATTAGAGATCATCTCTAATTCAACTGTATAAATGAGGAAACTGAGTTCCAGAGAGATTATCTGACTTTCTGAAGGTTATATACATATATACATGTATATATGTATGTATATATATACACATACATATGTACACATACATATATTTGTATATGTGTGTATGTATGTATATATATGTGTGTGTGCATGTATATTTGTGTATGTATATATGTAGGTATGCATGTAGGTATGTGTACATATATATGTATGTATGTATATTTTCCCCTACTTCACATATAGGATTAACCGTCTTACCACTTATTGTAGGCTTACTACACACTGCCATACAGAGATAGTTATATTTTCATGAGAGTCAGAACCATGATAGAATGGAAAGTAGGTTGAACCTGGAAGTCTGGAAGCCCATGTGCAAGTCTCATCACTGGCACATGTTAGCCACAGGGCAATGGCCAAGTAATCTCCCTGCTCTGTGTCTCAGTTCCTTCATCTATAGGACAAGAATACCTTCTAGGCTGGCCTCATAGGGCTTTTTTGTAAGCATTAGATAAGAGATATATAGGAACAATTCTTAGAGTGCCCTAAAAATGTAAAGAAATCTTATAAAGCACCTTGCTCCTCCAACTAGAGTGGAATCTTGTTGAGCACAAGCTCTGTACTTTTTCGTCCCTGGTGCTTAAGCCATGAAAATGATAGTTTCTCAGGTTTTGTTGTTGTTGATTAAAAGATACAGAGTCACACTTCAACTTACAATAATACTTGGTTATCAGACTCTACTGATTTCTTGAATTTTCTAGTTACTAGAGGATTGATTCAAAAATCCTTTCTGTCTGTCTGTCTCTCAATCTCTTGAGCAAGTAACTTAACTTCTCTGGATCTCAGTTCCCTCACCTATAAAATGAGAGAATTAGACTAGAATGGAATGTCTTTTCTAGCTTTCACACTTTCTATTTGAGAAACAACATGGCACCATGGATCGAACACTGGCTCTGAAGGCAGGAGACATCAGTTAGAATCCCTTCAACTCCTCTGACATTTACAAGTGCTCTTACCATGGGTAGGTTACTTAATCTTGATTTACTCATTTATAAAATCAGGATTATAATAATACTACCTGCCCCATAAGGTTGATGTGAAAAAAATGTTTTGAAAACCTTAAAGGACTATAAGAATGTCTTTGTTGTTGGGTTGTTCCACTTGTATCTGACTCTCCATGATCTCATTGGGGTTTTCCTGGCAAAGATACTCAAATGGTTTTCTATTTTCTTCTTCAGTTTATTTTACAGATAAGGAACTGAGGCATACAGGGTCAAGACTCTTACCCAGTGTCACACAGCTAGTAAATATCTGAGACTGGATTTGAACTCAGGTCCTCCTGACTCCAGGGCCAGTGTTCTACCCACTGCACCACCTAGCTGCCCACTATAAGAACTGGGCACACAATTAAGGTTCCTTCTAGCATTAAATCTGATTATTCGTCCTTCAGAATAATCTCCCTGGATACTGGGATACTGTTTTGATTAAATCCCCACTTGAAGCTTCTTCTTTGCTTATTTTAATAATCTGTCTCAGAAAAGAATCCTGCATTGAAGGGTTAATTGAAAAGGTATGCTTTACTGTGTGACACCCAGGAACTCATACATCAACAGAAGACATCACCATCATGGGCTATTGTCATCTCTTTTTAATTACCTAGGCTTAGGAAGCTGGGGAGGGTGGGGGAGGAGTGGTGGCAGATTCATCAGTTATTATTAATGATTACAAATTAGGTTTCTTAATAATGACAGCAGTATACGTGCCCAACCTCCTCATAGGAGCACTGAGACAAGCAGTACCATTTGAAGAACTTTGACAGGGTAGAGTAGAAGTTTTACAGCTGGCAAATGACTCATGGAATACTGGAATTGAAAAGAGCAAATAGGTTCATTAAGCCCAGGGATTCTTTACCTTTTTTTAGTGGCATGGGTCCCCTCAAGAGTCAGGTGAAGTCTAGTGAGCCTTTCTCAAAATTACATTTTATAATATATAAAATAAAACATTTGGCAAACCAGTTATATACCAGTAACTGTCAAAATATATACATATATATTTTTAAATCCATGGATCTTAGATAAAGAAGGAAAATGATTTGCCCTAAATTCACATTGAAAGAATTAGTACTGAAACCCAGGTGTCCTGATACCTGCATCTTAGGGGTCTTGGCATCTAAGTGGCATAATGGACTTGAAGTAAAGACCTAAGGTCAAAACTTGACCCAGACACTAACTACCTGGACCACACTGGGCAAGTTACTTAACCACTCTGTGCTGAGTTTCCCCACCTAAAAAATTGGGATAATGATTACACCTACTTCCCAGAGTTCTTGTGAGGATCAAATGAGATAACATATCTAATATGTTTTGCCAGCCTTAAGGTGGTATATAAATGCTAATTGTTATTATCTTTCCACTATATTATGTTTGAAAAATGTATCTTTTCTGATTCTAACTCTTAGTTTTCTCTTCTATGAAATTGAGAAAAATAATTTTAAGGTCTTCCTATTTTCCTATATTCTGTTAAATTCAATTCAGCAACGACTGAAAAAGTACGTACTATGTTCAATGCTTTGTGTTTGACATGGCAATGAAAAATAATCAGGAATTGTTCCTAACCGCTAGAACTTAGTCTTGTGGAAGGTAGAAGGTACATTGATAGTTTTTAAAATATAAATTAGATAGATTTTAGAAGTATATGCATATATACATACACACATACCACACACATATACACATGCATACATATATACATATACATACATATATGCATGTACATATACACATATGGAATCTTACGTCATTTTTACTTTTGGGGGGGCTAGACCTGTGATTTCACTGAAAACAAGGAGCTCCCAGTGAAGAAACTCAAGGGTTAAGGACTCAAGACATAGAATAAGACACACAATTTTAGACATGGCCAATGTGGGGATTTGTTCTGTTTTGCTATGCACATTTATTACAAAGGACTTTCTTTTTTCTTTCTAAAGGGGGTAGGTGGGAGGAATAGAAAATGCAAGTTTGTTAATTGAGAAAAACTAATATAATTTAAAAAAGAAACTTCCTCTACAGAGGAAGATCACTGACTATTCTGGAACTTTGTCTTAGGGAGTTGCCTAATATACTGAGAGGTTAAATGATTTACCCAGGGTCACATGGCCAGGATATGGACAAGATGAGACCTGCATTTAGCTTTCCTAACTTCAGAGAAATCTCTCTGTCCTTGCTTCTTTCTACTCTTTATCATTATAACTATAGGGCCTGTGCCACTCCCCCAAAAAATCATCAAAAAGTAGGATAATAAGGAGACTCTCCACACTCCCCCAGCCCATCCTCTGACAACAGATACAGGCCATTACTGAAAGTCTTTACGGCTTGGCAGGACTGCACTCCACCAGAATAGTGTTCAAGAAGCTGGGCTCACCTTTAGGCCACAAGTCATGCATATGGAGCCAGAAAGGATTTCAGATGTCACTTAGTCCTAAGATCATAGATTTTCGATCTTAGACACCATCAAGTCCAACCTCTCATTTTACATATGAGGAAAATGAGGTTAAGTTACTGACCCAGGATCACACAGATAGCCAAGGACTAGGGTGGGATTTGAACACAGGTCTTTCTGATTCCAAGTCCATTGCCCTATCCACTATCTGGGCTTCTTAAAATTTTTCCACTTGCCACCCCTTTTTGCATTTAAGCAGCCTTTGCTGGCCTTGCAGGGCCTGATGGCATGAGCAGTGCAAACTGCACTTGCTTTGCATTCAGAACCTAGGCTGCAGTGAAGTTGCTGGATAAAATGTGGGAGAGTGCTACCAGAAACACCTCAGGTTCATTATGCGTTTGGTTTTTAATTAATTTTTTTGTTGTTGGGCATTCAGAAACCTTCTACCATTGCCAAATTTTTCGTGACCCCATATGGGGTCTCAACCCACAGTAGATGAAGCTTTGTACTATACTACACTGCTTCTCTGATGGGCTTTAGACCTTGAACGGACCTTGAAGGCTGTCAGTTGATGGAACTGAGGCCTATGGGAGTTAAGTGACTTGGCCAACATCACAAGTAGAAAGTAACAGAGATAGAGTGTAAACTCAGGCCCCGGGAGGACTTTTGGGGGGATAGGTTTTGATCTGTACCAATAGAAGAGGTACTTGCATAGAAGTCACGTAAACTGAAGTTTTGAGGTTTATAATTATGATGATCATGTTGGATGGTGACGATGATGATGATGATGACGATGGATCTTATTACCTTTACCAAATGAGATTTTCGTTTTCCCTATAGTTTCATGCAGTTCCAAATACACTTCTATATGGCTCTGCTCCTTTATGTCTCTTCTCCTGAAGAGATGTGCTCAAAATGAAAGAAAGAGGGGTGAAAGGGCCTCTAGGGGTTAACCATAAGCCTTCGCTTTTCTGGCTTCAGTCAGGGACCACTTTGTCTCTCCCTCTGGCACTCAAGGTCATCATTGATCAGTGTCCTGAGTGCTTTACAGCGCTAGCCTTGGACAGGCAGCAAGGGAAATTGATTGCAGCCAATTCCCAGCAGATTGAACTGCATTGACTCGTCTCCTATTCACACCGACAAGCAACGTTGCTACCTTTTAATTACCCTGCTGGGGAGCCTTATTGTATCAGCCTGGGTGCAAGGGAGGGCCAGGGAGAAGGCGAGGCAAAAGGTGGGTCAATTCCTTTGGCTTCCCCCTTAAGTGGGACAGGTTCTGTCTCCTGATACTGGATCACAGGTCATGGATTTTCTGTTTGATGCTCTTACCTATTTATCAGAGACATATCCCCCTTAAGGTCATAGATAGGCTTTAAAGCTCAAAGAACCCTTACGGATCACTTTACGCACAATGAAACTGAGGGAAAAGGACTAGACCAAGGTGATACTGGCAGTAAATAGCATAACTAGGATTCCAAACCAGATCTCCTGATTCCAAAGTCTTGCCTCCATACCATGATAATTGCATGAGTGAAGTTTGAGGCAGCTTTGTTGTTGCTCCTTAGTCATTTTCAGTTGTGTCTGATTCTTTGTGACTCCTTTTGGGGTTTTCTTGGCAAAGATACTGGAGTGCTTCACCGTTTCCTTCTCCTTTTTACAAATAAACTGAGGTAAGCAGAATTAAGTGTAAGCCCAAGGTCACACAGCTGGTAAATGTCTGAGGCCACATTTGAACTTGGGTCGTCCTGGCTCCAGGGCCAGCATTCTCTCTACTGCACCATCTAGCTGCCTTTGGGGCAGCTTACAACAGTAGAAATCATAAATATCATCTAAGATAGGAAAATTGAGAAGGAAACTGAATAGAGAGACAGCATAGCCAACAAAAGCCAACCTTAGAATCAGGAAGACGTGCCTCTCACAGGTCCTGGTTATATGACCCTAAGCAATCACCTAACCTCTTAATGCCTCTAAGGAACCCTCTAACCATGACTTGCAGAATGGTTAATGATCTAAATTTTAAAAGGGAGAATCCTCACTGCAAGTTCCCTATCACAATGAAAAGTCTCCATCAAAAACAATATAGGGACCCTATAAATTAGGAGCAAAGGAAATTACGAGGAACCTGAGATAAGGCAATTTTAGTTAAGTACCAGTTTTGGCTCTGAGTGTCCTGGAAAGCTAAGGCATGTAGCTACTAGGGGTTTCTGATACCCAGTGCCTTTCTTATGACAGTAATAAAGACCAGATTCTCAATTTCTAGTTCATCTCTACTTCAATACCAGAGAGTGCTCTGGGTAACTGAAAATTTCTCTCTGATTCTCAAAGAGGGGGGCACCTCTTTACCTTTATCTCTAGACCTTTGTGAATGTTTTGGCTTTTCTCCTATTGGTCTAGGATTTGGTGTGAACTAATAACAAGTGGGAATAAACAATTGATTCCACAGCCACTGGCCCCTTACTACTGAATAGTATCAGGTATAAGTCACATTGTCCTCTAGCTGCTACAGATGGGGGCTCATTCAGAGCAGTCTTTCTAGTCTGACAACTGTAAGCATGTACATTTATTTATAGAGACTTTAAAAATAATACAGCACTCTACAGTTTACAAAGCAGAGTCCTCACAACAATTTTTTAAGGCAAATGGCATAAAAGTTATTTTCTGCATTTATAAAGAAACCGAAGTCCAGAGAAAAGATGAAGCAACTAGGTGCTGCAGTGGATAGAGTGCTAGGCCTGGAGTCAGAAAGACCTGAGTTTAAAACCAGTCTCAGACACTAGCTCTGTTTTCCTAGGCAAGTTGCTTAACCTCTGTTTGTCTCAGTTTCCTTAACTGAAAGATGGGGATAATAATAGCATCTGCTTTCTAGAGTTGTTATGAGTATCAAATGAGATAACATTTGTAAAGTACTTAGCACAGTGCCTGGCACATAGTAAGTGTTGTATAAATTTTAGGTTAATATTATTGTTATCTCAGAATCACATAGATAGTAAGAAGGACTAAACAATTAAAGGATCAAAACCAAGTGTGACGCAGCAGAAAGAACATCGCATTTGGTACCAAAAGCTGAGTTACCTGGTTCTGCCACTTGTTACCTGTGAGACCTGAGGGAAGTCATTTAACTTTTGTAGGCCTCAGTTTCCTCATGTGTAAAATAAGAGACTAGAATAGCTGGCTTATAAGATTATTTCCGGTTCAAGATCTATGATTCTATGATTTTTTTATTTCTTTACTAAAATTCTCAGTGTGCTTTGAACTATAGCATGACAGCATTTGAGTTCAACACAGGGAGAAATCTGTCATGTAGATCATTGTATTAAAGAACATCATTGTTAGTTAGTTTTAAGTCATTTCCAGCTCTTTGTGATCCTATTTGGGGCTTTCTTGGCAAAGATACCAGAGTGCTTTGATTCTCCACCTCATTTTACAGATGGGGAAACTGAGGCAAACAGGGTTAAATGACTTGCTCAGGGTGACATAGCTATTAAGTGTCCGAGGCCAGATTTGAACTCACAAAGAGAAATCTTATTGATTCCAGTACTTTCTCCTAGCTGCCTCATCTAGCTGCCTATTAAAGAACATCAAATAGATAACATTTCACAGAATCATAATATTAAAATCTAGAACCCAGAATGTTAGAACTGGGAGGGGTATTAGAACATGGAACATCACAGCTAAACTCAGAGTTAGAAGTGACTTCAGATAGTCTTATCCATACTGGACTAAAAATTCTCTCAATGGCAACCTTCCAAAGCAGCCATCTAGCCTCCACTTAAACAACACCGGCAATAGAGAACCTTCTAGTCTATCCCCATCATTTTATGGATGAGAAAACTGAGTCCTTAACAGGTTAAGTACTCAATGTCACTAAACCACAAATTTGAAAAAGGGCTAGGGACACTTTTTCAAATGGAAAATTCTTACTTCACCCCTCTATAAATGTGGAAGGCAGAGCAGTGAGGACAGTTCTTGGAGAGAACAGGGAGCTGAGTTAATATAGCCCAGGTAGTTTGCATTCTGATGACTGAAATTAATCCAAGGACAGACCTTGGAGAAGACAGAAGAAGGTATAGTTAACATGTCCATTAGACTATCTTGCTCAAGTATCACATGCATTAAGTGACTCTTTGGCAGGTATTGTATCCCAGTCAATTCATGATTGAATTCACTAACGAGTGCCTGTAGTGTAAGTATTGAAGACTGCTGATTGAAAGGAGCATCATATGCTTGAGAAAGCAAGAGTGGAGAGAGAAATTTGCCATATTTCTGTGTGAATTTAAGAAATAGATTTTTTACTTTACTTTCTACATGAATCCTTTCCTTATTCTTCCAGCTGTAATTTCTTCCACCCCTGGAAAATTACCTTAAATCAATTAATAGATGAATGAAAACAAAAACATTTATTAAATGGTAAGTGCAAAGAGCTATGTTAAATACTAGGGATACAAACAGAAAAAGAAGATGGTCCTTGCTCTCAAGAAGCTCACATTCATTATAAAAGGGAGATACAATGCATATAAGAGGCCCCATATTCCTTAGGGTATGGAGCCAAAGCAAATAGTAATACTTCAAATTTAATATAATTTCCAAAGTAAAAGCCATATCCATTTCTAATGTTGAACCATTTGACAGAATCCCCTATTACTGTTAAGAACACCAACAATCCTCCTATTCCCCCAAGCTTGTGACCTCAGGGGTATTCCCTCCTCATTCATAGTCATCCCTCATATTCAATCCACTGCAAAGTCTTGTCATTTTTAACTTGGAAGCATCTTTCATATATTTCTTCTTTTCTCTACTCAAACAGCCTCTACCCTGCTGTAGGCCTTCATTATCTCCTTCCTGGACTACCACAATAACCTTCTGGTTAGTCTCCCTACGTTCTGTCTTACCCCACTCCAAATGATCTGCCCCTCTGCTGCCAAAATGATCTTACTAAAATGTAGGACTGGTCATATTACCCTGCACCATGTTCAGTAAAGGTCAATGGTTCCCTATCACTTCCAGGAGCAAATATAAAATCATTTGTATGACATTGAAAGACCCTTACAACCTGATCTTTTCAGTCTTTTCAGTCTTCTTACACTCCCCTCACCACATTCTATGGTCTAGCTGCCATGGCCTTAGTGTTCTTCACATCTAATCCTCCATCTTCTGCACCTGTGCCTTTCCTGTGTCTCTCTCCTCATCTCTGCCTTCTGACTTCTTTCAGGACAGCTTAAATTCCACCTTCTGAATGAAGTCTTTCTCATACCTTCCTCCAACTGCCACACACATGCCACCACTGCCAGTACCCAGCTTTTGATATTATCTTCCATTTGCATTGTGTATATCTTATATGTACAACTTTTGTGTGTTGTTTCTTCCACTAGAATGTGACCTCTTTGAGGACAGGGAGTATGTCTTTCCTAATAATTTTATGCCCAGTGATTAGCAGAGTTCCTGGCATATAGAAAATAATAGTTGTTTGTGTACTAACTGACCAAGCCCCTCAGTTGTGAGAATTTTCTTTTTTCCAGGTCCAATAAATAGGAAATAATTAAAATAATAAACAAATAATCCAATAAACATTTAAGTTCCTGCTATGTGCCAGACATTGCACTAAGCACTGGGGATACAATTAATGAAAAGAATAGTCTCTACCCTCAAGGAACTCACAATCTAAAGGAGGAGACAATAAACAAAAGGAGGCAGGAGAGCAGAAGGACATCAGGGGTAGCTGGCATGGGAACATCTTATTCTTTGGAGTTGTAAACAGGCAGAGCAGCAGATGAAAAGTGGGGTGAGTTGAGAGCCTAATTTCTGTTCTCTATAAAGGAAGACACTGGGAGGAGTTGTTATATTCTACCTTCCAGCCCTTCAATCAGAAGGGAGACGGTATCAATCAAGGCTTGAGTTAGCAGAATGGTGGTGAGTTTACAGTAAATGAACTCATCCTGGGAGGAGCATCTGGTTCGATGGGATTGAAAGCAAGCAGGGAAGCATATGAAAAGGGGAATCTCTCACAGGTTTTCAATAAGCATGGCTACTAAGGTCCAGGAGGCTACATTATCTATAGACACAGGTGTCAGGTTGCATATCCATAGGTGTTACTTTGCTGGATGGCGGATATAGGGCCCTAGGATGGAAGCAGGACCAGTGGTCCTAGCTGGCATTTAACACAGTGCCTGGCACATGCTAGGTACTTACTAAATATTTGTTGACTGACTTATTAGTCTGGAGGGGAAGAACTGCAGTTTCTTGGACTTTTAAACCTACTTGTCTGTTGGTGGCAGTTGGTCAGCAGTTGGTGGTAGAAAGTATGATAGACCCTTTCTTCATAGGAGATGCTTCTTTTGAAGTTGGCTTCAGAGGCCAGGTTGGAAGCAAGCTCAATGACATGGGAGACTTTGTTATTCTTAGGGCTCCTGGTCTCATGGTCTTTATCTGTCTCTTCATTAGCATCTGAGGGAAGTAGTGATCTAGGTAGTGGCAATGGTTTGACTCATCTGACAATGCCATCTTCTGGTATTTTTTGCCTCAGGGTGCCTTGCTATACCAGCTATACCAGATCCTTTCTCCATCATTGACACTAACAGAAGTTGTTTATTTTTATATATTTTGTATATTCTTATAAATGTACATATTGTCTTGTCTTATTAGAATATAAGCACCTTGGAGTCGGAGACTATTACTTTTTGTCTTTGCATCTCCATTACTTAACATAGTGTCTAATACCTGATATGTGATCAATAAATGCTTATTGGTTGATTGATTGGTTGGTTGGTTGAGGTATCTACAGAGTGAAGGCCTACCTACTTCACCATGACTGAAGGTAGCAGAGGTACTTGCAAACAATATCAGTACATTACTTCAGAAAAGGCAGTAATTGATGAGTAGAGGATTTGGAGGTCAGAGTTGGATACCATAGAGATAATGGTGACCAATGGGTCAGCTGGTAAGGCTGAGTGGTATTACAGAACAAAAAATGGATTTGAAGGAATGGGAGATGCATAAGTAGCATGCCAGCTCCTTTTATCATGCCAACTACGTTTTATCCTTGGGTAAGCCCATTTGCTATTCTGGCTTCAATTTTTCTCCCCTGTAAAATGAAGGGGTTGCACCAACTGATCTCTTAATTGCCAGGTTTCTTCTGAATCCTTATCCTCTTTGATCTGTTTGTAGCATTTAACACTGTTGACCATCCTCTCCTTCAGGATACCCTCTCCTTTAGGGTTTTGTTGCACTGCTCTCTCCCCATTCTCCTCCTACTTGTCTGACCACTCTTTTCATTTATCAATCATATCTTGCCCACTGGTTGTGGGTATATCATAAGACTCTGGCCTAGGACCTCTTGTCTTTTCATCAGCTCCAATTGATTGAATTATCATGTCTGTGCCAATAATTCCCAGAGCTATATATCCATCTCTAGTCTCTGTCTTCCAAGCTTCCCTATTTCTATCAAAAATAACCCCAATTTGTCCAATAAACCATATTCAAAATCTAGAAGTCATGCTTGATTCCTCATGCTCACTTACCCTATGTGTGCAGCAAGTTACCAAATCTTGAAGTTTATCTCAATAACATGTCTCAAATCTGTTCCATTCTCTCTGTCCACATAGTCTCCATTCTAGTGATATCCAAACTATCACAGAAGTCTCCTTTTTGGTCTCCCAGGATCAAATCTCTTAGCATTCCAATCCATCCTGCACATAGTCATCGATTCAATAAACTTCAGTGTCTCTCTAGTACCACAGAGATCTGTTTGGCATTTAAAGCTTTTCACCTGTCCTCTTTCTACATTTCCATTCCTCTTATATATTATTTCCCTCTGTGTACTCTATGATTCAGCCATATTAACCAAAAGTACTTGCTATTTTTGATCACACAGCACTCCACCTCCCAGTTTCCATGACTATACACTTCCTGTTCCTCAAATGTGGAATGTTCTTCCTCACATCTTCCCATCTCCAGAGATGTGCTGGTAAATGTTTAACAACCAGGTCTCTTGTGGGGGGGGAGGGGGAAGTATGTATGCTGGACATGCAATTTTAATCTACATTATTAACATTTTCCATCACTTTCTTAAGTTTAGAAAATCAACAAACAGTAAATAAAGCTCTGATTTGTAGCTTTTGTCAATTTCTAAGGTGTAAGTGTTTCAACACTAACCACTTACCAATCAGATCGCAAGAGGTGATTCAATCTAGCTCTAGCACAGTCCTTCCTCCTTCTTTTGGAAACTCTAATTTTCTTCAACAGTCGGTTCATGCATGACTTTCTACATGAAACTTTTTCTGATTACTCCCAGCTACTAGGACACCTTCTCCCCAAACTACATTGCATTCATTATCATTACATTATGTTATGTTCTGTTTATACTTACATATGCAACTTTTAGAATGCAAGCTCCTTGAGAACGAAGACTGATTCTCTTTTATCTTTGTATCCACAGTACCTGTCTAGCCCATTGCCTGGTGCATCACTGGTGTGTGATAAATTCATGTTGATTAATTAATTGACTAATATCTAATCTACTTTCTATCTCTAAATTTGATGATACAAAAGGACCCTATGTATGGCCCTCATGGGAAATCCTCTTAGATATTGAATGGCATCATTTTGGGCCCACCAAGAAAAGCAAGCTAGAAAAGTGCCCTCCCCCATTCCCTAGCCCCAAGTTGAATTGGTTTTTAGATGCATTATATTTATTTTTAAGGTTTGGGACATGATACTTGTCCTTTCACTATACAGACCATTAAGAAATTCACTTGTATGGTACACATATGTGTGATCACAAAAAAAAATGTGATTCAAATGTATATCAAAGTCACTGAAAAAGTGAAGTCATTTTAATGTCTAAGAAAAAAAATAATAAAGTCAGAAGGAATGCACGGGTATGAGAGCGGTTACTAAGGTGCTATATTTTTTCATCATTGGTGCTGCTCTTAACAATAATCTTAGTTCTACATAACTTAAGCTATTCTTCTCAGGACCATTCTGTTACCTGAAATTAAGGTAAAAATATTCCTCCCCATCTTTATATGGGTTCAAAAATTCTTGTGCTCCATTTGCCAGAGCCTTCTGTGCTCAGAAGCATGCCCTCGGGCAAGAGAAAATTCCAACCTATAACCACTGCAAGGAATCTGAGGCCCTGCACTAATCTCCCTGGCAATGAGCTGTTGCAGCAAATTCTTTCCCAGGTTAGTAAGAAGGCCTCAGGCCTCTGGGGAACAGGTGCTCACTTGACCTAAGTGTCATGTGCATCCATCTAATATATCACATTTGCCTAAGGGAAATACAGCCTCTTTCAGCCCATAGAAAAGAAGCAACTACAAGGGAAGTCTAGCAAGCTCCCTCCCGGAGAGAGCAGTCAGAGTCTTTCTCCTCTTCCAGGACACATGGAGAGGCTGTGACCTCCATTTAGTTAGAAAAGGACTACTTTGTGATATGGTACCTCATCTCAATCCTAAGTACAGACTATATTTGGAAGATGCCTTTATTCAGAAAACTGTGAATTCAATTCTTTGTGTGATAACTGAAGACCCTGCCTGGCCTCAAGGCTCTGAAGAGGGACAAAGGCAAGACACAGCTAAAACAAAGTTAGTTTAGATGGAAAAAGAACTGGTCCAGTCCCAGTTTGATCACTAACTAGATATGTGATCTTAGGCAAGTCACTGGCTCTGTGAGCCTTAGCTTTTCCACCTGTAAAATAAGAGGTCATCACTAGATGACCCCTGCAGCCTCTTCAAGATCTAACACTCTATGGTCCATGTTCTAGCAGTCTATGGTCTATGTTCCAAAGTCTTCTTTTTTAAAAAAACATGCAAGTGCCTCTGGGAGGATTAATGCACTGAAGTGTTATTAGTCAAGTACACATTAGTGTGAATCAACTTAGTTCATCATAAACTTGAAGAAATTAGAGTTTTGATGAGGGATGAAGTAGGTATTTTATTTTATTTTATGTTACCTTTACAGAAGGATATTTAGAGATATAGTAATAAGAAAAGTCTAAGCACCTCCTCCCCGTGGTCAAGGTGAGGGGATGTACTCTTTCCAATATTACTTCAGTCTCTTTGGAAAGTGGGTTCAAGCTTAAAGTAAGCCCCAAATTCACCTCCAAAAGCAGCATAGCTGGTAGATGAATGTGTCCGAAACTCAGCTACTGCCGGACTGGCTTGGACAGCCACTTCAGAACTTCTTTCATCACTGGCAAATCTTGACATGGACTCCAGTTCCTAGACTTATAGTGGCTTCTGATTTTTCAAAGGTTTTAGTTATCATCAATCTCCTTCACTTACAAGCAGGAAAATCATAGATACAACAGAGACAGGAGCAACAAAAGAGCCAATCACTCTCAACTTCTTGCTCCTAAAAGTAAGAAAGGGCCTAAGGACCCTTTACCATACAGAGGCCTCCTACAGCTCATTCTCCTTTCTTGAATGCCTGCCAGATAGGAAAGAGGAAGGGAAGGAAATTTTTGGAGATGGGGCAGAGAGGAACCTTAAATATAAAAAAAGGAGGATACAAAGTTTATAATTTCACTATTTTGTTTAAAAAAACTCCACCTACTCCTAGATCCCAGCTTTGTCCTAAATAATCAAAATTTAAACTCTTAAGCACCCTATCTAAGTGACCCTTGCAGGCAACTGAGGGAGATAATGAGAAGGAGGGGGTTTTCACTAGCAACCACTTGTCACAAGCCTGGATCATTGTCAGCGTAGCAAATAATGACAGCTCTCACACTGCTTGGGTTCTGTTTATGAAATTATCAATTGATTGGTGATTTCCACATCTAATAAAGGCTTTGAAAATAAATGGTGTAGAAAACACTGCAATTAAACAAAGTGGAAGCAAAAATAATTACAAATGAACAATGCTTCAAAGGTTTCATAGGCGTTCAGGTTACTTGAGTATGTAGGTTTGTGAGGGGGGAGCAATGTGTGGGCTAGGGTATATACTATGGGGAATATTTATGTGTATAATGGAGAGACTGTGTGTGTGTGTGTATGTATGTGTATGTATATGAATCTGTGTGTTTCTTTAACGGATTATATGTGGGGTATGATTGTATCTGTGTTGGTAAAGGATTGTGTATGTATCAAGAGCTGTCTTTATGTGTCGGTGAGATAAGGGGAGGAGTATGGGATGTTATATGTGTGTTTTTCAGAGAGTAGGGGATCCTCACCTTTTCCCTATATCCCTGATTTTCAATCGTCACTCCTACCCATTCTCTCTCCCTCTCCCTCTCTCTCTCTCTCTCTCTCTCTCTCTCTCTCTTCCCCCCCACTTCCTAATCCCACCCTCCTTTCTCTGTGTGTCTCTTTGTATGTGGCTCTGTATCTCTTTGCCTTTCTCTATGTCTCTGTCTCTGTCTCTGTCTCTCTCACCTATCCCACCCTCCTTTTATTTCTCCCTCCTTTTATTCCTCCCCTTCCTATTTCTCTTTTTCTATCACATTTTATCTCTGCATTCTCACTGCTGCTAGAGGAGCAGAAATTCCTTTCTCTCCTTGAAAAGCCATGACCTCCATGGTAACCACCTCCTGTCTTGGAAACTCTTCCTGAAACTCAGCTAGGTGACAACCTAGTCATTTTCTAAGACAATAGCTTTCTTAAAGGGGGTAGATTTGGTGGTGGTGGTAAGGGGGATTCTGCTAGGAATGCTGTTATTTGGAACTTGTTGACAATTGTTCTCTGATAACCTTAATCACCATTCCCTTCCAGGTCCATTTACTCCAAGAGCAGCAGCAGCAGCAGCAGCAGCAATAACTGACATCACTATAATGATTTATGCTTTACAAAGTACTTTATCTACATTATCTCATTTAATTTTCAAATTAGGCCTAGGATTGACATGCTGTCTGTATTCTGATTTTATGGATGAGAAAACTGAGGATTAACAAAGTAAAATGACTTGCCCAGGTCATACAGCTTGGTTAATTTCTGAGGCAAGATCAAACCCAAGACTTCTCAACCCCCAGTCCAGCACTTTATCCACTTCATCCTGATTACCCTCAAGAAGAATTCCTTGACTAACTTTACCCTGGTTGAATATACCTCAGTTCCTAGCCGGAAAATAGAATTTTACTGCATTTATCTTTTCATCAGAGTCATCGTGGCGTAATGGAAAACCTACCACTAACTTTCCATGTGATCTTTGGCAAATGATGGCCTGTCTCAGAACTCATTTTCCTCATCTATTAAAATATGGGATTGACTGGATCATTTCTAAAGATCCTTCTATTTTTTTCAGTTTTCATCTTGCTGCAATATTCCACCTTATAAGCTTCCTTTCAACTTTCATAGATAGAAAGATAAAGAATTTATTACACACTTTATGCCAGACACTGTGCTAAATGCTGGGAATACAAATATGAACAAACAAGATGATCTCTGACCTCAAGAAGTTCATGTTCTAATGGAGGAGATGATAAATAAAGGGGAGGTAGAAAGGTTCAGGTCGAGGAAGGTGGAAGGGGCAGTATAGCATGGAGATGGCAGGGAAGTGAATCATAGGCCTGAATTCAGGCATATGGTCAGGTGAAAGCCGATCAGAGACTAGGGTAATTCTGGGAGGAGATATACAGCAGAGGTATCAAACACAAGGTCCAGGAGCTGCATGCAGCCCACAATACCAAGTCTGGCATGAACCAGATTACAAAGAAATTGGGAAATATTTAACAAAATAAATAAAATATAATAAAACAGACAATATTATATTTTAAAACTAAATCAGTATGTGGCCCTCAGACATGCTAATTTATGGATTAGTGGCTCCCTTTTCTATTTGAGTTTGATACCATTGGTGTAAAGGATGGCCTGAGAGGAGGAAAAATGGTGTGGAGATAGCCAGGAATAATATTCTATGTTATTTCTTCTATTTCTACAATTCTAAATTCTCTGTTCTAATATTTCTTATTCCAAGATTCTTTCCTCTTCTATGTAGAATGTTAGCTATTGAAGCCAGGGGCTCTTTGTAGATTTTGTTTTTGGAGACACAGCACTTAACATAATGCCTTTTATACAGCTTAGTAAATACTTATTGAATGGAATTGCGTTCTATTAAGATCTAATGTTACTAATTATATTCTTTTATTGTTTTCGGTTTGACTTGTTTCTGTTAGTCTGTAAGCTCTGTGAAAAAGGAGGTATATGTTATTTTTTATATCACCATAATATATAACATAGGACCTTGAACACATTGTATATCAATAAATGCTGAATGAATGAATGAATGGGTAGATGGATGGATGAATGGATGGATGGATTAGAATACTCTCTCTTCCCATACATGAACCATGCATCATCTTACCTTTCTGATGGTTGTGCTCACAGGAGTACACACAGGAGTTCCCTGGTGAAGCCTTCTCCAGGTTTCCTGTTCACCTAAACCAACCCCTCATCAAAGCTGATGCTATGTCATTAAAGGAGTGTCTCTAACAATCTCTATTATTTCCTGACTTCTACCTTCCTGGGCTACTCTCCTCTGTTTCTCTGGTTCTAACCTTAATTGTTTGACTTCTGTTTATATCACTCACCTGAAAAGTATGTCATTAAGAGAGAAATGGTTACACATGCAAATATAAACATATCCACATGGACCAAAACACATGAAATAAATGCCAACTATTATTGTTATTATGTACAGGCACAAATGTCCACAGATGCCCTCCCACACACACATATCAATATATCAGAGTCAATGATTTGAGATTCTTAAAACTAAGGCATCTCAAATTTTTTCTTTTTATTATCTTAGATTGTTACATGATACTTAGATAGGTTAAGTGACTTGCCCAAGGTAATATAAAGGTGGGATGGCATGGTACACTACAGAAAAAAATCACTGTATTTTGAGTAAGAAGGCAGAGGTCCAAATCCTTCCTCTGACTTTTATTTCCCATATGACTTTGAACAAGTCACTTATTCTCTCTGGGACCCAGGATCCTCATCTATAAAATTAGGAGTAGGGAGGGCAGAGAAGATGACTGTTAAAGTCACTTCCAACTCTAAATCTAGAAATCTATAACTCCAGTTCTTTTTGACTCCAGTTGCAGTATTTTTCCATTATGCCATACTTCCTCACAAGCACATGCACTAACCAACCCAAGACATCAGAGGTACGTGCTTATAACCCAGCCCCTCAACATGCTGCCCTCCTTCATATGTGGACATACTTGCTATACATAGTAATAATTAATACTCAGTTTCTCAACAATGCTACCATATTCACAACCCCTTCACATTTCCCCAACCAACCAATCAATCGTGAAATCAAAGAGCATTTTTAAATACTTACTATGGGACTGATTCTAGTGATACAAAGAAAAAATAAAGGTAATTTCCCTATAAAACATACATGTTCCATATGTACACACATACTCATCCTCCACGTACAGACTGACAAATATCTCATGGTCCTTCATCCATGTCACATTCACTGATAGCAAGTGACCCTCAAGATTCTGTTCTGGTCCTGCTTCTCTTTTCCCTCTATACTATCTAACACTTGGTGATTTCATAAGCTCCCACTGATTCAATTACGATCTCTATACAGATTATTTCCACATCTACATATCCAGGCCTAGACTCTCTCTTGAGCTACATTCATATACCACCAACTCCCTTTTGCATGTCTTGAATTGGGTATCCTATATAGGCATCTCAAACACAACATGTCCAAAACAAATTTCATTATATAAAGTCTTTCCAAAATGTTCCCCTCTTCCAAATATCTCTATTGCTTTTGAGGTCACTACCATGCTCCTCTGACTTCAGTGTCATGCTCAACTCATTCATTTAACCACCTTTCCAATCCATTGCTAAAACTTGAAATTTGTACCTTCACATCTCTATCACACATCCCCTTCCCTCCACTCACAAAGCCCTCATGCTGCTACAGACCCTAATCTTCTCTTTCCTGGACTATTGTAATAGCCTTCTTACATGTCTCCCCACCTTAAGTCTCCTTCCACTTCAGCCCATCCTCCGCATATCTGCCAAAGCAATTTTCCTAAAGTTCAAATCTAATTGTGTTGCTCTCCTACTCAATAAACTCTAGTAGCTCCCTACTATCTCAAAGATAAAATATATAATCCTCTATTTGACATTGAAGGAATTCCATTACCTTGCCCCTTACTAGCCTTTCAGTCTTATAACTTTACTCCCTTCCATTCACTCTAAACTGCCCTTTTTGCTATTCCTTATAAAGATCTCTTTGCCCAGCTCTGTGCCTTTTCACTTATTTTCCCTCATGCCTGAAACTTTCCCTCCTCCTCACCTCCATGTGGAGGAAAAGCCATGTCTTGACTTTTCAGGATTCCTTCAAGACTCACCTCATATCTTAGCTTCAGCAGGTGTCTTTGTCAGTTCTCCCTCCTGTCATCTACTTCTTGTTCTTTCCCTCTGAGATTATCTTTTATTTACACTTTAAATATCTTGAAGGTGCATTTTAATTTTTGCATATTTTCACCTTTATTTAGAACATGAGCTCCTTGAGAGGGGGGGTAGGAAACTATGTTTTACTACTCTTTGTATTTCCAATGATTAGGACAATGACTAGCCCATAATAAGCACTTAATAAATGCTGGTTGATTGACCTCACAAAATTTGACATTTACTTATACACACATACATACACATAGAAACATACATACACACATAAAGACATGTACATACACACACACGTACATATATATTTAATATGTATGTGTATGTATATATATACCCTTTCAGCATAAACAATAGACTCCAATCCATATCCATGTGTATAAACCCCTTCCTCATACACAGGTATCATGTATATGTACAAGTTCATACGCATGAAGGAAGAAAAAACAATTAAATGCATAAATAAACAAACGAAAAATCATTTATCAAGTCAAACACAGTGCTAAATTCTGGGAATACAAATTCAAAGGAATATTTCCTCCCCTAAAGGAATTTACATTCTAATGGAAAGAGACAGCATATATAAGAGAATAATGCCCAGAAAAATGGTATTTTGCTTTAGAAAGTTACCTGAATGGTGAACAAAGTCATAGAAGGGTTGGACTGATACAATTGTTCCAGTAATGATGGCCATACAAGTTTGAATATGGTTACAGAATGAGAAAAAGTATGGGGGAAGGGAAGTCTCAAACAGAATATGTTCAGTGGAAAGTCTATGACCACAAAGCCTGACTAAAGATGTCTGGACATAGTGGCAAGCATGAAGCACTCATTTGTCAGGACATTAGAGACTCAGGTTGAGAATTCTAGAGATGTTAATCCTTCAGGGCATGGTCTTTGGTACCAACAGCAAGACGATTGATGAGGAGGTGGCCTGGGAGTAATGAATCATTTCATGCATAGATAGTCCTCTCCCCGCAACCCCTCACACATGCCCACCCCCACCCCCAAATACACCAGTATGTGCCTATACCCCTACTTCAAAGAAGAAAAGAGAAGGGAATATGTAGTGAGCTTGTCTCCATAAATGTGACACAATCCAAGTGGCAAGAGACCAGACAATAGGATCTAGATCAAATGCCCAAACCCTGGGACACCAGCAGCAGTTCCACAATTCCTGCTTTGACACAAATCTTTAAATTAAAAAAAAAACTACAGAAGATGACTTTAGTCAATAGTATGCCTGGGTGTGAAGAGGAGGAGGTCTGAGAGGCCATTGAGAACTGAACATTTTGGTCTCTGTTGGGAATATGGCTGAATTCTTCAACTCTTTTGGACAATTCAACCTATGTGTGTCCCCATGGAATGACTGAATTAAGTAACACCAAGATCAGGTGTAACATTTTTTTAAATTAATGTTACCTCAGCAGAACCTGCACACGTAGAAAACTATATATGTGATAAAATATTACAATCCTCTATAAATTCATTCAAACATCTGATTTCCAAACCATGATAGAGAGGAAGCACCTGTTAAGTTGAAGGTGAAAACTAAGGGGAAGATGTTTGGAGGAAAGAGAGATAACATCAGACTGTAGAATTAGAGGACCTTGGTTTGAATCTTGTCTCTGCTGCAAACTATTGTGACCTTGATCATTGAATCAGTTAATCAAAAAGCATTTGTTACTGCATTTTTATGTGCCAGGCCCTGTACTCAGTCCTGGGCAAACAAAGACAAAAATGAAAGATGCCTTCAAGGAGCTTGCCATCTACTCTTCTACTAAAGGACTCAACATGTATACACACATATGTATCTAACAATACACAAAATAAATTCAAGGTAAGTTTGTTTGTGATGGCATTAGAAGCTAGAAAGAATTACTGAAGGGTTAATCGTGTAATAGGTGGCTTTTAAGCTGAGTTTTGGAGAAGATAAGAGGTGAGGAGTGAATAACTCATGCAGAGGGGAGATGAAGTGTCATGTATGAGGAACAGCAAGTCCCATATGGCTGGGTCACAGAGCGTGGGAAGGGGAGTCATGTATAACAAAGTTAAAGAGATAGGTTGGAGCCAGGATATAAAAGCTTGAAAAACCAGACAGAGGAGTTTATATTTGATCCTAAAAGCAATAGGGGGACTTTGGAATTTACTGAATAGGGCAGTGATATGGTGAGACCTTCTCTTTAAAGAAGCCAATTTAGCAAATGGATGGAGGATGGATTGAAGTGGGGAGAGAGTTGAATAAGGAAGACCAATTAAAAGGCTTATTTTAATTGTCCAAGAAAGAGGGGATGAGGCCATGAACTAGGGTGGTAGCTATATGAGTAGAAAGAAAGGAATGGATGTGAGAGATAAATCACTTCATTTACATGTGTTTATTAAGCATCTATCAAGTGCTAGGCGCTAAGGAAACAAATATAATAAAAGACCCAATCTCTCCTCACAAGGAACTTAACAAGGAAAAGTACATAAAACAAGGACATATGCAAGTATCTGCTGAATATAGAGACAGAAAGACAGAGAGACAGAGAGACAGAGACAGACACAGAGAGAACAAATACAAAATTCTATATATGGAAGTTTGGGGGGAGGGCATTAGCAGTTCAGAGGATTAGGAATCGCTTCATCTACATGGGGGTGCTTAAGTTTCCTCTTGAGGGAAGGGACTGATTCTCTGAGGTACAGGACAGAATGGGGACTAGCCATTGCAAAGACTCAGAGATAGTAAATGAACCAGCCATAAGGCCAGGTTGGCTAGATCACAGAGTGTTATAAGGGGAGTAATATCCAATGAGGCTGGAAAGATAACTTAAGGCAAGTTTGTGAAAGGTTTAAAAAGCTAAAACATAGAGCCTATATTGTATCCCAGAGGCAATAGGAGTACAATGAAGTTTGTTGAATGGTGGGGTGGGGAGAGTGACGTCTGCCCTTAAGGAATATAACTTTGTCAGCCTTGTGGAGGTTAGAGTGAAACAGGAAGACACAAGGCAGGGAGACCAGTTGGAAGGGTATTTCAATGCTATACATGAGAGGTGACGGGGAACTGAACTAAGAATTATGTGTGTACAGGGTAGAGGTCAAATTGAGAGATGTAGAAATGAGAAGATTTGTCAAATGATTACATATGTGGTCTGAAGAGTGAGAGGTGAAAAATAACGCCAAGGATCCAAATCTAGGAGACTGAAAGAATTGTGGTACAATCAAAGGAAACAGGGGAGTTTGGAAGAGGAGTGATTTGGGGAGGATGGCAAATGTGAGTTCTGTTTTGGAAAGAATGAGTTTGAGATTTCTCTGGCATATTTATTTTCAAATGTCTTTTAGGCAAGTGGTGATGAGAGGCCAAAAGTCAGGCAGGAGACTGAATCTGGATGCAGAGATCTGAAAGTCATCAGAACACAGATAATAATTAATGGGAGATGATAAAGTATGTGTGTATGTGTGTGTGTATGTGAGAGAGAGAAATGCACAATTTGATAAATTGTTTTATATGTGAGGTGATGGAGAGTTAAGATTTAAAAATAATCATAAGCTTGAAACCCTATATGACTAGGAGGATGGTGATACCCTTGATAGAATAGACAAGTTCATATAAGGGGTAGGGTGGAAGAAATGCTGGTGAGTTTTGTTTGGACATGCTGATTTTGAGAGGCCTATGAGATATCCAGTTTTAAATGGCCAATAGGCTATTGGAGACTAGAATTCAGGAGAGAGACTAGGACTAATTATCTAACTCTGGGAATAAACTACATAAGAATGATAATTAAACTCATGGGAACTAATGAAATTCCCAAGTGAGAGATTGAAGAAGAAAGGAGTCTGGGACAATTACAGATGATCAAGTCACTCCGTGTACCTGAGTTTCCTAAAATGAGAGAGTTAGACTAGATATAGGAAGGATTTTTCTAAAGAAAGATTGGAATAAGGAACTATCTATCCAGATGTCCATAGGTATCTTTCTGCAAAGGGATTGTGACTTTTTTCACCAACTGTCGAAACTGATACAGTAGAAATTCCCATAGCTAGGATGGACTCCTTGCATATATTTTTCTGCCTTGATGATTCTGGTTCCCCTGCTTAAAAGAATTTCCTCCCAATACCTCTCTATTAATATAAGTTTGCCTTCAAATTTACCTATTATGTTTAGAGATATCAACATTGGCTAGCAGAGTTTCAGACAGTTTCCATATTAGTGATATATAGTCAGTGTGCTGTCTCAAAAAAGCCTCATCATCAAAGACTCAGCACTTCTGAAATGCTGACCCCCCCCCAACCCCACTCTAGTCACTGGGGAAGGGCCAAGTAAAGGCATATGAGTACACAGACACCCAGAGGGAGGAAAAAAAAGCAGACAAAATAATCAATCCTTTTGACCACCTGCCAAAGGTCAGAATTCTGGGAGAGATGGATAAAAAGGAAGTCACATCAGAAAAGGCTCCTGAAGATTCCAATGAAGTTAGCCTTACCATTCATGTGGCTCACAGGCTTATGAACCTGATTGTGAATTAGTCCACAAAAACCTGTCCACAGGCTCCTTAATAGAGTCCAGTCTTATAACTGATAATAATTAAGCAAAAATGGCATTTATATTGCATCTACTAAGTGTCAGGCACTTTGCTGTTTTACAAATATCACCTTATTTGATCCTTGCAACAACCCTGGAAGGATTAATTATTATCCCCATTTTACAGTTGAGTAAGTAAGGCAATCAGAGCTGAAGTGACTTACCCAAGGTCGGACAACTAGTAAGTGTCTGCAGCTTGATTTGAAGTCAGTTCTTTCTGACTCCATGCCCAATGTTCTATCCATTGCCCTACAAAACTGCAAAACTACTGGCAAGAGACGTTGATCTTTCCTCTCCTTCAATCACTGTCTGACACATTCTAACATAATAGTCTCACATTGAAGCCCAGTTGGGTCCAGCTTTGCTGGCCATGGTTCTGACACCATATCTTCCATGTAGCTCATCCAGTGAGTTCTTCCTTCTTTTAACTCCTACAATATTGTTTGTCCAGGAAAATATAGCCTACATTCCTGGTATCTAGAAAGGTACTATTTCATTAATTTTGCTAAAGAGGCAATTCACTTCACTTAATAAATATTTGTTTAGCCAAGTTGAGTCTCTATCACCTATTGAACGCTTAGCTTTTACTCTGGTATTATTAATTCTATTTTCATGTGTGTCAATCCTGTCTCTTTAAGCAGAATATGAGTTCTCTCAATTTACAAATGAGATTGAATCTTTAAAAGAAGCAAAAGGGATCACTCCTCATTCCCTTGAAATCTACTGGGGAGGTGGTCATACATTCCATTTCTGAGTAGCTCTTCTCTGAGTTCGACTCAAGTGTTAGTCCTCAAGAGAACTGAGAAAGAATTTCAGCTTCCATCATGCTCTCCAAAGTATTATCTTAATTAAGATTAATCTCTTTAAGAATTTTCTATGGATGACTGTCAAGCCATAATGATAAGCATATTCCTTTAATGCAGAGAATACGATCACTTTTCCCTTCTGTTACTGAGGAATGGCCTGGACAAATCAAGGCTCTGTATTTTAATGCTTTCAGTTTATATTTAAAGACTGTTCTTTTAATATTTACTCCAGGAAATACATTGGTGGGGGAAGGAGAAGAAGAGTAGGGAGTAGTTAATGACTAGTTATTCCCTATCAATTGTCTTGAAATGTGGGGTCTATGGTTCCATCCAAGTCTTCAAGCTGTGGTTGTTTTATACTGATGTGAGTACTTTGAGTTTTATCTTGGGGGAGAGGTTCCACACAAACTCATTAAAATTTATCTCTACCCAGATGCTTCTAAGAGTCCTTAAAAATAACATGAGAACGTGCCCCTGGAACACAGACAATGATTACTATTTAAACTGTTCAGTAAATGTGTTTGGGGGTACAGAGGGGCACAGTTGGAATTCATTGTGACAAAATCAGGCTCTATCTTCTGAAAATGATGTGAGAAATGTTTACATATCTGAGAAAAGTGAAGCTTCTGTGACCTTCATTCCATTTAAAGAAGCAGAGATAAAAGAATCTGTGAAAGAGCGCCAGATCAGGAACAAGGAGTCCCTGGATTTGAATCCTAGCTTTTCCAGAATGACCTTGGCTAATTTATTTCTCTACTGGAAGACTGTTTCTTTGTCTAAAAAGAGATTCTGATGCTCAGAAACATTGCTAACTTTTTCAAGATCCCCTAGTAGTCAAGTGAGGATTTGAATTCAGGTCCCCTTTCCCCAAGGTGGGCATTCTTTCAACTACACAATTTGGAGGAAGTCAAGGCCAAGAGAGAAGTCCTCACCCAAGATCACACAGCAAATCAATGACAAATTCAGGACTGGAACCCAGGTCCCTTGGCTCATGAAACAATGTTCTTTTTACCTTTTTTAAAGTAAACTGGCATAAGGAGCAACTAAGTGGTACAGTGGATAGAGCACCAACCCTGGAGTCCAAGAGGATCTGAGCTCAAATTTGGCCTCAAACACTTGATTCTTACTAGCTGTGTGGCCCTGGGCAAGTCACTTAACCCCAATTGCCTTGCAAATAAATAAATTTTAAAAGTTTTTTTTAAAAAAAGTAAATTGGCATAATGTAAAGAATCCTCGATTTTGTATCACAGGAGCTAAGTTTGAATCTCGGTTAAGCGTAAAAGTTTTGTGACCTTGAGCAAATCATTCAACCAAAGTGTCTCAATTTCCTTGTTTGTAAAATGAAGGCATGGATTGAGTGATCACCAAGGTCTCTTATAACTCTAAGTCTTTTATCTAGGTGATAGCCCCAGGCCCTAGACTACTCTGTACCTTCTTGGAATGATAGAAGTTAGATCATGAGAAATTGAATATTTGAATACAAAATGTACAATTTTGGATGAAAGGGCATAAGAAATCATTTAGTACAATCTTCTAAATCTATGGAAGGAGAAACTAAGGCCCACAGAGGTTAGTCTTAACTAAGTTCATAAAGTGAGTCAATGGAAAAAGTGAGACTAGAACTTAGGTCTTCTGAGCCTATCAAATGCTATAATTATAAGATATCATTTTCGGGATCCTTCCAATTGTCTCTGTCTCTTTGTCTCTCTGTCTCTCTGTCTCTGTCTCTCTCTCTCTCTCTTTCTCTCTGTCTCTGTCTCTCTCTCTCTGTCTCTCTCTCTCTCCATTTTGGTTCATCTTATTTGTCTATTATATATAATATGTGTGTGTATGTAGCTTCTACATCATGAGCAAGGAACATCCCATGGAGAAACTGTGAACAAGTCCAATGTGTCTTATCTTCAATGTTCTACCAAAGTTATCTGCAATTCCCACTTTTCTTAAACCCACCCTCCAGGTGCCCAGTGATTATTTCCAAACAGGCATTTCTTTTCTCATCCACTACCAACTGCTTTCCATGGAGCAAAGACAAAGGACCTAGAAAATTTTGGTTTAGTTGGGTTCCTTGTGAATTAACCTGTTTGACAGGAACGTAAGGTGTCTATAGGAAAGTAGTGGGAAATAAGGCTGCAAAGACAGGCTAGGCACAGGTGATACAGGGCCTTAAATGCAAAAGAGAGGAGGCAGGCATTTATCCTAAAGGCAGTTGGGAGCCTCTGAAGGGCTCTGCACAGGGCAGTGACATGATCAGAGATATGCATTAGGAAGATTAATTTGGCATTGGTGTACACTTATAGTGGGGACCATAATTTTTCCTTCTCTTGTGTAATTCACAAGAACTAAGTGAACCTAGAAAATAGCCAGTAAACAGTATAATTATAAGATTTTCTAGCAAAACATAATTATGTTAGACATCACTTAGCTCAACCCCTCATTCTATTAATAAAGAAATTAAGGCCCGGAGAGGGGAAAATGTGTTTCCTAAGGCCACACAGGTAAAAATGAGTTGAGCCCAGGTCCTCTCCTTCTAAATCCAGGGCTCTTCCCCTCATACCATGTTGCCTCTTATTAAATGATTAACTCTAGCCCCACATCCACAAATTACTAACTGTGAGACCTTGAACAAGTCACTTCCTTACTTTGGGACTCAACCTCCCCTTTAGTAAAATGAGGCAGTTGGACTCAATGATCTTTAAAGAACCTTCCAGATCTAAATCCTATGATCCTATGGTTGATTCTGAGAAGGATATGTAGACTCCTCAGGCCCAGAAGTCCAGTTATTAGGGAATACTGATAATTGCAGCATGGGTGAGCTTTCGAGATATATAGGAAGTCTTCTTTCTGAGGCTACTAAATTGCCAACTATGAATCCAAGTGCCTTTCACTTCATGAGTCACCCTCACTGGCTGTATAGATCCCACACTGCTTTGCCAGCCAGGTCCTGATAATCACATGGAAATGTAGACACATAAATAAACATGACTTCCTTTACCTTAACACCACCTGGGCTACCTTAGCAAACAGCCCATGTTAGCTTGGAGACTATTAATTGCAGCATATGGAGAACTCCTTGTGTTGTGAATGAATTAATGTGCTTGGAGGGGCTGCATCTCTGACTTTTCATGTTGTATAAATTTGTAACCTGTAAGACTGAATTTCCATAAGTTTTGAAATTCAGTGTGTACCGTACTACTTGGAGTTGCATCAGGATAAAAAGAGCTTTAGAAATGTAAGATGTTATTATTGTATTTGCCTGTGCAAGAGAAAATAGTCAACGAAAGACAAATGGGGGTAGAAGAGAGATCCAATATAGATGAATCCTCCCATACTCTCTGAAACCCAGAAAAAAAAATGATAGCCCAGTTTAAGAATAAACCTTATCAAAGACTGAATGCTACAATCAGTCTTCTGTGTGAGGAGAGTTGCTGTGTGTGTATCTGTGTGTGCGTGTGTGTGTGTGTGTGTGTGTGGTTTTTCTGAATACCACAGAAGAGAATTAAACCCACTAAAGGAAGAAAAGGACTCATTACAAGGAGTTATGACAAATCCGTTATCTGACATTTCAAGAATACGCCTGTTAAAATAAACCTGTTAGATAAATCTGCTGAGACACTAATTAGGTCAGCATCATACCTCACTCTGGTCTCCTTTCCCTTCAGCCAGTCTTTAATGATGGGATTAGCTCAGGTATGCAATAAAAGAGAAGTTTAAAAAGATCTACCCACTAGCAGGGTCTTCAAATATAACCTCCTTAAAACTCAAAGTCTAGTGGGAAGCAGGCTTGTACTTACATATTCATCCATCCATCCATTCATTCATTCATACAAACATTAACTTCATAATGAGTCCCTTTTATTCATTTAGATTCCTCCATTTATTTATAACAGCCATTTATGGTTAAATGAGTTGATTGGTTGTTCAAATGCTGCTCAAGCAGTCAGTCCATTGGGTGGATTCCTTGAAAGAACTGATAAGTCTGATGAAATAAAGAATTGGTCAGACAGATTGCTTTCCATAAGTGACTGGTTAATATAATGAAAATAGTCTTTTTCCTAGCTTTAAAGTTCTCCTAGTGAACCTCAGTTTAAAAATCCATCAATACTGAATATCCCTACAATTTTTGTCTTAATAAAACTAACTTTATCAAAGTTAAAAGTAAAGTGTTTAAAAAGAGTGTGTTAGATCATGTAATGACTAAGGTTATGTCTTGCCCTAAAATTAATACTAATAAGCATATAACTCAGTATGCTATAATGTTCTTTGTTATAAGGTCCTTTCCTATTCAAATATTCTCTGTATGTTCTAGGATTCCATCCCTTCAGCATCATCTTTTTGTTGGCTGAAGTCTTGGCTGGGAACCTTATTAGTCATTTTACCACCAGAATGTAACCCATGCCCTTATCTTCCAAATAACAAATAGTCATTTTATGAATACACTATTCACTACATTTAATTTCCTCTAAAGACACTAAATGAGGAAGGGGAACCAAAGAAACTCATTATAAGAAATAAATATCCTTTCACCAAATACTTCTCTAATTTTGTTTGAAGCTGGTCTATGGGAAAATTGAAGAAGTCTTTTAGATTATTATATAATAAATACAATTAAAGGGGAAAGGGAGAAGGTGTGTATTTGTATAGTTTATTGGCATATTTTTAATTACACAAAATATTGTAAAATTATTACTCCATTTGAACCTTTTCACAGTTCCATACAGTAGGTTGGAAATGTGTCCAAAATCACATGGCAAGTCTGTGGCAAGCCATGACTAAAACTCAGGTCTCATGACTTTTGCTCTAAGTTTCTTCAAAATTAGACTTGATCTTAAGACATGCTGTCCTTGACAGAGCCGGGAATCTCTTTGTATTAAAATTGGGTCACAGGAATTGGGGGGGGGAAGATATCTTCCTTTAACTTTAGGTATAGTCATTTCACGAAAGGTAATAATAATTAACATTTATATAGTATTTACCATGTGCTGGACATTTTGCTAAGCTCTTTACAATTATAAACTAATTTGATCCTCACAAAAATCCTGGGATTATAATCCTGGTGCTATTATTAACTCCATTTATTAGATGAGGAAACTGAAGCAGAGGTTAAATGACTGGCCCAGGGTCATAGCTAGTAAGTGCCTGAACCAGATTTGAAATCAGGCCCAGCACTCTGTCCACAGTACCAACTAGCTGCACCCAACACTCATCTATCTGGTAAGTAGTCTTTGTTCCCAATATTGCATACCAGAGGCAACCTAGGTGTGAGATGTTCACTGCCAACACCTCTGTGGTTAAAGATTCGTTTAACATTTAGTGATCTACTTCTATTATTGCCTGATGTACTATTCTAACCCTTACTGGCCAATGTGTCAGACATGTTTCCACAGTGACAATATTACTTATAACTCATTGCTATTCTATTTCATATCTTAAACCTCTCCATGATATTTTTACAATAATAATGTTAACATATAACACTTCTCTCACAATACTCTTGTATAACACGTATCATTATTGTCAACCTACAAATGAAGAGTCTGAGTGTCATAGGTGAAAGTAACTTTCCCAAAGTCACACAACCAATCACTGTCTAAACCGGGACTTGAACCCAAAGTCACACAACCAATCACTGTCTAAACTGGAACTTGAACCCAGTTTCCCTGACTCCTGGTCCTGTACACTTTCTGTATACTCGTGTGGTTTGTTCTTTGTTCTTAAAGAGGACTATGACATTAGGGAGATGATGACATGACTTGTAATTGACTTTGATTTGAGTGAGGAAGGGTTGTACAAGGTCCCCAGCCTCACTTTCTCCTCCAGAGCTGAAGATGGCCTTGGATGCTTTGGGAGACCTCTGCCCTTTTAAGTTAAGCTCTTTTCAAGTTCTCACTTTGAGTGAAGCAAAACCCATTTAGTGAATAGACCTCTTTAAGAAGTGAGTCAAGGAATGGCAACTTTGATTAATCAATCAATCAATCAATAAATCAAACTTGGAGGGGAAGACCATCAGGGTTGCTGACCAAAAGAGAAATAGTTACTATTTATACTCACTCTGAGCCAGGAGGCCCAAAAATGTCCATTGGGTGCTTGGGCAGGGACCTATTGTCTAATCCATGAGATCCAGAGTGAATTGGGTTTAAGGCTTTGTCTTTGAGAAAGAAATCTAACCTGTAAACCCCAAGTTAACTAGGTAGCTTTTGGCCATCAAAATTTACCTTCCTTTGAGCAGAACACCCTCAGGTAAGGGTGCTTCTTAACACCTATAGCCAATTAACAGTAGAGGGGAAAAATGCTACAAAACAATGATGAGGATAGTACTCAACTGGCATTTGAATTTAATAAAATCTACTTTCTGCATTAGCCACAAATGCCCTTAAAATAATTCAGTGACCCACTGTTTGAGATCAGAATTATGTAACTTCTGTAATTAGTTAAAGATCTAGTGACAAGAGACTAATTCTAACACAAGGACTTAAAGATTAAGGAGGGAGAATAAAGAAAAGACAAAGAAGAGAAAACGAAGGAATATGTACATAGAATTGTAGAGTTTTAGAGATCAAGGGACCTTTGAACAGTGAATGTTAGCATTGGAAGGAATCTTAGAATAGCAAATGTTAGAACTGGAAAGGACCATGTAATACAGAACATTAGAACAAAGAATATAAAATATTAGATGTAGATGATACTTTAGAAACGATCTAATCCAAGCTTTCTTAACCTGAGGTCCATGAACTTTTTAAAAAAATACTTTGATTACTTTATTTCAATAACTTTAAAATCATATATATATATATATATATATATATATATATATATATATATAATAGAATTATTATGAGAAACAGTTCATAGGCTTCATTAGACTGCCATAGGGGTCCATGAAACACACAAAGTGGTTAAGAATCTCTTATAATTAATCCAACCTCCCTAATTTTACTATATGAATGGATGGGCCAATGAGGGATGAACATCGGAACACCAAATACTTATGTATGCTCTGAAGTGAAGAGCCAGTTCCCTCTATTGTATATCACTACATACTTGCTGTGCCAGGATTGTCGATGTAGACAAAAGTCCCTAATTGAGAAACTTGTTCTGGCCAAGTAGCCCACCCAAAGGCCTTTTCTTCAACATGCTGTAAGCACACAAGAAATGGTCAGAGGATAGTTACACCTTCTCTCAAGGGGAAAGTTGGGCCCTCTGCTTCATGTCATCACAAATTTCCAGAAGCAGATTCAAGAAAAATCTGTATGTGCATATGCTCCCAGTACTAGGATCTCAATTGCCAGTCTTTTTTATACTATAGATGGGGAAGGTAAGCCTGAGAGAGGGGGAAATCACTTACTTAACATCACACAGCTAATAAGTAGCAAAGTAAGGACAGAAAGACAGTTCTATGCCTCTGTTTTCCTGTGCAGGAGGAAAAGAGTTCTGAGAATTCTCACCTCATTTCCAATTAACAAGGGTAGGTTTTTCAGGAAATGTCAACTTGCAAGGATTGGAGGGAAAGAGAGGGTTAGCTAGATGAATATAAAACTTTGCAGGAAGACCCAATTCACAGCTCCTATCCACCATCTAATAATTCTGGGCAGACACTGAAACACTGATCCACATTCAGTTACTGACCTAGAGATGAAATTCTCTATTTTCCATTATCAACTCCAGCAGAACTCCACTCCCCCTGGAGCAGTACTTGCCAACCTGCTATCTCCTTCCACCCTGCCTGTTTCATAAACACAGATCCATGCATAGAACCAACTCTTTCTCCCCGAAGGGCAAACTATTTTTGTGCTGCACTGGGCAGAGAGCAGAGACCCCATATGATTACAGTGAATCAAATAACAACATACAATCCTGTTCCTTAACTGGTATCAGACTGTCAGTGTGTTGGAGGTTCAGTGAGTGAGGGGTATAACAAGATATGTGATGTCCACAAGGAACCAGAATTGAAACTTCAGACTTACTGTGAATAGAATAAAGTAGGTAGGAGCTTAGAGTAGAATTAAATCTGCTGCTGCTGCTGCTGCTGTTGTTGTTGTTGTTGTTGTTGAGTCATGTTTCACTCGTGGTGATCCCATTTGAGGCTTCCTTGGAGTGGTTTACCATTTCCTTGTCCAGCTCATTTTTACAGTTTGAGGAACTGAGGCAAGCAGAGTTAAGTGACTTGCCCAGGATCACACAGCTAGTAAGTGTCTGAGGCCAGATTTGAATTCACAAAGACTGACTGCTTGACACTACTGAACCACCTACCATCTCCTCCATGACGCCTTCCCTTATAAACCCAGTGCACAATGAATTCTTTTTCTCTCTGTATTTCTCTCTATATTCTGTATCTCTCCATGTCTCTGTCTGTCTTTCTCTGTGTATGTGTCTCTCTGTTTCTGTCTGTCTCTCTCTCTCTTTCTCTCTCTCTCTCTCTCTCTCTCTCTCTCTCTCTCTCTCTCTCTCTCTCTCGACCTTCAGATCACACTCCCCCTTATACAAATTCAATTCCCTACTGAGTCTACATTTCTACACCTTCCCCCCTTAACTCCATTTGAAACTTCTGGCCTCCTACGTCCTTAAGCTTCCAGCTCCCATGATCCTCTACCTTAATTATATACTTACGGGATCCTCATAGTTTACTCTCTCCCAATCCCCCTCCCCAAACACACTCATGGTCCCATGTGCCAAAGTTCCCAATTATTATGTTTCTGACTATTAGTGATCTTGTCCTTCCTTAAATAATTACATAAATACTTCTGTGCTTACATGTTGTATCTCCTCCATAAAGGAGTATGTGGTGGAGTAAGGTATAAGAAGACTGAAAAGTTAGGAGGAAGGGAAGTTATGAAGGACTTTAAATGACAAACAGCATTTTTAGAGGTAGTAGGGAGTCAATGAAGTTTATTGAGTAGAGGGGGAGGTGACATGATTGGATATGAGCTTTGGGAAAATCACTTTAGTGACTGGAGGATGGAATTGGGTGGGTAGAGACTTGAGACAGGCAGACTCTTTTAGTATGAGGCTATGAGAAAGCAGAAAAGAGTCATGTTATAGTGTAAAGAATGCTGGAACCAAAGAAGGTATGGATATTAGTCCCAATCTCTGCCCCTCACAAACAAAGTAACCTTGTAAAAATGACTTTCCTTTTCTGTGAATTAATTTTCTCATTTGTAAAATGAGAGGGTTGAATTGGATGATCAAAAAAATTTCTTCCAGTTCTATTGCTCTAGGTTTGGTGTTCTAATAATCTGTGCCCATGGTCCCTCTAGCCCTGACATTCCGTGTAAATCAATAGAACTTCACTTCCACCGTCAGGGTGTGTGGGGGTCATTTCCAAAAATTTGGGCCTTCTTTCTTGCTGTAGTGGCTTTAAAAGGTGCTAAGGTAAAAGAGTGGGAACAATTCCAGAAGAATCCTGGAAAATAGCCCAATGTATAGGGTAAAAAATTCTTAGACCTAGTTTTGGTTTTTAAATTTTATTCATATACCTATTTTTAACATTCATTTTTAAAACTTTTGACTTCCAAATCCTTTCCCTCCCTCCTACCCTTACCCCACTCATTGAGAACACAAACAGTATAATATCAATTATACATGGGAAGTCATTAAAGAAAAACATTTCCGTATTACCAATGTTGCAAACAAACAAACAAAAAACAAGAAAAATAAAGTGAAAAAGGTATGCTTTGATCTGCACTCAGAATTTATCAATTGTTTTTCTGGAGGTGGGTAGCATTTTTCATCATGGTTCCTTTGGAATTGTCTTTGATCATTATCTGATAAGAGTAGCTAAGTTTTTCATAGTCGATCATCATTATAATATTGCTGTTACTGTGTATGATGTTCTCCTGGGTCTGCTTACTTCACTTTGCATTAGTTCATATATGTCTTCCCAAATTTTTTTCTGAAACCATATTGCTCCTCATGTCTTATAACACTATACTACCCTATTATAATATGCAGCAAAACTTGTTCAGCCATTCCCCAATGGGTGGGCATTTCTCGATTTCCAAATCTTTGCCACCATAAAAGGAGCTGCTATAAATATTTTTGGAATTTGTTACTACTAGGTTGCCTTTCACTTTTTTCCCACATTGATTCCCTTGATATTCTTGACATTATGTTCTTCTAGATGAAATTTATTATTGTTTTTTCTAGCTCTATAAAATAATTGCTTTGCAGTTTGATTGGTTCAAATAAGTAAATTAATTTTGATAGAATTGTCATTTTTATTACATAGGTTTGACATACCCATGAGCAATAAATATTTCTCCAACTCCTTAGGTCTATCTTTATTCATCTAAAAGGTGTCTTGTAATAGTGTTCATATGGTCCCTGGGTTGATCTTGGCAGGTACATCCCCAAGTATTTTATAATATTGAAATTATTTTTAAAAGGAATTTCTCTATCTCTTTCTGTTTGGCTTTGTTGGTAATATATAAAAATGCTGATTATTTATGTGAGTTTATTTTATATCCTGCAACTTTTCTAACACTGTTATTTGTTTCCACTAGTTTTTAAGTGAATTCTCTAGAATTCTCAAAGTATGCCATCATATCATGTGCAAAGTGATAGTTTTATTTCTTCATTGCCTAATATTTTGTCAATTTTTTCTTTGACTTATTGCTATAGCTAGCATCCTTGTTTCACCCTTGATCTTAGTGGGGAGCCTTCTAGTTTGGCCCCATTACAAATAATGCTTGCTCTTTGTTTTAGATAGATAATACTTATTATTTTAAGGAAGACTTCATTCATTTCTATGCTTTCTAGTGTTTTTGCTAGAAACAAGTGTTATATTTTATCAAAATCTTTTTCTGCATCCATCAATATGATTTTATTGTTTTTTGTTACTGATATGATCAATTATGCTTATATTTTTCCTAATATTGAAATAGTTCTGCATTCCTGGTACAAATCTGACCTAGTCTTAGTGTATGATCTTCATGATATACTGCTATAAACTCCTTGCTAGTATTCTATTTGATATTTTTGCATCAATATTCACCAGGAAAATTGGCATATAGTTTTACTGTCCCATTTTTCTTCTGCCTGGTTAGTTGTCAAAATAATATTTGTATTGTACAAGGAATTTAGTAGGGCTCCTTTTTTCAATTATTTTATATGGTATTGGGATTAAGTGTTCCTTAAATTTTGGGGAGAATTCACTTGTAAATTATCTGTTACTGGGAATTTTTTCATAAGGAACACATTTATGATTTGTTCAATTTATTTTTCTGAGATAGGTTCTCTTTTTTATACCCTTCATTTAATCTGGGCAATTTCAATTTTTGTAAATATCCATCCATTACACTTAAATTGACAGTTCTACTGGCATACAGATTGATAAAATAGCTCTTAGTATTTGCTTTTTTATCTTCATTGTTGGTGTGGTATTGTTTAAATTTTTGATACTGATAATTTGGATTTTTTCTTTCTTTTTTGAAAATCTATTTTCTGATAAAACTAGTTCCCAGTTTTATTTATTAGTTCAATAATTTTCTCACTTTTCAATTTTATTAATCTATCCTATGATTTTTGAAATTTCAATTTTGGTGTTTATTTGGGGATTTTTAATTAATTATTTTGGAGGGTTTTTTAGTTGCGTGCCCAATTCGTTGATCTTTTCTTTCTCTATTTTATTCACGAAAGTGTTTGAAAATATAACATTTCTTCTAATGGCTGCTTTTGTTGCACCCCATAAATTTTGATATGTTATTTTATTGTCATTGTCTTTAATGAAATTATTGATTATTTCTAAGATGTTTTCCTCTGATTCACTCATCTTTGAGAATTACATTAATTAGCTTTTAATTAATTTTAATCTGAAAAGGATGTATTTACTATTTCTGCTTTTCTTCATTTGGTTGTGGGGTTTTATGTTCTAATACATGATCAATTTTTGTGTATGTGCCAAATACGATTAAGAAAAATGTCGATTCCTTTCTATTCCCATTCAGTTATCTCCAGAACTTGATAGCATGTAACATTTCTAAAATTCTATTCACCTCCTTAAATTTATTGTTCAATTTTGGTTAGATTTATCTAGTTTTGAGAGGGGAAATTTGAGGTCCCTCACTAGTATGGTTTTAAAGCCCATTTCCTCCTATTACTTAACTTCTTTAAAAATTTGATGCTATACCATTTGACGTATATATATTTAGTAATGGTATTATTTCATTGTCTACCTTTTATTAAGATATAATTTCCTTGTTTATCTCTTTTAATTCGATATATTTTTGATTTTGCTTTGTCTGAGATCATGATTGCTACCCCTCTTTTATTTACTTCAGCTGAAGTATAATAGATTCTGCTCCAGCCTCTTGTCTCTATTCTGTGCATGCATCTCTGCTTCAAGTGTGTTTCTTGTAAATGACATATTGTATGGTTCTGATTCTGTTTTATGGGTGAGTTTATCCCATTCACATTCACAGTTATGATTACTAACTGTGCATTTTCCTCAATCTTATTTTCCCCTATTTATCCTTCTCTCTCCCTTTCTCTCTCACTTTCTCTGTGTGTATGTGTGTGTGTGCATGTATGTGTCTCTGTCTTCTCTCTCTCTCTCTCTCTCCTTCCCTTTCACATTCTGTGGGCTGAGAGTTCTGGATTCTGCCACCATCAGTGATTCAATAGTCCTCAAGACCTACTACTGCTTTGCTGGATGGGGCTTGCTATGTACTGTGCTCACCCCAGTGAGACAGACATTTCCTGCCAAACTTTTAGGTTGTCTTGGGCTAAAAATGATTTTACCCCATCCTTTTGTGACTTCTGTCACTCCAGAATTCATTTTGAGGCATTATTTTAATGTGGTTTGGAGGAAAATTTTGGACAGCATAAGTGAGTCTTTTCCTTTACTCCGCCATTTTGGCTGTTCTTCCAATTCAGCTTTTTAAGGAGTTCCTTTTTTTTCATCAGTGAAGTTTTGTACCACTTTTACAATTTAGCCAGTTCTGTTTTTAAGTGTTATTTTCTACAATATTTTTGTCCCTCTTTTACCAAACTGTTAATTGTTTTTTTAATAATTTTCTTGTATTTCTTTTCCTCATTTTTTTCTCTGCCACTCTGATTTTCAAAATCTTTTTTTAATATCTCTTTCAGGAATTATTGTTGGGTTTGTGCCTCTTTGGGGCTTTGCATGTAGTTGTTTTGACATTGCTGTCTTCTTCTGAGTTTGTATCTTGATCCTTTTTGTCACCATAATAGCTCTTTATTGTTGGGTTCTTTTTGTGGTTTGCTCATTTTTCCATCCTATTTATTGATTTTGGACTTTATGTTAAAGTTGGGTTCTGTTCCTGTGGTAGTAGGAAAGCACTGTCCCAAGCCTAAGGCTTTTTATGCTGTTGTTTTCACAGCTAGTTCTGAGGATTTGGAAGTTTTCAAGGCTTCCAAAGTTTTATAATCCAGGGAAAGTTGTGGTCACTGTTCTCCTAGACTGTGCTCTGGTCCTTACCCTGGAAGGGTTCCTTTTCCCTTGCAACTACAAGTGATACTACTCTCTTGGGTCCTTACTCTCTTGTATTTCCAAGCACTCCTTTCTGACCTAGCAGCAGGACCTGTAAGTGGGTATAAGCTATGGAATTGTCCAACCACACCTGGTCTTATGCCCAGTGCCAACACAGGGGTCTGACCAGTTGCTCAATCTCCTTACTGCCTCTGGCTTAAGACCTCCCAAAGCTGTTGCTGCTGTCATTACCACTGCCAAGGCCTACAGCTGGTATTGCCCCCAGGTGGGTTCTTGTTCAACCTCCACCCTACTCTCACAGACCTCTGTTTCTGACCTCTTAAATTGTCTTGGGCTACAAAAATATCTCACTCTATCTTTTTACTGGCCCCATCACTCCAGAATTTCACTTGAGGCATAATTTTAAAGTTTGAAGGAGAATGTTGAAAGAGCTTGGCTATAGTGCGTCTGCTATTCTGACATATTAGCTGAACACCCTCAGCTTTTTTTGAGATTAAGTTCAAATCATTTTGATTATTAAGATGCTCCATCATCATCACTAGCTATTCAGAGAAGTAAAAAAAAAAAAACCTAAGAATAGGCTCAGACTTAACCAAAGCCTCTTTCTTTTTGTCCCGTGCTAAAAATCATAGAATACCACGGTATGACAAAGGATTCTGCTCTGAAGTATGAATGCTGGTGTATCCAAGAGGTTGTGAGGTATGTCAGAAAATTAATTTAATTTAGAACCAGAAACAAGGATTGAAATTCCATATCTTCTACTTACTAGCTTTGTGAATTTGGGCAAGTCATTTCTGCTCAATGGATTTCAGCTGCCTCATTTATAAAACAAGGCAATTGGAATAGATGACCTCTAAGGCTTCTAGCTCTCTATTCTGTGATACTAAGTGAATATTCCTGGTGCAAGTCTGTTGCCTCCAAGACTGAACAGATCTCCTTAGCTGTATAAGATTGCTCTTTTCTAGTTGGATGGAGTTGGTAGTAAGAAGAGCAAAGAAACTACCCACTTCCCTGCACTGCCACCTCCATCCATTGGAATAGAACTTTGTATTCAATAGTATCATCCTGACCTGGTAGTGGGTGATTCATCATTTTCCTGGAGCATGATGCCTTTGACAATGACTACCTCTCCTGAGTCAGTCTATCCTGAAGAAATTTGTTGCAAAGAATCTTTGAATATTAATTTGAGGGAAAGGTGCTTGTAGAATTCTGGAAGCATAAAATCCCTGCAGATGACTTCCAAGGACCCAATACTTTGGAATGCCTATGTTTACCTTCAGAGATCGATTTAAAGGAATAGTCAGTGTTTAAAGGGAGGTGGCCAGCTGAGTGCTTTGCAACGAATCATGGCACAACTTCCAAATATAATTAAAATATGGAATGCTCAAGAGATAGCTCTTTGTGGCATTAAGTCTTATGTGCAATGGGTTGAGATCACCACTTAGTGGGCTACTATTACCAGAGGAGTAACATGATATACATTTCACTGGAGACCAAGAGTCTACCAGAATATCAACAGGAATATCATCCTCCCCTGGCACATTTAATCAATTTTGTGTCTGTAATAAACAAGGAGAACTGTGCCAACTTGACAATAAAGCATGATTGAAATTCTCTGAAAGAGATGAAAAAAGATGTGTACACATATAATATTTTCAAACGCAATCATATACACATTCATGCATGGTGCATATATGTGTGTATATACATGTGTGCACACAAGTATGTATATACGAGTATAGTGTGGGCAGCATACACGTACTTGTGTCTGTACACACATATGTGTGCATTGTTTGATTTAGATTTATGCATATCATAGTTAGTCTAGGAATTTAGAGCTGGAAATAACCTTAGTGTTCATCTAATCCAATGGCTACACTTTATAGATGAGGAAACTAAAGGCCAGAAAAGAGAACTGAATTGCTCAAAATTGCCAGGATTTGAAGCTATAGCTGTTGGCATCTAGGTGGCACAGTGGATGTAGCATGAGATTTATATTAATATATACAGTATGCAAGTGAGTGTGTATGTGTGGGTACATGTGTGGAGAGACAGAAACATAGGACACAGAGAGACAGAGAGAGAGAGAGAGAGAGAGAGTATAGACATGTGCATAAGTACTCCTATGCCTCACACAACCATGGGCACATGCATACAAACGCAAGGCCTGCACACTCATCTATGACAGAGTCATTCATAGAACAAGGCTCACAGACATATACATGTGCAAGACACATGCTTTGCAGCAATGCACAGTGTGACGTAATGGAAAGAATAATGAACCTGGAGCCAAAATAGTATGGAACATTTAATAATAGCAGCTAGTATTTTTATAGAACTTTAAAGTTTGCAAATCAGTTCACATATGTTAACTATATGATCCTCAATACCATCCTGGAGTGTAGGTGCTATCATTATCCTCATTTGACAAATAAGGAAACTGAGATACACAGAGGTTCAGTGACTTATCCAGGATCACAAAGCTAACAGATGTCTGAAACAAAATTCAAACTCAAGTCTTTCTGACTCCAAGTCTCATTCTATATGCCACCTTGGTTCTGGACATCATGGCCTCAAATCCTGGAGATTCTGAGAAGTTCCTTTTCTTTTCTGGCCATTAGTGTCTTCACTAATAAAGTGTGACAATTAGATTAGATGAACTCTAAGGTTAGTTCCAGCTCTAAATTCCTGGACTATCTATGATATGCATCAATGTAAATCATACAATGCACATTTATGTATGTACAGACATAAGTACGTATACACTGGCCACATCATACTTAACAATCTCCAGGTTCACACACACAGACACACAAAAAGAAATGCGCTCTATGCAAATGTACAAATACACACACACACACACATATACACACTGTGGTGATGGAAACACTTTAATCTTCTGGACTCTGCCACAATCTGGTCTATAGAGAGTCTGCAACAGAAGCAGTAGTTTTCCTCCTCAGGGACCCTTTGGAAGGCTTAAAAGACATCCTGCTATGTGGAGGAGAAGCTGGAGAGTCTCATCAGCACCTCTGTTGATCAGCATTACCAGCCTCTGGGGAACATATCAGATGCTTGTTGAGACCTTTACTAGCTCCAGGAAAGAGCCCAGCTTACAAACTGAGCTTCTCAGAACACATCAGATATAAAGACCAGTGACTCATCTTTCTATTATTGTCCAGAGTTCCCTGCCTGCAGATCGTGGAAGTGACTGTGCTTTGTAATTTCTCTTTGGGAGGAGGGAGACATTTTACATGACAATGCTAGGTGGTTTTTTACATTGAAACAATCAAACAATCCCCCAAACAGAACACTATCTGCCACCAACAGCTCCACCACCATCAATAATTTCTCCAAGTCCTACACAGCAACTCTATGAGATAATTTGTATTACTAGTATTATACCCATCTTACAGATGGAAAAACGTAAGCTCAGAGAAGCAAAAAGATTTGGAATCATAAATTTTATAGCTGGGAAAAAACATTTGAGATCATCTAGTCCAAGCTACATTTTATAGAGGAGATAACTGAAGCCTAGATAGGTAAAATCATTCATTCACAGTCACACAAGTAATAAACAGCAAAGTGGGTAATCTGATACTTGCCAGGACTTCTGATGCCATTAACAGTTCTACTTTCCATTATTTCACTCAGTCTCATCCCAAATTATACAACTATTAAATAGTGAAATCACAATTCAAAACTAAGTCTTATAATTCCAAGTCAGTTGTTCTTTATTCCATACTTAAAAATCAATCGAATATTTCAGCAAGGACCTACTATATAGGAAGCCTTGTATATGTACGGTAAAGTCCCAGATTCAAGATAAAGGTAAAGGATGTAAGGTAAAGCCCTCCTCAGACTTGTATCTGTAGCATTAACACATAAAGGAACCAGGAATGTATCTGAGCTAATAGCAGAGACAATGTCCTTGGCCCTAGCTTACCCCTGCTAGTCCACTCATCTACATGAGAAGAGGAGAAACTTAAGGTACCAAAACGGCAGAACCTCAACCTCCAGACTCATTTGGTAATTATTTGGCAAATATTATCTATTCTATAGCCTAGCCTGCAGATTAAAATTTGGGAAGTGTATTGAGCAGTCACCATAAGTTAGGATGAGCTCTTTGACTGAGTAGAGTAAACCAGATACCTGGAATAGTGGTTGAAAAGGACAAATTCTAAGGGAATTAGATAGGAGACTCTATTCTGTGTTCTGAAGAGGTTTAATTCTAGGGGAATTATGATGAGATTGTCACAGAAGTAAAAATAACTCCATCGCCATTATGCATCTAGTTATTTTTAAAGCTAAGATAAGAATTTAGGTCTCATGTCTCCCCCTGTCCAGTCAAACTTTTCATGTGACATTGAGATCTTTTAATTATTAAAAATGCAGATTGTGGTAGGTGTAGCTAAACAAAAGTTCATGTGACAGAGACTGGGAACACTAGTGGGCAGATAGATCGAGATGAATCAGCGGTGTGACAACAAAAGCTATCACAAACTCAGTCTACATTTCCAAATTCAAAGTGTCCATAGAAAGGAAGATGGTAATCTCTCTGCATTTTGTCCTAGTCTAGGCAGATTTGGAATATTACATTGAGCTCTGTGTTTGGGACTTTGACAAGTTAGTGTACATTGAGAGGAAGAATATCAGTATGGTAAATAAGTTAGAGATTATGCCATATGAAGATAAATTGAAGCTATTGGGGCTGTTTGTTGTGATGAAGAGAAAATGTAACAAGGACATTTTCAAGTATGGAAAAGATTGCCATGAGTAAGATTAATCAGAGGTGATCTACTTGATCCCTGAGGACAGAACTCGGAGCAGTGTGTAGAAACTTCAGAAAAGCCAATTCTCAATTTGATGAAATTTTTTCCCTAAGAATGTCCAAAAAGTGTAATGGGTTACCTAATAGGTATTTGGGTTCCCATCACTGGAAGGTTTCATGTATGAATTGAAAGTCTCCTCACCAAGAATATTAGAGAGGGAGGTTATGGATTTTTTTTTAATTCAGTTTGGACTAGATAGGCTCTGAAATCCTTTTCACCTTTAAGATTCTATAATTCCATGAAAAACCAAAACAAAATGAAACAAATAACCAAATTAAAGAGCGCCCAATAGGTTTAGTTAAGCTGCATGGAAGTGATAGGAGACTTCAAAAGAGCTCATGTGCTGAATTATTTATTATAATAGGGTATCGAAGGAAGAATTTGTAGAAGGGATATCCCTTGAACATTAGCCAAATTTATGGCACTTTCCTTGTTCATATTGCTGAAAGACTTTCAAAAATCAGATGGTAATTGCAGTTTATAGAAACTTGTTAAAAATACCTAAGAACACAGGAAGTGTTACCTTAGGTCTCTGTAACCCAAATGTGTAATTTAGATGGGGACACTCAGAAAGAATTTGTAGGAGAGTCCTGGTAGTCATAAGATCTTAAGATTTAGACTCACCATGGAACTTAGATATACTCTAGGTCCTTCATCGCAATTGAAAAATGGAAAAATTCAGCCAAGTGAGTGTCAATGACTTTATCAGGGTCACATAGATAAGAAGAAGTAGCCAAGTTTAAATTCAAACTCAGGTCCTCTGATACCAAATCCAGAGTTTCTAATATACCACGCTGCCTCTGGGCAATGTGTATGACATTGACCTCAGAAAATCAGTTATTGTTCAAGACCGATCTTTCAATAAATTTTAAGTCTGGAAAAGCTTATCTTGACATTCATATGAAATTGAGATTCCTAGGTAAAAAATTCTTTGGGATCCCACCAACTTCACTCTGCCTACTAGTCATAAAAAACAGGTAAGCTTCATAGTCACTGACATTTCCCAACTGGCAAACATAGTGTGGAAATATGGTGGCATGGTGGATGGCCATGGCTGTCCAGATCCAGAAATTACTTATCTGGGAATAAGGGTGGTTAGGTCAGCAAGCTAGGTCAGCCATTCATGACTAGTTTAGTGATAGCTTAAGATCATATATCTCTATCCTGGGGCTCATCAAAATTGACTGTGTGAGTTTTGCTTATTTTATTTCCTTTCTAATAGTTACTAGAAAAAAGTATTTTATTAATAAAAGAGAGGGGAGAAAAAGAGGAGAAAGAGAAATAATAGGAATATCACTGTCATAATAATGAATATATGATATTTAGAGAAGATTCTGAGGTTGGATTCCTTCCTTCCCCATTTGCTGTGTGTCTTTGGGCAAGCAAGCCACTTTACCTTTCTGAGACTCAGTCTGCTCACCTGTATAGTGGAATTGATATTAAGTGTACTACCTACTTCACAGGGCTATTTGAGAAAAGAATTTTGCGTTAATCACTATTTAAAACATGAGTTATTTTAAATGATAGAGACTGTAAGGCTACCTTTATTTCTTCCCAAATCTCTGTGGGAGTAAAGGTATTCAGGGATATAATCTGTAGCTCATAGATTGAGAACTGGAAGTGACCAACATGCTCAATTGCTGTTGTGGAACCTGAGCTGAAAAGGGTTTAAATGACCTTTCAAAGAACACAGTGACAACCCTGGGACCAGAACCCAGGTCCTCTAAATTCAAATCTTGTGCTAAACTGGCTCTTGAAAAAATCTGGGTTACTAGTATGGGATATGGTTACAAAGGTTAATCATTTCCTGCTTCATATGTTTTACTTTCAATTCCTCCTCACAGGAAAATCCAGAGACTCTTGGACCTTAGTTGGCTGTGGTTTATTAGTAGTTACAGATAAGACTTTCAAGTGTTACCCAGGGGTAGGAGAATATGGATAGGGGACTTCTAAACAAGGGGGAGCTTTGGAGCTCTGAAAGGATGTCTAACAGTGGGATTTTAAGTAACCTGGCAGAGGCCCTTCCACTTCATATCCCTCAAGGAATATATAGTTAGTATTTGTAGGATAGCCCCTAAATCAGTGGATAAACTGACATAGTTTAATAAACATCTGCTGTGTTCCAAGTACTACACCAACTGTGGAGGATACAAAGATAAAAGTAAAACATCCCCTTTCCTAAAGGAACTTATATTCTAAAGGAAGAATCAACAAGTATGCAAATAAGTATATACAGAATATATGTGTGTCTGCATAAATATATGTATATAGAATATATGCCAATATGCATACTTGCTGCCTCCCCATTTATATGTATATGTATGTATACATACACATAAATGTGCATGCATGTGTGTGCATGTGTGTGGTATGTATGTACATGTGTGTGTGAGTACGTGTATGTGTGCGTGTGTGTGTGTGTGTGTGTGTGCATTCTGCATAAGGGTAGCTAGGTGGTGCAGTAGATAGAACACCAGGCCAGAAGTCAGAATGAGCCATCCTCCACAGTTCAAATCTAGCTTCAGATACTTACTAGCTATATGATCCTGGGCAAGGTATTTAACCCTGTTTCTCTCAGTTTTCTCATCCATAAAATAAGCTGGAGAAGGAGGTTGCAAACCACTTTTATTATCTTTGCCAAGAAAACCCCAAATGGGGTCATGAAGAGTCAAATACAACTGACGAACAACAAAATATTTTCTGTACATACTTATATGTATAAGTATATATGCATGGATATTTATGCATATATACACTATATTTGTGTGTATCTACACACACACAGAGCATATATACTACCACCTAGGGATGGGTAGGTGGGTACCAGGACTAGCTTCATGTAGAAGGATTGGATGAATTAAATTATCATCTCTAAGCAAATGTTTCTCATATCTATTTATTTAACTCTAACCTCTCTTCTGACCTCCAGTCTCAAATCTTTAACTGCCTATTACACATCTCAAACTAGATGTCTGTAGACACCTTGAACTCAACATATCCAAAACAGAACTCAATTTCTTTCTCTCCAAACCTTCTTCTCTGTCTAACTTTTCTGCTACTGTTGGGGATGCCATTATTCTCCTAGTCACCCAGGCTAAGAACCTATGTACATCCTTGACATATCCAATCTGCTGCCAGTCTTCCTTCACAAAATCTGTACTATGCACCCCCTTCTCTCCTCTGATAATACAACTATCTCAATGAAGACCCTCCTCACCACATGCCTAGATAATTGCATTAGCCTGCTGGTTGGTGTCCCTACCTCAAGTCTCTCCCTACTCCATCACACCTTCACTAAGATGCCAAAGTGATTTTCCTAAAGTACAAGTATATCCATATTACTTTCCCTATTCAATAAACTCCCATAGATCCCTACTACCTCCCATATCTAACACAAAATCCTGTTTGGATTTTAAAGTCCTTTGTGGCCCCTTGCTACCTTGCCAGCCTCCTTATGCCTTATTTGCCTTCGAGTACTCTACAATCTACTGACACTGACTCCGCTACTTCACATAAGATACTCCTGCCCTCCACTCATCACCTTTTCATGGGCTATCACATATTCCTCAAACTCTTTCCATCCTCACCTCTATCTCCTGAGTTGTATGACTTCCTTCAAGTCTCAGCTAAAATCTTTACCTTCTTCAAAAACCCTTTTCTGATTCTCCTAGTGCCTTCCCTCTGAGATTACCTCTAGTTTAACCTGTGCAATTGTTTGTACATAGGTGTTAGCAAGTCGTTTTCCCCTTTAAAATATTAACTCCTTGAAGCCAGGTTCTGTTATTCATTTCTTTGTATCTCTAGCACTTATCACAGTGACTGGCACACATAGTGTTTTATTTATTTATTAAGCATACAAGTGCTTAATAAACGTTTATTGGCTGAATGACAAACTGGCATTTATTGAAGGGAGGAGTTACATGATAAAATCTGAACTTTTGGAAGGTAACATTGTTAGCCGTTTTGAAGAAAGATTGGAGTTGAGAGAGGCTTAATGCAAGGAGACCAAATAGGAGACTGTTGCAATAGTTCAGGTGAGAGGAGGTTGGGACTGAATAAGGATGAAAGTGTGTGAGTATAGTGGAAAGGATACATCTTAGAGATATTGTAGAGATAAAAAAGGGATTTGGCAAATGATTGATTTGTGCTGTGAATGAGAGTGAAGAATTAAGTCTGGCATCAAGATTATAAACCTGAGTCACCTAAAGGATGAATAGTGGTGCCCTTCATAGGAATGTTAAAGTTTGGAACAGTGGTAGATTTGGTGGGGGATGATAATATGTTCTGTTTTTGACATGTTGGGTTTGAGATGCCTACATTACATCCAGTTCAAAATACTCTACAGTAAGTTCATATAATTCAATATTGAGTACATGATGTGGGCATGGAGATCAGGAGAGAGAGACAGAGAGATTACAGATAGTTATATAGATAGGAGAATCATTTGCATAGATATAATAATTGAATGCATGGGAAGGAACAGGGTTAAAGCAAGAGAGTACAGACAGAAAAAAAAAAGACCTAGAACAGAAGTTTGGGATGTACCATAATTAGAGGTCATGATATGGATAATGAATCATAAAAGAAATAGAGGAGTGGTTGGATACATGGGAAGAGAACAAGGAGAGAACAGTATCATGAAAACCCAGAGAGGAAAGAGTATCCAAGAGGAGGGAGTGGTCAACCATGTCAAGTGTTGCAGAGATCAAAGCAGATAAGGATTGATAAAAGGCCATTAGATTTGTTGATTATGAAATCCTTGCTAACCTTCAAGTGTGTGAATCCTGTTGAGTGACAACTCAGCAACTAGCTTGCAGAGGGTTAAAAAGAGAGTAGAAGAAGTATATACAGAGTGTAGATAAGTGTTTAGAGGAATTTAGTTGAGAAAGAAAGGGGAGATACAGGACAAAATTTAACAAAGATAGTAGGATCTGGTGAAGTATTGTGTTTGTTTGTTTTTAAAGATGATGGACTCTCTTTCCCTTCTTTCAAGATGGCAGGGCAGATAAAAAGCCACCAAAGGAACAAAAGGAAAAGAAGGTCAAAAAGGGGGAAAAAGTGAGAACAAAAATGAAGATGTGGCTGAAAAGATGGTGAAAAAGCCTTAAAAGCATTGCAGTAAGAACCCAGTCCTGGCCTGAGGGATAGGTAGATTCTCCAGGTCTGCAATGTATTCCCAGAGAGCCATGTACAAACAGAAATATGCTGCACCAAAAACCCAGATTGAAAAGAAAAAGAAAGAGAAGGTGCCTGCTACTATCTCAAAGCCAGTTGGTGGTGATAAGAATGGAGGAAACTGCATAGTAAAGATTTGCAAAATGCCTAAGTATTATCCTACTGAGGATGTTCCTAGAAAGCTGCTAAGTCATGGCAAAAAGCCCTTTAGCCAGCATGTGAGGAGATTTCAAGCTAGTGTCAACCCAGGCACCATTCTGATGATGCTAGCTAGGGGCTTGCTACTGGTGCCTAGACCTCTGACCATCAACTGTGTTCCTCTGAGACCCACCAGAAATTTGTCATTGCCACTTCTACCAGGGTTAACCTTTTGGGTGTAAAAATTCCAAATCTTCTTACTGATGTTTACTTCAAGAAGAAGAACCTAGGCACCAAGAAGGAGAGATTTTTGACACAGGCAAAGAGAAATGTGAGATTACAGGGCAGTGCAAGACTGATCAGAAAACAGTGAACTCTCAGATCCTGCCCCAAATCGAGAAAATTCCTCAGCTCCGTGGCTTACCTACATTCTGCATTCTCTCTCTCCAATGGAGTTTATCCTCACAACTGGTGCTTTAAATGTCTTGCAGAGAACTTTTATTAAAATATTTGGAATAGCTAAGAAAAAAAGATGATGGAAACATACAACCACCTGTCATGGATCCTGGAAAAAGTGGCATTTTCATTACAATTTCCTATCCTCTGTGGCTTACCAGATAGAATAATATTAGCAACAGTGATAAAGCAACCCCATTAATTCTTTATATTTACATAGTATTTCATAGTTTGTAAGGAGGGACATTGCAATATAGTGGAAAGAGTATTGGATCTGATATCAGGAGAGAGCTGAGTTTGAAACCCACAGAAATGACTTAACTTCTCTATGCTTCTATTTCTCTCAATATAAAATGTGGATAGTAAAAATTTCACTACTACCTCACAGATTCATTGCAAGGAATGCAGTTGATAATTCCTAAAATACTATGAAAATGAAGTTATTACTGCAAAAAAAGCACTTGTATGATCTCCACCTTTACCATGTCACCCATGAACAGTAGACAGTGCAAATGTAATTATATCCATCTTACAGATGAGGAAAGGGAAGCTTAGAGATGCAAAATGACTTGCACAACATCACACCAATAGTGGTAGAGTTTGGGCTAAAATTGAGGTTATTTCTCCATTGAACCAGGATGTGGAATGAGCACTCTTTGAATGATAGTCATTGGCTTCTGAGCTGACATAGACCATAGAGATAATTTACCTAATGTCCCCATTTTGCATATAATAAACCTGAATTTCAGAGAGGAGCTATTATTTGTTCCAGGAAGTGATAGAGCTGGGATTCAAACCCAGACTTCCTGACTTTAACTCCAGTGAATCTCCTCAGCTACATCACACTGCCTCCTCCTAATAGGCTCTACTGACACTGGAAGACTGAGATATGACTATGGGCTATGGCCTCAGCATTTTCTGGTCTGGAGTTGAATCTTCTTCATCTCCTCCGTGCTCTCTGATCTTTCAGGCACTGCAAATCACAAAGCACTTGGACAAAGGAATTTAAACAGTCTTGGGATTTAAACTGAGCAGCCAATATAAGATTTGGGGGCAGCACATGGTGCATCAGATCATCCAGTACTTGTACAGATAGATCTTTCTTATTATTATAATAGAAGAGGAAGCTGTATCCAAAGTTTAGGTAACATTTCCTCAAAATTCCTGTCTGCTCCTTATTCTCTGCCCTTCTATTTCTCAACCTCTTAGTTTAGGGGAAACACCCTTTGAAATTCAAGGTCAGGCTAGATCTTGAAGATGTGCCTCCCATGCAAAGGCAAAATCATCTAAACCAGAGGTGTCAGACATGTGTCAGACATGGATGACATGTGGCTTACAACATGCCTGAGTGCAGCCAGAATGATTAAATGTAGTTCCTATCTGATTTGAATGTGTTGATGAATTAATATAACAGAAACATATAAACGTGCAGTTTTCTAAGTCAATATGTAGCCCACAGGGATCCTTATATATGGTTTAGTGATCCCTGTTTTTATTTGCATTTGATATCACTTAAGAAGAGATCTTTCATTAAATAGCACTGTAGAAAACTCTCAGAATCATAGAATTTTCTAGCTGGAATGAGTCATGGAGTGATAAAGATCATGTAATCAAATATCACCATATTACAGATGAAGAAAAGGAAGTATTGGTATCAATATAGAAATAGTGAGAAGGAGGCAAAATGAGTGGGGAATTTCATGGAATGTTGAGCAATAAGAAACCTTCAAATATAGAATGTCATAACTGGAAGGGACCTTAGAATATAGGAAAATTAATTTAAATTCTCCTCAGTCTCATTATCTTTTTTAATTTTCTTCTCTCCCTGCCACCCCCCCCCCCACCATAGCTCAGAGGATCTATAGATACCTAAGCAGCTTTCTCAGAGATGGCATGTTCCAGACTGTCCTGGATTGCATCATGGAGTTGGTCTCCCCTCAATGGGCAATAGACATGGTGCAACAAGCATGGATAGAGAATTGGTCTGAAAGTTTGGAGTAACATCATAACTGTCACATACTGGATATGTGACACTCAACAAGTCTGTGTCTAAGTGTTCCAAGCAACTCTCTAAGACAGAGAATGCTCTGACCTGGAAAACTAGAGTTCCCCACCCAACAGTTCCATTAGATATTATATAGTTCCCCCCCCACAAATTTATGGTTGTGGAAACAGAAGACCAGAGATATGAAGTCATGCAGAAATTTTGAGGAAGAATCAGCACTAAAAAAGCTGGTTTTGAATCGATCTCTCAATTCCTGTTTGACCTTGGGTAATTCATTTCATATTTATAGGCATCAGTTTCCTGATTTGTAAAAGGAGGAAGATGGAGTTCCTCTGAGTTCCTTACAACTTTGAATCAATGAACAGGATCCAAGTCTACTTGATCCCAGTAGGTTATTTTTTAACAAGTCAAGGACTTCCATGGATTTGTATTATTCTAGTATCTTCAGATATTTTTAGTCAGAAAGCCAGGAAACCTTTTGCTTTAGGGAGCAAGTCTTTTGGCATTTTCAGTAAAATTAGCAAACAGCTGCTCACCTCCACCCTCTGGCATGGGCGAAAACAACATTTATCATACATATCAAACTGCCTGATATGTTTCTTTTTTAATAAGGATTTGAAGAGAAGAATTAGAATTAGGAAAAGAGGAAGAAGGAAAAGAAGAAGAAAAGGAAAAACAAATAGTTTTTGGCCTCTAAACATTTTCTCTTCCATCTTCCCACTAAACATTGTGTGTTTCTATAAAAATTCTGTCTCACATATTTCTGACTGCCTTTTTCATAACTCATTAGGAATACTTCTCTGTTAGAACAGTCCTGATGACTAAGGATTCTTCGGAGATTTTTGATGTGGTTCTTCAAACCTGTCTTCACAGAAGTGGGAAAGTTGAACAATGTCAAGTGTAAATTTACTTAAATCCAGAAAGGGTGAAGTTCTATTTGAAACTCAGGAGCATTAAGGCTTTTTATCCTCCCCTCCCCTCCCCTCTACTGCTCTCCTCCTTTCTGTTCCCTTCCCTCCTGTCTTCCCGTCTTATCTACTTTTATTCCTCTCCTCTCTCTGTCTCTTATCTTTCTCTTTTTTTCCCCTGCCCACATTTCTCAGTGTCTTTCTCATCCATCAGTTTGAACAAGGAATGTTAATTCAGCTCCTGTGGGAATGTGCGTGTGTGCGTGTGTGTATGCGTGATGTTGGGAGTAGGGGGAGGAGACAGAGGGAGGGAGGACAATTGTTCTGCAGTATTTGGTTCCCTCCTGTCTCAGGCATCTGGAATGAAGCCCATCCTGAGATTGATCAGGAAAGCAGACAAGCTGGGAGGAAGCAGTGTTGCAGCCCAACTTGCTTTTTGCTTCCTTGATTCTGTTAGTTACTTCAACTCTATTTCGAGTACAGCAAATCTCCTTATCCCACAAGGGCTGCTGTTGCCTAGCTCTGGGCTGGGAAGAGAGGAAAAGAGAAAAAGAGAGATCAGGAAAAACAGCCAGACTCAGGGCTAAGTAACTGTATCCATGGTGGATCCATGGAGAGAGGTTTGTGTGTGGGATTGGAATCTCCATTCGGTCTCATAAGATGAGGACAAAATTGCTCATGAATTCAATGAGTACAGGAATTCACTGAGTACAGGTACCAGGCGAAGCCTGGAGTGAAGGGGATAAAAAGTATTCGTTTTGCTCTCCTCAAAATGCTCAAGCCAATACTTGAGGCTATGGAGCTGTCCACTGTTCTGAAAACCTCTGCTTACTGGACGAGTAGGGGAAACTCAAATCTTTCCAGGGCACCACGAACTCTGGGAGTCTACCTGCTGAACTAACTCTCTGCCTCTGTCTTTGTCTCTGTCTCTGTCTCTGTCTCTCTCTCTCTCTCTCTCTCTCTCTCTCTCTCTCTCTCTCTCTCTCTCTCTCTCTCTTTCTTTCTCCTTTATGGAGGGGGTAGATTGCTTGCCACTCCCACCCCCTTTGTTGAATAGAAGTGTGCAGGATTCTGCTATCTTCTGAAGTTACTACTAATGAAAGCCTCTTCATCTAGTGCCTTGGCCTTCTGCATAGTCCAATACTTCCAACTATCCTCGTCCTGCTACCAGTTACTCTTGTGATACACTGACTAAGAAGAGAGATGCAGTCTGCTAGCCTGCTAGTGACAATAGCTAGTCTCCATCAGTCATCGAGACTCCTATTCTTATACCTACTCTCATCTCTGTTCATGGTCTTAAGCCATCATCCCTAACCCCTTTGCCCTCCTCTCCACCACCTCTCTCCGGCTTGGGAAGGCGTTCTCATTCTCCTTGGTCCTTTCTGAGCGTGCATCCTCCTTTTGGGGGGCCCTCCGCAGGACTCTTTCCAGTCTTCATTTCTTGTAGCCGGGTCCCTCAACCCCTAACTTCTCCACCTCTCATCTCTTCCAAGTCTGCCTCCCCAGACATTTTCTACATTGCTCTCCCCTCCTCCCCATCAGGGTACTGGGTTTTGGCGACTCCAATTTTATTAGTTAAAATTGAAGAAAAATATGTTTTTTTGAATCTTTCCTGGCCTCCTGTTCTCTGGGCGAAGCCCCTACAGCCGCACTGCCCAGCCGCATTTCCTGGGTTTCCTGTCTCCAGGAGAAGTCAGAGTACGCTGCTCTACGTGCACAACCCTCCCCACCCGTCACCACCAGCCACACACACACACACACACACACACACACAAACACACACATACACACACCATTCTCTCCATCCTTCCTCCAGAAGGGCTCCTTTTCCTGCGGTCCCCGGAGAACTTTGCCGGCTCCGCCCCTCCACTTCTGTGTCCCACGTCCATATTAAGAGACATACTGAACTCTCTTACGCCTAGACACACTCAGCAATAGAATGCTTGACTTCATACACACATGAACACATATAGAGTCATCTAACCACACATCTAAAACATTCAGCAACCCTATACTCAGCTTCTTCCACAGATTTGCAGTCACATGCATCCATATTCATATTCCCTGCGTCTCACATCCAATGATCCCTTGTGAGGGGAGACACAACCATACAGACACACTTTAGTAATCCCACGCTCCGCTTCTCGCACACTAGGACACACACATACGTGGGCACACACTCTGTCTAGCATCCATGTGAGCTATTCCTTCTAAGGCAGGCACAGCAGTGCACAACCACATCCGCGCTCCTCAACAACATGTTTAGCACAAGCCAACACCGGGCAACGTATGTCTAGTATCCTTGTGCCCAGCCAAGAGATGCACCCCCCACTTCAACACACACACTCCTACACATGCACCCACACACAGAGGCACCTTCCCCAGGCACAGGCGCGCGCGGGCACACACACACACGAACACACACACACACACACACACACACACACACACACACACTCCTGGGACCCACCCTTTCCCCTTTCCCGCATGGCTTCTCCCCAGTTCCTCGGCAGCCATCCCTCCTCCGCTCAGCCTCGCTCCCCTCCTCCTCTTCCTAATGATGCACAAAACCCTCCTTAGAATAAAGTCCCCTAGCTGGGCTCCTCCTCCCTCTCCGCCTCCCATTCGTTTCCGCCCGTCGCCGTTTAAGTCCCTCCTCCCCCCGCGTAGCCCAGCCTTCGCGGCTCCCCGCCCGGAGAACGCGTCTCCTTTGGACCTGCCCCTCTCCATTCTCGGCCCGCCGCGCTCCTGTGCCCACGGCTGCGGGCTGCGAGCTGCGAGCTGCGAGCTACGGGTGGATCGGCTGGAGGCAAAGCAGGCAATCAGAGTGGGAGCAAGACAGCTAGTGAGGGAGAGCGGGGGGTAACAGAAAGACTGACAGACCTGGGGACCCGGGAAAGACTGTGCTGAGCCCGGCTGTGCAGCCTCCCTAGATGCCGGCCATCTGGATCACGGAAGGGGACTTGAAAGCTGAGTATGAAAAGGATTGCTAGCATCCAGGTATCCCTACCCCTGCAGTCGCAGCACGGCCCCCAGTATGCGCGCCGGACACACGTCTCTTCTAAGTTCCCCCCGAGCCGAATAAAAGCCACCCGCGTACAGCTCCCGGCCCGTGAGGGACATTGAGATCAGGTAAGGCGGGAGCCGCGCCAGGGGGATTGGGGGTGGCTAGCTCGGCCCCCGACCGCATTGGAGGTGTAGGGGGAAGGATCACTATCGTTGCTTCCCTCTCAGTACTCCTCTTGGGTCGCCTTCCCTCTCTCCCTCCGCTGTTCCAAGGCCCCCGCTGGCTGGGCGAGCTGTGAAGAAGCTCCGACCTGCTGGGGTCTCCTCATAGCCTCGGGGAGCAAGGAGTTAAATGCAGCTTTGAGAAAGTGTGTAAGGAGGGTGGGGGCCAAAGAAGGGGAGACCAGAGGTCCTGTAACCTACTTAAGGTCTGGGGGTGTGTGTTGTGTGTTAGTATGTGGTGAATTTGCGTGCGTTGAATGTCTGGGTTGTGCGTTTGTGTCGTGTATTCGTGTGTGATGTGTGGTTGTGTTGTGTTATGTGTTGTGTGTTTGTATGTATTGTGTGTTGTCTGTGCTGTGTGTATGTGACTGCTTTTAATTTGCGTCTACACGCATAGGGATTTGGACTATAGGATCACGTAGCCATCAGGAACGCTTTGTGGACGCCCTTTGGGGGCTGAGGGGATTTGGGGGTGCATGGGGGAGGAGCGCAAACTCTCTTTTTAATCTAAATGTGGATACATCCAAGGAAAAATATCTCAGATAGATCTGGTGCCCTCTGCACTTAACCCACGGTTTGATTTGGGCTAGGGACAGAGGAGCTGGGGAGAAAAATGAGGCTCTGTCACTTTAAATCCCATACTGGGCTGAATGCTTTGGACCCTGATGGGAATTCGGAGAAACTGGGTAGGGTAGAGAGGATGAGGCTGGGAAGAGATGGGTGGGGGTAGGGCTCCCAGTCTGGGACTTATCCAGTCTACAAATAAAAGGTCCCTCCTCCTGGGGCAGGAACAACAGCAGGGTCACCTGTCTTGGCTTGAGAGAGGATGCAGGCCAAGTTTGCTAGGGTTCCTCTTAGGGAGGCAGAGTCACCCCTCTCCCCAATTACTCTTACTGAGGGGATTCTGACAGGTTTTTTAAATTGGACAGCCTAGGGAAAGGGATGGAGGTGGGGACTGGACTCCTTTGGAGGTCTGGACTCAAGGTTTCAATTTACTCTGTGCACCCCCCCCCCATTCCTGAAGGGATATGGGGCTGAAGGGAGACATGTCTATGAACAGACCCAGAATCCTTTCTGTCTTTCCTTGTCTGAGGGTCTCTATATTGAAGTTAAGGAGCTGTATATGGAAGATCAGTGGACAGTTTTATTTTTTCATGCTGAAGAAGACATGCTGTAGAGGATAAGAGGGAGGCTGGGGATAGGTGGGTGGAGAAGGCCTGAGCTTGTTGATAATTGACTCAACTGCCCTGGATTTCTTAATTCACTATAAGATTACTGAGAAGGGCATTGAGGCCACTTGGAGGTTTTCTTAGGAACATTGTGCTCCTACTTCAGACTCTGGGCCCAGCCCTTGCCTACTCCTAGACACCTACCTGCTCAGGGTCTGAAGCTCAGTAAGTCTTGACCACTGAATAGCTACTGGCATAGCCTTAGGGGCTGCCTAAGGATTTGATTCCTGGTTTTCTGCCACTCAGCAGAAAAGGTGCCCACACTGGGTTTTACGACTCTTTGCATGTCTTCCAGACTCAGCAGCTGTTACTAGACCAATGTAGGATGATAGCATAATAGGAATAAGAGTTGGAAGGGACTTAGAGATCGAGTCCAGTCCCTCATCTTATAGATGAAGAAACTAAGGTCCAGAAGAGAAATCACTTGCCCAAGGTCACACAGGTAATGAATGACAGAGCAAGGATTCAAACCTAAGCCTTCTGACTCCAAATCTAGTGGCCTATCCATTATAACACACTGGGAGGCTTTGGACAAAACGGTGACACAAATTCAGTGACAATCTATGGGAGGTGACTAAGGGGCAGTCATGGCTCTAGCTATGACTGTTTGGGGAGGAAAATCCCCTGAGCTTGCTTGAGAATGATGCCTCTCTCCCCCTTCCTTCAGTGAGAGTTAAAAGGGAACATGTGTTTGCAGGAGTCTGCCCTAGCATGCGTGGGTGCCTGTGTTACATGCAGGCACATGCAAACAGCAGAAGTCTGCTCACTGGAGACCAAGCCTCCTACCTCAGAAACCCCTCATATGGTCTGGAGGAAATGTGTCACTTGCTATAAGAAGCCTATTTCAAATAGGCATTCCAGGAAATTAGGGGAAGGGGGAAGGTGAGAAAATTTTGCTACTAGATAAAGGTGTTTGAGATTTCTCATTTCTAGGTGCTTGGTCATTCAGATACTTTAGGGCATGCTCCCCCTCCTCGATTCAAGCCCTTTTTCCAATGAAGCCTTTCCACTGACCTCTCAAACTTCTTATTCCAAAGACCTATTAAGTGTGAACTACTCCAATTAGAACACTTGTCCCCAGAGGGATTGCACCCCCATCTTATGCACACTCATAAATATACACATGCACAATCTTAGGATCTTCAAAGACTCATGCTCACATTCACATGATTTGAACACAGCTACTCATAGAGGCACATAAAACATACTTAATATGCACACTTAAGTGGTCACACATACACACATATAAGCATGCTAATACAGATACAAACATATATACACACAACAATATCCATTTACACACTCACAAATTCACATCTTCATGCATGCATACTTAATCACGTATGTACACACAGTGTCTTGGGACAATTCTATCCTGCCAAGAGCACAATCCATACCTAACCTAGAAAGGCTGACTGGAAGTACCACAAACCCTCTGTACAACTTCACTCTGGGCTATTAATTCCAAAAGGTAATATGTGTTTATGTGATACATGGATAGATAGATAGATAGATAGATAAATGGAAAGAGTGAGTTATAGACATAAAGATATAGATATGTAAATGGTTGTACATTTCTGAGCAAACCTATTTCCCCATTAGTCAGGGACCTTCCCAAAAGCTTGTATACAAGTGAACACAGAAGCACATATCTTTGCCATTTCAGTCCCTTGACAATTTGAGGCAACTCCTCCTTCCTCCCAAAAAACAAACAAGTATTTTCCATCAGCAAGGACTCACATATTCTGCCTTTTTCTTATTAGAAAGGAAGTCTCTAGCCTGGAGAAAGAGCTAATTATGAAGAGTCTTTGGGGGATTTGTAGGACAGAGATGGCCTCTCGTTTTCATGGAAGGCCTATTCTTCTTGGAGAAAGATGCTAGGAAACCTTTGGGGCGGGAGGGAGTGAGGGGTGTCTGTATCCCTTCTGCCAATAGAACCTCTTAACATGCCTTTTTTTTTGAGGATTGAGGGTGCTTTGGCTCCCAGAAGGGGGAGCTCTGACTCCACTTGAACCACTAAGGGAAATACCAGCTAGGATTCAGCTGTTGGGACCCTGCTGAGTTTAGACAGGCTGGCCCTGGCTGAAATAGGTTTAGGGCAGTACCACCAGACCCCACACAATGAGCTTCTCTTTTTTGGTATCATCTAATTGTCCTCTAGAATATGAGGTAAAGATCAAAGAGACACAGAATTTACCTTCTAAAGGGAGCTCAAGCACACATGGGTTTTTGTTTGTTGTCTTGTTTTTGGTTATCAGTTTTCTCAATTCCTGGGAGTTAGGGAGGCCGGTAAAGTGGAGAGTGGATTGGACTAAGAGTCAAAAGGCTTGAGTGTGAGTCCTGATTCTTCTATTTATTCTCTGTGATTTCACTGTTAATTTATATTCCCTGTAGGCACCTCTATTTTTTTTATCTGTAAAATAATTGAGTTAAATTAGTTCCCTTCAAGTTCGGAAATTCTGTGTTCTAAGGTAACTCCTATCTTTATGCTATTAGACTCTTTCTGGTTCTCACATTTTTTGTTCCATATCCTAAAGACTACTTCCAGCTCGAACATTTTATACTTTAACATTTCCTCCAGCTCTGACATTCAAATTCAAAAGATCTCTCCAGGTTCTGAAATTTGATAATCTAAGGTCTCTTCCATCTGGGACATCCTTTGTATAAGGTAGCTTTCATTTCTAACATTCTATGTTCTAAAGATCCTTCTGGTTTTAATATTGGATGTTCTAAGGTTCCTTCCAGCTCAGGCAGTCTATGATTCTATAATTGCTTTGGAAATAAGATCATAGATACAGAACTGGAAAGCTTGTTAGAGAGGGGAGAGATAAGAGAACTCAGATGTATACTGCTCTTTCCTGAGTATAAACCTAGCCTACACTGTTGACTTTTTCTTTTGACTATCGCCATGTCATTACTTGATGACAAACTACTATTGCTTTAATATTGTGCCTTGTATGCCAACTCCACATGATAATGTTATATATGTGTGTGTATACATGTATTTACACATATATGATTCTACATAGATTTAGAGAAATTCAAAGATTATGGATCCACTATATATTGTTAAAAGAAAGTTAAGAATATTTTGAGGGGACACCATTAATCCTGTGATTATAGTGTGGAAAAAATCAGCATCAGAGAATTTTAGAATTAAGAGAAACAGTCTAGTCCAACCTCCCAACCAATGTGTAAGTTCCTTATAAAAATCTCTGAAATATGGTAATATAACCTCTGATTGAACACTTCCAATTGTAGGGAGCTATAACAAAGCATACAACAGAAGATCTAACAAAGCATTGTCTCATTTTTAGATGACTCTAACTATAAGAAAGTTATTTTTATTGACCCAACATTTTGCTCTGTGACTTCTACTCATTGTTCCTAGTTCTGCACTCTGGAGCCACCTAGAGTAAATCTCCTTTATTTTCTATAATATTCTGTAAGATTATAATTTCTGTAAGATCCTTGAACAAAGCCCTATGATCCTTTTCCTCTCCATCTGCCTCCCCCTCCCCCATACATTATTCTCCACGTAAAGTGTTTCAGTTTCTTCAATACATCTTCATGTGACTTGTTTTCAATACTTTTCAACACTGTGGCCTCCTTCTGGATGATCTTGTGTTTGTCAGTGTTAGAGTTCCATGTACCAGATTGCTATGATCACTATCTTCACTATGCTGTCTCCAAATCCATGTTATAATGCCCCCATCAGAGACATAATCCTCATCTAGATGGACCAGCAGGATGATTTCTGATGACCCTCATTCAGGATGATGGCTTTTGTGCTTCGTTCACCTAAATTCTTATGACCACTGAAATAAGTGATCGAGTATGCTTCCAAATAGGAGAAAACTCTGAACTGGTGAGAACCAAGGTGTCTTAAGAGATCCTCCTGACCCTAAAACAGAAGGGAGATAATTGCAAGTTTAGCACCAAATTACCCTACCAGAATTGCATCATATTAGCCTTTTTTTCCTACCATCCTGAAATTATTCTAATATTTACCTCTATAAGGATCTAGCACCAAGTTCCTTAATATTAACATATTAATATTAACATTTCTAGGAATGCTCAATTCTTTTAAACAAGTTTATTGATATCTTTTGTCTTTACATCACCTACATTTTCCACTGTTTCTCTCAGAAAGAATATATATGTATGTATATATACACACATATATGCATATATATGTGTATACATACATACACACATATAAATAGCAAAAAAGAAGAAGGAAAAAAATTCACAATGTTAACGTATCAGTGCATTATTCAACACCTATGAAGTCCTTTCTGCAAATAAACAGGAGGAGTGTCTTCTCACATCTCTTCTTAGAGGCCAATCAGTCATTATAATTTCACAGCATTCTGTTTTGGTTGTTTCATTCTTGTTATCCTCTCAGTTTACATTTTTGTAGCTATTGTGTGTATTGTTTTCCTGGTTCTGTTCACTTCACTTTTCATCAGTTAATTTAAGTTTTCCATGCTTCTCTGTATTCATCACAAGTATCATTGCTTATGTTCATGCACCACAACTGTTTTAGCCATTCTGTTGTTGATGGACATCTATTTTTTTCCAATTCTCTGCTACCACAAAAAAAATGCTGCTTTGAAAATTTTGGTGTCTGGAAGGCCTTTCCATGGTGACTTCTCATTTTAAGAGTATTGGACTAAAAATAACAATATACATACTGTGTGTGTGTGTGTGTGTGTGTATTTAGGGTATATGCTTAGCAGTGGGATTTCTGTATCAAAGGTTATGAACATTTTAGTCACTTTCTTTGCAAATCTAGGGATATTGAACTCTAAACTGATAAGGAGAATTCAGAGAAGTGAAGGGGGAATTTGGAGATGGTAAATTGTAGAGGCAGATAAGATGGAGCCTGGGGAATATAATCTGGAAACGTAGTATTAGAGCTAGATTTCAAAAAAGAGATATTGTCTCCAGCATGGGGGAAGGAGGAACTTACATTTTATAAGCTTTTTGATGTTGATGAGAATGTATAATATTTATTACCTTATTCATCCACCAAAAGATAGACAGGAATAGATGCTGGGAATTTTATTTTTCCTTGTCATAGGTGGGGAAAAAGAAGTGCAGTGTTAATTGTGTTAAATCCATTGAACATCTAGTATTAGAAACTCAAATCTCCTGACCTCTCTTTATTCATCTATGCTGTCTTTAAAACAAAACAAAACAAACAAACAAAAAAAAACCTCAGTCTGCTTAAATTCTACCTACATATTCAAGTAGGAAGCTCTGGAGACCACAACCATGATGTGAGGATTGATGACATATTTGCATGGACTCAGGCAATTCACTTTGTCATTCCTAATACCCCTGACATTGTAGGTATTACATCACGTTGTTATTGGGGAGATAGTTGCGTTGCTATGTTTGAGGTTGATGGAGAGGGATCTAAGGTTAATCCAGAAGGCTCACGGAAGTATTCGTATTAGAAGATGAAAACCCTCCTGGTTGCTATTCTAAGCTGTGGTTTCTCTCTAGAGAGTAAGATCTTATCTAATAGGATTCTAAAATGATAGGATTTAGAAATCATCTAGTTTCACCCCTTCCTAGAAGCCCTCTAAGCTGGGATGCATGTGTTTCCTCTGTATTTTATCTTGGACAAGTTGTTTTACCTCTATAAACCTGTTTATTATACTAGTGGTTCTCAAACTTTTGGTCTCAGGTCTCAAACTTTGGTCTCTCAAACTTTCACAATGTTTAAGATAATTGAGGATCCCCCAAAGAACTTTTGCTTATGTAGATTATACCGGTTGATATTTACCATATCAGAAATTCAGAATCCTAGTATTATGAAGGTAGTCGATCTAGAATATTTCTTCCCCAGAAGGGTCTCACTGACCCACATGGTTCCCCCCGACCACACTTTGAGACTATAGCAAGGCCTAGAGGGTCACTGTCACTGAAGGTGGCAGTCAGTCACCTTCATGTATTAGAGCCATTTTTAAATGGCTCAGACAAGCATTACCATTGACTTTAAAAAGGATAGTGAATTCTCATTGTAGGATTATTGGACTAAGAATCACAATATACATATTGGAGTTATAGCTTAGAAACCTTTGGTAAGTCATTTCTCTTTTCCCAGGTTCAGTTTCTTCCTCTGTCAAATAAGGATAATAATAAATTAATTGCCTACTTCAGATTTATAAAATTTTGGAATTGGGAAGAACCTCAAAAATTTTACTATTTGTTTGTGTTCCTATAATCAGAGGAACAGCACAGTTGATGATGCAGGTAGGAAGTTAAAAATTACTGTCAATAACCTTAAGTAAGATAGCAACATCTTTTCTACTCCAAGGTTTATTTTCTGCAGTAGATAAAATCAAGGAGAGTCAGAACCTCTGGGCTGCTGTTTGTATAGGCTGCATAATTATGCTATGGTTGTACAGTAGAATGTTTGGAGTGGAGGGCAAACAAGAGAGCCAGATATCACTATATGGGAGAGCACTGTAGTTTTAGAGTGATCATGCCATTTCCTGTATGTCTCTGTACGACCTTATAGTTCTGTGTATCCCTAGGAAGCCAAGTGTCAGGCCACACTGAGCTCCTTTAGGTGTCAAGCACTGAGAATACCAAAGAGTTTAGGTAATAATGAAGCTGTGTAACAAAGCTGGTCTAGTTGTGTTCCTGACCACATGTAAGCCCTTCTCTGTTCTTTTGGGCATGCATCTCAGAAGTCCTGAGACCCTGATTCATGTATTCTGTGGGTTCTTAACCTTTTTTATGTTATGACCCCTTTGGCAGTCTGGAGAAGCCAGCAGACCCTTTCTCAGAATAGTTTTAAATGCATAAATAAAACACAGGATTACAAATAGAATATACATGTGTTACATACACACACAATTGTCTATTTGTTTCTACATATCTGTCTAAGTTCATAGATTCCAGGTTAAAAATCCCTGATTTAGTCTAGGGACCTTATTTTATAGAGACAGAACCTGAAGCCCAGAGAAGGGACGTCTTTTGTATAACAGCACACAGCTAGTTAATTATGGTCCTAGGGTTAGAATACAACCCCCCTTAGGCTAAGTTCAGTGCTTTATCCACTATACAACAACTTCCTCACTGTTGTGAAAATGGATGGGAAAGGACTTTTCCTGAGGGTGGGGGTGGAGAGGGGGATGTATAAATGGAAGAGGTTAAATGTGAAATGACAGGGTTGTGTTTTTAGGGGGAATGCTGAAAAATTAAAATTGTTGAAAAATTTATATGAAAAGAAAGAGTTAGGAAAAGCACCATGGTATGGAGGACAGTCAGCGTAATACTGCAGAAAGTATAATGAATTTGGAACCAAAAGATTCGATCGAAATCTCAGTTCTGTTGCTGACTGTGTGAACTGCGCAAGTCACTTTTCCCCTCTGAGCCTCATTTTCCTCATCTACAAAATGAATTTGGACTAGAAAACCCTTGCTATCCCTTCGCATTCTAAATCCTATGATCTCCCATGCTATAGCTGCCATTGTAAGGCTTGGGTCAAGAAAGAGTGAAAGCTTCCACTAAAGAAAGGGATAAGTATTGATTTTAGCAGCAAGACAAATATTATTAGGGGTGTCTTGTTATTGTCCTGAGGGAAGACCAACTCCACGATGCAATCCAGGACAGTCTGGGACGTGCCATCTCTGAGAAAGCTGCTTAGGTATCTATAGATCCTCTGAGCTACTGGGGGGCAAAGGAGAAAATTAAAGAAGATAATGAGGCTGAGGAGAATTTAAATTAATTATTTTCATCTGAGAGGAAAGAGGAAATTTTTCTCTCAAGGGAACTTTCTTTTGGAGATTGTAAGTGGCCATAAGGAGAATACATTGCATGAGGATGTGGTGTGAGAAACTGAAGGGCAGTAAATTATGGGAACTGGATGGTATCCATTTGAGGAGTCAGAAGGGAATAAAATACAAAGCAGTGGAGGTCCAGATGAGCACATAAAATATCTACTTGTGAACAGTGCCAGTTTTCAAAAAGCAGGGGGCTGTCTCACCCAGTGCCCTGCTTTGTATGAGGACACAGGAGTGATCCTGGGAACCATAGAGACACTATCTCCCCCAGGGCTGCAGAGGTAGATTCATATGGCAATTAACAAGATCGAGATGCCACTTTTCTGTGTATGCTGCAAAGGTCAGAGCAGCAGGACTCCCTGCAAATGGCATGTCTGAGCAGTTCAAACCCTCCACAAGGGTTAACCCAACCACAGCCCTAAGAGATTCCCAGGACATAAATTATTTGGATTTTCAAAAGTCCTGTTGATGAGCCTGTGGAAATCCCTATGAGGAATGATGGTTCATGAAGGTTCATGGGGGCAATGGTGTTACAGATGAGAGGTTGATTTTGCCATAAAAAGACGAGCATAGCCAGTTTGTGATTTCTTCTCTGACGAAAACTAATTAGAAGCAGAGCCATTATAGGCAATCTATCTTCAGACCTGAGCCCTAGGTATTACCAGCTTGAAGGAAGAACATCTCATGAATCAGTAGAAGCCAGGGGTGGTTGTAGGTTCGCAAAAGCTGGAGAAGTCTCAGCAAAATTGCAAAGTACTGCAAGGTCCTGTGACAGAAACATCGACCTTAAGTAAGTACAAGGCATTTTACGTGGTGGGGAGGATATCCTAAATTTCTCATAGAGGTTGATGGGCTCTGGGTTTATAGGAGCCTCAGAGGAAAAAGACCTACAAGGAGCCTTGTATAGCACTATAAAAAATGTCTGCCCAATGCACAGGAGCCGTTATAAAAGAAAATAGGTACTTGTGTATGTTTAAGAGAGTTTGGGAAAGATAGGAAATAGATTAATCTGCCTGAGTATGTAATAATAAAATGGTGGTACCTCCGGTGCATACATGTTACTACCTTTGAACCTAGCATTATAAAAGAGATAAAATGCCCATAGCAAAAAGGAAAGGGCATAAATGACCAGAGGTGGATAAGAGCTGAATGACATCATAAAGTATTGTATTTTGAATGCATATAAACAGGATAGAGTCATGCAGTGAGACTAGTTAGTGGAGCTCTGTACATAATTCCTAGTGTGAAAATGAATAACCCACTTTCTTTTTTTGGTCAGCCCTCTTTCCCTTCTTGATGGTTGGGCTGGAGTAGTGGTTTTTCTGCATGGTCCTGTTGGAGGGGAGCCTGGGAAACTGCCTGATATTTGATCTTCCTATGATCTTTGGCATTGCTGATTGAATCTCCAACATTAAGGCTCAATGGAATTTTTGAGCTAGGAGAAAGTTTAGAGAGTATCTGTTAGAACTACCTTACTTTACAGATTAATAAAGTGAATACCTAAAAAAAAAGTCAAGGTAGCATAGGGAGTAAATAGCAGAGCCAGAATTTGGACCCAATTCTTTTGATTCCAAGTTCAGTGTTCTTTCATTTATAATTAACCCATTCCTTGGGGTTGAGGTCATAGAATTTAGAAATGGAAGAGACCTCAGAGATCCTCTAGTATAAACCCTTTATTATTACAGATGTGGAAACTTGTAACTCAGACAATTTTCTAGCCCAAAGTCCCACAGGTGGTAAACAATAGACTTAGGAATTGCACCTAGGACCTCTGTCTCCAAATATGTGCCTACTTCATAATAACATGCTGAGAGCCATTCCTTTGGACTCCATGCAGTCAGTCCTTTTTAGAAAATTTCAATCTGTCTCCCACCTCCCTCATTCTCAGGACTGGAAGCACATCTAAATCCTTAACCCAGTAGGATAATTCTGTTTATCAGAAACTGTAAAGAAGAGGTGCTTCACAAAACCAGGGGATACTTACGGACTGAGAGGGAAGATTGATGAGGGGAAAGGGCGCTGAAGGGGAGATTGCTATGGGTTATAAAAGGAAACTTGCCCATTTTTACAAGATATTATTTAACAGAACCAAGTAATGTGAGAAGTAGTGTTCTTTTCTGCCTGTGTGCCTGGAATACTGGTGCAGAGAAGTGGAAAAATGGCAAATTTAGGAGCACTTGAAGCTACTGATTCAGTGTGCTTTCCGATCCTATCTCCAGAGATTTGGGCATTTTCTAGTAGTTAATTCTCTAAAATGCTCCTTGGAGTGAACTATTTTTTTTTCAGACTATCCTTAATGAGTCTTTTTTGGGGGGGAAGGTTGGAATTGGGAGAGGAATAATGATATGGAATAAAACAGTAGTTCTCAACCTTTTGTTCTCAGGACCCCTTTAACTATTAAAAGTTGTTGAGGAATCATCCCAACCCCAAGGTTTTATTTATATAGGCTATATCTAATGATGTTTACCATACTTAAAATTAAAATGCCTTGGTATTAATATAAAAGCAATTTTGACCTCATGGACCCCCTGACAAAGTTTCAGGGACTGTCAGGGTTCCCAGACCACATTTTGAGAACAGCTAGAATAGAACATAAATTTGAATAAAGGTTTAAGGACAGTGGGTGATCTCTTTCACTTGTGGTACAACCAGAAAAAATGAAGTGAAATGTGGCAGGGTTATTCCTGGGTGTGTGTGTGTGTGTGTGTGTGTGTGTGTGTGTGTGTGTCCTAAGCCTTTTTTCCCTCCAGGCTAAACATTCCCCTTTTTGGATGGCCTCCCTAAGTTCTTTATCTTTCCAATATTCCCCTTACCCTCAAACATAGGACCCTGATTTTCTGTAGAAATGACTCTGTTGCTGCAAATTATAGATGAACTTTATGTTCTTCTGAGCTAGGTTGGGAGTCCTTAATCCCATTTCCAGCCTTAACATGAGCAGTCCACTCATATGGGAAAGTAGGATATCTTAAAGAAGGAAGGAACCAGGTATCACAATGGAACCTTTGAAAGGGCATCTATATATGTTTTACTTTGGTTTTTGCTGTGATTGTTGCTGTTGTCTATTGGTGGAACATGAATAACTCACACTCCTGACACTGTCTACCTAGTGACTTCAAAGCCTCCTAAAATAGTCTATGAGTCTCACAAGGTCTCACTGGGGAATCTCAGTTTAGCATATATGTTCACACCTTGATGATGGGGTAAAGTCTTTTTTGGTCACAGGATGACACAATGTAAGGCTTCAGGCTAGAGCCAAGAACTTCCAGGTCTTAGGTTTTCACTCAAACTACTAGACAGCATTCATTGAAGGCTGCTTAGGGAGGTACTTGGTAAAGCCATTCTGAGTCGTAATAAGTGGTACATTGAGGGAAGGGGCTACATGCATGTTTAACCTCCAAGAGTTTTCCTCAATGAGCTCAAAGGGGAGAAATCCCAGGATATCTTACAGAAGAAGTGGTATTGACGGAAGAAACAGAATATTGTAGGAACAGGTCAGGAGGAGCAAGGTGTTATCAGCAGTTTGAAGGTTAGGCTTCCTTACAAGAACATAGATGAGAACTTGGTTCAAAATCTGAGAAAAGGACATAAAGGCTTCTCAGTTCAAAATTTTTTTTATCTTTTTAAATCTGAATTCAGTTGACTGGGGGAAAATCCTCAGTGTCCTGTAAGAAGGAAGGCCCTCAAGGGAATATTTCTTACAAAAAACAAAAGAGAGTATAAGAGAAGTTAGCAACATGGTCATTTCCTTAAAGAATCTTACAATCAAAATTCAAATTTAGGACTCAAAATCTAGGGACAGTTAAATAGGATCACATATTTAGATATGAGAGGATCCTTAGGGATCATTTAATCCAAGCTCTGCATTTCAGAGATGAAGAAATAGCACTGGAGATGCTAAATGAGTTGCCCAATATGACACACGTTATGTGTACCATATAGCACTTTAATGTTCACCATGTATGCTCATATAATCCCATGAGTTAGTGCAAATATGTATATTTCCATTTTACGGAAGAGGAAATTATTGCTCACAGAAATGTAATAACTCAACCAAGGTCACATAAATTGTAAATATCCTATGTTCATTTTATGATTCTTCAAGTTTCTGTTACTTTATTGGTGTGGGCATCATCTTTATAAATGCAGGTAAATTCCCTCCCTTTACCTTAGTAGATTATTTCATGAGTTGTTATGGATGGAAAAAAGAAATGTCACCTGGTGGTCAGCACTTGGATGATGAGTTTCTCTAAATTTAATTTAAATTGGCCCCCAAATTCAAGCATAAAATCTGTTGGGAGATCCATATATCAAAGCCTCTCTAGTTTGGTAGAACCTTCCAGAGCTTGGTTTTTTTTTTGTTGTTGTTATTGACTTAGCCATTGAGAAGCTATGGTCACTTGCAGACCACCCTGAGGCATCAGAGAAGGACTTTAATGGAGGTTCTTTCGATACTGTGAAATAAAAGTAAGACTATTGTGTGGAGGCACATCAAGAAATATAACACTAGAGAGTCAAAACATGTTACATTATCACAATCATGGTCATTGTGGTGATGGTGTTGATTGCCCGAAAGGACCCTTGGGATATCGTTGGGATTTTTGCTGTCAGGTTGTGCCCATAGTAAATAACACTACCTGAAACAGCAATTCCCAGCTAAGGTGTCATAGCCCTGCAGGGGTAAAGGGGCAGGCTTAATTATCTCAATAGGTGTTATAAAATTCTTGAAAAACTTCTCAAAACAAAATTAAATTAAATTTATCTTCATTAAAACTCCTCACAAAAAAAAACAAATATGTGCCAGTCACAGTGGTTATAGGTAACAAGTATTTATCTAACATGGCTCTGCTCTACCAAGCATTAAATGGATTACAAAGAAGTATAAGACACAGTTTTTACCCACCAAGAGCTAATAATAATCCAGTGAGCCCACTTTCTATAACATCAGAAATGCTATGTTAAATACCAAGAGGAAGCTAGATGGTACAGTGATTAAAGAGTTAGGCTTAGAGTCAGGAATACCTGAGTTCAAATCCAGGATCAGATACTTACTAGCTGTGTGATGCTGAACAAGTCACTTAACTTCTGTTTGCCTCAATTTCCTCTAATGCAAAATGTCCATAATAATAGTACCTATCTCTCAGGTTGTTGTGAGAATCAAATGAGAAAATATTTGTAAAGTGCTTTGTAAACATTTAGAAGCTTTGTAAATGCTTGCCATTATACTTATTATTACCAACAGAGTGTGACATCAAGTTGCCATGGGAGGTCAAAGAAATCACTGGTCTTCTTGGAAGAGGTGGATTTGAGCGGGGCATTGAAGGATAGGTAAGAATTGGCAGGTCAAAAAGGAAGGAGATGGTCATTCTTGGTGTGTATTGTGTCAGGAGAGGAAGACAATCAGTAGCAGAAGCAAAGGTATGACATTAATAATGAGTACAGAAGCTTGGAGTGTTCAAATGACTGTAGAGAGATTGATCCATTAAGTGAAAGGTCCCTATTGTGGAATAGTGCAAGGTCATGATGGAAATAGTTGGGGCCACACTATGGAGGGCCTTGAATGTCAGCCCAAATAGTGTGGTTCAATTTTGTAGGTGTAGTCAACATTAAGAGGGACTTGTGATTACAGATTAGTCAAAGGAGAGGAGATACCAAAGTCCTAGCCCATGCTAGATATCTTCCTTGATTAATTTAGTGTTTGTCATACTCCTTCTAATAAGGGTTAAGGTTGGGTATGTGATGGTCATTTGTAGTGTCCAAAGTCTGAACTCTGATGCCTGGTAGTGGGTATGTGTATATGTGAGGGGTATAGATGATATATTTTTTTCCCACTCAGGAAAATGGGTTTATTCCTCTTAAGTCATACTTTCCCAACTACTTTTTGGCTAATGGCATCATTTGGAAGATAGCAGAGCAGTAGCATGGTAAAATAAGAAGAGTAGAGGATTTTTAATCAAGAGACTTGGGTTTGAAACCCAGTTTTGTTACTGTTTAGCCTGAGATAAGGTCACATATATGTGCATGTGGTTCTGTATGTGTGTATATGCATATATATGTATGTATGTATATACACATGTTATACATATGGAAAGTGATAAAAATCAATTCCGTTTGGAAAAAAGTAGTGATCTACCAAGAGAAGCCCTAGAGAGTTATCAATCAGAAAGATAAATCATTGACTTAGTGACTGAAAGCATGGACCAAGTAATTCAGTGGGTCCCTAACTAAAAAAGAGAGTTTCTTTTTGGATGAAGATGCATAATGCATTGAAAAAGCTAAGCTACAAGAAATTTGAGTTTGAGTAGGTAGGTAGGAAGGATATAAGCATTTATTAAGAACTTAATATGTGCCAGGCACTGCACTATGTGATATGTGATATGCACACACACACACATAACGTGTACTATACACACACATAGGTAAAGATATAGATGCATGTAGATATTATATCTATATATAGATAGATGTGCATGCATATATAATTTATATGTATGTAGATATGTATGTATGTATAATTTAATCCTCACAACCACTTCGGGAGGTAGGTGCTGTTAATACTCACTTTACAACAATAGAAGACATAGAAAGTGGTGAAGGGATTTGCCCAAGGTCACATAGTGTATCAAGCTAGATTTGAAGTTAGATCTTCCTTATCCCAGGCCCTATCTCCTGGAGCACCTAGATCTCTACCTACTTGGCTTGACTCTCAATAACTGTGTTACCTTGAGCAAGTGCCTTGCACTTTCTGGGTCACAGTTTTCTATTCCAATAGACTACAAGTTCTAGATAATCTCAAAGTTCTCTTCCAGATCCAAACATTTATAAATGGTACAGAAGATGAATTGAGATCCCTGTAAAGAGTAGTCTATGTCTTTGACTGTCAAGACCTGGACCATTGCTAAGTTGTGAACAGAGGGTAAAAAGCAGTGGTATAAATGTAAATTTGTTCAATGAGAAAATTAATGTCTTCTGTTCATTGTGATGGTGAATTTGAAGAGTCTGTCTTTGTTGAGGAGACACTTTCTTGGAAATAAGAGTTTCTGTGTATCAGTTACAGGCTAAGGTTAATATCCACAGCAGGGAAGAGCAATTAGCAGATATGTGAATTGTGTTCTTGCATACATTTCTATTCTCAAAGCTAATGACTTGTTTAATTAAAATTTAATGCCTTCAAAAAAGGTGCTATCACATGACAATATGTGATGAGCCTGCTGTGAATATAAGATGTGGCAAAACCAAATATACCTTTGAACAGGGAGGATTATATCTAAATCCTAAGGTCTGGTAACCAAAATAGGACTTTGGCTTCAGGGAAAGGGATCTGAGAAACTCATTCACACTTTAGATCATAGAATCTCAAAGATGCAAGGGCTGTATGTGAATGAGAACTTAGCTGTGTGTGGGCGTGTGTATATATTTATGGAGTAATATGTGATTGTGAGTAAATATGAATTTTTATATAAAGTTCACATGTAACTTTGGATAAGTGTGCTCGTTTATGTGCATGTGTGTGTGCATGTGTGTGTAATGAGTAGATGTTTATAGATTACTGTGAGACTGTAGATCAATTCTACTGAAATTGTAAACATGAATACGTAAATGTAATTGTGTAAATGTACATGTGTTTATATGCAACAAATATTTAATGCCTTCTATGGACCAAACAATATGTTAGGGGAAAAGGAAAGGTTTTTAAAAAATGGGTTCATCCCAGCCTTTAAGAACCTTACATTCTACTGCAGAGATGTCCAAAATGCAGCCCACGGTGCGATTTTATGCAGCCCACCTGTGAGCTTTAATGTTCATGAGTGAAAAAATAAAATCATAATTTGCATGGGATGCGTATTAGATTTTTAAATTCCATCACTAATAAATAATCTTGTTGAGGTTAACTTTCTTTGGTGTTTTTAAGCAGTATTAAGGATGGAACATATCTCACAGAATTTTCAATCTATCTCTGGGATGCGTTCTGTCTGTATGATGCAGACTACTCAGTAAGCACCTACCTTTATACTGTTGTGTTGTCGCTTTGTTGTTTTGTGTTTGCTTTTGCGCTTCGCCTGTCTTATTGATGACATGTGTTCCCTCACTTCCTATTAGTGTACTGTATTTTTTATTGTGGGTGTGGCCCTCGAATAATTATTTTATTTTAATGCAGCCCTAAGATAACCTAAGGTTGGATAGCCCTGCTCTACTGTATGCATTCAATACTTGTAGGCACACCTATATTGCAATGATAATGGCGTATGTTTGTATAACTCTGCAGTTTACAGAGGGCCTTCTGTGAGGTAAGTAGTGCAGGAATTATTATTCCCATATCACGGCTGAGGAAACGGAGGCTACAAAACAGGAAAAGACTTAGAGACAAGGAGAACCAGAAGCAGGTCTCAAAGCCATGTCTATGCTGTTTTCTTATGGTGTCACAGAAAATGTCATCTCCCAAACTAGCTAATTATTCACAGAGAAAAAGTGCAAAGAAAGTGTGTCCGGACAGGAACAAACCCATTTTCATGACTAGAGAACACTCATAGATGGGACTACCATCTGATCCTTGTTGTAAGGGCAAGACCACTGTCAAAGGACCTGTGACCTCTAAATCCTGACCTTTGATTCAGGGCATGGCTCTTTTGGTGTCAGTTTCCTTGTCTGTAAAATAAGGGAGATGAACTGGGTGACATCTAGAATCTGTTTTTGTTGCATATTCCATGATTTCATAACAGGAGGAAGTTATTATGCGTAGGCTGTAAATTTAGACGATCTTTGAAGATCCCTCCTCTTTCTCAGGCTAGGATTTTAGGATTGTATCACTTGCTCCCTCTGGTGGCGAACGTATAAAAACTTGAAGGAAGGAAGAACTGGGATAAAAAAGAAATCAGCTAAGGGTGATCCTGTTGTTGAAGGGAACCCTTCTATCCAATCACTTTACTGAGGAGGAAACTGAGGCCCACAACTGTATAGAGTGACTTAGGTTACTCAGTGTAATAAAAACAAATTAGGGTTATAATCTGATGCTGAGTCTATTATAGACAGTAGGAATGAGGTTCTGGATAAATGAGTTTTCTGTGATAACCTTTTGATTTTAGCCTATTTTGATGGAAATGTTTTGAAAGGGCCTGAGAGGTTTTATAATCAATTCTTTTCATTTAAGAAATGAGAAAACTGAGGCTTAGGGAAGTAAAGCAACTGGACTTGTTGTTGTTCAGTTGTATCCGACTCTTTGTGTCCCCATGGACCATACTGTCCATGGGATTTTCTTAGCAAAGATACTGGGGTGGTTTGCAATTTCCTTCTCTAGTGGTTAAGGCAAATAGAGGTTAAGTGACTTGCCCAGGGTCACACAGCTTTTGTCTGAGGTCAAATTTGAACTCAGGTCTTCCTGACTCTTGACCCAGTGTTCTATCCACTGAGCCACCTAGGTGCGACTTGCCTAAGTTCACACAAGTGGAAGAGCTAGGATTTGAACCAAACCACTAGATTTAGAGTCAAAGTTCCTAAATTCAAATCCCATCTTCGACATTTATTATCTGTGTGACCTTAGACAATCCACTAAACCTCTCTGGGCCTCAGTTCCTCGACTGTAAAATGAGGGGGGTAGATGTGGTGTTAAATGGTCTCTAAGGTCCCTTCCAATCATAAACTGATAATCCTGTAATTTTCTGATTCCAAATCCAGATCCAGAGATCTTTTAAGTAAGCCATTCTCTTTCTAGAAAGTAGTTGAAGGGTTCAAAAGGAGGAAAAAGATGAGAGGATACGGAATAGAGAATTGAGCTGTAGGCTGTGGGGGTTAGGAAGATGGGTTGGAGAATTTTTCAAAAGAAGGAATACCTGACTTCTTTTATTCGCCATTATCCAACCTGAGAGTTTTCCCAACACACAGACAGAGCCCACATAAATTTCAAGTCTCCTGACTCTCAGCCAAGTAGCATAAACATCCCTGTCTCACTGTTGTTATACTAGAAGGGGGCTGAAATAGGTCTTTGAAAACCTCCCTCACTTTTAATTAAAAAAAAAAGATTTAGGTTGACCTGGGGTTTCCATCTCTATTTAACTATAACTACTTTTAACTTTTGTTTTATTGTTATTGTTGCAAATCTGATACGTCACCCATCTATTTTTTTTCTTGGTTTCTGCTCCATCTGTACTGGAGAAAATATTTGCTGAACTGTTTCTTCTTGCTTTTTTGAAACTAGATGTTACTTTAGATCAGAGGAAGGGATTAAACATAGAGGGCAGAGAATTGGCCTAGTTTGGCTTGAGAAGTCTCTGATTCCTTTTTTCATAGAATGAAAGAATCTCAGAGTTGAAAGGTGCCTCAGGGACCAGCAAGTCCAATCCATACCCAGGCAGCTAAATGACATAGTTCATAGATTCTAGACTTGTAATCAGGAAGATCTGAGTTCAAATCCTTCCTTAGTTACTTACTGGCTGTGTGGCCTTTCAATATATGACTGAACCTCTTTGTGTCTAAATTTTCTCATCTTTAAAACAGGAGTAATAATAACACCTCGGAGGGTTGTTATGAGGATCAAATGAGATGATATATGTAAAGCTCTTTAAAAATCTAAAGACTCTAGGTCTTAGGTTCCCAAAGTGGGTGATACTGCTCCCTGGGGGTGCTAGAATGATCTAGGAGGGTGGTAGTAGCCTGGGGTGCAATTGGGGGTTGTTGAATAAAACTAAGGGGGCAGAGGAAGCATAGGGAAAGAAGAAGTGATGAGAAAATTTTGAAAAACTGCACATTTCATCTGTTGTATAACAGAGTTAAAGTTGTAGCAATTACATCATTTTCCAAATAAACACATAAAATGCAAGTTATAACTGATCAGTGGTCAAAACTGCTGTCAGGTCTTAACAAGCAAGTGTTGGTAGGCCAGTGTGTAGTCCAGCATGCTTTGGCAGGAATATGTGCATGTAATGACTTGTTTACAATATGATACTATATGGTCATATTACATCATTAAAATTTCAATGCAGGAAAAATCTCACAAGTTTACAATAAATTATTAAATTTAAGATGCATCATTTCAAAAATTTCAAAAATTATAATTTTTGAAATGACACTAATTAAAAAAAACACATTAAAGGGTTAAAGAAAGTAGATTTCCAGGGTTGCACTGAGTAATTTTCTTTCTTGCTTTATTTTTTTTTTAAAGAAGGCAGTAGGCCAAATAAGTTTGGAAACCTCTGCTGTAGAAAAATGATAGTTTCCTCTTCTTTTTCCCCTCCTTCTCCTTCTCCTTTTTCCTCTCCCCTTCTCCTCCTTCTCCTCCTCATCCTTTTTTCTCCAATTTCCATAAATTGTTCCTAGAATGGCCAAACAGATCAAGTCTAGTCCCTCTTCTAGGTGACAGTCCTTCAAATACTTTTAAAAAGCTATCATACTTACCTTCTGTTTCATTTGCACCCTCACTTTTCCCTCTTTTCTTTTAAAAACTAAGCATCCTCAATTTCTTAAAATCTTGACTGTCTTCTTCTGGATACTGTCCAGTTTATCAATTTCTTTCCTAAAATGTAGCACCCAAAATTGAATGTGATGCTCCAGTTGTGGCTTGCTCAGGACAAAATAGAACTGTAACTAGGGTGGGGCACCTAGAGTTTTGCCCCAGGGTGCTAATATTTTTTGGAGAGGAGGGTCCTGGTTCCCTGCCTCTCCTATTTATCTTCTGCTTTTGTCTCATCTTCAGGCCTCAGCCCTCTCACCTTTGCCTCGTTTGTTCTTGGTGTTGCCCAATGCACTACAAGAGCTCTGCCTCTCTTGCCCTTCTGAGTCTCATACTCTACCACGATAGTCCCAGTCCCTCCATGAAGTCTCCCTGCCTACCTCCTCTCCCTTTTTTGGTTTCCTTCAGGGAAACTGATTCCATTCAACCTGACTGGGTTGAATGTGCTCTCTAGTCTGCTGCCATTTGCCCACCCCATTTCCTTTCTCTCAAAGTTTGCCTGGTGACTTAACAAGTGTTCTGCCCCTCTCCTGGGATCTATCTTTTGCCACTGTGATCTGCCCCTTTCCATCTCCACAATTAACTTCCTTTCCCTGCCACCCACCCCGTTGATCCTGTCCTGTTTGATCCTCACAATAATCCTATGACATAGGTGCTATTATTATCCCCATTTTAGGATAATATTAGGGGAGGAATAATTTAGAGGAGGAAACTGAGATGCAGAGAGATTAAATGACTTGCCCAAGGTACCACAGTTAGGAACTGAAGCATTTTCTACCTCAGGTCTTCTTTCCCACTTCCAAGTCCAGTGGTTTATCCACTGCTTCTCATTAGACACTTATTAAAGGATCAAAATACTCAGAATGATAAATATGATGAATGATTTTTCAGTTTTAATGATGTTTTGTTCTTACATTACAAACATTTACAGATTACTCCCACTTGGTGAGAGGTCTCTTGTAACAAAGTAAAACCATTAAGTAAAATTAATATGGCCACCTCATCTGAAAGTGTAAGCAATATTTTATATTCGTTACACCCTTACCTCTCTATTATTTTTGAAATTAACAGAAATCTATTTTATCTCCCTCGCACCCCCACCTTGTTAGGAAAAAGAAAGAAAAAATAAATTTCTTATAACAAATATGCATAGTCAAATGAAACAAATTTACTGACTAGTTCTCTCTATAGTTAGATAGATAGATAGATATAGATATATAAGCTATATTTGTATCATTTTACTACATCCATCACCTCTTTGCATATTTTTCTTGAATACCTTGGAATCATGAATGGTCATTATATTGATCGTAGTTCTTACAGCTTTCAAAGAAGTTTGTTTTTCCAGTGCAGTGCTGTTGTTATTAAAAACTGATCTAATTCTGTTCATTTAATTCATCAGTTTATAAAATTTCTCAAAATTGTGCAATTTTACAATATTCATGTTAATGGTTAAAATTGTTCTTCTGGTTCTGCTCACTTCACTCTAAAACAATTCATTTTTTCCATGTTCTTTTGAAATCATTTATTTCCTCATTTCTTATAGCACAATAGAAATTCGTTATGTCCAGCCATTTCTTAATTGATGGGCATCCCCCTAGTTTTTTCACCTTAGTCTTGAATTTTTTAATAATAATTATATTAGATGATTATAAAATAAGGTATAGGAAATGAGCAGAGGTCAAGAGCAACCTAGAACCCTACAGCAGAACAGGAAAGAACTTTGAAAAATTATTCCATTTAAATATCTATGTCTATGTCTATATTTGTGTCTATCATCTATCTATCTATCTGTCTATCTGCATTTCTATCTATATTTGGACATGGTCAGTGTAGGAATTAATTTTGCTTGACTATTCATATTTGTTATAAATGTTATAGGGGTTTTCTTTTTTAATGAGGGGGGAAGAGAGAGGGAAAGGAAATTGATTTTTGTTAATTGATAAAAATGAAATTACAGAGAAAAGAAATGATTTACCTCATTCTTCTTAACTTCATGTAGAATGACACTTAGATTATCTCCTGCAAGTTGAGGGAACTACTTTCTTCTCTCTACCTTCCCCCCAGAAAATCACTGGAGTAGTTAACACACTAAAGCACCGGACAAACCATCCCTCATTGTTATGAAGAAGTTGAGGAGGAAGGAAATGAGACCCAAGTTGAACCCAAGTTGTGAGAGTGGCATTGTTTTCCATTCTTGAATTGTTATCAAGTGTACTTAGGAGCTGAGCAGTCTGGAAAGGTTTCTGTAGAGGGACTTCTCCCTTTCCAGCATGCTAGCAAAATCAGATGTGTGTGTGAATATTCAATGAGACAGGGGTTAAGGGTCCTCCTTGCATTCTGAGTTCTGCTTGTTGCCAGAGATTAGGCTGCCATCTGGTTAGTACCTGAATCCAAGAAGTTGTTGGAATTCTTGCTGATTTTAACAAATTTTATATACATAGAATTGTATATAGAAGCATAACAGATTTTCAAGCTGTAAGGAACCATAGACGCCATCAACCTCAACTCTTTGATTTTACAGATGAAGAAACTAAGACTCAAGGTGGTGAAGTGACTTGCCCAAGGTCACGCAAGTGGCAAATGGCAGAACTTGTATTCAAACCCAAGTTATCTGACTCCAAATTCACCACTTCCCCCACTGTACCAATATCTTACATCAGAAGGAAGTGACATTAGAACATTCTGTCTCATAGCTGGAAGAGTCATTGGACCATATTGGAACATAGAAAAGAGAACCTCAACCAGGAAGAAATACCAGAGCCCACTGAGTCCAGCCTTCTCATTGCAGAGATCAGGACCTGAAAACCCAGAAGTAACTCACCCCATTTCACATAGAAGGTTTGCAGAATTGGGATTTGAGCCCCGATGACTGATTCTTAGTCCAATGTTATTTTCATTTTGATTTCACCACCTGAAGATGATGGGGAGCTAGAAGAATCCAGTCTCAGATTTCCTAGAAGTCAGTGGTAAAAGGTTGGTGGTGGAGGGGCTTTGGATCTAAGGACTGGTGCCTGGTGAGCATTCTGGCCAAAAGGAGTGCGAAAGACATAAAGCTTTCAATTTGAATCCTCCTTTGTGCCACTCATAGAGTCACAGAATGTATAACTTAGAATGTTAGGGATGAAAGGGACAGTATGTCACAACACAGAATGTTAAGTGAGAAGGTGCTTTAGACTATAGAGTATTAGAGCTGGGACAGACTTCAAAGACTTTCTCATCCAGCTTCCTCATTGTACAGAAGATGGAACTAAAGCCCAGAGAAAGAAAGTCCGTTAGCCATTGTCATATAGAAATAGAGCCACAATTAGAACCCAGGTATCCTGCTTTCCAGTCCACTGCTTTGAGGGATAAGATCATAGATCTGGAATGGAAAGGGACCTCACAGAGCATTTAGGCCAATCCCCTCATTTTACAGATAAGGAAACTGAGACCCTAGGACATGAAGTGATTTGCCAAAGCCAAAGGTCACATAGGTATTAAGCATTAGCGGCAGTATTTGAACCCAAATCCTCTCACTCCCAAACTGTTGCTCTTTTAATTACTTGTGCCATCTAGTCTTTCACTTGCTCTGGATGACCTCGGCATATTATTGGGTTTTCCTCTTCCCCACCCCTCCCCTTCTCTCTCTCTCTCTCTCTCTCTCTCTCTCTCTCTCTCTCTCTCTCTCTCTCTCTCTCTCCCCTTTCCTCCCTCCCTCCCTCTTCTCTCTCTCTCTGGGGAATCTTGGGCAGATTACTGTTTCCTCATCTGGCAATGATCACTCCCTGCACAGGGACTTTACAAGGCAGGATTGACTCACTGACCTAATTGGGGGACACCCAGCTGGTACGAAGATACAGACTGAAAAATAGGCACTAAATGTAGAAAGATGAGCTTCCTTCTACAAGGATCTCTTTGGTGACAGAAGGAGGCTGTCAACCAAGAAAGTGTATGGGGGTGATGGAAATTAAGCACTAGAGGACATGGGATCCACAAAGTCAAATGCAAACTCCGTGCATAATTGTAAGTGAAGGAGGAACAAGGAAAGGACTGTGTGATGCCAGGCAGGAAAAGAGGCAGTTGCTAAGATCAGTGTTTATGGCTTGAGGAGCATGACCCACATAGCCAGATTTCTCTTACTGATGTGTTTTTAATCAGATGTTCTTCTGAAATTCACCCTTCACTGACTCTATCTATCATTCCCCAGAGGCAATCTGGAGCAATCTGTTTGCATCTGCAGTACATACAGATGTGCTTTCTTTTTCCAGTCACACCTGGTAGGTCATTTCTTAGGAACAGTAGAATCCAAAGGACACTCGCTGTTTGTAACTAGAGTAAGGCTTGACTTGATACAGTTTTCCATAAGAGTCTGGCATTATCAGCCCATGTTTTGGTCAGTTGAGAGCTAGATTTTCTATAAAGTCAAGTGACCCTTAAGAAGATATTGGAGGATAAGTCTTACCAGACCTCTGGGAGTGCCTCACCCATGACCTTGTTCATAATTAGCACTGGTAACTCACTTAAATATGTCAGACTATATGGTTTGTACCAACAGTTCTCAAAGTATGGTCCTGATACCTCTGGGGTTCCTCCAGACTTTTTCAGGGGGCCCACAAAGTAAAAACCATTTTTATCATTATACTAAAGATACTTTCATTTCTATTGTGATGAATACCAATAGATATAACCCACATAAACAGAAGCTCTTCAGGGCTCTCGGTTGTTTTAGAGTGTCAAGGGGTCCCATGAACAAAAACTGTGATAACTGCTACTTTCAATAATTGTATCTATTGAAGTGATTCCAGCACAGGAATAACATCAACAGACTCTCATTAAAAGAATTATTTCTCAGGACTGAGCTTTGGGAGGATTAAACTGGTAGCATATATAGGATAGATTGGATGGGTGAGAGCCTGGAGTTACGTAGGAAACTGTTTCTTTCAGATGGGAGGTATTGAAGCCCAGACAAAGGTAGCTGAAATGGGAATGGATAAGGTGGAATGCATACATTCCTTTTTCTCCTACATTCCTTTTTGGTAAGAGGAAACTAGAATTCTTCATATCTCTACTTAGTCTAATGCCTAGTATTGCAGGCCTGGTTGCCTTAATCTATGGGCAGTGAGACAGGTACTGACTGGTATCTTAATTTGCTCTGAAGTGGGAAATTTCATCTTGGGATTTAGCAAGACAAGCTTTTTGAATCCCCTGATTTTATAAATGAGGGAATTGGGTCCCAGAGAATTTAAATCCATATGGATTCCTGACTCTTTTTGGTCCCTGTATTCTTAGACTTTCATTAAACCTTCTTATATCCCATTTGTTAGGAAAAGTAATCAATACATTCTAGAATCTTCCATACATACTTACACAAGTAAAACAGATTAATTTCAAAAGAATAATATAGTTATTTGATAAATATTCCTCTGACAAGCTTCTTGTGGCTCTTGGGAATACTTGTACCCAAGGTTGGCAACTCTGGGATCATTAATTTTGTCCAAGGTCACACAGGTGGGAAGTAAGAGAGCCTGGAGTTCAGAGCCGGTTGTTCCAGTTCTTACCTCAGTGCTCTTCATTTCTCTTCCCTCTTCCTCTTTCTCTTTTTTCCCCTCTTCCTGTTGTGCATTTGATAAAGCTGTACTTCGATGAAATATCCCATCTGTTCCCCATTTCCCTTACTATTTTCACCCTGCACAAGCATGCAGTTAATAACTTTGCATCAGAGGCCTGCATGGGGGCTCAATAAGCTCCCAGGAAAGCCAAAGAAATGGCCTGAGCTATTCTCAGCAATGAGCCAGGCTCCTAATAAGTATCAGTATCAGTGCTTTGTAACCCATCTCTGCACTCCACTCCACCATAGCAGAGCTAGTTATGCTCTACTCTGTCCCTAGATCACTTTCTCCATGACCTATCTATGCCTCACTGTCTGTATCTCCTCTTCATTTTCCTTAGTTTCCAAGTGGCTCTCTATCCACCCCACCCCCAACCCAATGCTGTCACTCTTAGAGCAAGAAAGGGCAAAATTAGGAAGCTATGTTTTCAAAGTAAAGCCTTTATGTTTAAAACAAAAAAAAACCTAATAAAATACTACTATTCATAAAAACCACCACCAAGTTCTGCATTTTCTGAAAAAGCGGCTTAATATGGAAGTAGAAAAAAGACATTCTTTATAGATGTTCTAATTTAAATTCTCCTATTAAGTCAATTCGCTTCCCTGATTTTCAGTTTCCTTAACTGTAAAATGGGGATAATATTTGTACTACTTATGGATATTTATGGATATATGTTGTTGTGAGTCTTCAATGTGTTGGTATAGATTGAGTTCTTTCTAAACTCTAAGGTACTCTTTAGAATGGAATGGGGGAAAGTATTCATTAAATGCTTATTTTGGATTAAGCAATGTGGTGAGTGCAGAGAATACAATCAGAAAATTGAGACAGACATCATTTTCAAAGAGGGCATTCTAATTGAGGGAGACAAAACATACAAGAGAATTTAGCTGCAGGGCTGCTTTGGGATACAGCAGAATGGGGAATGGCAAGGCCCAGGAACACTTAGGATGCAGGGTGAGGAAGGTGGCATGACTGGGGGGCATCTTCTGGGCATAGCAGCCAGGCAGGTGATAAAGTCTAATGGCTCTTAAGACCTGGTGGCAGGGAAGAGGGTAAGACCTAGTGGCCCTCCATAGAACAGGAAGCAATGGAGTGACTGACTTGCTGTTTATTGAAATGAAATGGTATAAGCAACATTATTGGCATTGCAGTTGGAAGCTTGGAAGGGAAAGCCATCACTGTCAGGAAGGAGAGGTTCTAGTGGAGTTTAACCAGGAGTTCGGTTGAGGCACTGGGAAAGGCCTTTGGTTGGCATTCCCCTCTGGTATATGAATAAGCAAGGATTGGGTTGGGGTCATTGGGAGAAGGGGTCTGTCACCCTCATAAATGTTACTTATTTTTTGTATTTATTTTTTGGGTTTTTAATCTATCTATCTATTCATTTATTTGTTTATGTATTCATTTATTTATTTATTATCAGCTAGGTGACCAAGGGAACATGACGCTGGACCTGTAGTTGAGAAGACCTGAATACAAATCCTGCCTTAGATACTTGCTAGCTGTGTGACCCTCTAGCCACTTAACCTTCATCTGCCTCAGATTCTTCATCTGTTATATTGGAATACTAATAACACCTACTTAGCAGAGTTTTACAAAAACAAAATTGGATAATATTAGTAAAGTCTTTTGCAAAGCTTTAAGCATAATATTTAAATGCTAGTTGTTATTGTTATTGTGGTTATCCTTGTCATTATCATCATCATCATTATCAGCAGCAGCAGTATATTCTTCTAAAAATACAGGAGTCAGACAAGACAATATCCAAGGTTCTTTTTAGCCTGAATCCTGAGATCTTACAATTCTTCACTAAGGGCAGTATAGTAGAGAAATAGAAAAATCAAACTAGAATCCTCCCCCACAATTGCATTGAATGTCTTCCTCTCTCCCTCCTCCTCTTTTCCCCTCCTTCTTCCTTTCCTCTCTTCTTTCCTGCTTTCGTTTAGTTTTACTGATGCCTTTGTTTTTTACATCCTAGCCATCATTGGGTATAGTAGGAGACCTCAGTTTTAAAGCAGTTTAAATAAAACCTGTCAATATGTGTTTTACAGAAATTGTATACAACATTCCACAACTATTGTACCCTATCTGTCCAGTGAGAGGAACAAGATACATTTCCTCAGCTCTTCTCTGGCAGCCACAATCAGTCATCATAATTGCATAGTTATTACAGTAGTCTATAGTTTCATTTTATTGGGTTTTTTAGTTATGTTGCAGAAGTTATTGTATATTATTTACCTGGTTCTACGTACTTCATTATGCATTAGTTCAAAGAAGTCTTCCTATAGATCTCCAATTTTCTCATGTTAATCAATTTTCATGGCACCATAATATTCCTTTATGCTCATGCATTCTACAATTGATGGATACTTACATAGCATCTAGTCTTTGATAGTAGGGGAAAAAAATCGAGAGAGAGAGAGAGAGAGAGAGAGAGAGAGAGAGAGAGAGACAGAGAGACAGAGAGAATAGATTTCATGCAAGAAAAATTTAGGTGAGACATAAAGAATTTCTCTTCTGTCAAAGAAGTAATAGCTTAATTCAGTCTGATTTGCTGATCATTTGTAGGATCACAGGATTCAGACTATAAATCATTTAGTCAAACCCCTTTATATGGCAGAGGAGGGAATTGAGCCTCGGGAAGGTGAAGTGACTTGTCCAGGATCATTCAGATATTAAATAGCCAAGTTTGGATCCAAGCCTGGTGCCTCCACACCCACCCACCCCCACCCCCCAGCCCAGCGCTCTCTTTCCATTTCACCATTCTTATGTACTAAGTACATGCATGATCTGTGTTGGAGGTTACAAAGATGAAGACAACATTCACTCATGGGACTCTTGGGGCCCACAATCTAACAAGCATTCTCAGATAAGCCTCTTTTTCTCTCCATCCATCTCTCTATTCCTCTCCCTGCCCAAGCCCTACTCTCTCCCATTTGGTTTCTGTCAGGAGAACATTATAATCTTTCCCCATGATCTCCAGCAGGGCACCGCCATCTCATCACTCACTGTTAACAGACCCCATTGAGAACGTATAGTATATCTTGAAGCCATTTTTTTGTTTGGAAATCAATGGCAGTCAGCCAACATTCCAGCAATATTTGCTTTCCTTAAAGCTTAGACAAATCAAACCCATTCACTTCTTCATATTCTCATACCTCATCACCATTTCTCTTGCTACTTGTGATTTTCTCCTTGCCTAAGGTGAGCCAAGAACCTTTTTTTTTCCTTCACCTCCATCTGTTCCCTCCCCCACCATCATAAAAGTTTAGAGCTAAAAGGAAACTTAGGACATAGAATGTTAGTTCTGGATGGGATCATGAAATAGAGAACATAGATATTCAAGTTTGAAAGTACTTCAGAAACTATCCAGGAGAACCTGTTTATTTTACAAATGAGTAAGGTTAAGTCAAATGATTTGCCCCAATTAATATTGCTTACTTAGCCTGTTGGCATCCTATCCCTCTGGAAACTAGAGTGAATGAATAGCTAATCCAATAAACTTATTCAAGCTAAAGTGTAATTGGTTGATACCAATTTAGAATTATCTTACATGCAACATTTTTATTTTAACTAAGATATATCTGTAGGTAAGTCCCTGATGGGAATATTTCTGGCATACTTGAAGGTGGGAAAGGCTTGCTTTTTTCTCACCACCTCTCAGATGTACTCAGAATATTCCTGAGAACTGAATATGGAATCAATGGAATCTGCGTTCAAATCCCAGCTCCACTACTTACCCAGGATGTTTGTATGGATGTGTGTGTGTGTGTGTGTGTGTGTGTGTGTGTGTGTGTGCATGTGTGTATAAGAAAGACTGAAAGACATAGACAGAGATAGAAACAGAGAGCAACAGAAAGAGACAAAGAGAAAAAGAGAGTGACAGAGACAGAAAAGAAAGATAGATAGAGTGAGAGACAAGAGACCAAAAGACAGTCAGAGAAACAGAGAAGCTGAGAAAGAGACAGAGGCAGAAACTAAAATTTGCCCATCCCTAACCTCTCTCCTAATCTCCAGACTTGCATCTTTATTTATTAGACATCCCAAAATAGATGTCCTGTAGACATCTTAAACTCAACATACTCCAAATTGAACTTGTTATCTTTCCTCCCAATTCTTTTCTTCTTCCTAACTTCCCTGTTATTATCTAGGGTATCGCCATCCTCCCAGTTATCCAGGATCATAACCTAGGTGTTGTCCTCAACTCCTCACTCTCTTTCACCCCCATATTCAATCTGTTACAAGTCCTATTGATTTTACTTTTGTAAAATATCATGCATACCACCCCTGCCCCTCTTCTGTCCTCTAAAATTGCTGCCACCCTGGTGCAAGACCTTATCACCTCACTCCTGGACTATTGCAATAGTCTGCTGGTAGGTATCCCTCCTCAAGATTCTCATCACTCCAGTCTATCCTTCACTTAACTCTCAAATGAATCTTCCTAAAGTCACTCCTCTATTCAACAAACTCCAGTCCTTCCCTGACACTACCAGCATCAAATATAAATCCTCTGGCATTCAAAGCCCTTCCTAATTCCCCCTCCACCCACACCCACACCCACACCTACCCACACCCACACACACACACACACACACACACACACACACACACCTCTATGCAGTCTTCTTATCCTTTTACCTTCCTCCCACATATTCTGCCATCCAGTGACACTGGCTTCCATGTTGTTTCTGGAACAAGTCATTCCACTGCCAGACTCTGGAAATTTTCACAGACTGTCTCCCATACATGGAATACTCTCCTTTCTCGTCTCTCCTTCTTGGCTTTCCTTGTTTCCTTCAAGATCTCATTAAAATCTTACCTTCTGTGAGAAGCTTTCCTAACCTTTCCCAGTCTCTCTTAGTGCTACTATCTTCCCTCTGTTCATTATCTACAATTTAGCCTGTATGTTGCTTATTTGTATATTGTTGCTTGTATGGCATCTTCCCCATTAGACTGTGAGTGCCTTACAAACAGTTTCTTTTCTTTCTTTTTATGCCCAGCACTTAGCACAGTGCCTTGCACAGAAAAGGTACTTAATAAGTACTTATTGACTGATTGATAGCTGGACAGACTTTGAGAAAATTATTTCTTGTTTCTAGAACTTAATTTTATCATTTGTAGAAAGAAGGGGTTCTGCTGGATCATCTCTGAAATCTGTTCTAGTTTTAGCTCAATGATCATGTTAGAGCACAAAACCCTCCTAACTCTAATCATTCGATAATTATCAGGTATCTACTATATGCAAGGTTCCCCTACCCCTTAGGTAGGTAGATAGATCCTTTGAGAGAAATTAGCCCTGAAATCTTGGAAACCCAAGCTGTTTTCTCTGCTAAAGGGACTTCAGGCTTCCCCGAGGAGATTTAGACTTGAGATTGCTTTGGTCTGGAAAACAGGTGAGGCTTTGAAGATTAAAGAGCAATTTTACTCAAAAAGAGCTATTACAAAAATTCTAAGTGAATCACCCTATTCCTTTTTGAGCTTGGGGAAAGAACACCAAAACAATCGGTAGGCAGGTCCAGGTTTAGCCAGAGGCAGAGTGGGTGGCCATTAATAAAAAGGAAATTGAGGGCCACATCATAGCATCAATATCCATTCATTTCTGTTGGTTAAACATAGCTGTCTCTTTGTCAAGTCCTAAAGGTAGGAGAGTGCTTGAAGAGATTGGGGCAGTATAAGAATACAAGGTATCTTATAAACGTGTTAGGAGGGAAGAAATATGAGAGGGATCCATTTAAAAAAAAGCCCACAGGATAGCATAGTTGGATTGAACACTGGATTTGCAGTGGGAGTATGTGAGTTTGAATCCTGCTTCCATTGCTTCTCACCTATGTGACCAAGGATAAGTCACTTACCCTTTCTGATCCTCAATTTTCTCATCTGTTAAAATGAAAGGTCAGACTTAGATTAATTCTAAGGGTCTTTCTAGTTCCAACACTCTTAGGATTCTAAAAAATAATTTCACTTTTGTTTTTCTAGCATGTGAGCAAAGACATCGTATGCAATGCCCTTCAGAGGTACTGGTCTTAGAGAGAAGTCTTCAGAAATCTAGATATCCTCATTGGAGTGGAGAACCAAAGTATTTTCCAAACCTAGGGCCACTCCAACCCAACTAGTAATCAGACTTCCTCAGTATACATAACATACCTTTAAATCAAATATATGTAGTGTTTCTTATTTCTCAGGCCTCATGTTTTCCCTGAGTATGGTGATAGGAATGTAATCACCTGCTGAAATTTATTAATTCATCATTAATAATTTACTCAATACATTTTTAAGGATGAAACAATTCCCTAAGAACTAACACATTACTGTGAACCTCCTTGCAGGAATCATCAGAAACCCTTCAATCCATTTCATTAGTGACCTGCTAGAGACATCATACCAAAGGCCAGGTTATTTGATGGGCAAGTAATTGAAACTCAGTTCAGATAGGAGTCCTGATGTCTTATTCTATTTTTTCCTGAACTAATTGGAGAAGAATAGCCTTAGGCTAGAATTCAACCAAGCCTGCCTATTCAGCAACTGAGTCTTCCATCCCTCTCTCCCTACCCTTATTCCTGATGCTAATCTTGGTATCCACTGAAACAGCAACTGAATGTCACACTGCTGAGGGATGTGGCCCTAAACAATTTCTGGGGCTATCGAAAAACCTGCTCTGTAAACAGATGACAAGGATTTGGATTAATCCTGTATGCTTCTCAGATTTGTGAAGAGAAAAGAAAAAAAGAATGTGTGTCAAGGTAGAATTCAGTCTAACCATTCAACCAACTTGCCTTTTTTGTGAAAGAACAGATGAAATGGAAGGTGAAGGAAGGTAATGGCCAATGCTTTGGCATTTTTAAGATTATTTTTTTACCCCTGTGATGAGGAAATATGATGTTTTGAGAAGAAATAAGAGAGCCATATAATGGAACAGCTTCATGGATGCTGAGAACATAGAATGGGAGAATATTGAACATAGCATGTTAAAGTCAAGGACGGACAACACAGTGTTAGTTATCATAACAAAGAGCACAGCATGTTGGAGCACCAAGGGATCTTAGAGATCATTAGGCAAGTAGTTTCCTTACTCTACCCTTCACCCCTGCCTCATACAAGTACAGTTATAGCACATTATTGCTCTTTGCCTTGAGCAACCTAGGTATATTATAGAGGAGCTCTGATTGTGAGTGTAATTTCCATACAATTCCTGACACACCTAACTAAGTGTCCTAGAACACATCCTCTGGAAAGCATTGATCTTGTCTAACTCCCTAATCCAACTTTTGAGGAAACTGAGGTCGAAGTGTGACATCTCAGAGAAAAAATAAATAAGGAAATCATTTCTCTTACCTCAAATTTTTTGGGAGGTTTTGTTTTTGTTTTTGTTTGCTTTTTTTGTTTGTTTTTGAGAGGTGAGGCTGAGGATATTTCTTCAATTTTTTTTCTAATTTTTCTTGGTTTTCATAATTGTAAACAGGCTAAAAAAATATGGAATGTTACATCCTATATAACTTTGTTAGATTCTAAACTACCCATAATTTCTTCCAGTTTTCTGGTTTCTCCCTAGATTAAACATTTCTGGACATTTTGATAGCACCACTCCATTTTTTACCTCCTACCCCCCTTGAAATGTAAACAGGTCACCACTCTTAAAAGAAGGTTTCTGTGATAATAAATGCAGTATTTCTTTTGTTTAGTGTTTGGTCTTGACCTATGATTTTATTCTTGTAGAGAACTTCCAATGTGCAGAAACTCTTTTCACTGATTGATGTTGGCCACTCATCTGCAGTTCATATCTTAGAGTGATGCCTAGAGTGCTGAAAGGTTGCATGGTTTGCTCATGGTCATTCAGCCAGGCTGTGCCAAAGTTAGAACTTAAACCCAGGCCTTTCTGATGCCAAGGCCAAACCGTTCTCCACTATGCCATGTTATCTCTCAGACAATGTTATTATAGGGAAGTGTTTTTGGCCACTGGGAACAAAAATGTCTGCCCATTGACTGCTGAGTAAAATTCAGTTTTCTTAAGCTGACATTCAAAGCCTTCTATAATTTGTTACTTCTTTTAGTCTTATCCCACTGTCGTTGTTTCCATCTATTCTATGCTTCAGTCAAAGTGGACACCATTTCCTCGGAATTTTCTGTTTCTCTTCTTTATTCAATTTAGTTTAATCCAATAAGCATCTATTAAGACTTATTATATGCCTTCACTGTTTTAGGTGTTAAAAGTACAAAGACCAAAAAAAATGATACTCTCCCCTTAAGGAGCTTACATTCTACTTGTGAAAACACTGTAGGGTTATGACCCCTCTGTAAAGGAAGACTTTGAGAAGAGTTTGGTGCTCCACCTTCTAGTCATCTCATCTGAGAGCAGAGACCACTAAGGGTGAGTTGAGAAGATATAGACTATCCAAACCTGAGTCATTCTTTATGGTAATGAGATTTCAGGGAATCGGCTAACTCTGTGGGGGAGAAGAAGAGGGGAAGGAGATATGTTGTTCTGTGGATTCAAAGCCAAGGAGAGCTGCTGATGGAAAATGAAGAAGGAATGACTTCTTCCTTTACTGTTTACCTTCAGAATTCCCACCCAAACTTTTAAAGCTGCCTCTTCCATGAAATGTTCCTGGTTCTCCCAGTCAATTTTTTTCTACCTTGAAAATTTCTACCAGAAATTTTTCTGCCTTAGACCTCATAAAGAACTTTACTTATGCAATTTTATGTGTGTGCTTAGATGAATTTGTGATCTCATCTATATGGGGCATCCTCTTTATTAATGCAGTTCACAGCCTATCCATGCCTTCAGGTTTTTTTGTTTGTTTGTTTCTGTTTTTGTTTTTGTTGTTCTCAAATAAGTATTTAGTGATACCTTTTATTATCACTTTCATTTCTGGTTATATTCCTCTCTCTCCTACCACATGAACCATTCCTTATAATAACAAAGAATTACAAAAGAAAGAGGAAAAAACATGTTTAACAGAACTAACCTACACATCAACTGAAGCTGACAGTCTACGTACTGTTTCATACCCGTAGTCCCCCACTTCTGCAAGTAAGGAAGCCATTCATGCCTTCTCAGCCAGTGTGCTTCTCACCCATGTCCTTCAACAGATATTCTGTAGTGGATCAAACTGCAAATCAAATATGCTGAAGGCTGTTCTGTATTTAACATGGATTAATCACTCAATCAACAAGCATTTATTTTTATTATATTAGCATATAGTGCTACTGTATGTTAGACACTGTGATGGCTGTGCTAGATTCTATAATTATAATATATTAGAATCACAGAATTTCAGAATTAGAACTAACCCCACTCACATCTGAATCTCTACTACATCACTAACAAGTGATCACCTACCCTCCATATGAAGACCTCCAGTTATGGGGAACTCACTACCCTTCAATGTATCCAATTCAAATTTTGGATAGCTATGATAATTATGAAGCTCATCTTTCCATTGAGGTCCAAATCTACCTTTTTGCACTTCCATCCATTGTTCTTAGTTTTGCCCACTAGAGAAGCAGCTTCCAATCTCCCTCGCATGGGACACCTGTTTGAATATTCTATGAGGACAGGGACTTTGTTTCATATAAACTTTGTCTCTCCCCCAGTCTAGTATAGTGTTCTGCACACAGTAGGTGCTTAGTGCAAGTTTGTTGAATGGAATCGATTTAGTGCATGAAGTGCAAAGTGATGTAGGCTGCCTTTCTGGCAGGAATGAGGTTTCCTGGGATCTGTTTCTGAATTCTAGCATTCTGTTGTCAATAATTTACAAAAGCAAACAATTAGAAAAATTCCACCGTGTGTGGGATGAATCCAATTTTCTTAATAATACCTCAGGCTTCTGTAGAACACTGTTCAGCCAAGGAACCCATGTGCTTTACAAATAATTCCCATCTTCATCCATACTTGGCAGACATAGAACTAAGGCAGCAACAGGGTGAATGACTCACTGAAGGTCATGGAGAAGGCAAAGGCAGAGCTAGAAATAGAACCTGTGTTGCATAGAATGCTGAGCTTTAATGGAAGGTAATATTTGTCATAATGCACCATGCTATGCCATTAGTTTGGTTTTTTTTCTGGGGTAAACTACATGTCCCCAGATTCATGGTGGTTTACAGTTAATGTCAGATTGGGTACAGCATATAAGGAGTATCATCCTTGCACAATGGACTGACCCTATGGTATGGGTTATGGGCAGTAACTCAGGGAGACATCAAGTGGGAGACAAAGATGTGGCTCTGGCAAATGGCACCCTTGGGGGGAAAAATCCAGTTACATACATGCGTACACACACATATGTGTACATATAATGTATGTATATATGCATATGTATGTATATATGTGTGTGTGTGTATGAAACAACAAAGAAAACCCTCACCCTCCACCATTGCTCCCCTCTCTCTTCTACACTCCTCATTGAAGTTATATGTTATTCTTTTGCTAACATTTTGAGACTGCCATGCTGTCTCTTTTACCCCATTTCATTAGCATTAAAATGCATTGTAAATACAGTGTGTATGGTAGGTAGGTCAGGGAAATGCTCTAGGTATAGTTTTCCTTGATTTTTCTAAAATATTTGACAAATTCTCATAGGCAAAATGGGATGATGTGGGATAGTTAAGTTAAAAAGCATTATTTAAACTCCTACAAATGTGTCAGACACTGTGCTAAGTGCTGGAGATACAAAGAAGGCCAAAAACAATTCCCACCTTGAAGGAACTCACAATCCAATGGAGGAGACAGCATGCAAATAACCATGTACAAACAAGATACATAAAGGACAAATTGGAAATAATTTCAGAGGAAAGGTGCTAGGCACATTGGGGGTAGGGCAGGAAAGGCTTCTTGAAGAGGTAGGATGTTAGTTGAGACTTAAAAGAATCCAGAGAAACCAGGAAGTAGAGATGAGGAAGGAGAGAGTTCCAGGCATGGGAGACAGCCAGGGAAAATGCCAGGAATTGTAATGTCTTGTGAAAAAAAGAAAGTAGAGTTTGGTGGACTACAACACACACGAATTTAAACTGCATTAAGAGGAGAATAAAATCTGGAATTAAGGAAGTAATAGTCCTCATACTCTGGACAAGATAAAAAATTTGGGAATGATATTGACAAACTGGAGACCATCTAGAGCAGGAGTGGGGAACCTGTGGCCTCAAGGCCACCTGTGGTCCTCTAGGTCCTCAAGTGTGGCCCTTTGACTGAATCCAAACTTCACAGAATAAATCCCCTTCATAAAAGGATTCGTTCTGTAAAACTTGGACTCAGTCAAAAAGTCACACCCAAGTACCCAGAAGGCCACTTGTGATTGTAAGAAGCTTTGAGATCAATTCATATGACAGTTGAAAGTACTGGAGATGTTTAGCCAGGGGAAGAGATGGTTCAGGGACAACATGATAAATGCCATCGAGTATTTAAAGTAATGTTGTGAAAGAGGGATTAGCATTGTCCTGCTTGGCACCCAAAGGCCGAATTAGAAGAGATAGGTAGAAATTATAGAGAAACAGATTTCAGCTTGATGTCAAAAGAAACTTCCCAGCCGAGTTAACTCAAAGTGATCTGAGCTATCTCAGGACATGGTGCAGTTTCCTTCATTAGAGGTCTTCTAGTTATGGATAGTTGACCACTTTTTTGGTATGCTGTAGAAAAGATTTTTGTCCAGGTGTGAGCTGATAAAATGTTCACTGGGATTCCTTTCAATCGTGACTCTACAGTCTTGATTTTGGCTGTCCACCCACATTACACATTTTTTCCTCCAATAACCCAGGCTCATTCACTTGCTGTAATTATAGGGACTGATATGAAGGGCTTATTCTTAGAGTTTTATTATAACATATATACACCTTCACATACATGCACATGTATCATATAATACATGTTATGTATACACATGTAGATAAATATATATTGTCATATGCCCATCAGTATATATAAAGATAGATGTGTAGGTATGTATATACATGCACACACATCTTTAAAGTTTGCGACATATTTCATATATATACGTATACATATATATATATATATATATCATTTATCTTTTTTTTAAACTTGTGTTTGCATTCCCAATGCTTAGAACAATGTCTGACATGTGGTAGGTGATTAATGAAGTTTATTGACTGACTTAGCAATTTGAGCATCATAACTACCTTTTAAGATAGGTACTACAGTTGTAATATCCATCTTATAAAAGAAGATAAAACATTATCTGTAAAACCCCAGGGAGATTAAGTGACTTACCCATCATCACATAGCTAGAGAGGAGAAATTTGAACAAACATCCTTATAATGTATTGTTTTATCCTAGGAAAGCTAATGGCATAATGGGGTACATTATAGCAGATATTACCTTCCATTAGAGCTCAACATTCTGTGTCACACTAATGGTCTAGCTCCTCCTAGAAGGAAGCTAGGTGACAGTGGATAGAGTGCTAGACCAGAGCTTAGGAAGATCAAGTCCAGTCTTAGACACTTTCTAGCTGTGTGACCCTGGATAAATTACTTAACCTCTAACAGACTCAGTTTCCTCATCTGTAAAATGGTGATAATAATAACAGCAAATAATAACAGCGATTTCCCAGGATTGTTGTGAGGATAAAATGAAATAATATTTGTAAATTGCTTTGCAAACTTTAAAGCATTATATAATTATTACCTGTTATTTTCAGTGGGTTTTTTTTGGGGGGAAGGGAGTAGCAAAACAGAAAATTACCTTGTTCTTAATAGGCATTGGAAGAGGAACCTGGAGAAGGAGCAGACTTTTTCTTGGGCCTTCACCCAGCCTATATCCTCTCTCTGTTCTGAGATGCTTACAGCCAATGACTCTTTTCAGTATTTCCCTTCTGGGCCACAAATCGGTCCTTTACTACTTCTCCAAGCTGTGCTGGAAATGCAATGTTTACTCCAACCTCTTGAATCTAGACTCTCGGAATCTCGTACTCCAATTCTAGTGTTCTGTCCACTATGCCATGATCGTTTTACTAGGGAAAACTTCTGCTTTAAAAATAATTCAGTCCATTTATTAACAGGCACTGTGCTAAGCACTGAGGGCACAAATAAAAAGAAAGATGGCTCCTGTCCTCAAGAAACTTACAATTGAATGGAGAAAGACAGTACACAGAAGGAATCTGAAAGGGTCATGATGAGAAGGTACCCAGCATAGAGGCGTGATGGAGAAATCCAAGTCCAAAAAGTAGCGTAGCTGGTGCGAAATGGGGAGAATGCTATACTTGGCCTCCTTATGGCGTCTAAAACAGGATAAGATGAAATCAATGAGATGTTAACACTTCCAAGATCAATATAATCCACCCCCTGATATCCCCTGAGGAAATCGCCCACTCAGCAATATGGCATTAGTGGAGAAGGGCTACAGAGGAGGGAACAGAAATTGTAGAGACATTTAAAGTGGTATATTTAAAGTACACATTGCTTCTACAATTGGAATATTCCTCATCTGATTATAATAGCTGATCTTTGGTGCTTCAAGGACCAGATGCAGGCCCAGTAGCTTGGTTATGCTTGCCAAGCCCTATTCTTGTATTGTCAGCATTTGGAATATTGATAAGATCTCCCAGGTCATCATATTGACTCCAGTGTCATGATGCCGTAGTAGTTCATTCCTTTAGTTCCCAAAAGTTTGTACCCTTCATCATCTCCCTAGGAAAATACAAATAATGCTGAGCCAATAAGCGATTGTTGTTTTTATTATTGATAAAACTGAGAGCATAATTAACAATAACTCACATTTACATGCTCCTTTAAGTTTTAGAAAGCAATTTTTTTAAAGAACAAAGAAATGGAAAAAAATAGGTTATTAAATTTAAAAAAATAAAGTTTACATAGCACTCTCTTCACAATAATTCAATGAGATAGGTGGTGCTTGTTTAACATCTCTGTTTTTCAAGATGAAACTGAGATTCAGAGACAGGAGGTGGCTTGCCCAGGGTCACCTGGTCAGTAAGTGCTAGAGTTAGAAGTCACATTTAGATCTTCTGATGGCAAGTGTTCTTTTCAGTTACCACATAACATAATACTTATCTGTTGGTCCTTAGGCCTTGGCTAGCAGAAAGCTAGACTTCAGAGAAATGAGAGGAACAGAGCAGGATAGAGGAAGGGCTAGTGATAGACCACAGAGGCAATCACCAAGGGCATACTTCATCCAATTCACATATTTTTCTTGTATACTATTTTTTTTCTTAAGACAACCCTGTTATCAGGGTTTTACTGAATTAATGAAGAATAGACTTATGCTTGATGTGAATGTCAACATCCAACACTGAGATTTCAGCCCCATTGAGGGGGAGGGGGCAGGAAGCAGTGCAAAACATTCAGCTTTATTATGACCTCACTGTCCAAGAGGGAAATATATCTTTTACTTAGGTTGAATTTTCTCAGACCAAATTATTGCCTCCTCTCTACTTTTTTCACCAAATACTAATTTTCCTCCTATTTTAATGTTTCTTCAGCAAAGATGGAGCAGTTAAATCTCATATGATTCAATTAGCTAGGACAATCTGAGCAACTCAGGCCAAAAAGGAGCTCAGGGATTAATGTGTTATGTTAGGAAGAGTACTTGAATTGAAACCAGGATGGCCCAAGTCTCAAATCCTGACTCTTATTCTTAATGTCTTTGTGAACATAAGTTAGTTATGTAACTTCTCTGAGATTCTCAGATTATCTGAGTTAGAAAGGACATCAGTCAATGTAGTCAACCTGTTCCTGAAAAAAAAATATGCATCATATTTGATGAGTAGCCATCCAATCTCTTCTTGAAGTCCTCCATTGAGGGGGAATTTACTACCTCATGAGATAATTCATTTTCACTTTTCTAACTATTAGCTATTCTGTAGTTCTAACTATCAAGAAGGTTTTTCTTGACATTAAATCTAAATTTATTTCTTCACCATTTCTACCAAGTTAAGCCTCTAAGGCCAAAGAGAATAAATCGAATCCTTCTTCCATGCAATTGCACTACACATCCTTTAACCTAGCTATCCTTTTCCCCTAATATCTTTGCTTCTGTAAGGTAAATGAACCCATCTTGAGGCTTTTCACAATATGTTTCCCATCTGTTGGGTGACCTCCATGCAATTCTACCAATGGTTTCCTTGAAATTGGACATCTGAGCCTGGACAAAATATTTGATATTCAATATGACCAGGAAAATGTACAAAGGTACTCTCTATCTCCATCTTATCTATCATTGTGCTCCTCGATGTCACCTGAGCAAACTGTTCAATCATATTCTGCTGTTGATCAAAGCTCCTGATTTTCTTCTGCTGTTTAGCTGTGCTACATAGAATACCCCTTAAATTTTTATTCTGCTATTTAGCTATGCTAGATAGTGTACTCCTTAAAGCCAACTAGAAGATATTGCATGTGTCCTATTCAATGGTATTTTATTTGACTCAGCCCAATATTCTAATCTTTCAAGAACTTTTAAATCCTAATTCTTTCACCCATTGTGTTCACGTTTGTTGCTAGATTTATCTATATATTTGATGTTCATGTCACTGATCTCTTTCTTCATGTCACTGATTTTAAAAATGGCAAATTGCAAAGGGCCATATCCCTGTGGAATTCTATTGGAACCTTTCTTCCAACTTGATATCAAACCACTAATGAATTTTGTTTGACTATTCAATCATATCCAAAGACACCTAACTCTTATATCATCTAGCCTACACCTCTCCATCATTTCTTTTTTTTTCTTTTTTTTAATTTTATTTAATATATTTAGTTTTCAACATTGATTTTCACAAGAGTTTGAATTACAAATTTTCTTCCCATTTCTACCTTCCCCACCACTCCAAGACAGTGTATATTCTGGTTGCGCTGTTCCCCAATCAGCCCTCCCTTCTGTCACCCCAATCTTCTCCCATCCCCTTTTCCCTTCTTTTCTTGTAGGGCAAGATAAATTTCTACACCCCATTGCCTGTGTATCTTATTTTCTACTTGAATGCAAAAACTTTTTTTGGTTTTGTTTTTGAACATCTGGTTTTAAAACTTTGAGTTCCAAATTCTCTCCTCTCTTCCCTCCCTACCCACCCTCCCCAAGAAGTCAAGCAAATCAACATAGGGCACATGCATATCATTATGTCAAACCCTTCCACCATACTCATGTTGTGAAAGACTAACTATATTTTGCTCCTTCCTAACCTATTCCCCTTTATTGAATTTTCTCCATTAACCTTGTCCCTTTTTGAAAGGGTTTGTTTTTGGTTATCTCCTCCCCCATCTGCCCTCCCTTCTATCATCCTCCCTTTTTATTTTCTTCCTCTTTCTTTCCTGTGTGGTAAGATACCCAATTGAATGTGTATGGTATTCCCTCCTCAGGTCAAATCTGATGAGAGCAAGATTCACTCATTCCCCCTCACCTGCCTTCTTTCTCTTCCTACAGAACTGCTTTTTCTTGCCACTTTTATGGAACATAATTTACCCCATTCTATCTCTCCCTTTCTCCCTCTCTCAATATATTCCTCTCTCATCCCTTAATTTGATTTTATTTCTTTTAGATATCATTCCTTCATCTTCAACTCACCCTGTGCCCTCTCTCTCTCTCTTTCTGTATATATATATATATATATATATATATATATATATATATATATATATATATATATATACACACACATACATATACATACACACACATACATATATACATACATACACACACACATATGTATACATGTATATATATGCATACATGCATATTCCCCTTCAGCTACCCTAATACTGAGGTCTCATGAATCATACACATCATCTTTCCATGTAGGAATGTAAACAAAACAGTTCAACTTTAGTAAGTCCCTTGCAATTTCTTTTTCTTGTTCTTTTTCTTGATTACCTTTTCATGCTTCTCTTGATTCTTGTGTTTGAAAGTCAAATTTTCGATTCAGCTCTGGTCTTTTCATTTAGAAAGCTTGAAAGTCCTCTATTTTATTGAAAATCCATATTTTGCCTTGGAGCATGATACTCAGTTTTACTGGGTAGGTGATTCTTGGTTTTAATCCTAGCTCCACTGTCCTCTGGAATATTGTATTCCAAGCCCTTCGATCCCTTAATGTAGAAGCTGCTAGATCTTGTGTTATTCTGACTGTGTTTCCGCAATACTCAAATTGTTTCTTTCTGTCTGCTTGCAGTATTTTCTCCTTGATCTGGGAGCTCTGGAATTTGGCGACAATATTCCTAGGAGTTTTCTTTTGGGGATCTATTTGAGGAGGCAATCTGTGGATTCTTTCAATTTCTATTTTGCCCTGTGGCTCTAGAATATCAGGGCAGTTCTCCTTGATAATTTCTTGAAAGATGATATTTAGGCTCTTTTTTTGATCATGGCTTTCAGGGAGTCCAATAATTTTTAAATTATCTCTCTTGGATCTATTTTCCAGGTCAGTGGTTTTTCTAATGAGATATTTGACATTGTCTTCCACTTTTTCATTCCTTTGGTTCTGTTTTATAATACCTTGATTTCTCATAGAGTCACTAGCTTCTACTTGCTCCAATCTAATTTTTAAGGTAGTATTTTCTTCAGTGGTCTTTTGGACCTCCTTTTCCATTTGGCGAATTCTGCCTTTCAAGGCATTCTTCTCCTCATTGGCTTTTTGGAGCTCTTTTATCATTTGAGTAAGTCTATTTTTTAAGGTGTTGTTTTCTTCAGTATATTTTTCAGTATTTTTTGGGGTCTCCTTTAGGAAGTCATTGACTTGTTTTTCATGGTTTTCTCGCATCCTTCTCATTTCTCTTCCCAATTTTTCCTCTACTTCTCTAACTTGCTTTTCCAAATCCTTTTTGAGCTCTTTCATGGCCTGAAATCAGTTCATGTTTTTCTTGGAGACTTTTGTTGTAGGCTCTTTGACTTTGTTGACTTCTTCTGGCTGTATGTTTTGGTTTTCTTTGTCACCATAGAAAGATTCCAAAGTCTGAGACTGTATGTGAGTGCATTTTCACTGCTTGGCCATGTTCCCAGCCAACTTACTTGACCCTTGAGTTTTTCAGCAGGATATGACTGCTTGTATAGTACAGAGTACTTTGTTCCAAGCTTGAGGGGATGTGCCAGCTCTGCCATACCAGCACTCCTCCTTCCCCAAGAACCCCCAACCCGGACTGGACTCAGATCTTCAGCAGGCTCTTCACTCCTGCTCTGATCTGCCACTTAATTCCTCCCACCAGGTTGGCCTGGGGCCAGAAGCAACTGCAGCTGTGGTTCTGTAGCTGCCCCACCTCTGCTTCCCCTGGGGCAGTGGCTGAACCATGAACTCTATCACCCTGTCCCCAGCAGCTTTTCCCACTAACCTTCTCTGTTGTCTTTGGTGTTTGTGGGTTGAGAAGTCTGGCAACTGCCACAGCTCACTGATTCTGGGTGCTAGGGCCCTCTCCGCCTGGCTCCTGGTCTGGTTGGTCTGCCTGGCCCACGCTGGGCTCTGCTCACCTCCACTTTGCTCTGCTCCCTGCTCCACTTGGGATAGAACTTACCCAGAGACCATCCAGGCTGTTCTGGGCTGGAGCCCTGCTTCCCTCTGCTATTTTGTGGGTTCTGCAGTTCTAGAATTGGTTCAGAGCCATTTTTATAGGTTTTTGGAGGGACTTGGCAGGGAGCTCACACTAGTCCCTGCTTTCCAGCCGCCATCTTCTCTCCATCATTTCTTCAAGATAGCATAAGACATTTTCAAATTCTTTGCTGTAACTTAGGTAAGCAATATTTTTAGCATGCCCTTGATTCCCAATAAATTAGAAAATCCTTGAGAGCACAGACTCTCTTCTTTCTATTTTTGCATGTCCTACTCTTAGGATAGTGGCTGGCACATGGTAGGTACTTAATAAATGTTTATTGATTGATTACGTTTTGATCTACCACTTCTAAAACCTTTTTATTAGAAAACAAGGTGAGTATAACTTTTTAAGAAAGCTATACTGAATCCTAAAGATCCCCATTTCCTTTTCTAATCTTCAATAATCTCTTCAATTATAGATTTTGTAATTTTTGCAGGAATCTGAGTAAAGCTTACTGAACTAGTCTATAATTTAAACTACATTCTCTTCTGTTTTTTTTTTTTAAATTGGGTCCCCTGTCCCTTTCCAATACTGTTATACTTCTATTCCCAAATAGCTTCCTTTTTTAAAATATATTTCATTGGCAATTTATTTTTACATTACCTATTTTTCTCTGTGTATTCTTTCTCTTTTACCCTCTAAGAGAAACCATCCCTTATGAGAAATATTAAACAAAAAAGAAATAAAGAAACAAAACATCTGTAAAATTCATCAATACATTTAAAAAACTCTAACATTATATGCAATATTCTAAACCCATTCTTTATCCCATTCCTCCTGCAAAGGATTGAAGGAAGGTGGCCTCTCACATCTCTTCATTGGTGTTGTTTGTCCTTTTTAATTTTGCAACATTATTTTTTTCAATTGTTTTGTAGTTGTACTTTACATTTACATTGTTTTAAGCATTATACATATTGTTTCTTGTCTCCACTTAGTTCATTTAGCATCTGTTCATGTAAATCTTTCCATGCTTCTCTGTATTCATCATGTTAGTTGCTCCTTACAGAACAGTAATATTCCATTACACTTATTTATCACAGTTTGTTTCACCAATGCCCAATTGATGGGCATCTACTTTGTTTCTATTTCTTTGCCTCACCAAAAAAATTGCTTCTTCTCCAAGATCTTTCAAAGATCACTGACAGTGGCTTAGAAATCATATCTTCCAGTTTTTTCAGTGTTTGTAGAGGTAGTTCATTTAGGACTGGTAACTTCAACTCATCAAGGACAGATAAATGCTGTTACTTTCTTCCTATTCACCATAGGTATCAATTTCATAATCGCCATTTTTATTCTCCCAATTCCAATCCAAAGAACATTCTCTCTGGTAGAGAAAATAGAAATAAAACAAAAAATAATAATTAACTCTTCTTTCTTTGTGTCATCAGTTATAATTGTTCTGTGTGCCCCAAGAAATGATCTTATCCTTTCTTTTCTATCTTTCTACCTGCTTGCCTTTCTACTTATCTTTCTATCTATCTATCTATTGACTATTACATAATATTTAGCTTATTTTTGAGCTTTGAAATTCTGGAAGTAGTCTTAATGTGATCTCCTCATGCCATTGTTGTGATCTGCCATCATCTTCCATCCATTTTATCATCTCCTGAATGTTTTTCCCCTAAAATATAAGTTGGCTGGATAGTTCACCATGAATACATATTGGTGTGTGTACACACTACCCCTTTCTCTTCTTCATTAGAACCCTTTCTCTTTATTTTTGAATTTCATTTTTGAGAGCTCATCCCTCTTGGCATGAGTTCTCCTTATAAAATTTTAGTCAATCAGTTGTTAATTAGGCACTTAACTACCCATCTTTTCTCTGAACCCTTTGAAATTTGCTTTTGCCAAATCTAAAGTGCGTACTACTGCTACTACTACTTCTGTGGTAGTAGTAGTAGTAGTAGTAGTAGGGGTGGTGGTGGTGGTGGTGGTGGTGGTGGTGGTGGTAGTAGTAGTAGTAGTAGTAGTAGTAGTAGTAACAATCTAGAATTTATATGGTGCTTAATATTCCCAGGCCCTGTGCTAAGAACTTTAAAAAAATTATCTTATTTAATCTTCACAATAACCCTGGGAGGTATGTGCTGTTTTATCTCTATTTTGTAGGTGAGGAAACTGAGGCAACGAGAGGTTAATTGACTTGCCTAAAGACATACAGCTAGTAAGTGTCTGTAGCAGCAAGCACCCTAGCATGCCCAAGATGGCCTGCTAGCACAGGTTCTTTAATCTGATTTTCTAGAAAGACTGCTCAAAAAGGGGTTAACAATACTACTTTTAATTACATTCACTAGTTCAGGAGAAGGGTCAATACCTAGAACGTCAGAGAAAATACAAGCAGAGAAAGTAGACCAACAAACAGGGTTCTGACTGCCTGAATCAAAGTGATATTGCTATATACTTTACATACATCACTGGATTGAGAGAGCCTTTACATCTGAGCAGTCAGGGAACTCTGAACATATGGCTACTCAGATTCTTGGCCAGGGAATCAAAAGATCCTTCGCATAAGCGAACCTCTAAAGCAAAATACCGACTCAGAGTATATATACACTTCTCAGAACCAGATGGTATCACAACCCTTGTGACTCAGTGCCTAATCAACTTAGTACCAAAAGGTGTGAAAGCCTTCCTACAAGCAAGCCTCCCCTAAGCAAGCTTCCCTTAATGGGCTCTATGTGAGGCTCATTAATGGTTGGGGAAGATCTTTATATCCCATTAACATTACAGTGTCTGAGGCTTGATATCAACTCAGGTCTTCCTGATTCTGGGCCTGGTTGCTCTATTCACTCCATGACCTAGTTGGCTCTAGCCATACTAGACTGTGGTTGGCTTTCTGTCTCTCTTAGAATGATGTATTATGTGATGGAGTGGTCTTTTATTAAACCACACAGACCATCATGACATTTCAAAGAATTTGAGAATTGAAACATCCATTACATCCAGTTCGTAACTAAAAAGAATCTCTCAATACCAAACACCCACCAAAAGGTCATCTAGAATTCACTTAAAAAGCTCCAAGGAGGAGCCGGTCATATCCTAAGATAATCAGTTCCATTTTTGGATAGCTCTAATTACTAGGAAGATTTTCTTTAGAACTCTTTGCAGTTTCTACCCATTGTTCCTAAGTCTCTCCTTTTGAGTCATACAGAACAATTCTACTCCCTCTTCCACAGAAATATTTTCTAAATGTTTGAAGATAGGTATCATGTCCCCTGTGAACCTATTGTTCTCTAGGTGAAATGTATTTAGTTTCTTCTATCAATTTTCCTGTGGCACGGACTAATTCTGTTTGTCCTCCTTGACATTCTCTTCTTTATTTATGACCTTTCTAAAATGTGGTGACCAGAACTGAATACTGTACTCTAGAGGGGGTCCAACCAGGCAGATCACAGTCGGACAAAAAGCTCTTTATTCCTTGGAATGTATTCCTTGTAATGTTACCTATATTATATTTGTTTTTTGCCTACCACTTCTTATTGCTGACTCAAATTGAACCTGAAGTTGATTATAACCTTCAGATCTTTTTCAGATGAACTACTGCCCAGTCATGCCTCCCACATCTTGTGTTTGTGAAATAGTGTTTTGTTTTGTTTGGTTTGGTTTTGTCAAGCACTTACCCTTTATTTACATTGAACCGTTATACATCTTAGTTTATAAGATTCAGCCTCATAGCTTAGCCTCTCAAGGTATTGTTTGGATCTTGATTCTGCTTTCCAGTGTGCTAGTTAACCCACCTTACTTTGTGTGTCATCTGAAAATGTATTGAATAAGCCTTGATTTGCTTTATGCAAATCATCTACTAAAATATTCAACAAGATAGGTCTAACTATAGATCCCTGGAACTTTAAAGTGGTGGCCACTGTCCAAGGTCATTGACTCATAGAACTACTTCTGGAAAAGATCTCAGGGGCTATCTAGTCTGACCCCTTCATTTTGCAGATGAGAAAAATGTGACCTACAGAGGTTAAGGAGCTTGACCAAGTTCAGACAGGTAGTAAACCTTACGGGCAGTACTTGGACTCAGGTCCTGTACCTGTGTACACAGCCAGAGGGAGGTTGCTCCATTCAGCTTAGTTCAAATCCATCTAATTATACTATCAGCCTCATCTCTCTATCTTTACCATTAGAATAACAAGAAGCATTATCAAATGCCTTACTAACATCTAGGCAAAATATATCAATAGTACTAGAATGGGTCACAAAGCACTGACTTTAGAATTGGAGGATTCTATTTATGGATGACTCTCATCTATGCTTGCTTATTAGCTCTGTGATCTCGAACAAGTCACTTAATCTTTCTGGGCCTCAGTTTCTTCATCTGTAAAATTTTTTAAAAATTAAAATAAAAGATATTTGTCATTGGAGGTCCCCTCCAAATACAGATCAATGATATGATTTTTAAATTTAGTAATGCTGACAAAAAAAGGAAGATGATTCTGGCTTTTCTCATTCAACAGGCAATTATAAAGAACCTACTATGTGTCGCAAATTGTGCTAAACATTAGGCAAAGAAAAAAGTGAAACATTTGCCTCCCTCAAAGAGTGTATGTATAAATAAATAAATAAAGATATAGACAAACAAAAATTGATACAAGTTATTTACGTGTGTGTGTGTGTTTGAGTAGGGAAGCACTAGTAGCCTGGGGATCAAGAAAGACCTCATGTAAAAAAGTGGTGATTGAGCTAAATCTTGAAGGTATCTTGAAGGTTAGGGTTAGATTTGAGAATGGAGTGGATTACAAGAATGGGTTCAGCTAGTATAAGAGCACACAAACAGGAGTTAGAGTGTTCTCTATGAAGAACAATGGAAAGGTATGTTCCATTGCTTTGGGGCCACCTCTTTCTTCTAGCTTCAAACAGCTTGCCTCTTTCTTCTCATATATGTCCTTAATGATTTTAATGGCACTTCTTGCATAACAGTCAACTGTAGTAATATACTGCATCTGGTTAATCCAACTTGCATCTTTTTATTGCTCTTTGGGTTATTGGAAATTGTGAATTTTCTAAGATTAATGTTTGCCATGATTTAATTCCCAATAGCCTCACCAGGATGGTTTTAAAAAGATGAGTTTTTGAAACAGGAAGCACCTTGGGGCCATCGAAACCCCTAAACAATTTTCACCATGTTTTCTAGCAGAGGGCCTTGGGCAGAGAAAATGTTTGTTGTTTAGCTGAATTAGTGCCACAGAGAATAATATCAGTTTTGAAGAAAATGATCATGTTCTCAATTTGTTCATCTGTTAAATTAAGGTTAAATTAAGGAACATCTAGCTAATGACTTAACCAAGAGGAGTAACTCATGGTGGAATTTAAGGCAGGGACAGATTAGTGCAAAAGACATTGAAATCCAAAGAAGCTTTTCAATAGTCTTCAAACACTGCATAAAAATATTACACATTTCCCTAGAGTAACCCCAGGGTGACATTGCTTCTGTCCCAAAGAAATGTTCATTTTAATTTTGAAATTAATTTCTTCTCAATACTTTAAATTTTTAAACCTTTTTGTAATATTGTGATTTCCTAAATCATTGCAGACTTCTCTTTCTTTGATGACATATTTATCTTTTCCTCTTCATTTCCCAAATACACGCAGACTATGTTCTAGCAGCCAAATTGCCACTAACCACCATTGGGTCATCAGTTTATATTTCTGAACCTCAGTTTCTGTATCACCCAAGTGAAATAGTTGGGACAGATGTCCTCAAAATTCTTTTTAGTGCTGTCATTCTACACTTTTGTGTTCCTTCTAGGGCTAACATTTTATGTCCTAAATCCTAACATTCTGTCTTACATTCTAACAATTTATATTCTCAGGTTCTTTTCAGCACTGACCTATGACTGTATCATTGTATGACTGATGCATCCCAACACCTCTCCTTCCCCTTCCCTCATGCATGCTTAATGCATACTTCTGGGTATTAGCCACACGTAGAAATTTCTCCACTAACACCCACACTGACATACTTTTCAATATCGTGCATGTAACTTGACACTTCCTTGAATACATGAAATGATCTGGATTTTGTCGTTTTGTAAATACCTTCATTATCAAAGCCTTCATGTGGAGACACACAGACATGACATGCACACGGCATCTATCTGCTTCATCACCCCTGAAAGGTAATTCATATTGGAGCTACCCACAAAAGTCTCTGGATTATCTTTCTTCGATCCAGTGCCAGCTCAGGTTAGCTCTAGTAAACTGTTTTGGCAATTTGGCAGTTGAATTGCCGAGGTTCTGTGTTCTGTGAAGCCTACTTGGAGTCAGGCTTTAAACAAAACTTCAGAATCTAGGTTCTTTTATCCCTAATTTCCCCACCCCACCCCAGTTAGGCGTCATTTCTCAGTACCTGCAGTTAGAGCTTACAGTGCAAAGTAAATTTCTGTAGCAAACCATAAAAACCAGTGCAGTTGAGCCCGGTGGTATGAGGGTGGGGTGGGGATGGAATCCAGGTAAGCAGGAAAGACAAATTCCCCATTTATTCCCCTCCTCTTCAGCAGGGCTGCTCCTGCTGTTGGACACAAAAAAAACAAAACAAAAAACAAAACAAAACATTTTATTGCTAGCGATAACTTACATGTCTGTATCATGTTGCAGTCCACAAAATCCCCATTTTACAGAAGGGGAAATTGAGGCTCAGAAAGATTTAGGGGTTTGCCCATAGTCACAGTCTTGAGAAGAGGCAGAGATAGAACTGGACCTGATTTCTTTTTAACAGTGTTCAATTTTCTCTCTATTTTCTCTCTTAAAAGCATGTCTATCTCCTTTCTTCCCTCCATAATGGCTTCAAACTCAAATATTAATCTATCTTAAGAAAAATAAAGCCCTAGCACTGGTGCTGAAGGGAGGTGGAAAAAAAGGAAAATCTGCTGAAGACCTAAGACCCTGGTGTTGATGAGAATTTCTCCAGAGTTACAGCTAGGCTGTCTTGTCCATCTATCTCATTTTATAGTTGAGGAAGCTAATTCTTATAGAGGGAACATGAGTATTTTGAGGACTTCTGTACCAACTATTTCACTTGGGTGATACAGAAACTGAGGTTCAGAAATGTAAACCGATGCCCTAAAAGTGACTCCATTTCATGGTAGTTAATAGTAATTTGGGAGCTAGAACATAGTCTGTGTCTATTTGGGAAATGAATGGGAAAGGATGGAGCAGGGAACCTGAGGTCTTGAGGCGACATATGGCCTTCTGGGTCCTCCACTGTGGCCTTTTGACTGAGTCCAAGTTTTACAGAGAAAATCCTTTTATTAAGGAGATTTGTTCTCTTGATTAAAAGGAGATTTGAAGTTTGGATTCAGTCAAAGGGCCGCACTTGAGGAACTAGAGGGCCACATGTGGCCTTGAGGCCACAGGTTCCCCACCCCTGGTATGGTGTATAGCTATCTAGCCTTGGAGTCATTAAGGCATCTTGGGTGTATGAGTGCATGATCCTTGGCCAGTCATTCAATGTCTCAGTGATCTAGAAAATACTTAAAGTTTGTTTCCTGCAGAATAGTGGACTCATAGTCATTAGTAGAGTGCATTTCCTTACAACCAAAAAACACCAACATCACAATTTAAAAACAAAAGTGATTCCTAGATATGAGAAGTAGACCCAGGATTAGAACCTACTGGTTCCTAATGATAGGATCTTGGCAATATTACTCTGTTGCCTCTCATGCTTCCTTTGCCTGCTACCTACTCTAACTCCAATCCTCTCCCCTCTCCCTAGGATAATAACAGAATCTGTCAGTTAATGAGAATTGATTAAACACTTACTATTTGCCAGGCATTGAAAAAGGAGCTGCATGTCTCAGAGATTCAGTGCACATTTAGGATTAAGGACAAGTCAGTTTTTGTCTCTGGGCCCCAATGTCCCCATATTTAAAATGAGAGAATCCTCCAATATCCTTTCTGGCTTTAATATACTATTCTATATCCTAAATTGTATGTTCTGAGGTTTTTTCCAGTTTGGACACTCTATTCCAACATTCTGCAATCTCAAGTTTCTTCCAGGGAAAGGACCTTCTAACCCTCTATAATTATCTGGATTATTTAGATGCTCACTGTATCTTTTTCTACATATTAACCATTATTCTCCTCTCTCCTTCTCCTTCCTCCCTCCCCCAACCTCTTCTATCATTCCCTTCCTTTTCTCCACAGGACTCCACAGAATGGAGCAAGAATGAGAGGAATAAGGCAGACAGAAAAGCATGAACTGGAGGTTTGTTGAGTTCATCTACTTCCTGTTTATATGGGACCATATAACAGTGCAGTCCTCCCACCAGGAAACAGCTGTTACCGACCAACATGTCTCCAAGGAATTTGATTGGCTTATTTCAGACAGGGGACCTTTCCATCACTCCCGGAGCTACCTATCCTTTGTGGAAAGACACCGTCAAGGATTTACAACCCGATATAAAATATACAGGTATGTCATGAGATGAGCTGGCTTCTAGTGAGTCCTTGTTTTCAGTTATTAGTCTGCTTGGGTGGGCCAAACTTTGCCTTAGGTATTGTTTTAGGAAGGGAGCCCCAAGCAAAGTCATCACAGTCCTTCCACAGAATGGAAATAATGTTTAGCCTTTTGGCTCAGCAACAATAAGCAGCTTTAAGATACCAGATGCTGTACTTGGCAAGTATTCACAGGCACCTGAATTCAGACAGAAAGGAGTCCACACACTGATAAACAAGTTGGGATAATCGATAGTTATAATAATAGTTCCCATTTCTATAGCACTTGAAGGTTTGCAAAATAATCTCTCAACAACAGCTCAGGGAAATAGATGGTACAAGGAAAACGGTCCCCATTTTATAGATGAGAAAACAGATTTTGAGAGGGAAGAAGATACTTGCCTGTGGTCACAGTTAGTCATTAGTAGATCTGGGATTCAATCCCTCATCTTCTTATTCCAGGCCAGAAGTATGAGAGGGGTAGTATGACTGTGAACAAAGGAGAAAATGAGCATGGTATGGAAGCAGGGAGCGGTAGGAAAACAGTGCCCAGAGGGTATTGATTGGTTGGTGGTCACACAGCTAATATGTGTCAGTTGCAAGGCTTGAACCCAAACTTTCCTGACTCCAAGTTTACCCTTCTATAAACTATGCTAAGAAGCCTCTCTCCTAAAATATTTATAAGGTAAAAATATTCTTTATCTTAGCCAATATTTAAGTTCCTCCACAGCCTACCTTCTACTTATCTTTCCAGCTTTATTTATTTTGTTCATATGCATTTATTCTAGGCTCTAGCCAAACTAGACTGCTAATATTTCCCAATCTCATCTCTCCTCTCTCCTGTCCCTCCCTCTCTCTCTCTCTCTCTCTCTCTCTCTCTCTCCACTCTCTCTTTCTCTCTCTCTCTCTCACTCTCTCTTTCTCTCTCTCTCACACACACACACACATTCTCTGTTCTCTGTTCTCTCCTCTACCTGCAAAATGTTTCAATCCTTCGAGGTCAGGTTTAGGAGTCAACCTCCTTCATGAAATCTTTCCTAATTCTTCCTGTAGGAAGGTGATCTCTCTCCTTGTCTTCCTAGAGCACATTTTTTGGAGCTTTCCTTTGCCCCTGTAGTATTACCCTTTATATTATGCTTATGTATAGACTGTAGTCTGCCCATTAGACTCTAATCCTCTTGAAGGCAGGATTTGTATAACCATCACACAGCTAATACATTATTGCATAACCAACATGGAGAGCAGTGTCTTGTACATGGAGTAGATGCTTAATGTTTCTTAAATTGAATTCAACCCAAACTAATATGCCTTCTGTATCTTCAAAATCCTCTCCCTAAAAATAGACTCACCGTAGAACATCATTGTATTGAGAGGTATGCATGCATAAGCAAAACACGGAGGCTTTTGACAAGAGAATGCCAGTATCAGTAAGCTATATTGAGTGTGAGGGCTAGAATGAAGCTCAAACATTGAAAGTTGGAGTGAATGAGGAAAAAGCGAATGTGTGGCATATCACAGCCAGTTGGGATTCCCTAAACCCATGCACATTAATAAGAATGCTTTGATTGAAAGTATAATGTAATGTCTATATGCTTTAATTAATATGGTTTATATGCACACATGCCCTCTATTAAATGTACCCAATTATATGTGAGGGAAACCCCAGCTAAGCCAAGTTTCTAGAAGAATTTATATTTTTTCTATAAAAAATGTAGTGAATTAAAATTTCTTCTCTTCAAATATGTGAAAAAGTAATATGTGGAAGAGAGTTATTCTGTCCAAATTCAGAGGGAAGGTATAAGACCTTTGAATAGAAGTTATAGGGAGGCATGTCTTGGCTAAATATGAGGTAAAATAATAATTCCTAATAATTTGAATTGTTCATCAAAGAAATGGACTGTGTTAGTAGATAGTGAGCTCTTTGTCACTAGATTAATGGTAGCCTTCTGAACCCCCAAAACACTAGAATATGGAAAGTGGACAACATCACCATAGAGAAGAGTCATCTGCCCTGCTAGAGTTTCACCCTTTCAACTATAGAATTCTATGGATCATTTAATAGATGTGGTCACATTGTCATAGTAGAAGCAGCCTAGTACAGGGAAAGAGCTGGTCCTAGAGTTAAAAGACCTGGATTCAAATCTTGATTGTGTTGTTTGCTGCATGTATGATCTCCAGCATGTCTTTTCCCTTCTCTGATTCTCAGCTTCCTCCTCCATAAAAACAAGAGGGTCAGACTAGATAACCTCTAAGTCCTCTTCTGGGTCTGAGATTGTGTGACTCTATAATCTTTTTTTTTTTAAGAATACGTATTTTTTTCTGAGAGTGGTTACCTTCTCTTAGAGCCTGGCCACAAATGAGATCAAGGCAATATATTTAGACCTGTGTGAGCTAGACAAACCACTGTTTCCTCTTCAAATCCTATACTCCAGAGTCTCAACAAAGAACTTGATTGGGTGCAAGAAAATCTAGATATGATTGTAAGTGGTTCTGTGCCTATCATCCTGACACTTAGAGAAAGTAACCAAAGCACAATGATCACCAGATGGCAGCTTGGGAGTTATAGCATGGTGTGTGTTGGGAGACACCTGATAACATGGATGTGAAGACTGGTCTGCATTGCCCTGGGGTGGGGGGGTGCGTGGGGGAGGTATGGACCCCCTATCTTAGTATACAGAGTTCTCAGGCAGGTATCCAGAGCCATCAGCTCATCCATGAATAAAGCTGAGCAAACAGCAATATTCTTACATGGACATGCTCATCAGAACTGTAATAAATTGGCAATTTCTCCCTCTAACAACACCCGGCTTTGTTGAAATCCTGTAACAAACTGACTGGTGATTTCCCAGGGTGTCTTGCTGTGAGGTAACATGGACACAGCACATTAGAAGCATGTCATTTGCATTGCAGACCTACAGAGATAAAGCCACTGCCAGAGTTGAGATGCCCCATAAAGCCTGACTATCATGAGCATCCCGAGCAATTGTTTCTGCAACACGCTATTCCCCAGTCCTGTCCCACCCCAGCTCCTCTAGTTCTTGAGCATCAGGCCCATTAGTCAGAAGCACCTATATCCAACTCTCAGTCTGCCTGCACTAGGCCCAGAGGGATGCTAGGAATTTCAGGAAGGGGATGAGGACCAGACAGATCTCTTCCTTCTGCATAATCAGAGTAATATCCGTGGCTCATGCATATGCAGGGGTGGCTCTCTCTAGCTCTCTTTTTCTTCTTACAGAGTCACTGTGGGAAGTGAGAGAGAGACAGAATCAATGCCGAGGACTGCAATGAGAACCTTTTAAATTAAAATCCCAGCATCCCATTCTGCTGCATGTTGCTTCACAGAGTGATAATCATAGTAATAACCACACATCCCTGAAACTCAGGGGCGTACATGGTGAGCAGAAGCCCGCCGCCCCACAAGAGGGTTTGGTCCTCATTTTGAATGGGAAATGTGACACTTCTTTGGCCCGGAAGGGGAGGGTGTATTCACTTCATAGGAAGGAGAAAGCCCTTACTTACTTTCACATTCCACTTACACTTTCCAGTGATAGGTGTTCCTGATAGGTCATTTCTATTTTACAAGAGTTAGGAATCCATCCATCTTCATTTCAAGGTGAGCCTTTTCAGAGTGCCTAGAGCTGGATTAGACCTTATAGGTCAGCTAGTCTTTCTCCTTCCTGACATTTTACAAATGAGGAAATTGAGGATTAGAGTAAGGTGACTTGCCTAAGGTCACACAGGTGACAGTCAGACTTGGACTTTTATCTGAAATACACATCTATCTTAAATAACACAATAAACTTTAAAGCACAATGTTAATGTAAACAATCATTTTTGTTGTTATTAAGAATGACAATAAATTAGGAAGAAACCTCTGACTATGTAATGTTAGAGCAGGAGGGCACTTTGTTTGACCTGGAGTGTCAAACAAAATATAGCACATAGAATTTTAGGGCTGGAAGGGACTTTAAGACATAAAATATTAAAGTTAGGAATTACTCTAGAAATACAATATTAGAATATATAACATAGGGAATGTTAGAGCTGCATAGAGGTTTAGAACATAGACTGTTAGATCACAGAATTTTAGGGACCTCTGAGATTATTGATCCCAATGCTCTTATTACATATATATATATGTATATATATATATATATACATATATATGTATAGAAATTGATGCCCATCAGAGTGGGCATTTATAAAATGCTTACTGTATGTGAAGCACTGTGGGAGGCACTTTACAAATATTATCTCATTTGATTTCACAATAATCATTTGAGGTAGCTGCTGTTTTTAGCCCTAATTTACAGTGAAGGAAACTAAGGCAAACAGAAATGAAGTGACTAGCTTAAGGGCATACAGCTAATTTCTGAGGCTGGGTTTGAGCTCAGGCCTTCCTGACTCTAGACCCAATTCTCTATCCACTTAGCTCCCTCCATAAAGATACAACTTGCCAAGGTCACACAATTAGTGAGTGGTAGAGCCCTTTTCTGTGTGTGTTTCTTCTTTCTTTAAAAAGTCATTTATTTATTTTAACATTCATTTTTTAAATTGAGTTCCAAATTTTCTCCTTTCTTCCCACCTCTCCTCCATCCATTGAGAAAGCAAGCAATATGATATCAATTATACATGTGAAATTAGGCAAAACATATTCCCATATTAACCATGTAGCAAGAACAAAAACCAAAAACAAAAAAGAAAAACCAATAAAAATCAAGAAAGATAGAGTTTTTTTAAAAGTCTGTTTCAATAAACATTCAGACTGTGTGAATTTTTTTTGGAGGGGAGAAGGCAAGGCAATTGGGGTTAAGTGACTTTCCCAAGGTCACACAGCTAGTAAGTGTGAAGTGTCTAAGGTTGGATTTGAACTCAGGTCCTCCTAATTCCATGGCCGCTACTCTATTCACTGTGCCTCCTACTTGCCCCCAGACTTTATGCATTCTTTTGACTGTGTCATGTTACCATACGTATTCCTGAAAAGTTATTTGCAAATCAAATTTCTGTAAATCTAGTCTGCTTTTCCTATTGTCTTACATGCATCAAAGAGATATTCCAACTTCATTTCTGATCTGATTTTTAATTGATTCTTATTGTTTTGGTTTTCCAGTTTCTCTGACTACTGGATTCCCTAAGCAATTAATGAAATGGACCAGGGGGAAAAAACTTGATATTGAAATTTGGTAATTTTATATTATAAACAATCATAGTTACGTTGACATGCTTCTCAAATTCTGAAACCTGGATATTTCTGTAAGAGAAGCAGAGGTGATAAGCTTTTACACAGTGCCTACAATGTGCCAGGCACTGTACTAAGAACTTTTAATGGATATTCTCTCTTTTGATTCTCATAACAACACTGCAAGGTAGGTGCTATAATTTTCCCCATTTTACTGTTGGGGAAACTGAGGCAAATAAAAGTTAAAACACAAGGATCTGCCTGAGGCTGGATTTTAACTTAGGCCTTCCAGGCCTAGGATTCTATCCACCGAGCGGCCAGCTGCCTCAAAGTTTTTTTTCCCATCATCTACAGTCTTGTGATATAGGTATTGAAAGTATTATTATCCCCATTTTGTGGGTGAGTAACCTAAAGCTCGGAGGGGTGAGGTGATTTCCCCAATAAGTGAGTAAGTAGAGGAGTCAAGATCCAGGACCCTAGGGTTTAGAACTAAAGGGGCCTTAGAGATCTGCCCTAGAGACTTGACTCAGTCTATGTAGCAGAGTAACAAAGCCAGGATTCAAACCTAAGCCTTATGACTCTAAAAGGCATACTATTTCAAACTCTATATTCCAGAATCTCTCCTTTTGAGGGAGTCCAGGATGTTCTGGGGAATTTTTGTTGTTTAGTTATTTTTCAGCTGTGTTTGATTCCTTGTGACCCCTTTTATAGTTTTCTTGGCAAAGACACTGGAGTGGTTTGCCATTTATTTCTTCATTTCATTTTACAGATGAGGAAACTGAGGCAAAAAGGGGTAAGTGACTTGCCCAGGGTAACGTAGCTAGTAAGTGTCTGAGGCCAGATTTGAACTCAGGAAGTTTTCCTGACTCCAGACCTGGCACTCTATCCACTGTGCCACCTAGGTGGGAAGTAGGAGGCTTTTATTTCATGCCTCTACATTCAACCCAGGACTGAAGGGAAGAAAGAAGAGCTTCCAGCTCTTGCTATGGAAGACCTAATGTTCTCATTCAATCAAGCTAATGCTTAAAATTGGAAGCATTCCCTCCCCTTTTGTTACCCCACCCTGCTTTTTTTCCTTTTCCCTTACTTCATGCACATTGTCATAGCTGCATCTTGGATTTTTAAAATTCATTTATGTTTTGAGGAAATTGTTTTGTATGACTGTCACTTCCAATAACACATGCAATAAAGTTCTCTCTTGAAACAAATAGAAACAGATAAGTAAAACAAACCTGCACATTAACTGTGTCTGAGCCCATAGGCAGCATTCCATTTCCATAGTTCACTGCCTCTCTGTTAAGAGGAGGGAACTCTGTTTCATATTCTGTCCTTTGGAGTCAAGATTGCATATTATATTAGTCTGAATTCTGATGTCTTTTAATATTGGTTTCTTTTGTGTTACTGTGGTCATTGTGTATGTTGCTTTCTTTCCGTCTGCATCAATTAATACAAATCTTGTCACGAATCTTGTGTTTGTACACATGTTTTATTTTATTGGATTCATTTTTTTATTTTTTAAAATTCAATTCAATTAAATGTATTTCAATGGACAAAAATCTGTTTTTGCTCCCTTGCCTCCCCCCTTTCACAGTTGGGGAAGACAACAGAAACAACAGAAGCATCCACAGGAATAACCACAACATCATAGCAAATATATGTAGTCAAGCAAAACAAATTCCTTCATTGACCATATCCAAATGTATGTATTATCAATAGTGTGCTGGCAAATGTTTAACAACTGCCTCTCCAGAAGGAAAAAGAAATATGCATAATACATCTCTAAGCTTAATTTTGCATTATTCTCCAATTATTTTTTAAAGTCTAGAAGATCAACAAAACAATACATCAACCCCTGATTTGTATCACTTACTGATTTCTAAGGGGTACTCACATGGAAAATTTAACAGTTGTCCCAGGAGCTAGTATAAGCAGGCTTCAGCACACCCCTGGCTCTTTTTCTATATCTTGAGACCATCACCTATATGTCAGGAGGTGGGTAGCATGCTTTATCAGTGATCCTCTAGAATCATGGTTGCTTTTTAATTCTTACTTCTCATTTAAGCTTGCCTTTAGTAGTCATTTTAATTATTTAACTTGGTGGGAGTGAATAAGGCCCACACATTGACATTTGCCCTGTCCCTTGCAGAGCCCGTTTTTGGCCCTGAATGGAAGTAGAATTATGTGCCAGGACAATGAAGTAGGAGTCAAAAAACCTCAGATTTGCTGTGATTGTGTCCATAACTTCCTGTGTGACCTTAGACAAGGAACTTAAATTCTTTGAGCCTCAGTTTCTTATCTGTAAAAATGAGAAGGCTGGACTAGCTAAGTGTTATTTCCAGTTCTAAAATTCTATGTTCTGTAATTTTAACATTCCAATATTTTAGATCCTAGCATTCTCCTTTCAAAATTTCCTCCTACCTTTAATATTCTTTCTTCTCCATTTAGTTCTCTGATTCTCTAATTGGCCATGCTTCTGTAGGTTTTTGTATTTCCATCCAAGGACATTACTCTAGCCTAGTGACCTGTATGTGTAAGGCAAATATGTCAGCCTTCTTCATGAAACTCTTTATTCTTACTCAGGTCTAACTCCACCTAAAGGCTTATACTTGAGAAGGAACAGAAATGGGAGATTTGGTTTCCTGTATATTGTATTACTCAACTATTTCTTCTGTTTTTCTTCTGATTCTTAATTTTGAAATTTCCCTTCAATGTAAAGGAGATGACAACTGCAGCACCAAGGACAGAACCATGAATAGTCAGTAACTTTAAAAAATGTAGCAGGAGTTGTTTGTATTAAACCTAAAGTAGATACTTTTTAAAAACCACAGTTCAGTCGTGAAAGAAGTCATATAGGTCACATCACAGGTTTAGTCATTCATCTATGATGTTAGGGGCTTAGTTTAAATGACCTCCAGAAAGCCTATTCAACCCTGTTTCTAACAAACTATCAGAATAGGAGGTCTCTGCATGTCCTCCGTCACCTGGTGTTTGATCGAATCATATGAGTTTTCCATTTTGTGTAGACCTAGCTACGGAGAGCTTGCTGGTGGGTGGATGGATGTGCAGTGGATCATGATTTCTGTAGGAGGATCATCTCTGCTGCAAAGAGGGTGTGTGGGTGAATCTGCTCATGGTTTGTGAAGATCTCTAAATTTGGGAACACCTGTCTCTCTTCCATCAGGGCTTTCGGAGGGAAATCCTCCCTCTTCTTTAAAACTCCAGAGATGAAAGGATCATTAGATAAGGGTTGCCCACCCCACATTCCCACAGGGTTCATATTAAGATTCAAGGCAAGGCTATGAGAAACAACACATCAAATCAGACATTGCTGGTCCTTATTGTTTGGGAGATACTTGCCAATCATGAGGGCTAGTGAGACAGAGAGGAAGCTGTGAGCATGATGATGCTGACACTTCCTTCTTATAACAGTAAGCAGCAGGGAGGCCATCAGGCTTAGCAGGTATGCTGAAGAAGAGGCTTTTCCTTATTGAATCTATATACTTTGAACTTATAGAGGAGAATCCTGGAAATGCAGGAGATACATTCTGAATAAGTTGGAAGGAGACATTTATCAACAGGAGGTAATGTTAAAGAGAATTATAATTCTAGGGTTGTGGAAATGTAAGGCACTTTAGGCCATAGTACATAGGATGTTAGAGCTGGAAAGAACCTCAGGGGTGCAATTTTATAACAGAGATTGTTAGAGACAAAATTGAGGCCCAGAGAGTGTAAATGACTTTTCCCAAATCGTGTAACAATGTAGTGACAGAACCAGGACTGAAACTGAGGTCTATTGTCTCCTGTGTTTGCTACCATGGATCATCTAGCTAGATGCTATTATTCCTCATTTTTTGTCCCTTGGATTAGTCTTTGTGGCCCATGCGCATATCAGTATATCTTCTTAGATGGAGAAGGCAATGGTTCTGGAGGAGGGTAGAAGAAAGTCCAAGAGAAAGAAAGAGGAATGAAGAGGTTTCTGATTTCATACATCTGTATGGCATCTGTATTCTTTAGCCTGAGGGGCATTCAAACTTTCAGTGCTTATTGATTTATGTACCCAACCCACGTACTCTAATTTGCAAGTGCCTCATTCATTAATCAGCCCAGGTGATAGCAGCAGTCTGTAGTGTCTGGTCTTTCAGATCACTCCTCTACATAAGATCTCAGGTTGACTTTGATCTATAAAGCCCTTAGAGAGGCTGGGGTCCTCCGGGACTGTTTTCACCCGAGTGCCATCACAGCAATCAGCATCATTTCAGGAGCGCTGACTTTTGCTTGCCTCAGAGGGTAGCTTCCTGTTTCATTCAGGGCCAGCATGGGGGAAGACAAGGCCCTTGAACACTTGTGTTAGCCTATACTTGATTGACAGGGCAGAATTGCGTGTGGCATGTCAAGCTCTCCATGGGCCTTATATTACATCCTGCACCTGGGAGACAACGCAGGTGGTTCAAGGAAGAAAGAGATGATATGAATGGTGCTGTGGCCTGGATGATGTTACCCTCTCTGATAATCTGACCTCCTGGGGAGCAGGATATATACTGACCATCCAGACACTAAGTTTGAATTCCCCCCAGGATTCTGATAGAAGACAGCGCTTGAGACATAATAATGGCCTGAGGATGGCTTGATTTCAGAATATTATTTTAGGATAACAGTGAATGGCAGCTGTTATATTGGACAAAGGGTAAAATATAAATGTATTCTATCTGCTAGATAGTTAGAATGAATGTGTGAGGACAGTTGACCCAGACAAATTGACCGATGAAAGGATATGTTGTACTGCAACATAATGACTTCAATATTCTTTTGATTTGTAAAAATGCACTGAGAATGAGCCCTCAGTATACTCAACCACAATCAGGAAAGCATGGATACATAGGGTCTTGTACTGACATTCCAACTGTGTGAGTTGTGCAGTGGAAAGAAGCTTAGAATCAGATTGAGAAGACCTGATTTTGGATCTCATTTCTGCCAAGAACTTTCTGTGTAACCATGGGCCTTCTTAGTTTTCCCATCTGTAAGATGGAGATAACGATATTTGTATTATCTATCTTGAGGTTTTGAGGAAAGTACTTTATGAACTAAGAAGAGCTATATAAATGGAAACTATTATTATTGCTTGGATCTTCAACACTGTTCAGCACAGCGGGAAGGTACTACAAGGGTGAAATAAGGGCAGAGAAAAGTAGGACCAAAAAAAGTTCAGAGATATGTGGCACCATGACAGTTAGTCAACTAGCATTTATTAAAAGCTTACTATGTGCCAAGTACTGTGGTAGGCACTGGGAATACAGATACAAGTAGAAAGAAAGACAATTCCTGTCCTCAAGAGCTTACATTCTAATGAGTGGGTAGCAGAGAGAAGGTTGGATTTGGAGTCAGGTAAACCTGAGTTCAAATTCTGCCTTTAGAGATTACTAGCTGTGCAATCATGGGCAAGTCACTTAAACTAAGTCCCAGTTTCATCTGTAAAATGAGGGGGATGAACTAGAAGGCCTTTAAGATCCTTTCTAGCTGTAAATTTATGCTTAGGATTTTGTAAAGGGCACAGCGCCAATTATAAGCAATAACCTTGATGCAAAAACAACCTCGCCTTGCCTCACATCTAGGCATTTCAATAGTGCTACTTCATGGTTTTTTCTAGTTTTCAAGTCACTCCTCTCAAAACAGCTCTGTGAGATAGAAGGTACAAATAATATTGTCCATTATACAAATAAGGAAACTGAGGCACAAAGTGGTTAAAATGATTTGCCTACACAGCTACCAGGTGGCAGGGCCAGAAGTTAAAGCTATGTCTTCTGGTCCCCAGTGAAGTTACCTTTCTATTACAACACCCTCTTTCTTAATGGAACTGAAGTGAATCGTAATAGGGTTATAAATATCAAGGTAGGCATGGCCTTCTAGGACACCTAGTCTAACCCCATCATTTCACAAATGCAGAAACCAAGGCAAAGGCAAGTTAGGCAGCTTGCTTAAAGTCACATAAGTAGTAAATATCAGAAGCTGGATTGGAACCCAGGTCTTATTCTAGAGCTATTGTTCTTTCCATTGTAAGAGTGTAGTAACCACATAGCCCAAGGTCCAATGAAATGGATTGAGACCATCAATGGCCTGGCCATCGGATTGTTCCTGGAACTTTACCTAGGTATATGTTTTCTAAAACTTGAGAGTTGGAATGAAAACAAGAACATCAATTCAACAATCATTCATTCTTCTGAACCAGAAGCAAACTGGAAGGAATTGCCTTTGCATCCAATCTCTGTCAAAGTTAACATTTTACAAAATCAGTAGCAAAAAAATATATACATATATACACATATACATACACACACATATATGCATATATATGTATATATGAATGTGTATATGTGTGTGTATATACATATATATGTGTGTGTATATATATGTGTGTGTATGTATATGTGTATATATATACATATATATACATATGTATGTATGTATATATATGTATATATATACACACACACATATATACACACACACACGCATACCTGAGGGGATTATGATTTTGACCAATTGTGCTAAGGACAACCAATGTTCTGGAAGGGAAGGTGGATTACGCATCCTGTTATCATTCCTCTTTATGAGTTCTAGTTGTTCAGACTTTTCATATTCTGTTTCTGCATATTAATTGACTATTCCTGCTACCAGAAAGGTGCTCAGTCATCTAGAGGTAGGCATTAGGTTAGTGCTGGCTGAAGCATCTTTTATTTCATTTCATTTCATTTTATTTTTTTAAGAAACAAGAGGAAAATGTTCTGGGGGCACTGCTCCTTTCAAAGGCAAATACCTAATGTATCTGTTTATGCAAAACAACCCAAAATCCTAAAGATTTTAGTCACTAAATTAAAAAAGACAATACCATCACCAACACTGACCTTGGACTCTGAAGATAATTTAGCTTTCATCTGTTCTTTTGAGCTCCCAGGGAAAGCTCATTTTTTTTTCAGAACCATTTTGCTCAAATATTCTTTTCCTGGAAATTTGTATAAATTGCTATTCCAAGGTGGATATTATAGTCATTGGATTGTAGAACAGAATGGGAACTTGAATGTTCGTAAGGGTCAATTCCTTTATATTATGGAGAAATATCTCACCTAAAATCTATACAACATGATGCAGTGGAAAAATGTGTTCAATTAGAGATGAAGAAACTTCAGCTATAGTCCTGTTTCTCTCACAAATTGGCTGTGTCACCTTTGAAAGGTCACTTTCCCTCTCTGTGATTCTATATTCCCATCTGTAAAATGAGGTCAGACTTGTTGATCTCTTAAGGTTCCTTCCAGCTCTACCTTTCTATGTTTCTAAGATCCTTTCCAGTTCTCAGGCTCTATGATTTTATACTTTATCTGTAACCATCCAGAAGGTCTCAGTGAACATTCTGTCTATTACTCCGCCTGCCGTTTTAGTTAGTTGCATTTCTTCTTGGACTCCAAATGTGGACATTGTCAGGGCCTTGAACGTTTATTTAACATATGTCTTTGAGCTGACTCTAGCCAGTTTACTCAACTTCTCTAAGCCCATTCCACTGCCTTGTGGAAAAAAAAAAGATGCAATCAAATGCATTTACGATTTCACTGGCCCTTGAAAAACTTTGATCTCTATAAAATATCACTAATTAAGAAAAAAAATTGTTAATGCCAATTTCACATAATTTGCATGACAAATGTATTATTGTTGTTTTAAGATTTGAAGAACTGAGGAAAAACTGAACTTGGCTTTGTGACATTGAGACCCCCTGATCCAGATGTATCACAGCATAGAAGACAATTTTTTTGTCCTGAGTAATTTCTTCCATCTGATTTGGCTCTTTCTCCTGCCCCTGGGCTCAAATAGAGGATACAGTATCCTCTGCTAATAACCTTGACCCTTGTCCTCTTGAAGGCAGCTAAGATTTAGTCTACAAGGTCCTCAGCATTTTTTCCCCACATAAATAAGAAACTCTCTTTGGCTGTAACCTTACCTGACCTTGGAGGGAGCAAAGGATTTCACCCTCAATAGTTTTCCTAAAATAGGTATCTTGTAGTGGTAGCTTAAATAAAAAAAAAAGGAAGAAAGAGGAAAAAAAATCCTAGCAAGTTTAAGCATAAGGAATTCTTTTGTTCTGGTGTAAATGGAAGGAGGATGGTGGGAAGGTACATGATGGTACCTTTTATGTCTTTCTATTTCTGGCTCCCCTATAATTCTCTTCCTTTTGGGGGAAACTATTCTTTAGCTGAGAACCACCCACTTGCCTCTGGGATACAGGGCCACCTCAAAGACATTCACAGACATCTCAATTGCTTCCTTCCATTGCCTTCTCTGGGCACTGGATTGTCAACAGCGACTTGAGAGTATGTCTCTAAAAGGAATAGGCAGGTGAAGTCAGGTTTTGATCCACATCTCCTGAGTGGATGTAGGAAGCCTTCAACCTACATTTGTTGAATGGTCTCTAGGAACATAGCCATGTTTTGATGGTGGAGGATTGATTAAATGGTGCTCAGATATGACTCTTACTCTGAGTAATGTCATGTAACCAGTATTATTGGAAATAAGAACGTTGTATTCAGAAGATCATTGGATTAATGGTATAAATTAAAAAAATAATCTGGATTCCAGCTGGATTCCAGCCTTGGCTCTAGTACTTAATAGTTACGTGATCTTAGACAGATCATTTCATTTCTCTTGGCCGTAGTTTCCTTGTTTTTAAAATGAGAAGGCTGAGCTCGATAGTCTATAAAGTTTCTTTCAGGAATATCATTCTGTGATTTTAAAATTCAAATTCATCACAAAATGTTTTTAGGATCATGGATTGCAAGAGACACTGGTGGGTATTCATTCATGGGCCTGAATTTTGGAAGTCAGATGAAGCTCTTAGATATTTGGAAAAGTCATGTCCTCAAAATCAGAAGATTTAGGCTCAAGTCTCTGCTACCTCCCTTCTATATGACTTTGTAGAAATTGCTTAATAGCTCTGTCTCCATCTCCTCATCTATAAAAAAAGAGTAATACCAAGCCTACTTTCCCTGGTCATACTGAGACACATATGAGAGAATGATAGTGATTCAAACTTCTGCAGCCCCTTAAGGTTCAAAAGTGAACATAGGGTTGTCATAGGGTTGTATTACCATGTGACAGGTAAGGTAAGTAGAGCAAGTATTATAATCCCCATTTTTCAGATGAAGACATTGAGGCTCAGAGATACCTAACCCTGGGCAAAGACATAATCTTGCTAAGATGAGGTTTCCCATCTTTAAAATAGGTAGACATACTCGTATTCCTTTATTTTATTTTAAAGTTTTTCTTGAGATCATTTTTTTATATTACCTTCATTTCCAAGTATATACTTTTTCCTTTCTTTACCGAACAAGTTATCCTACGGGCTCCTTTAAATAAAGTGCCTTATAAAAGTACTTTGTAAATTCAGACTGCTATTATTGGTGTTACTACAACTATTATTCCTCAGGTTGATAATATATTTTTATTAATGCCTTTTGTTGTATGTTGCACTTGCCAAATATGTCTCTTCTTTCTCCATTACATAGTTAGCCATGCCTTGGAACAAGTGTTGGGGGGTTGGGTGGGAAACAGAGAGAGAGAGAGAGAGACAGAGACAGAAACAGACAGAGAGACACAGAGAAAGAGATAGTGACAGAGACAGACACAGAGAGAAAGAGATAAAGACAGAGAGAGACAAAGAGACAGAGAGAGGCACAGAGACAGAGAGACAGAGAGACACAGAGGGAGAAAGAGAGAGAGACAAACAGAGGGGGAGAGAGAACAGACATTGCATAAAGAAGAATCTTATCTGCTACAGTGTTTTAGTATATAATTATGGAGCCAAACCAGAATGTGGAGGTAACTAGAACAAAGTATAGTGCAGAGTTTTTTAACTGGTGGTTGTTTGTTGTTGTTGTATGGATGAATGGGTGCATGGATGGATGGATGACTTGGATCTTTTTGGCAATTTGGTGAAGCCTATTAACCAGGAAGGATTAGAAAGCAAACCAATTATATTGAAATCCATTTATCAAAATATTAAAAACAAGGTCACAGAGCTCAGGTTGAGAATCCTTGGTAGAGTGAGAAGGAGTTCTAGCTTTGGATTCAGAAGCCCTGTATTCAAGTCCTGGCTCTGCTATCTTTGTGACCTTGACAAACCACTTAAGCTCTTAGGTCTCAGTTCCCTCTTCTATAAAATGAGAGGGTTTGACTAGATGATCTGTAAGGTCCTTTCTAGCTATGAATTACATAATGATGATGTGACTTGCTCCAAGTCTCATGGCTGGGGAGTGTTAGATCCAGAGCTCAAACCCATGTTGCCTGCCTCCCAGGCCAGCAGACTCAAAAACTACCTCCCAAACATATATGAAAATGCTTTGCAAAATGGAAAGTGCTCTCTAGATACAAGTGGTTATTCTAGACTTCTTCTGGGTGTTGCTGGAGTCTACACTGTGGGTAAAAACAACAAATGCTGCATGGGAGAATGCTTCTCTCCAGGGAGCAGCTCATACCCAGACTGCAGAGGAGGTCAAATTCCAGGGAGTTGCAGGTTGTCTTTCTCACATTTGGCCTCAAAGAGTCTTGCACTGACATAATCATTCACAGTGAATTATTTAGAGGAAGCTACAGTGAGGTTGGAGTTATTTGTCCTGGTTAAATGAATCCCATCAGGCGAGAAGGAAGCAATGGGGGTGGGGTTGGGCAGAGGGAGGCCTTCTATGTAAATTGCTCAGTGCACTTATATATCCTCCAACCTCCCATGACATGGCAATATAATATAAACTGCGCAAAATCCTAAGCCCTGTCAGTCTACCCACAACTCTCTCAGAGGCTGCAGAGAAAGGAAATATTTTGATTTTCTCTTAGGACTCAATGCTCTAGAAAGATTTGGAGTCAAAGACTCTGGGTTCAAATTACTCTGCTGCTTTCTTCCTAGATGCCCTTGGACATATCACTTTCCCTCTTTAGCTTCAATTTTGTCATATGAAATTGAGAACATCAGACTAGAATTTATTCCACTAGACAATCTCTAAAATGCCATCTAGCCCTAAATATGGTGACACCTATAGAACCCTCATATCTCCTAATTCACTTATAAGATCATGGATGGAAAACTTCAAGGGGCCTTTCAGGTCACTGAGTAATACTCCCACATTTTATAGGTAAAGAAACTAAGGCTTAGAGAAGGCAAATTACTTAGCCAAGGTGAAATAACTAATGAACATCTCAGATGAGGTTGAATTAGGTCTTCATCATTCCAAACACTCCATCTCCTGTACTACCCACTGCTTCATTTTCTGTCTCTTTCTTTGTCTCTCTCCACACACAGACACACATATATAAGAAGACAATACAAAGACATAGGCACATCTGAGATATCCTCTATCCTTATGTCAGCATTTCCTCCACACATCAGCAAATTGTCATACTGTGTGGTCATGGACAAAATAATCCATTACCTGGTGACCAACCTTTCTCTTAGCTCAGATAGACTGGCTAGTTAGTGGGTGATAGGCTCACATTTTGTAGCCAGACATGACTTTTTACAACAAAGGGTCATCTCTGTGTCACAAGGATCCATCTAGAGACTTTGAGAAAGAGAATAAAAGGAGAGACAGAGAGACACACAGACACAGACAGACAGAGATGGAGACAGGAAACAGAGACAGAGATACACAGAGACAGAGAAAGAGACAGAAAACAGAGAAAGAGAGACAGATACACAGAGAGAGAGACAGAAGGACAGAGACAGAGAGAGGTGGAGACAGAAAGACAGACAGAGGAAGTCTGAAAGTCAGAAAGATAGAGAGAGAAAAAAATCAAAGAAAGATACACAGAAAGACAGACAGACAAAGACAGAGAAAAAGACACAGAGATCCAGAGACAGAGAGAAAATGTTTGTAGTGAGTATTCCTCTACTTCTGTGGAGAGTTTTCAGGTTACTTTTAGAGAGTAGCGAATAAATGACAATGAATAAGATCCTTTTCTGAGTGAGAATAATTAAAGAATTTGATTCTCTACCCTGATATATTTAGGATGTTTTTTTTTCCAAAAGTGGTTGGTCAAAATACAGTCTGTTTGATGATAGAAGAATCCTTAAGGGGAGACACAAACCACCATGTGAATTATTTAAAACTAAAGTGGCCCAAACCCTAGAGAATGGAGTAAGGAAAAATCTAGTGCAGAATCCTAGGAGAGTGGGATAGATGAATCAAATGAATGTGATAAGTCTTTGGTAACTCACATTTCTCTGCACCCTTGATTTTCTCCAGGCTAACTTGACTATGAGGAGGTTGATAATGCAATTATAGACTCATACTTCTCAATTATGCACTGATCCTTTTCTTTTTTCTGTACCATTATTCCTTTTGCCTTTGGATCTTCTCCAAGTTATACCACATCAGGTCAAAAGAAGATCTTGTCTTGGCTCAGCCACTAACATGTTGAGTGGTCACTTGACCTCCCAGCCCATATGTAAAATGAAATGATTAAGGCTCTCACATTCTTTGTTCTCCTGTCTCTTCCATTTATAGCATTCTATATTCTCTGTTCTTATAGTCTAGGCTCTAGGGTCCTTTCTAGCTCTGACTCCATGTCCCAACATTCAGTGCTCCTAGGTCCCTTCCATCTCTGACATTCCATGTTCTATATGTATCTTCCAAGTAAAACATTGTTTGTTTTTAACATTCCATCTTCTCAGGTTCCTAGAACATCACTTTATGCATTACTTATTCCATACATAAATAGGGCCTTAATAACTGCTTTTTGATGAGGATCCTGCTGATGATGATGTGAATACTGAGAAGAGGCAGGCTGTGGATGGGCCAGGCAGTACACACTTTTCATATTGCTCTTTGCCTTTTATGCCCGGTCTGGCAGTGATACTTCTCCTCATATGGGATATTTTATTCCATTTTTAAGAGCTCTTCATTTGTCATTTGGGACAGAGAGTTGGAGCTAGTTCCAATCTGCAATCAATCAGACCGCCTTTGCGGAAGAGCTACCAGGAAACTATTGCTTGCCCGCCTTGGGTCTTTTAGCATTGATGTAAACATTCAGACATCACTTATACATTCTGAATGAGAAGGAGAAAGAGGGAAGGATGGAGGGTGGGAAAACAGGAAGAGTCAAAAACAGAGAAACAGAGAATGATGCAGAGACAGTGAAAAGGAGACAGAGAGGGACAGAGAGAGAAAAAGAGAAGGGGAAGACAGAGACAAAAGCAGGAAAATAAACTGACAAAGACAGAAATAGAGAAAGAGAGACGGATTGAAAAAAAGAGATAAGGACAAAGACAGATATAAACAAGCTGACAAAGAGACAGAGATAGAAAGAGAGACAGAAAGACAGAGACAAAACAAAGGCTGACAAAGAGAGATAGACTGAGAAGCAGAGACAAGGACATTACAGAGATAAATAAACTGACAGAGAGACAGAGACATAGAGAGAAACAGAGATAGAGACAGAAAGGGACGAAGAGACTGACAGAGACAGACAGACAGGGACGGAGAGACAGACTGAGAGAAACAGAGACAAAGACAGAGATAAATAAACCTAGAGGGAGGGAGAGAAGAAAAGAAGAAAGGAAAAGAGAGAAGAGGGAAAAGGAGTGGAAGAGGGAAGGAAAAGAAGGGAATAGGAAATGGTAAAGGGAGGGGAAGATGGAAAGAGATGAAAGGGAAAGGAGAACAGAGAAAAGGAAGGAAGGAGGGCAAGAGGAGCTAGAGCAGAATATGTCTATTTGATCATCTGACTAGCATTGCCTTGTTGTTATAGTAATTTCTTGAAAAAAAGAAAACAGGCTGATACCAAACACAAGAAGCTCTTTCTGTCCTTTGGAAGAAAGCAAAAAAAGGATTCTTTCAAAGAGCCCATAAGAGAGATTGTTGCTTTTTTTATTTTTAGAAACAAATAAAATATGTAAGGGAAAATAAAGTGTTTTTCGTGTTGAGTGAAACAGTTAGACAAGAAAAAAAAATTACTCCTGGGAGAGAGGTTAATATGTTAATTTTCACCTATGCCATTCCATGCCTACTCAAAATCCAAATGCTTTTGTTGTTAAATCTGTGAGATAGGCAGGAAGCATTCTATTTGTAGTATATTAATTACCATTAGGACCAGCATCATCATTATCTTCATCTTTGCATTTCTTATGACTATCATCACTGTCACTATCACTCTCCAAAAAGAAAAAATCATAGATGTATGCCTAGAATTAACCCTAGAGTCATCTGTTCTAACTCTTCATTTAACAGGTGAGAAAATTGAAGCCCAGAGGGAGGAAGAGACTTGCCCGAGGTCACAAAGCTAGTTAGTGACAAAGTCAGGATTCAAACCTCCTAGATACTCTCTTCTTCCTTGGCTTCTGCCATGCTTCTCTCCATAGGTCGTCCTCCCACTTATTGAACCACTTCTCGGTAGTTTCCTTTTCTGAATAATCTTATATCTTACATCTTTCATCACACATCTATTAAATGCAGGCATCCCCCAAGACTGTCCTGAGCACTCTTAGATGATCATTTTTATGCTTAAAGGACCCAGTCCTTCCCCCTTATTTTACAGATGAGGAATGGATATGAAAAGTTTCTGACTTGCCAAGGGTTGTACAGTTAGTGTCAGAGGAGAAATTAAAGCTCTAATCTTCCTTACTCCATAGTTAGAACTTTTCCCGCTATGTCACATTACTTCTCCTTTTTCTTGCTGTGACATCATGAGCTCCCATGAGTTCAATTATCATATCTCTGCAAATGACTCCCAAATCCCTGTATAATGCAGTCCTTGTTTCTCTCTTGAAATGCAATCCCATATCTCCATGTGAATGCCCCCTTGGATTTTTAAATTTAGTTTACTTCCCCAAGTCCATTCTTCCTCCAAACTTCCCTGTTTCTATTAAGGGTACCGCCATATTTACAGTCACTTAGTTTCACAACTTCGGTCATATACTTAACTCTTCCTCCTCTTTCAGCCCCATTTGATGTTTCAAAACACCTTCCAAACCCTGTTCTTTCTACAACTGGAGTGTCTCTCAAATCTGTCCCCTTCTTGTCACTTATATGGCCTCCACCCAAATTCAGAATAATCCTTTGACTTTTGCAGTAACCTCCTAATTAGTCTTCCAGCTTCTAGTCTATACTTTCTCTCATCTATCCTCCACACAGCTACCAGATTAATATTCCCATGATACAGGGCTGACCATGTTAATCCTTTGCTCAAGAATCTATAGGAGCTCCTCAGTACCTCTGAGATTAAACAGAAATAAATGCCTCAGCCAGCATTTCAAGACCTTCAAAATTTGCCTCCCAACTAGCTTGCCACACATTTTATCCTGCCTTCCCTCATGCACAAAATGATAGAGCCATTTAGCCTTTCTCTGAACTTGACATCCTTTCTCTATCTCTGTGTCTTTGTATAGGTCATACTCCACGCTTTGAAAGGACTCACTTCACAGCTCTGCCTTTTAGAATTTTTAAGTTTCCTTCCAAACATAAGTTCAGGTGCCACCTACTATGCAATGCCTTTCCTGCCTCTACCTCCCCCACTTGTTAATTCTCTCTCCCTCCTCCAGTTATCTTATATTTTCTTACATATGCATGCTATATCCTCCAGCCAAATGCAACATCTTTAAAGGTAGGGGATTTTTTTTTTCATTTTTGTATCTCTATAATTTCGAGTACATTTGGTGAACTGAATCAAATTGAATTGAAACCAAATCATCTGGGCTCCAAATTCCATGTTCTTTCTACTTTGACTGGCTACTTTTCCATCATTACCATCACCATAACCACACCTGCCAGTACCATCACCATCTTATATATTCATCATGACCATTTTTGCCATCGCTATGACCTCTGTGATACTAATACCAGTCTTATCATTTTCATCCTCATCATCATCAATCCTAACTCATTAGATTTCTTTCAATTTTACAAGAATGGAAATTCATCCATGAGAATCCAATCCAATAGAATTTTAGAATATCTGCGGTTGATATTCAAAGGATCCTAAGCCTAGATCTCAGGCCCCATGAGGGCAACAGGAAGCAGATTATAGTGCAGGTTCTATCCAAGAAGCTATTAATGTCAAAGCATTACTCTTTATAATATTCCCCCTTCCTTTTCTGTCTTTCCTCCTTCTTCCTTTTTTCCTTCCCTTCCTAATTTCTCTTTTCTTTGTTTTCTGTTCTTTCTCCCTCTTTTTATTTATTCCTTTTCCCTCCCATTTTGGATTGATGAGCATTGCCTAGACTCCAAGCTGTGGTCCTCAGGCCCAAGGAGGCAAATGGCTCCTGTTTTTGCCTGTTCTATTACTTTTTTGTTGGTGGTGGTCTATCGGATACTCAGTATGGTGGGGTGGAAAGAGACCTGGACCTAGGCTCAAATCCTTCCTCTGAGATAAAGTAGGTGTATGATCATGGCTAGGTCACATAAGCTTTCTGGAAAATGAGATTAAAAATTCCTGCCCTAACTGCTTTACAGGGTTGTTATGAGCTTTCAGACTTAACAGAATTTTAGAGACAAAAGGGAACTTAGAGGTTCTCTAATTGAACACATGAACTTACAGCTGAAAAAAAACTAATGCATATTAAATGAGATACTGTATAAAAAATCTATATGTATCTATAAAGTACCAACAAAAGTGTATTATTATTATTATTAATGTTTGTTGTTCTTATTCCCCATTCACTTAGCCAAATGGAACTGTGGTCAGTCTTCTTTTCCCAATCAGGAATTCAGACCCTGGCCCCTGTTTTGCTGTAATGGGGACCTCATCACCCAGATTCAACCTGGATTTTTATTAGGGAAACAAATACAGGCTTACTCAACTCCCGCCTACTCAATAAAAGTATTTATCACCCTGTAAATTCCCACATATCAGTACCTTGTTGCGGAGAAAAAAGGTCACTGCCAAGAAAGATGTGTCATTTCACAGGAAATTTGGGTTTAATATATACAAGGGAGCTTGGTGGATGGAAATCTCGTTGGATATGATAAAGTCCTATAATGAAAAATATCACTACAATACAGGACTCATTTCAGCAGATAAATATTTAATATAGATCAGCCAAGATTAATTGCTGAGCGAAATGCGCCCATCCTCTGGTTGGTGTTGGAGGAAAAAAAAAATTCTGTTAATTTATGATGTCGTTTTGGAAACAAGCAAAGCCTTGGTGTGTTCTGGGGTTCATTACTCCTGCTGTTGAGAAATGCATCCTGTAGTTCCCACAGTGAGAAGGCTGCATGTGAAAATGTATAAGAGATGCTATGATCACTGCTGCAGTGTAGACTGGAGGGACTCCCCCTTGTGCATACTAAGCAGGCCCTTGCTGGTGATAAGTTCCAGCTGAATCTCTGAAATTGAAGGATGGAACAAACCAGCTAGGAAGGTCTCCTCTGTGCACACGGTGTATTTGGGGAAAGGTTAATCTGGTATTTCATTATAGAGAAGGACTGGGAGAGGAGCTAGCAAGGAAGCGTCAGAATGTTGTCCCCTTTAGCTCCTTCCTGTCCAATTTTTACTACTACTCAAATGAGAAAATATTTCATAACAACATATTGAAATTCGGTTTGATAGTCAAACAAGCAATTATTAGACATCCATCATGTGCCAGGGTTAAAAGTTGGTACTGAGGATTAGAAAGACAAAGACGTAACCCTTTCAAACCTGCAGAAGCTTATATGCTACTGAGTTAGTAGAGTATGGTAGAAAGAGAACCAAACTAATGAGCTTGGGCTGAATAAGTGTGTTACAGTGGGGGAAAAAATGGCTCTAGAGACAAAGAACCTGGGTTCAAATCCTGTTCCCTGCCACTAATTCTTTGTGTCACCTTGGGCAAGTTGCTTGGCTTCCCTAGGCCTCTTTTTCCTCATCTATAAAATGAAGACATTGAATGAGATGGCCTCTGACTACCTTGCAGCTCTATGTCTCTGATCATATGAACACTTCCATTCTTTCCTCTCCTGTAAAATTAGTGTGTTGAATTAGAATATATATACATAGCACACATACACATATATTATAATATGTATAGAATTTTTTCTATTCTTTCCTCTAAATTACCAGGTCTAACATTCCAAGTTCTAAAATCACTTTATTATTATTAATAATAGTATTAACAATAATAATAATAGTTTTCATTTATATACCTCTTTGCAATTTATAGAGAATTTTCAACAACACAGTAAGGCAGGTGGTTCAAATATTATTTCCATTATTTTCCCATTTTTATAGAAACCTAGCATCAGAAAGTGACTTTCCAACAGCGATAGAGTTAAAAAGTGTCAGAACTAGGATCTGAATGTGGATCATAGAATCACGGAATGCAGAAGGTGGAAGACACTTTACAGATATCTATCTTGACCTCTTTATTTTATAGATGAAGAAACACAAACCGGTACAATGAAAAGAGCCCTGTACTATAGTCTTAGGACCTGGGTTCAAGCTCCACCTTAAATGTTCACTACCTGTGCGACCTAGAAGGAGTCACTTCCCCTTCCTGGAACTCAGTTTTCTCATCTGTAAAATGAAGGAAGAAGGAGAGAGTGGACAGCAGTGTTTGGCATGTAGCAGGCCTTAATAAATGCTTCTTGTTTGGCTTATTGTTGTTTGAATGGATGTCCTCTGAGGGTCCTCTCAGCTTTATATCAATCACATATTAGACTAGGTAAAGAGCTAGATTTTCTGACTCCAGTTCTGGAACCTTCCACTGTCATGCTATCTCTGAAATTTGGATTGCTATTCTATGTACAAAACTCTGAGTGTGTGTGTGTGTCTATGAGTCTATGTCTGTGTGTGTGTGCATGCTGTGTATTTATATGTATTGATATAACATAATTATATGATATAGTACCTGCCTTCACAGGAGTGGCATTATGAAAAGGGACTTAAGGCTAAAGTGTACGAAAACATCGGAGAATCCCTATGGAATAGAATGTGCTTTAAATACAGAGTTCAGGGCTCAGTGTGGGTTTTAGTCATTCCTTCCTGGAGGAGGTGGGCTTTGGGAGGAGCCCTTAAGAGCAGATAGGATTTAACAAGACAGAGGAAAGAAGAGAACATTGTAGGCAGGAACAATGGCAGGGGCAAAGGAATGAATGAGATCTGCATGTGATACAGTGAGAACATCAGAAGGTCAGGGTTGGGAAAAAGATAAGAATCAAGAGAGAGAAAGAAAGAAAAGGAGATGTGGGAGAAGTGCTTTGTGGAGAACTGGGGAACTTTGGACAAACCATGTGAAAAAAGATAGAGGATGTCACTTGGTCCTGTTTGCCCTAGGATATATAGGGAGAAAAAATGCTAGTGAAAGCACTGAGCATCCAGGCCAGAGGCTGGCTCCCAAAATCAGATAAGTCACAATCAGAACTCAAGACAAGGGGCCAACTGGGACAAGGTCTGTCAGTCAGTCAACAAGCATTTATCAAGCAATACTATGTGCCAGGCACTGTGCTAAGCATTGAGGATACAAAGAGAAGTAAAACATGATCCCTTCCCTCAAGGAGCTCCCATTCTAATGGTGGAAGCAATGTATTCATAACTGTACATACAGGATCTTTCAAGAGGAGATCCAAGGGAATCTCGCAGGGCAGATGGGGTGGGGGAGTGGCAGAGTCCAGAGAGGACCAAGAATGGCCTACATTGGAAGATAGGATTTGAGCTGAGTCTTACAGCAATCCACGAAGTTAAGAGATGGAGTTGAGGAGGGAGATTATTGCAGGCATGGGAGAGTATTCCAGTCCCCTAGTACAAAGGCAAGGAGTTCAGAGACAGAGGTTTGTTTGTGAGGAACAGCAGGTAGACCAGTGTAGCTGGATCATAGAATAGGTGGAGGGGAGTCAAATATAAGAAAACTGGAATGATAGGAAGGGAGATGAGATATCATCCCATTTCTCTGAGCCTCAGTTTTCTTTATCTGATAAATGGGCATAATAATATCAGATACCATTCCATAAGAAGATTAATTACAGGAATAAAAGAATGAGGTAGAGTGAAGGAACAGGTATATTTTATCTTGAAAGAGAAGATATAAGGGAGGAATCTGACATCTCTCTTCATCAATCTGAAGGGCTCTTGCCCAGAAGAGGGACTGGATTCATTCTACTACAGAGAGCAAAACTCAGAGCAATGGACAGCAATTATTGAGAGACATATTCAGGCTCATTATACGTAAATTTCTGATATGGAGATACCAAAAGTGGCATGGCCTACTTCAAGGAGTAATGGATCCATCTTCATGAACATAGTCTGCATGGCACCTTATTAGGGACGCTAGAGAGGTGACTCTTGGTCCGTTACTGGTTGAACTGAGTGGCCCCTGAGGTCCTTTCCAACTCTGAGATTCTATAAATCTGTGATTCTGTGAATTCTTCCCCTGCATGTGTCATGGGCTGTTGTATGGATCAAATGAGCTAATGGATATGAAAGTGCTTTGAAAATTAAAAAGTGCAGTAGTTTTATAAGGAATGATTATTATTTACTAAGTTCCCACAGAGAGTTCCTAAGCAAACCAGCTGCCCATAAACATCCTTCATTCTATAGTTCCCCACTGGAGTCATCTCAGATTTAATGTATGGAACAAGAAAATGATTTCATAATACTTTCTATATGCAGCCAGACTAAAATGGCAAAGCAAATCAGCAAGCAATCAGTCAGAGGACTTCAGTGCTGCCTGTGACGGTGCCATTCGGGATGGTCCACTGCCCAGGAAGATTAAGGCTCTAAATACAGCCACTACCCACCCCTGGAGGGGGAAAAAGGAGGTGGAGAAAGGACAGCCCTGGGAGAAACTGAGAAATGATCCCATGTCTCTTGGTATCCTTTCTCCACAACACTGTGAAACAGTTCATTTGTATATTTTTGTTCCCACTTGTCAGATGAGGAAATTGAGGCTCTGAGAAGGGGAACACGAAATCAATGAATTTTGAGTTGGAAGGGACTTTAGAGATCATTAACCCTGTCATTTTTTAACATGATGAAACTGAGACCCAGAGAGGACAAGCGACATCTACGGGGTCCTCAAAGTGACCTATGTTTTGTCCACCACATGATTGTCCAAGCTCATAAAGCTTGGTGATGGAAGAACTCAATCAGTCACAAGATTATTTTCCCTTCCATGAAACCAGAAGGATCTGGCAAAGGAAGACAAACCCACTTCAAGATTAAATGATTTCTTTGTTACTGTATGTGTTCAAGTGGTAAATAGATGACCATTCCTTGGGAATGATGAAAAGACATTGTTAATGTGTTTATACACATAGACGTATACATGCACACACATACACATATAACCACATGTATACGATATACATTGGTTAGTCTGATTATATTAGGGTGAGATTGGCTGGGGTGTGGGTGAGGAATTGGGAAAATAAACCCCATGGGTCCTGGTGCAAGAAATCTAGGCCAAAAAAAAAAAGTCCCACACCCAAGCCACAGGGTAAATAAGTGGAATGGCATCCCCACTAAATACAGCTACTATTGTCTCCTGACCCAGCAGAGCCTCCTTGCTTCAACAAGGGACTTAATTTGACATGCTGATGATTGGAAGTAGGAGAATGTATGTATTAAGGTGTTAAGGATTAATTCTGACCATCTTTACCTCTGAGATTTTAATTGCTACTTTCCCCCAAAGCTCAACAGAATTCAGTAATAGAAACAGAAAGCATCAAAAAGCTTATGAGACCATATTTGAGTACAGATTTCCAAAAGAATATATTAAACTCAAAGGGCCTTATTTTCCTCATATGTAGAATGAAGACATTTGACTAAATGTTTTCTCAGTTTCTCTTGAGAGTTCAAACATTCTAATCTCTTTTAATGACTATATTCTAACTTTTATTCCATCCTAATAGTTTAAGTTCTAGGTAATAAAAATTAGTGTTTATATAGCACCTTAAGGTTTCTGCAGCACTTTACAAATATTGGCTCATTTGGAGACACGATAACCAGGAAAGGTAGCTGATATACATAGATGTATGCATGCACACACATACACATATATTCACATGTATATAATATACATTGGGGATTATATCGCTTAGTCTGGTTATATGAGGGTGAGATTGGCTGGGGTTTGGGTGAGGAATTGGGAAAATAAATGCCATGGGTCCTGGTGCAAGAAATCTAGGCCAAAAAATGATATATTTATATCATATATATATATATTTATATATATATATAATATATATATTTAATGATGTAAGTTGTTATTCAGTCGTTTCAGTCATATCTGACTCTTCATGACCCTATTTGGGGTTTTCCTGGCAAAGACATTGGAGTGTTTTGCCATTTCCTTCCCCAGCTCAAGTTACAGATGAGGAACTGAGATAAACAGGATTAAGTGACTCACCCAGGGTCACACAGCTAGTACATATCTGAGGCCAGATTTGAACTCCAGAAGGTGAGTCTTCCTGACTCTCAGGCCCAGCACCCTGTCCACTGAGCCACCTAGCTACCCTGCTATAATTCTTCCCATCTTACAGATGAGGAAACTGAGGCAAGCAGAGATTAAGTGACTGGTTGCTATTGTGTTTGTCCTTTGTTATCCAAGAGGACTGTGACATCAGGGAGGTGATGACATGACTTGCACTTGACTTTGATTTGAGTGAGGGAGGGCTGTGCAAGTTCACCAGCCTTACTTTCTCCTCCAGAGACATCTGGGTCCAGCGGCCAGATATTCATCAGGATGACTGCAGATGGCCCAGGATGCAATGAGAGACTCTGACCCTTTTAGACTAAAGTGTTTTCAGGTTCTGACTTTGAGTGAGGCGACACCCATTAAGAGGCCTCTTTAAGAAATGGGGCAAGGGATGCCCCCTTTAATTTAACAAAAAAAAATCAAACTGGGAGGGGAATACCCTCAGGATTGCTGACCGAAAGAGAAACAGTTACTATTTACATTCACTCTGAGACAGGTGGGCCCAAAAATAGCCGTTAAGTGGTGCTTAGGCAGACACCTATTGTCCAGTCTATGAGCTCCAGAATGAAATGGGTTTAAGGTTTGGTCTTTGAGAAAGAGACCTAGCCAGTAAAACCAAGTTAACTAGGCAGCTTCTGGCCATCAAGATTTACCTTCCTTTGGAGAAGAGAGGGAGAGGGAGAGGAAGGGGGAGAGGGAGAGGCAGACTTATGAAACTTCATTTGAATTCAGGTCTTCCTGAGTCCAAGTATTCTATCCACTGCATCACTTAACTGCAGTGCCCTAACATTCTATTTTCTAAGGTTCTTCCCAGCTGTAAATCCAGTTTCTAAGGAATCATTCCAACTTTGAGGATCTACCCCTCAAAAAAATTAAAGCTGACCAAGCAAGATTTATTTGGAACCCACTCAGCTGTTACCCATCAAAAGAGTCAGGCAGCCTCTCCTCCTTTCAGATATTCCCTTCCTGCTTGCTCCATTCTGTTGCATCACATTCAGTGATTAAAAAAGAAAAAAAAAACTTAAACCTGTGTCTTCTCCCTATCCCTGGGAGCATAACCAACTCTTCTAAGCACTCTTCACCTAGAATCTTTGGAGTTTAGTACACAAGCTCTCACCTATCCAGGTCACAAATGCATTTTGGGGATGGAGAGGGGATTCAGTTCATTATAAAGGAAAACAAATTTTGACCTATAGAAAATTTGGAGTCTGACCTAGCATGAATTCTTCATTTTCTGAAAGGTCCCTGGAGAAATAAGATATAGCACGTCTCATAAATGATATGCTGCTTAATTTGGGGGTACTGACACATAGTGGAAAGAGCACTGGATTTGGAGTGCCCCAGGTTTGAATTCTAACTCTGCCACTTCGTAGGTCTGTGTCTTGGATAAGTCCTTAAATCCCTCTGGGCTCCAATTTTCTCATCTGTAAAATTATGGTTGTTGGACTAGTTGACCTCTAAGGTCCCCTTCAGGCCTGAATCTTTGAAGACTTTGACCAATCATTGCATGTGGTGGGTTTACACGTGTGTGAGAGAGTCAGAGGGCAGAGACAAAGACAGAAGGAGGTAGGTGGGATCAACACCAAAACAAAAAACAGCCATAACATGCCATATCAGAAACAAACAATCAGCTTCATTAATAAAATACTGTCCAAGCCAACCAGACACTGCCTGGAGGGCAGCCCTAATAGAAAATCTGACTGAGAGAAAGAAAAAGAAAGAAAGAGAGAGACAGGGAAAGAGAGGAGGGGGAAGAGGAAAGAATAGGCACACAAGAAAATGTTTCTTCTGGAAAAGTACCAAATAGGCTTGCTGAAGAATGGTTGCTAGGTAATGAGTTCCATATGATGTGGTCATCAACACCCTTTAGACTCAGGAGAAATAACACGGGTAGTTGTTTTGTAGAAGTGTGAGATGGAGGGTTGGCTGCTTTGCCAGAGAAAATCCTTCAATTATCTGCTTTGAAGCAAAGTAGACAGTGGTACTCTGAGCCATGGGAGGAACCCTTTTGGGCCCCTCTGTGCCCAATTCAGAGATCAGAAAGGCTGATTATGTCTACTCCTCCATCCTCTTGACAATCAGTCTTTGTCTTCTACAATCTGGAGTCTAGTGCCTCTGCCTCTCCTGATTCTCAGGGATGCCAGTGACCACTTACCTAAAGAAACATTGTTAATTCAGCCAGCCATCACCTTAGGAAGTATGCCTGAATATTCAGGAGCCACTTCTATGCTCTGGAACTCATCTCTTTACTACCATTGAGACCCATTCAGCTGGGTTCATTCCTGATAATTTACTCCTTCACATGTCACTGTGGTACCTAGGATACACAGAAAATGGTGTCTGTCTTTTGTACGGTTCTTGTTCATTACCACAAGCATCAAGTGAATTTCTGTCTTCATGAATCACAAGACTTAAAATTTCTAGTTTGGATTGGGCCCATTCTTGTGACCAATTTGCCCATTTGGCCACTGAGGATTAGAAAAAAACATGCACGATGGCCATCTCATCAATTGTCATTAGGCTGATCAATTACTAGGAAAAATCTAGAGCAGATCTCTAAAAAAGAGGATTAGGAAACATCTCGTACAGGTAGCAGTGAATATAAAGTATAAACCTAGCCTCATTGACAACGAGTCTTGCCAAATGAAACATTTCTTTTTTGGAAGGATTATTGAACTGCTAGATCAGGGGAAAGAAATAGATATAGTTGACTTAGTTTTTAGGAAAGAATTTGACAAAAATTTTTGGTACTTTATTGTGAAAGAGAGAGACAGATATGGGCTGGAGGATAATATAGTTACATACATAAATAACTGGTTCATGGTGTCTGAATTTGAAGAGCAGTTGTTAGAGTTGTCCCAGAGTGAATCTGCTTCTCGAGGTAGTGAGATTCCCTTCATTGGAGACCTTTAAGAAGGGGCTTGAGGACCAGTTTTCTAATCTGTCTGTGTAGGTTTGTTTGTTTGTTTTTACACGAAACTGTGAATTTATTATGTATAACTTGCTTTTTCTTTTACATATATGATAAAGTTATCATGAAACTTTCTTTTTGTTCCCTCCTCTACCCCCCTGCCCTAGAGATGTCTCCCATTAGGGGTATTACTTTTCAGTTTCGATTTTCAGTAGTTGATGGCCTCGGAGGTCCTTTCCACCTCCACAGTTTTGAGATTCCATGAATTTTGAAGAGAATCAAAGAATGTCAGATTTGGCGGGGTGGGGGAGGGGGGGCAAGATAAAGACACAGGATGGTAGTTGGAAGGGATCACAGAAAGCATCTGTTCTTGCACTTGCATTTTACAGATGAAGCAGAGAGAGGCAGAATAATAAGTTTACAGAGCTAATTAATCATGGGGCCAGGTATCAAAATGAGGTCTTCTGACTCTCACATAAGTGTTACTAGTCAAACTGTCATCTTACTTAAAAAAGTGACCTTGCTATTGAGTTATGAAGATGCTAGGGGTACTAAGAGGTAAAGTGACTTGCCTAGGGTCATATATAACTAGTAACTGTCCTTGGCCAGATTTGAACTCAGGTCTTCCTGACTCCAGGCCAAGTGCTCTTTCTACTGCACCAGCTAGCTGCCCCAGGCACTATGGTTAGCACATTACCAATATGGGGTCCTTTGAGTCTCACAAAAACAACCTTGGAGAGTAGGTACTGTTATTACACCCATTTTATAGTTGAAGAAACTGAGATAGAAGTCCCTGCATCACACGGCTAGTAAGTGTCTGAGTACACATTTGAACTTAGCTTTTCCTGATTCCAGGCCCAACATTCTATCCGCTGCTCCACCCAGCTAAATATATGCCTATTTCAATAACTCATAATTAGAGCCCTTATTTCAATAGTGCTGTAAGGTCAGCCCTGTGAGTTAAGGAGTACCAAAATGATCGCCCCCATTTAACGGATAGGCAAACCGGCACTCAGGATCGAAGTGATACATAGTGTAGTAGACAGAGCACTGGATTTGCAGCCACGGAAGATCTTAATCTTAATTATGGATTGGGTGGTCATACTATATCCGTGACATCTGAAAAAAAAAGGATTGGACTAAGGTGCTTTCCAGTTCCAAATCTTATGACTTACCTGTGGTCCAACAGGTATAAGGTGGCAGGCTTGGGATGGAAGGTCTTGTAACTCCAAGATTATTGCTTTTGTTGACATTATGGTGACCTACTGCTAAAATGTATGACTTTTCTGTGTACAATCATGTAGAAATCCTTCACTGTTTCTGTGATCTTATTGACGTAGGTTTTGCTTTCCTTTGATACAGAACATATTCACCCATGCCTTCTCATCCTATGCAATTTTTGCATGTGTTTTTTACTCCAAATGCAGCTCCAATTCTACCACAATCCATTGGTTTTCTTCTACCCAGGTATCACACATCACCCATCACACATGTAGTAGTTCTTCCATCAATGATGATGAAAGAGATCATTTTAGAAATGTCAACCGATCTGATCTATTTTTCCATCCATTTGTTAGCCTACTGCCAGATCCATCTGTGAATGCCCATGGAATTGTACGGCTCAGTTGTGTCTCATGTCAGATTTTCTATACGCTGTTTTTTGTCTTCATTCTTTCTGCTATTTTATGAAACGTACACTCTCCTCCTCAAAGGGTTGTTGTGAGAAGCTGCTTTGTAAATTTTAAGCAATAGGGCCTGGAACTATGTTTTCATTGGTACAGAAAACTCCCAATTGAGGAAACTTCCTCTGTCAGTGCCTAAAATTTGACAACTTCTCTGTAATGTGTAGTCTTACAGAGTTGCCTAAAGGGAGAAGGAAATATGTATTTGTTGAATGCCTTCTGTGTGCCAAGCACACAAATATTATTTTATCTGATCTCAAGACAACTCTCTGAGGTAGGTGTTATTATGATCCCCATTTTATGGGAGAGAAAATTGAGGTAGACTGCTGTTAAATTACTTGCCTAGGATCACAGAGCAAATAAGTGTCTGAGGCCAGATTGGAATTCAAGGTTTCCTGACTCCTAGCCCGGTGCTCTATCCACTGTGCCGTCTAGCTGCCTCAGCTAGAGGCTATGAGACTTGTCCAGGGTCACATAGCTAGTATATGTCAGAGGCAAAATTTAAAACCAAGTCTTCTTGGCTTTGAGGCATTCTATCTACTACACATACTGCCTCTCTTAAACACTACAAAAAAGTGCATTATGATTATCAACATTGCTACCTTTCTGATGAGGCAATTAACATTGCATGGCATTGTGACTCCCATAAGCACACAAATCATTAGCATTGGAATAAGAATTCACACCCAAGCCTGCCAGCTCTGCAACTCTTTCTGCTAAGCCATACTACCTCTTATGGAGTCTATGAATTGAGCCTAGTTTAGAGATAAGGATTCTAGTCTTGGCCTCTCTCTCTCTCTCTCTCTCTCTCTCTCTCTCTCTCTCTCTCTCTCTCTCTCTCTCCCCCCCCTCACCCCCCCCCGTGTCTGTCTGTCTCTCTCTGCCTTTGCCTCTATCTCTCTCTCCCTGTCTCTTTCTCTCTATCTCTCTCTGTCGTTCTGTCTCTCTGTCTCTCTCTCTCTCTCTCTCTGTCTCTCCCCCCCCTTTCCTTTTTTGTGGGCCTCAGTTTCTTTATCTCTAAAATGAAAGAGTTGAACTAGATGCTCTCTAAATGCTCTCTAATTTCCCTTCTAGCTCTAAAATGTTACAATTTGAAAATATATATATATATATATAAAAATTGGAATGCTTAATGGGATTTACAATAATTAGAAAATAATTGCAGTTCCAAAATTTTATTAATCTATATTTGGTTATGAGTCATTCTATAACAATAGATGCTTTTGGAATAAGTAGATAGACTATTAGAGCAAACAGATTTTAAGTGTTTTATTTATATGCAATACATGTGATCCCTTGGGCCTAGGGCCACATTATAATCATTATGAAAAATCCATCAGAAGCTGCATAACACAACTGCCTTATAAGAAGGGTTGCAGAATATTATGTGGTATAGTCTTATTTTTCCAGATGCGATGTTTGAAGTTTGGGGATTAACTATTTTCTCACCTTTATTTGTTTCCTCCTAAGAGCAAAAGTCTTCCTCATAGAGAATAAGGTTCGGTACTTAAAAGGAGTTTTAATATGGACCGTTTTTTGCTCATCTGAAATACTAGTCCTCTGCTAACATGGAGAAAACCTAGTCTGGTGCATTCTGAGAAACAAGCTATATGAGCTGGGCTAAATATGTACCCATGGGGCATCTCTTGACCCCAGTCCCCTAGGAAACCATTAAGCAAAGGTATTGTAAATTGACTTTCTTGCATATAATCTCTTTAATCCCAACCGATGATCCCTGCCCAGATTAATCACAGTACTAGCTGAAACCAGTCTTTGTGGGTTGATTCTTTTTTTTCCACATTTCAATCTAGTCATAGACTCTACAAAAAAAATAATAATCTAGAGCTGTAAGGAACCTTAGAACAAAGAATATTGATACAAAGGACATAAAAATATTAGAGCCAGAAGGGACTTTAGAGCGTGGAGCATCAAAATTTAGCATGTGAAAGCTAGAAGGAATTTTAGAACATCAAATTGTTGAAATTATTTTTTTCCATCAACAAAAGCCCACCTTTTATGCTTCCCACATCCTTTCTCCTCCCGTACCATTGAGAAAAGAACAAAAAACAAAATCCCTGTTACAAACATGAATAGTCAAGCAAAATAAATTTCTGTACTGGACATCCAAAACAAAATAAAAAAGGGGGAGGCTCAATCTGCATTCAGAGTCTAATCACCTTTCTGTCCAGAGATGGGCATCATCATGAGTCCTCTGGAATTTTGTCTGGTCATTTTGTAGATCCTAAGTTCTTTCAGAGTTGTTTAGGATGAAGATTATTCACTCCAGAACAGACTTTAAAGAAAAATGTTAAATCTCGTATAGATGTATTCGTTATTTGCACTGGAGAGTGATTTAGTTCTTGAGCCATCAAGAACATTTTAATGCCTCCCTAATGTCTCCACTGAGAAAGAAAGGAAGAGAGACTGAAATATGTACTTCTCTTTCTGTTAGATTCTTCTAGTTGCTTGAGTACCTTCTTCCCCCTACTCTACTCTCTCTCTCTCTCCTCCCTCCCTCTCTCTCTCTCCTCCCTCCCTCTCTCTCTCTCCTCCCTCCCTCTCTCTCTCCTCCCTCCCTCTCTCTCTCTCTCTCTCTCCCTCTCTCTCTCTCTCTCTCTCTCTCTCTCTCTCTCTCTCTCTCATTAAGAATATCCACAGGTCAGATCTTGTAATTCACTCTCCATGATGACTACTTTTCACATTAAGTATATGCAACCGCTACTACTAATGGTCTATCACATCCGGGCCTAAATCTAAAATCTTATCCTTTTCATGACTATGCCTACCTTCATTAGAAGCCTATGCTTCTCCTCCAACTTTCTGAGAGCCCAGAACCTGTGGCCCCAGGTGTGCAATAAATTATGTTGCACAAGAGTATGGTGAAGTGTGACACTTGATAGATCTGGAGACAGGTGACCTATATTTAAATTCTAGTTCGGCTACTTTCTCAATATGTGACCATAAGAATGTCACTTAGCCACTCTGGACATCAGGTTCTTCTTATATAAAAATTAAGGAGCTGCTTGGACTATGCAAGTTCAGAGGACTTGTCCTTACAAGACCCCTTCAAATTCATACTTAGATGATTTCTGATCTCATACATATGAGACTCTTGTTATCAATAGCTGCTTATCTATTCCTTCTCCTCATGTGTGATTCTTTCTCATGTTCTGCCATAAGTTTTCTATAGGGTATCTTGTCTATGCTGGAGGCCTCCCTATAGTATAGGTCTTTTTTCTCCATAATCTCTTATCCTTTGCTCTCACTAGATGACTGGTGCACCGCCTTTTCGAATCATTTATGTCCATATTGGCCTTTTATATTTCTTATTCTACACGTATTGTTATTGGCAACATACTGTAGCTATTTTTATTCATCCTCAACCAATCAATCAACAAGCATTTATTAAGTGCATTCTATGTGCCAGGAACTCTTCGAGGCACTGATACAAAGACATACATGAAATAGTGTCTGCCTTCAAGGAGGTTACATTCTATTTGTATCTTTATTGCCCTTTGGGTCATATGCAATTTTGGTTATTTGGGGATCAAGGTGTCTCATGATTCTTAGACACAAAGCATTGTGTGTGTGTGTGTGTGTGCACGTGTGTGTGCATGTGTGTGTGTGTGTGTGCGTGTGTGTGTATAGGCAGCTTGAGATGGCTGAAAGTACAGCACAGTTTTCCAAATTTAATACAAATTCACTTTTTTCCTTTTATTCCGATAAGCTTAACTCATTGTTGCAGTTTACATCCAAGATATGTACATAAATGGACTAATATGTTTTTTTCCATATTACTACAAGTCATAATCTGGGAAAGATATATTATCCAATTATGTTTTCCTTTGTAGATTGCTTAAGCATCTTCTTTTAATAATTGAAATGACACATGATATTTAAGATTTCTTAAAGAGAAGAAGATATTAAAATAAAGGGAAAATAATCACAGATGGCATTATCACAATTTTTTTCCTTGAAGTCTTTGAGATAATGGTCTGTGAACATACTAAGGATACTGTAAATGAAAATAAGCAAAAAGAACAAAGAATTTTCTTTTTCTTCTTCAGGTATAGGCAGCTATTTATTTACTTCCCAACCAAAAAAAATGCTTAAAACATAAAGGATTCATAAACATTCATTGGCAATACTTAAAATGTGAATCAGTATCCAATGATGCTCCCAGAATATAAATACTTAAAACATAAAATACCTTGTAGGACTGCTGAATAGTCATTGACTTTCACCTCAGATCTGTACTGACTGAACAATTCAGTCAAGCTCCATAACTTCTGGCAAGCCAGAGCATGGCTTGAGGTTTCTTAATCCTTTCATCTATGGTATCCTCCTGTTAGTAGTCATCTTTTCTACCCTAAGAAATTGTGGTGTTCATCTCCTGCTGAGAAACCAACACCTGGAGCCACAATTCCCTAACCTCTTGGAAACATGTGGTTGCCATCAAGGCTAGTAATATCCATCTCAGGATGGCTGTTTGGACACCCATGCCCAGGAAAAGAAACACAAAGCAGGCAGCTAGGATCTTGGTATATAGCCTCTGGCTCAACTAGATTAGCACAGACTTTTGCTGCTATGGTCAAGCAGTCACTATAGCTGATGGTGTTGTGGGGAGGGAGACAAGAAATCCCTTCATTCCCTTAATAAAAATTCTTAGGGAGAATTCAAAGACTTTCAAGATACTTGACAGATAAGAAGAATATATATGATTTTCTGCGACAGACATCTATAGAATTGCACAAATGCCAGAAAGATGTAGGTGTACACCTCCATATGATCCTCCTGTATTCATTCATTCATGCATTCATTCATTCATTCATTTATGCTGATCACAAAAATAAATAAATAATTTGACTGAGATAAATGCTCCCATTTATAGGCCATTTTCAACCCATTAAGATCATTTGTGATTCCTTGAATGTGCAGCTACAAAAGGTAACTTTATTCAAACATCTTCCAATTATTCATACAAATTGAGGCATAACACTGTGATGTGCATGACAGCCTGATTAAAAAGCATGAGAAGTGCATACTTATTGAAGGATTTTCCCCTTGTCATGGAGGATGTCAAGTATAAGGTCCAAAAGGATGAGAGGTTCCCTTTAGATGGTGAGATGTTCCAGATGTTCTCATTTGTGGGTCATGTTTTGTCAACTTCATCAAGCCTCAGAGCGTAACAGTGCTTTGTTGAGGAAATCCATGGTCACTCAGAACAAAATGTCACGGATTGGCCTAGCAGTCCTTTCCAGCCACAAATTCTTTAATTTTCAGAGCAATCAAGTCCCTAAACTTTGCAATATGAATTTTCCTTCTCTTCAAGGGCAAGAGTTAAAGGTAGCTTCCATAGGAGCGGTAAGTAAAAAGAGCTTTGGATTAATTAGGAGAACTGGGTTCAAGTTCTGGCTTTGTCTCTTATCTAGTCACTTCTCTCTGGACTCCAGTTTCTTCATTTGAAAAATGAGCGAGTTGTATTAGGTGGTCTCTGAGGTCCTTTTCACCTCTGGAGCTAAGATCCAATGAATCTCTGCCTTGCTTCTGTAACAAGACTATTATGATGACCTAATGAGACCACAGACCATAGGATCTAAAGCTAGTAGAAACTTTAGGTATTACTTAATCTAGCCCCCATATTTTATAAAGGAGTAACTTAAATTCTAGGGAAATGAAGTGACATGTTCAAGGTCACACAGCTAGGCAGTATCAAGTCCAGGTTTCATGCCCAAGTAGTATTATAGGATTTTAGGATTATAAATTTACAGCTAAGAGGGAATTTAGAAGACATTGAACCTGATATATTCATTTTGTAGATGAGAAATAATGAAACATGGAGTCGATGAATGACTTGCCCAGTGACACATAACTAGTAAATATCTGCAGCAGGATTTGAACCCAGGTTTTTCTTACCACAAGTCCAATAGACTAAGTCAGTCTTTCTCTTAGCTACTGTAGCTCAAAATCCACTATTGTTTCCCCATGATACTATGTCTGTGAAAGCATTTCAAAATGTAAAAAGTACTTGACAAATATAAGTATTGTTATTGTTAACTAGGAAGCTTGACTTAAAATCTTTATACCTTATTTAAATGATAATACTCATAACTAGCCTTCTGTTACTTTTTTTCTTCTGTGGCTAATACTACCCATAAGGTCTTTTCTTGGCCTGGGTTTCTCCAGCTACCCCCTAGTTATAGATTGGTGTTTTGAAGACGGATGGGCTAATTGGCTCTGACACATTCTGTAGCTAATGTGCATCATTCTCAGTTCATCTGTGCCCTTGGATTCCCCTTTCCCTATGCTGGCTTGGGGCTGCTGAACTGGAGGAGGGGGAAGGAAGGGAGAGCCAGAGAAATGTCTTCTTCTGGTTGAGTGATTTCACATCCATGCTCTCTTGTTCCTTGGTGATTCCCTGTATCTGTCCTCCCAGGAGGGTGGGGAGGGAGGGAACATGCAGTTAACAGGGACCTGAGAGAGTCCAGATCCTCCCCATTGGCTTTATGATGCAGAGAGGCTTTAAAAGAAAGGGAAAAAAAATCTTAATGATGAATTAGTTCAGCTTAAGGGATAGCATTCCTAGAAATAAACAAATATTCTCTGATTTCAGTGTTATCTAATTCACTCAGAAAATATTGATTTTCTACCTACCAGGGCAGTGTGAAGAATATGGAAAACTGAAGAATCATGTAATCACAGAGTACCAGAGTTGGGAAAGATCTTAGAACATAGAATGACACATGTAGAAGAAACCATAAACATAGAACATTAGAATTATATTTTGTTTGTTTTTTTAGCTTATTTTTTATTTTTAGCTTACAACTCTCAGTTCCACAAGTTTTGAGTTCCAAATTTTCTTCCCCTCCCCCACCCAAGACAACATATAATCTGATATAGGTTCTACATATACCTTCACATTAAACTTATTTACACAATAGTTAAGTTGTAAAGAAGAATTATAACAATGGAATGAATCATGAGAAAGAAGAAATAAAACCAAAAACAAAGAAATAAAAGAAAGCAAATAATTTGCCTCAATCTGCATTCAGACTCCATAATTCTTTCTCTGGATGTGGATAGCTTTTTCCATCATGAATCTTTTGGAGCTGTCTTAGAACCTTGTATTGCTGAAAAGAACCAAGTCTATCAAGGTTAGTCATCACAGAATCAATATATCTGTGGTTGTGTATAATGTTCTGGTTCTGCTCCCTTCGCTCAGCATCAGATAATGTAAGTCTTTTCAGATTATTATGAAGTCTGTCTGCTCCTCATTTCTTATAACACAATAGTATTCCATCACATTCATAAACCACAACTTCTTTAGCTATTCCCCAATTGATGGGCATCCCCTTGATTTCCAGTTCTGCTACTATAAATACTTCTGTACATATGAGTCCCTTTCCCACTTGGGTGATCTCTTTGGGATACAGCCCTAGAAGTAGTATTTCTGGGTCAAAGGGTATGTACATTTTTGTAGCCCTTTGGGCATAGTTCCAAATTGCTCCCCAGAATGACTGGATCAAGAATATTAGAATTATAAAAGCACTTTAGAACCAGGGGTTATAGAAGGGAATGTTACAGCTGAAAGAGTCCTTAAAACAAAGTGATAGAACACAAAACCAAAAAAAAAATGTTAGCTCTGGAATGGATCTTGGGACATAGAATATTAGAGGTAGAAATAAATTTTGAATATAGACTGCTCTGAGGCTCTAACCCCAGAGGCCTTCTATTTCAACCAATATCTGTAGAATGAAGCTCCTGTATATTTTTTTTCTGACAAATTTTCATCTAGACCTTGTTGAAAGAGCAGCAGTGACTAAGATCTCTATAGCTCCTAAAGTATCCCTTTCCATTGTTATATAACCCTAATTGCTAGCAAGTTCCTTTTCATAGTGAGGGAAATCTGTCCTTTCCTGTAACATCCCCTCCACCACCATGTACATATTTGTCCTAGTTTTCAATTCTGTAGTCATTAGAGTTAAATTATGATCTGTCACACAGGTCAGCCCTATATATACTTGAATTAAAAAGTGACTGTAAAATACATTAATATTCTACCTATACATGACTTAGCTTTCTTTGTCCATGTAGAATCCAGTGAAAATCTAGGAAAGAATCTAATAATGCTTCTGAGTAGTCATAATGAGATCTATAAAGTCTAAGAACCAAAGATCACACAATTTTTAAGAGAATCTTTCAAGACCTAAATAAGTCAGTCAGTGTAATGCCTACTATGTGCCAGTAACTGTGCTAAGTGCAGGAGATACAAAAAGAGAAAGGGTCCTGCCCTCAAGGATCTCACAATCTAATGGGAGGAGACAACAAGCAAACAAATATGTTCAAACAAAATGTATATAGATTAAATAATGAATAATTAAGAGAGGGAAAGTATTAGATTGAGAGAATGGGAAAGGTTTCCAAAAATGATGGGATTTTAGCTGGGCCTTAAAAGAAGCCAGGAAAGCCCCTAGTTAGAGATGTGGAGAGGAAACATTCCCAGCATGGGGGACAGCCAGAGGAAATGCCCAGAGCTGAGGGATGACGTTTCTCATTTGTGGAAACAGCCAGGAGTCCAGTGTCATATCAAAGAGTATGTGATGGGGAATAAGTTGTAAAAAAGGCTGGACAGGTAGGAGGGAGTTCAGTTATGAAGGTCTCTGAAGGCCACACAGAGTTTTTTGTATTTAATCTTGGAGGCAATCTTGGAATTGATTGAGTGTGTATGGGGGAGTGACATGGTCAGACCTGCAGTAAAGGAAAATCACTTTGGTGGCTGAATGGAAGATGGATTGGAGTGGAGAGGAACTTGAGGCAGGCACCCTCAATTGCCATTGCAATGGTCCAGGCATGAAGCACTGAGGGCCTTCAGAGTGGAGGTAGTGTCAGAGGAAGGAAGCATGCATATTTGAGAGTCATTGCAAAGGTGAGATCAACATGCCTTGGCAACAAACTGGATATGGGGACCTAGGCTATGAACCTCAGGGACTGGGAAAATGGATTTGCCCTCTACAATAATACTGACATTAGCATGGGATGAGGGTAGAGTAGGCAGGAGACTTTAGAAGAAAATATAATAATTTCAGTTTTCATGTTGAGTTTAAGATTCCTACTGGAAATCCAGTTGGATATGTCTGAAAGGCAGTTGTAGATATGAGACTGAAGGTCAGCAGAGATAAAATAGGAATATCATCAATATAGAGGTGATAAATCCATGGGATCTGATGATATCACCAAGTGAAGTAATACAGAGGGGAAAGAGAAGACACAACCTTGGTGTCCACCTATGGTTAGAAGGTGTGATCTGGATGAAGATACACAAAGGAGACTGAGAAACAGGGGTCCAATGGGTACAAAGAGAATCAATTGGAGTTCTGAAAGCCTAGAGAAAAGAGAGTATCAAGAAAAGAGTGATCAGTGATGTCAAAGGCCACCAAGGGGTCAAGGAGAGTCAGGGTTGAGAAAAGGTCATTGGATTTGACAATTAAGAGATTCCTAGTACATTTGGAGAGAGCTGTTTCAAAGGAATGATGAGATTGTAAGATGTTGTAAAGAGTTAAGAAGAGAATGAGAAGAGAGGAAATGGAGGCACTTACTTTAGATGGCCTTTTCAGGGAGTTTAGCCATAAATAGCTGAAAAGATATGGGGCCATAGTTAGCAGATATAGAGAGATCAAGTGAGAGTTTTTTGTGGATGGAAGAGACATGAGCAGTAGGAAAGAAGCCAGTGGACAGGGAGACAGAGATACTTCAGACCTATTTACTCTCATATTACCCTCAAATCTACCAGGTTTGGTTATTTCATTTCTTAGCCCAAAGCAAATTGGAAGAAAGGACAGAGTGATGCTCACAACAGACTCACAACAGAATATGAGCCAAAAGTAATAGCTATCAGTCTGACAAAGAAAAAAGAAATTAAAAAAGGATATAAATGTAATAAAAAACACTTTATAATATAAAAAGCAAACACAAGAACTAAAAAATTACTGCAGTATGTAGCCACTTGGTAGGGGGGAAATATCCCCAATTAACCCAATAAACTAAAACATCCCTGGATGACAATCCACTGCCATCAGTGATACTCATAATGAAGACCTGATCAAGAAGAAAAGATTAAATTACATTTAGCATCAGTTTTAGGAAAGCCCAGAAGCATAATTCCCTTTAGGGAGTGTGACTGGCATGGTATATCAGTGGAATGAGTGTTGTCATTGAGTGAAATGACTCAAGCTTGAATTCTGACTTCACTACTTACTGTGAGACCTTAACCAACCTACTTAAGTTCCCAGGGTCTCAGTTTCCTCATTTATAAAATGGGGGTTGGAGGAGTAAAACGAAAAAAAATCTCTAAATTTTCTTCTAGTTCTGAATATAGAATGTTCCCATCAAATGATTAAAATTAAACAAGTTTTTATACGTAGTAGGGTTATCCTGCTCTATCTAGAAACCTTATTTATATGACATGTAGGTGGAGAGGCAGCACAGTACTATGAAAGGTGACTTAATTTGTAATCAGAGAATCTGAATTTAAATCGCAGGTCTGCTATTGGCTACCTGTGTAAGATTAGGCAAGTTTCACTACCTCAGCTTTCCCATCTGAAAAATAAGAGGATTGGGCTGAATGACTTCTGGGACTTTTTTAGCTCCAAATCTAAAATCCTATGATACTATTTCCTGACTATAGTATCTCAAGGATGCTTGATTATTATCAGGGAGTACTTCTTTCCCTGAAATAGATTATAATTAATCTTATATTTTCATATTTATTTTTAAGCACAGATATTCTTATTATCCTTTTTTTGTTCTGAAGTTTTTCCATTCCCCTTGCCACTCCTCCACCCAAAGTGAAGGCAAGGGAAAAACAAAAGCAAAATATGTATAGTCATGCATATAGGTGGCATATAGGCAGTAGATAGAGTACCAGGCCTGAAGTCAGGAAGACTCATCTTGCTGAGTTCAAATCTGGCCTCAGAAATTTAGTAGTTGTGTGACCCTGGGCAAGTCACTTAACCCTATTTGTCCTAGTTTCCTCATCCATAAACTGAGCTAGAGAAGGAAATGGCAAATCACTCCATTATATTTGCCAAGAAAACTCCAAATGGGGTCAAACATAACTGAAAACCAACTGAACAACATAGTCGTGTAAAACAGGTTTCTGTATTAACCATTAAAAAATACACTTCAATCTGCACTCTGAGTCCTTCAATTCATTAACTAGGAGCGGATATGATTCTCATATTTGAAACTCATGTTTAATCATGAGTTTTTTTTAATTGTTGTTGATTATTATGTTGATCAAAGTTACTAAATCTTTGAAATTTGATTATTTTTATAATACTGTTATTACTGTGAATTTGCTCTATTGGTTCTGCTAACTTCATTTTGCAACAGTTCATATAGGCCTTCCCAGGGTTTTTTTTTTTTTTTGAAACCATTCCCTTCCTCATTTCTCAGAGCACAATAATATTCCATTACATTCAAATACCATAACTTGCTCAACCATTCCCCAATTGATGGGCATTGCTTCAGTTTCCATTTCTTTACCAGCACCAAAAGAGCCACTATAAATATTTTGTACATATGGTTCCTTCCCTTTTTCTTTGATCTGTTTCAGGTATAGCCTCTGTAGCCTTTTGGGTATAGTTCTTTTGCTTTCCAGAATGGCTGGACCTGGTTCAATGTTCCACCAGCAGTTCATTATAGTACCTGCTTTCTCCTGTGCCCTTCAGAATTTGTCATTTTCCCTTTTTTGTCATGTTAGACAATCTGATGGGTATGAAGTAGTACTTCAAAGTTATTTTAATTTGTGTTTCTCCAATTATTAGGGATTTAGAAAATTTTTATATGGCTATTGATAGTTTTAATTTCTTTTCAAAATTGACTATTTATATCCTTTGACCATTTCTCAGTTGGGAATGTCTCTTGTTCTTTTAAATGTGACTAAATTCCTTATGTATTTTAGAAATGAGACATTTATCAGAGAAACATGCTGTAAAGATGTTTTTTTCTAGTTTCCTGATTTTCTTCTAATTTTAGCTGCATTAGTTTTCCTTCTGCAAAATAAATAAATAAATTGTATATAATCAAAATTATTCATTTCATCTTCCATGAACCTCTACCTGTGTTGTTTGGTCTTTGACACTTCTCATGTCCATACATATGACAGGTAATATCTTTTTTTCTCCACTAATTTGCTTATGATATCACCCTTTAATTTTAAGTCATGCACCCATTTTGAGCTTCTCATCATACAGTTTTTGAAATGTTACTCTGTATTTAGTTTCTGCAAGATGACTTTCCAGTTTTCCCAACAGGTTTGTCAAATAGTTCATTCTTGCCCCAGTGGCAGGGATCTTTGGGTTTATCAAACAGTTCATTTTATTTTCACTTACTTTTATATATTGTGTATCTAATCTGTTCCACTGATTAACCTTTTTTTATTTCTAACTCAATATAAAAGTGTTTTGAAAATTATAGCTTTATAGTATAGTTTGAGATCTGCTACTGCTAGGCCTCCTTCCTTCATATTTTCTTTACTGATTTTCTTGAATTTTGTTATTATTTTCTCTTAGTTCAATAAAATAATTCTTAGGTAGTTTGGCATTGCACTAAAGGAAAATAATTTAGGTAGTATTGGCATTTTGATAATATTGGCTCAGCCTACCCATGAGCAATTAATAGTTCTCTAATTATTCATATCAGCATTTGTGTGGAATATTTGGAAATTGTGTTCATGTAGTTCTGGGTTTGTCTTTGCAGGTGGACTCCCTACTATTTAATACTGTCTGTAGTTATTTTAAATTGAATTTCTCTTTCTGTCTCTTCCTGCTGTGTTTTGTTGGTAATATATCGAAATACTGATGATTTGTGCAGGGTTATTTTATATCTTGCAACTCTGCTGTTGTTTTGACTAGTTTTTTTTTTTAATTCAGTCTAGGATTCTCTAAGCAAACCATCATAACGTTTGCAAAAAAAAGGTTCATTTTATTTCCTCATTGACTATTCTTATTCATTCTTTTTTCTTGTCTTATTGCTAGCATTGCTAGTGTGGTATTAAATAAAAAGGGTGATAATGTACAACTTTGCTTCATCTCTGATGTTACTGGAAGGGATTCTAGTTGATCCCCCTATACATAATGCTTGATCTTGGTTTTGGATAGCTATTACTTATCATTTTTTTAAAGCTTCATTTATTCCCAGGCTTTTGAGATATTTTTTTTAACAGGAATGAGTGTTATATTGTGTCAAAAGCCTTTTTTGCACCTATTAAATAATCTTATGATTTTTGTTGTTTTGTTGTTTATATAGTCAATTATGCATATAGTTTTCCTAATCTCAAACAAGCCCTGTATTTCTGATATAAACTCAGCCTAGTCAAAACATATAGTTTTTGTGATATGTTGTTATAATCTCCTTATTAGTGTTTTATTTATTTGCACCAAAATTCATTATGAAAATAAGTCTATGTTTTTCTTTCTCTATTTTAGCTCCCTCTGCTTTAGGTATCAAGACTATATTTGTCATAGAAGGGATTTGGGAGGACTCCTTTACCTATTTTTAAAAATAGTTTATGCGATATTGGAATTAATTGTTCTTTCAATATTTGGTAAAATTCACTTGTAAATCCATTTGCTCCTGGGTATTTTTTTTGGGGGGGGGTTGGTGGAGGGGAGTTCATTTGTAACTTGTACAATTGTTTTTCTAAGACTTATTTAACCCTCTTAAATCTCCTGTTCTGTTAAAGTGTGAAGTTTATATTTTTATAAATATTCATCCATTTCATTTAGATTGTCAACTTTGTTGCCATATAGTTGGTCAAAATGACTTTACTAATAATTGCTTGATTTCATCTTTATTGGTTGTGATTTACTCATTTCATTTTTGATACTGGTAATTTGTTTTCTTCTTTTTAAAAATCAAATTAGCTAATTATTTTTTTTAAACCAGCTCCTCATTTCATTTATTGTTATTTACTGTTTAGGTGTTTCAATCATTTTTAACTGGCAGAGATACTGGAGTGGTTTGCCATTTCCTTCTTCGGCTCATTTTACAGGTGCGGAAACTGAGGCAAACAGGGTTAAAGGACTTGCCCAGAATCACACAGCTGATAAGTGTCTGAGGCCAGATTTGAACTCAGGAAGAGGAGTTTTCCTGACTGTAGGCCCAGCCATCTTGCCCACTGCACCACCTAGCTGCCACTTTATTTATTAGTTCATTGTTTGTTTGTTTTTTTTTCAATTTTTTTAATTTCACCTTTGATTTCCAAGATTACTGTTTTAATGTTTTATTACTCTGTGGGGATTAACTTGTTGTTTTTCTAGGATTTTTTTTTTTAGTTTCATGCTTAATTTATTTTTCCACTCATTCTCTCTTTTATTGATGTAAATGTTTAGAGGTATAAATTTTCTCTGAAGTACTGACTGCTTTGACTTCATCTCACAAATTTTGATTCAATGTCTCATTGTCGTCATATTTTTAATGAAATTATTCATTGTTTCTATGATTTGTTCTTTGGCCTACTCATTCTTTAGTATTAGGTTATTTAGTTTCCTATTATTTTTCATCTATACTTCAAGGGATTTTTATTGATTGCAATGTTTATTGCATTATTGTCACAAAAAGATACATTTAATATTTGTTTTTCTGTATTGGTTTATGAGGCCCTTATGCCCTAAAGTATGGCCAGTTTTGTGAATGTGCCATGCACAGTTGAGTAAAAAGTCGTAATTCTTTCTACTCCAATCCAACATTCTTTTAAAGATCTAACTTTTTTATTTTCCTTGAAATTAAACTTTTCTAAAACTCTATTCATCTTCTTAACTTCTTTCTTGTTTATTATGTGTTTAGATTTACCTGAGTCTGAGAGAGATAAATTAAGGAACTATACTAGTATAGTTTTACTCTCTATTTCATCACATAACTCATTTAGCCATTTCTTTAAAAATTTTTATACTATACCATTCCATGCACATAGTTGTTGATATTAATTCTTTGTCTGTTAATTCAATGTCCATATACTTAGCAAAGTATATTTCCCCTGATTATCTCTTTTAATTTGACAAATTTTGCTTTTATATTGTCCAAGATCATGATTGCTACTCTTGCTTTTTTTTTCAGTTGAAGCATCATAGACTTTATTCCAACCCATTATTTTAACTCTAAGTATATCTTTGTGTTTCAAGTGTGTTTCTTGTAAACAACATATTGTTGGATTCTTATACCCAATTCATTCTCCTATTTTCTTCAGTTTTATGGGTGAGTTTGTCCCATTCACATTCACAGATTGCTAAATGTGTATTTCCCTTTGTCCTATTTTTATGTACTTATCCTTCTCTCTTCTTTTAATCCTCTCCCCCTTAAGAGTCTCTTTTTCTTCTGACCACTACCTCCTTTAAGCTAACCCTCTATTTTATCCCTCCATCTTTTCCATAATCCCTTTCCTTTCTACTTTCCTATTAGGTAAGACAAATTTCTGTGACCAACTGTGTTTGTATGTTTATTCTTTCCTTCTTGAACTAGTTCAGCTGAAAGTGATGTGCAGCATTGCCCATTCCCACCTGTTGCTCACTCTATTGTATAAACTCTTCCTTACATACCCCATTTATGTGGGGTAATTTCCCCCTCTCATCCTCTCCTCCTTTTTCCAAGTGCATCTCTGTTTCTTACCCTTCCATTCTTCTTTTGAAATCATCCCAATGTAGTATCATCATACCCAGGCCTTCTGCCTAATGAAACTCCCTCTAAGAGAAATAGTGATAAAATTCTGAGGGGTTACATGTATCTTCTTCCCATATAAGAATGTAAAGAGTTTAACTTTATTTGGTCCTTTATTATTTCTCCCTCATGTTTGCATTTCATACTTCTCTTAATTCCTATGTTTAAAGGTGAATTTTCTATTCACATCTAGTCTTTTCATCAGGAATACTTTAAAGCCTTCTATATCATTAAATATCCATCCTTCCCTCCCCTCACTGCCATAGGATTATACTCAATTTTGCTAGATAGGTTATTCTTGACTGCAGTCTTAAGTCTTTTTTTTTTCTAGAGTATCATATATCAAGCCCTACATTATGTCATCCTAATGATTTGAATTCTTTCTTTCATGCTACTTTCAGTATTTTTTCTTCACCTTGGAGATCTGGGTTTTTGCTATAATACTCTTAGGAGTTTTTATTTGGGGGTTTCTTTCAGAAGATGACTGGTGGATTCTCTTGATTTTTTTTTATTCTAGTTCTAAAATATCTGGGCAGTTCTCTTTTATAATTTCTTGAAATAGGACTTCTAGACTCTATTTTTGTTCATGGCTTTTGGATAGTCCAATGATTCTTAAATTATCTCTTGATGTATTTTTAGATTAGTTGGTTTTACTATGAGATATTTAACATTTTTTCCTTTTTTATTTTTATTTTGACTTTGTTTTATTATTTCTTGATGTCTTATTAGCTTTTATTTGGCCACTTCCAAATTTTAAGGAATTATTTTCTTCAATAATATTGTGTACTCTTTTACTGCTTGGTCAGTTTTAATGTTTAAGTCTTTATTTTCTTCAGTAATGTTTTGTACCTCTTTTATAAAACTGTTAATTCTTTGTTTATTACTTTCTTGCATAGATTTCATTTATTTCCCCAATTTTTTTCTCTATAACTCTTTTTTTCAAGTTTTACTCTTATTAAAAACTATCTTTAAATCTTCTAAGAATTCTTGTTGGCCTTGTGCCTAATCTGCATTTTTCTTTGAGTCTTTGATTGTAGAATTTTTTTTTAAATCATTGTTTTCTTCTGTGTCTTGTGTTTCCCTGTCACCATAGTAATGCTCTGTGGTAGAGCTGTTCTTCTTTTTTTGTTTGTGCATTCTTCCAGACTACTTTTTAAATTTGGCCTTTAAGTCAGTATTGGACTTTGCTCACTTCTGGTGTTGGGGGTGGGGGTGGCCTGAGTTTCTGTCTTTTTATGTTTTTCTGCTCTATTCACATCTCAGAATCTTGTGGCCTAGAAATTTTTAGTTCTTCCAAAGTATTATGACCTGGGTTGACATTTGTTCACTGCCCTCTTGGTCTGAGCTCTGCATGTTCCTGACCCAGATTGGTTCTGTTGGATTGTGTGTGACTGTTTTTAGTAGACTGCTACTGGACTCCATCACTGTTTGCCCGCTGGGAAATTCTGCAGGTTTAGAGTGACTGAAATGCTTGAATCCCCTTTGGTCTTGCTTTCCTGTCCTGGTTACTTCACTGCAGGCTTATGTCTGTGCTAAAAGTTAGAAATGATTCCCACCTCTGCCCTTGGACTCAGAACCACATAGTTAAGGTTTTGGAACTTGCTCCTCATTCTGTATGTAATTAGAGACTTTCTTGATCATGACTGCAACCACTACTCTCTGCCTAGGAACTGTGACCCTGAACTGGGACAATGTGTGATAGAGCTACTGCCTGGTACCCATTCTTGTTCCCAGGATTGGTTCAGAAGTCCCATGTGATCTCTTTCTGCCCTGGTGCTTCCAGTCCTGGTTTTTAGTCTCAGCTCCCTTATACTAGAATGTTCCCCACTGCTACTACTGCTGCCTCTTCTGCTGCTGCCTGTGCTCCTGGGCCAGACTCCCTCCCAGTGTCCACAGACCTTTCTATCTTCCTATACTGCCCTGTGCTTGCAAAATTACTTATGGTGACTTTTTCTTGGCTTTTCTAATCAAAATTCAGTCTGGTGTGCAAATTTTCACTCCACTGTTTTGGCTGTACCTCCTAGATTGTTCTTTTGACAATAGATGCACAGACTGTTCTTGGGCCAATATTTAACAGTAGTGGGTAGATGAGGCATCATTATCGCGACTGAGTGTTAATGTAAATAAACTGAAACAAGAAAGGCAGTTATGGCACAGCGGATAGAGAAATAGCCTCAATCAGGAATGCCTGGATTCAAGTCCCACTTCTGACATATACTGGCAGTGTGGCACTAGATAAGCCATTTAATATCTTTTTGCTCTAGGCAACTTTTGAAGACATTGTCATATGTTGGCTTGCATTGGTAGAAGGAGTTTCCTTACTGGAATTTCCTAGGACCTATGAAATCACAGATCTAGCCCAAATACAACACATACTCACACACTCACACACTCATACACACACACACACACACACACACACACACACACACACACACACACACACTATTAAATCTATAGCCAAATAGGTATTTTTTTTCCTTTAAAGAAGATCTCTTGGGAGGATTATTCCATTGATACTATCATTTCTCCAAATATGTCTGAATTTAGCATACTCCCAGGCACATTGTAAGCATTAAATAAATGCTTGTTGGTGCTGATTCACCTCTTTGAGTTTCAGTCTTCATCTGCAAAATGGGGATAATAAAATTTGCACTTTATATCTCATCTGGCTATTATGAAGAAAGTGCTCTGTAAATGGTAAAATACAGAAAACAGGAGAAGTGGTCTGTCTTAAAGGAGAGGGTCATAAATTTGGAGCCAAAAAGTATCATGCATACCACACTGGATGAGACTCAGAGGTCATTTAGTCCAGCTTTCTTGTGTGACAAAAGAGGAAACTCTGACCTCAGGAGCCTAAATGATTCCCCTAAAGTCACACTGATCGTTAAGTGGCAGAGCTTCAGAACTACATACAGAGCCTTAAGACCAAATCCTCTGACTGCACATTTAGTGCTTTTCCTACTATACCATTCTGAACAAGCTGTTCCCTCTGTTCGAGAAGAGTGACCTGAAGAATGCTCATACCTGTCTTCTTTTTCAACTTTTAAAAATTTTCTGGCATCTAGTGGGGAAAGAGAAGGCCAGAGTCCAGGGGGTTAGGGGAGAGTTTGAAACTCTTTCTCCTTTTGCCCAAGAGTAGAAAATGCCCATTTACCTGGGTCAGCATAGGCTGCTCCTCATCTGCTTCTTCTATAGGTCATCATTTTTTGTTCCTGGGGCAGAAAGAGAAAGAAATTCCAACCAGCCCCTGTTGTATACTGAGATGTGGCTACTGTTGAGTCATTTCAGTTGTGTCCAACTCTCTGTGACCCCATTTGGAATTTTCTTGACAAAGATACTGGTGTAGTTTGCCATTTCCTTCTCCAGCTCATTTTACAGATGAGAAAACTGAGCAAAAAGGATTAGGTGACTTGCTCAGGGTCACACAGCTAGCATCTGAAGTCGGATTTGAACTTAGGACCTCTTGACTCCAGGGCTGGTGCTCTATCCATTACGCCACCTACCTGCTCTGTATACAGGTATAGAAATCCACAGAAAAAACACTGTGCAAGGAAAGAAAAAGGGGAAGAGAGAATAGAAATGCACCTTTTCACAATTTACTTTTATAGACCACAGTAGGTACCCTTCCTCTGGCAAGAGTCCATTCTCCTGCATCTCAGCCAACTAATAATCAGAAGGCATACCCCAATCCCTAAAGACTGACCAGAGTAATTCCTTGTGTTTTCTCTGGAAGGGGGAAGGGCACACATTCACTTCCATGTTAGCTGCTTTTCTAACCAAGCTCCGTACCCTGTATTCTCAAATTGTCTGGGGAATTAAAATGGATCTGGGGTTCCCCTGATCACCCTTATTACACAGCAGTGATAAATAAGACCTTAACCTCTTTGAACTTCAATTCCTCATCTAAAATTTGGGCACTCTAGTGCATTTACTACCTTGTGGAGCTCAAATGATATAACATACGCATGAAGAACTTCACAACCTATAGGGGGCTACATAAATGCCAGTTGTGGTTAGTAAATGGGTGCTGTGCCTAGAAAGGTGGGGGAATAAGATTGCTTCATAACATTTGAGGTCAGAAATGAAGTATGGATATAAAAATTGATTTTCTTTTGTGGTTCCTAAGCTGGCTTTGGGTTCTGTTCTCCCAGAGGATTCTAGAAAAGTCTCAGCAATAACAGTCTCCATGGAGTAAGCCTGTAGCCTCTCAAAGGAACAGTATGCTTAAATTCTAGTCTGTTTGCTTAAAAAGTTGGGCTGCTTGCTCTTTAAGGCTCAGTTCCCTGCCATTAAGGCATTTTCAATCTAGTTGCAATCAGAGGAGAGTGATTGATCCCCAGTTTCCCATCTTTCTACCCCAACCCAATTTCAACAGTCATGCTTCATAGGACCTAATGCTGGACTGGAACCTAGAGGCCATATTATTGGACGGTCTCATTTAACATAATAAAGATGAAGAATTAGGGGCCCAGAGAGGTTAAATGTCTCCACTAAGATCACAGAGCTGGTTAATAACACCTCAGTCCACTGGTTTCAGATCCAGGATCAATCTACTACACCACACTGCCTCTCTAACTCTTATATTGATTGTGTTAGTAAGTAGAAGGAGTACTGAAGAGTCATTGCTAATGAATTTTATGGAAGAAGTTGAACAGGGTAATAATTTATATTTAGATAGCATATTTTAAGGTGCAAAAAGTGTTTTCTTCACAACAATCCTATGAAGCAGATAGACAGTAGTTTAAGTACTATCATTTTTTATTTATAGATAAATTAATCTCTTGTCTAAGGTCACCCAGAGATAAGAATCTGGCTCAGGTCTTCTGCCTCCACTGCCTTCAAGCTTAAGTTGTTCTCTCTAGACTATAATCTCTATCTTTCCAACTTAATGCTGCCACCAACCATTTCTATTAAGATGCTCCTCCTCTCACTCCTCTTCCTCCTCCTCCACCTCTTCCTCTTCCTATTTCTTCTTCTTCTTCTTCTTCTTCTTCTTCTTCTTCTTCTTCTTCTTCTTCTTCTTCTTCTTCTTCTTCTTCTTCTTCTAATCCTCCTCCTTCTTTCTTCTCCTTTTCCTTCTTTTCCTCCTCTTTTTCTTTTTTCTCCTTCCTCCTCCTTTTAAATCTACCACTAATTGCCTGCCTATTATTCCTGAGATGGTGAATTGAGTACAATTGTCTTAATGTAAGTCTAAGCCATCTCTAAAATTGCTTTGTCCTCCAAAGGGAACAATTCCAGAATCAGAAGATGAATAAGTATTTCCAAATTTTGTGGGGAATTGCATGGGTTTGTTCTCAGATTTCTGGGGCAAAAAGTGAAAAAATAGTTATGGGCTAAAGTTTTATCTTGCTAAATTCAGGGGCTGTGATCATGCTCTTTGATAATCAATCAAATATTATTGAATGTTGTCCATTGTATAGAATTATAGAGTATATATTTTCAGAATTTGAATGGGTCTTAGAATATAGAATATTAGAACATAAAAGGTTAGGATTGGAAAGATTCTGGAAACATAGGATGTTAGAACCCAGAATATTAGAATATAGAGTGCCTACACTTCAAAAATAGAACAGAAAATATTAGGAATGGACCTCAAAAATATAGAATAGTTAAGCAAAAAATATTAGGGCTAGAAGACACTTTAGAAGAAAAAAGGAAGGGCTTGATGCTGAGTGAAAGACCCGGCCTCTCCCCTTGACCTTTGTCCTAATGAACCTCTTTGGAAGGAGGAAGTAATTGTCAGTTATTTTCCTAGCCTGGAGCTTAGGTCTTTCCCTTGATTGGTGGCCCGGCCTTCTTTGCTTGTCTGTGGGAGGACACTGAATGTCAGGCAATAGCTTGTGGGGAAAGTCTGTAGTTGTTTTCTAGGAATTAATTATTCTTGCTTTGGGGAGGTTGCACATATGGCAAGCCTTGCTTCTGTTGGCTGGTGAACTTTAGGAAATGAGTGTTGAAGCAACTATTGTCAAAGCTGTCAACTGTCTTCTTGCTTTTGAGTTACTCACCCACAATCTAAGTGTTCCCCTGTCAGATGGGGGCATCAATGTAGACCTACCACTGTGTAATGCTATTTTATATCTCTATAGCATCATATGGTGACAAAGCACTTTTTCTATACATTTTCATTGATGTTCAGAACAGCCATGTGAGGGAGATAGGTAAAAGATTTGGACTTCCATTTTATAAATGATGAAACTGAGACCCTGAAAAGGGAAGTGACTTGCTTCATGTCACACTCTTAGTATCTAGAAACTTATGTTTAAATACAGGGAGCTTTTTAATTCCCTATAGCTTCCATCTATATGTAGGCTCTTCTTTGTTAACAGCTACATTTGATGATCAAAGGATATCAGAATTATGAATGCATTTTTAATGTAAAGTGTTATACAAATACAAGTTATCATTAGGAATATTTTTTATTAATGATAATAAAAACAACAAATACCAATCAACAGTGAATGATATGTGGCAAACATATTGTCCAAACAATAAAATCATATAAGATTTCAGAGGAGTAAAATTATTTATATTTGGGGATTAGTGAAGTTTTCATGCAGGAGGCAAGATTTGAGCTGAACCTTGAATGATGGATTTGATTTAGATAGGTTGAGGAAAGATTTAGAGGAAGATCACACATTCAGAGGCTTAGAGATAACTTTCATTTTCAACTCTGTTCGGGGATGGTTTCCCTCCAACCAGGCAGGGATCCTTTCCAGCAACAGATTACAAGAGCACATTCCTGACCTTATTTTCCACCTTCACTCTCTCTTCTTGCCCCTTCCTCTATCTCTCTCAGCTGTCTTGCAATGGGGAAAGGAAAGTAGAGAGAAATAGAGAGACAGAAAGACAAAGAGATATAGACAGAAAAACAGAGGCAGAGGTAGAGGAGACCAAGACAGACAGAGACAGTGACACAGTGACAGAAAGAGACAGAATCAGAGGCAAAGAAAAACAGAGTGAGACAAAATGAGGCTGAGGGCTGAGAAAGACAGAGGCACAGAGACCAAGAAAAAGAAAGAAAATGAAAGCGATAGCCAGAGGGACCAAAAGAGAAAGAGAGACAGAGGAAGAGACAGACACAAACACAGAGAAGGACTTTTTTTTTAAATTAAACCTTATATCTTATTATTCTTTAAATTTGACTTAATGGCATTTTCAGTTTGTCTGCTTTTGCTGGGAAGTTCTGGGAATGGATCTTGGGTTAGCCAGGGCAGTGAGCTGCTTCTTGAGGGGTAGAGATTGTTCATGGGGAGATGGGAGAAAGTCATTAAAAAAAAAACTAGAAAATGCTAAATTTCCATTTAGTGTGAGGTTACATATTCTTCATCTCCTATTTCTGAGCCTCATTGGGCACAGATGTTTTCTGATTGCTGGCATTCATGAGGGATTAATGTTGGGAGAAATATTGGCATTTAAGGATCTGCTTCCAATGTGCTTTGCATCCATTTCTCCCACCACTCCTGTTCACTCACACTGAATCAGCCAAGCTTGGATGACTTGCCATTCCCTGAATGCACTCCTTGTTTCTTCATTTCTGTACCTGTGTTCATGTCATTACCTATGCTTTAAATGTCCCTGCCCTAGTCCACCATCCCTACCTGTTGAAATCTTAATCTTCTTTCAAGGCTCATCTCTAATGCCACCACCTTCCTTTATGACTCAGTCATAAGACATCCTTACCCCCTTTCATGAGTTCTAAGCAATTTATTTTTATATCTTGTATTTTTATACTCTGTAGGATATTCATATCTGTCCTTGGTTTCTCTACCCCTTCCCCCACTATAAATAGGTAGTAAACTCCTTGAGGGATAATGACTTACTCATAGAATTACAGACCAATTTGAAATAATTTGAAAAATCATCCAATCCATACTTTCATTTTAGAAAGTATCACTACTAGGCACAGAGAAAGGAAATGATTTACCCAAGATTAAACACTCCATTATAGGCGGAACCAGACTTTGAAGTACATTTTCTTGGGTTCAAGCTCCATGCTCTTTCTTTATACATTATGACCTCAACCTTCAATCACCCACATCCAAACAGAAGGCGCAGAGTATACAGGGTGCTCGGTGAGTGCCAAATATTTGAAACATTATTGAGAACAAAATAATAAAAGTCAGGGGTCAGAAATACCAAAGTACACCTAAATGATTCTAGATTTGGGACATATTAGTTTGAGTCCAAGGCCCAAAGTCCTATCCCTTGTCACTCTAGAAGACTGGAATCAATCACTCAGATTTTCATTCTTAGCAGCCAAAATCCTATTTCTCTTTTCCAAAGTCAATCACAGATTTTGTATCAAGGGGCTTTGAGATCCCTGGATCCAAATGAAAATATTAAACCTATCAGGTATTTAGAAAACAGAATTTTAGATTATGGAAGTTAAAAAACCATAGATATTTTCTAGTCCAACCCCTTCATTTTACACAGGAGAAAATTGAAGCTTAGAATTAAGTGACTTACCAAAGGACACATATTGTAATGTTGTACCAGAAGCGAGTGAGACATACCACAGAGTATAAGTTTTAAATGGAGAATTTATTAGCCGGCGGCCATCGGGGCTCCTACCCAAATCAATGGCCCCATGTTGGGGTGCAGGTATGACTTATATAGGACATGTGGGGGTACAGTGGTTAATTATCTCCTGGAACCTGCAGGCCAGGTCACAGGGTGGGGGGAACAGGAACAAAGGTCCTGGCTGATTAAAAGATTCAGTCAGGTTATCTTAAGTGGGATAATCTTATTGAAATTCCTTGGTGGAGTCACGGAGCCCCAGGGATATCTACTAGACAGAAAGGGTCTGCCAGGTTATCCTTCAGTGGGATGGTCCTATCTATTGACATTCCTTGGAGGAGTCACAGGGCCCCAGGGATTTCTGCTAAATGCCAGAGAGATCTGAGTCCATTCTTTCTGGGGGTGCTTGTCAGTAGCTATGGGTTTCTCAGGGGTCCCTAATTTTTCCAGTATTACAGTATCATTATTGTTGTAATTTTGTCTTTGTCTTTGGGAGTGTTGATTGAACTTGGAGATGAAGAGTTGCATAGGATCAGAAAAGCAGTGTATAGGATAGTCACTTTAGGAAAGCGTGTGTCTGTGTATGTGTGCATGTATATTACGATACAGCTATGTAGAGATACTAATAACAGAAAAATTTTAATGAACAGAAAATAAAGGATTTGCAGACCATAGTCCATGGTAAAATTGTAGAATGTGTGATTAAAGGGATCTCTAGTGAACATCTAGGAACACAGTTTAAGAGCTAGAGGGGAGCTAAGACATCATTTAATTTAATACAGCTTCTTCATTTTACAAATGAAAATCCTGAATCCTAGAGAGGTAAAGGGACTTACCTAAGGTTTTACAAGTAGTCAGCAATTGAACCTCAGTTTTCTGACTTCGAATATCCTTCTTAGTCTTAAAACTCTGTTGCCCTAGGAAAGAAATGATCATCACAAAGAGCCAGCATTTGCTTTATTAAGAACAAGACATGCCAGACTAATAGTATTTAAGCTTTTTACAGGATTAATAAGATGGTAGAGAAAGGAATTGTTGTAGATATATATTATCTAGGTTTAAGCTAACCTGGTGACAGAGTCACTAATAAACAATTGTAGAGATGTGAACTAGGATATATATTAAGTTAGATGGATTTGGATTCAATGTCAACTTGGAAAGATGTCTCTAGTATAATGCCTCAGGGATCTGAGTTTGGCTCTGTGATGTTTAACATTTTTATTAATGACTGGAACAAAAACAACAATAGGGTATTTATCAAATATTTCTATAACACAAAGGTAGAAGGAGTAACTTACACACTGGATGACATAATCAACTGAAAAATCTTGACAGACTAGAAAGTTGGGCTGAATTTAATAAGATACTATTTAATAGAGACCAGTGTATAGTTTTAAAGTTGAATTTGAAAAGCCAACCTCTCCTGAAAAAAGATCTGGAAATTTTCATTGTCTGCAAGCTCAACCTAAGTCAACATTTCTAGCTCTTAAGTGGTATGATATAGCAAGAAAAAAAAGCCAACATAATCTTAGGTTGTATTAAATGAGAGATGGAAATATTAGCCCTAGTATACTAGTCTCTAGTCAGACCACAACTAGCCTATTGTGTTCAGTTCTAAGCACCCCATTTCCAAAAGGACATTAATAAGCTAGAGATCATACGACTGAAGATGAAAGGACAGGGAAACAGAAAAAGAAGTCAGAGGAAGAATCTGAGGTGAAATAGCTGGGGATGTTTAAACCAGAGAACATAATAGCAGGGAAACAAAGGCTATCTTCAAGTTTTTAAAGAGAAGTTAGGTTTGTTCTGTTTGACCCCAGATTGCAGAACAAGGACCAATGGGAAGAAGATATAGAGAGGAAATTTATTCTTGATGGGATGATCCCTAATGTTTAGAACTATCCAAATGTGGAATTCATTGATGTGAGGGCTGGTAGCTTTCCTCTTGTAAAGTGTTAATGTCTACTTCTGGAGATATAGAAGGGATTCTTCTTCAGCTATTAATTGGACTACTTTGCTTCTGAAGTCCCTTCCAACTCTAAATTCTGTTTCTATAACCCGTCTGCTATTTATCTGTCCTTGTTACCCAACATACAGGGAGTTTGCCCGTTGGAAGGTGAGGAATACAGCCATTGAGCGGCGAGATCTGCTCCGTAATCCAGTGCCCCTCATGCCTGAGTTTCAGAGAAGCATCCGACTCCTGGGCAGGAGACCCACAACTCAGCAATTCATTGATACCATCATCAAAAAGTACGGCACCCACATCCTCATCTCTGCCACTTTGGGAGGTAGGTTGGTGGTTGACTGGGTTCAGTTCCGGCCTTAATCTAAGTCTAGAGAGTAGGGAATGGATGGGATATTCAGAGTCCTCTTGGAAGAGACAGCTCATAAGTGTCCCTCCTGGTGATGAGCAATACAAAATGGTGAGTAGTTAGATGACCTAACCAGAAAATGTAGACTCACAGGCCATGAATTAATTGGGTTTAGTCTTTTGTCATCTATTTTAGGAGACAACACCTTTGACTTGTAGAATGTTAAAGTGGGAAGAAACCTTAGAACATAGGCTTCTTGGGACTTAGAATACAAAGCATTAGAACACAGAATGCTAGAATTAGAAGAGACCTGGAAATATAGAACATTAGAACATAGACCTTAAATTGTTGGAGTTGAAAGCTAACTTAAAGACTCTCTACCTCAACCTTTAAATTTTATAAATAAGAAAATAGAAGCTCAAAGAATGAAAGTAGCTTATTCTATGTCACATGGTAAAGTCATGGTATAACATGCTAGACATGAGGAGTTCCTTTCATAAAATCAGCTCCTATTCATTTTACCAAAGGATTAAAATTGGCATAGGGCCTGGGAACAAGAATGCTTGCTCTCCTCTCACAATTCTGGCCCACAACCAGTTACTCCTATGTTTTTGGGAAGGTGGGAAAAGAGTATGAGAGGAGGAGAATAGTGGGTGTTAAGGTTTGTGAAATAGGTTGAGACTACATCATGAGGGTCTTTGAATGCCAGGATAAGGATTTTGGAAGTTAGTGAATCACTTTTGAATGGTGCTTTAAGGTTTGCAGAGTGTTTTACATTCATTATCTCATAAGATCATAGGACTAAGGGATTTAGATAAAAAAAGGGACCTTGGAAATCACTTGGGCCAATCTCTTCATCTCACACATGAGAAAACAGACACCTAGAGAAGGAAAATGACTTATCCATGGTCACACAGTGATTTAGTAGAAAAGCCAAAATTAAAATTCAAGTTTCTTACCTAGTTCAGGACTTTTTCATGGTTACTAAATCAAGGGATTTTGAGTTGGAAGGGTCCTTAGGGTTAGCTAGTCCAAATTCCTCTCGTTTTACATATGATGAAATTGAGACTGGAATTTCATCTCTTGAGGTATCCAGTGCAGAATTTAATTTGTCCATTTTAGAGATAAGGAAAATTAGGTTCAGAGAGGTTAATTGACATGTATAAGGCCATGAACTGAGTTAGGGGAAGAGGCAGATCTCAAGCCCAAGTCTTCTGACTTCAAGTCCATTGTTCTTTCCAGTACACTGTGCTGCCTTACTTTATCTTGTGGCTCATGATGGAAAGTTTTGTTGTGGTGCATAGATTACTGGACTGGATTACATAAAGTCTGGCTTTGCCACTTGTGAAAATCACATCTCTCAGCCTCAGTGTCTTTATCTTTAAAATGGGAGATAATACATGGAGCAAATTTCACAGGACTGTTTTGAGAAAAGCTTTTTGAAAATTGTAAAGCAATATAGAAATGTGAGCTATCATTAACCCCAAGAAGAGAAATAAATATGTAGGAGGCACAATTTCTCTGGCAATGATGTATTCCTCCCACCTCAGGTTTGCTTCAGCTCATCATTGAAAACTTAAGATGTCAGTAGGCAAATTGAGTTTCCCCATTGGAAGCTATTTTCCTCCCTTGTCCCTAGAAATTCCAAATAATGAAGACCTTTTGCAGTGAAATATATTTTTAATTTCAGTGAGGCAAAGTGGTAAATTATTCACAGAGCCTTGTTCCGCTCCTGTTCTTACAGCACAACATTTTAAAATATGCAAAGCTTTATGATGAGAGCCAATGTCGGACAATGAGACGTAAGTGCACACTCAGTCCATAGTGGGGAGGGGTGGAGGATCATAGGACCATAGATTGAGATTTGGAAGAGATGACACCAAAGGAGGAATGGGAAGAGGGAAAGGAGGCTAGGAGTTGGAAAAAGGAAGGGCAGGAAGGAGGACACCTGAAAGATTCGTACATTTCATTGGATCTATCACTTTATTAAGGCAGCTTATGGTGTACTGGGTTAGAATGGTGGACCAGGAGTCAGGAAAAACTGAGTTCAAATCCAGCCTCAGATACTTACTAGCTTTGTGACTCTGAATATTTCACTTAATCTCTATTTGTTTCAGTTTTCTTAACTGTAAGATAAAGATAATAACAGCAACTATCTCGCAAAATTGTTGTAAGGATCAAATGAGGTGATATTAATGAAAAAGTATTTAGCATAGTGCCTGACCTATATAGTAGGTGCTATATAAATGCTTATTCCTTTCCCCTTCTTTCTCTCTTATTAGTATGTGTCTTCCCACTACTGGGGCACATATTGGAACTCATCCAAGTCCTCTTATTCTGTGTAAATTTTGTCTATGTCCTTAGCAACACAGTATGGTGTGGTGGACAGAACACTAATCTGGGAATCATAGAATCTGAGTTTGACTTGACTCGACCACCTGACCTTGGAAAGGTCACTTTACTTCAGTGGGCCTCAGTTCCTTATCTATAACATGCAGGCGTTGGACTAAATGACCATGTTTTCCTGCTCCGAGTTTTTCATTAATCCTTGGTAGATCTAGCCAATATGCTGAGAGCTTCCTTCTGGCTCTTTCAGTGTTCATAGATGGCCATACCACATTTGGTGTTTTCCATCTGTGGTCCCTTATTGCCACAGCATGATCAAGTTGTCTCTTTGGTGGGACATACACGACCTTAATGTTTCTTCTGCACCATTTCTGCATGGGGCATTCTTGGCAATTCAGTACACCTGACATTGGGTCATTTACAGTTGTAACTCTTCTGAAATTTAGGTAATTAATATATCAAACCTTAGAGCCTTTTCAGAGAGAGCTGGTACAAAAATAAGAGTGGTCATAGTAATTAGAGAAAATAGAATGTTAGAGCTGAACATCAGCAGCAACAGCCTAACAAACACCACCACTACCAGAAACAGTGCAGCAGCAGCAGCAGCACCACCACCACCACCACCACTACCATCATCATCATCATCAACAGCAGAGTAGAAATTTGTCCCAGAGCTGGTTCTATTTAAACAATGTTCCAAAAAGATCAGAATAATATTAATCAAATAACAATATTTATGTTGTATTTATTTTGTGTATATACATATATACATATGTGTATATACACACATATCATCCCCAAAGTCTTAGTGTGTTTTTAAGCTATAATATCTTCAGAAGTATAGAAGTTACAAATTATTTTTAAAAGTTCAAAAGCTCAATTATTTAAATTTCTTTTTACTTATTTAGTTTTAAATAATACATTTTAATTTTAATTAGATGGGACACTGTTATTATGCACTGCCTAACCAACAGTTTCTGAATGACATTTTTTCACACTAGTGGATTGGTAGAGTAGGTCTTCTTGCTTGGACACCTCAATAACTAGATCTGTCTCCATTAGACTTTTGTTTTCTTATGAGGGTCCATCAAAACTGTCATGTAGGCATCAAAACCTTGTTCTCCGGATGATCTTAAGGCCAGTATTAGAAATGCAATTCTGTCAATTACTGAGAAACAGCTGATGATGAAAATTTTTACAAAGTTTGAAAATCAAGTACAGTGATGTATTGCATAAGCTGTTGATTATATTGAATTTTAATAAGAAATTCATCAAATTTTTTATTTTAATAAGTAGTCTCTCAAATGTTATTTATGTAAGGATATAGCTTTTATACCTATGTAATTATTAAACATTAAAACTGCACTAAGATTTAGGATACCCCAAATCTCTCTATCATTATTTTGTATGTACTTTTATATGTACGTATTGTGTCTTCCATAAAAAATGTAAACTGCTGGTGAAACAGGATTGTTTCATTCTTTCTTTGTTCTTGGATTCCCTGTGCCTGGCATATAGTAGGTGCTTAACAGCTTATGGGCAGATTCATTGGTCGAACAACAAAAACAACATCTCCCATTTCAAGATTGTTTAAAATGAACACAGCTGTTTCCTCAGGACAACCCTGTCGCCTAGCTGAAACCTCAGAACATAGTTTGTCAGAGATGGAAAGGACCACAGAGATCATTTAGGCAAACTCCCTCACTTTTGCTGATGAGGCCTTTGATGGTGATGCCCAAGGTCATCCAGAGGAAGGCAATAGAGCTGGAATGAGAGGCTGTTTAGTTCTCTCTTTTTTGCCTTCTCTTCCTGCTATTTCACATTCATTGTCTCATAGTGGCTGTGATTTCCCTAACCTCTCTGAAGACCCTGCTTTTGGAAAACAGAGCACCCTGGAGCTCAGGAGAGCTGCTATGTGTGAGCTTTCATTAGAATCCCCATTTCCATTAGACCTTCCCCTGACTGAGGAGAAAAGAGGAAGCCAGTGTGGGAGAGGACAGAGAGATGCAGGCTGCCCTGCCATCCCTAACCCACTTCTGTAAGCAGTGAATGGCTCATTGTTAATCAGGGTGTAAAGCAGTCAGCCTCCCCTCCAGCCGGTGCCTCCTTTTTGCCCTCAGCCCTCAGCAGAGCCAGGCACACTCTTGTTGGGAAGTGGAGGGGGTGGGAAGCTTGGTACAAAGTCACTTGGAGGCCACTGAAGCTCAGAAAGAGAATCTGTGAAGCAGAGAGGTAATTTGTAGGAATACCCAAAAGGGAAGACAACTTTGAACAGAACATCATCTTAATAAACAGGAAATTAAGTCTTAATAATGCAGCAAGAAGCCTATTAACCCCTCCTGATCTAAGCTCAGCTTCTACCAGCTCTTAGTCCAGGGGGAACCCTGGTTCCCTGCCAGCTTCCCCTCCTCCTTTACCTTCCTCCACCAGTCTCACAACTCCCTTTCCCTAATCCTGACTTTCTAGTCATTCGTTGTAATAATTAAGCTTCCAATGTCTACAGTGCTTGAGAGTGTTTTCCTCACAAGAATCATGTAATATACAAAATACAAGGGGTGATTGGTGTCACTATTTTAAATAAGGGTATCATGCCAGGTGACTTTTAAGCTCCCTTTCAGCTCTAAATCTATTGTCCATAATAATAACAATAGTTGACATTTACATAGCACTTCATATATTTCCTTATCTGAGCCTCACCACCACCCTATGAGGTAGGTCTTAAAAAGTCTTATCCTCATTTTACAGTTGAGGAGACTGAGGCTTAGGTTAACTGACTTGTTCAAAGTCACATAGCTAGTAATATCATCCAGCCTTATCATTCTACCAAAATCACTTTTTACAATGCTACTCATGATTTCTTAATTGCCAAATCCACTGTTTTATTTTTTCTCACAATTCTCGGTCTCCTCAATCTCTCTGTAACCTTTGACACTTTTGATCACCCTCTCCTCCTTGATACTCTCTTCTCTCTGGGTTTTTAGGATACAACTCTCTCCTGGTTCTCTTCCTACCTATTGAATTCCTCCTTCTCAATCATCTTTAGTGAATTCTCATCTAGATCCCTCCTTCTAACCATAGTTGTTCCACAGAGTTCTATCTTGGGCCATCTTTTCTTTTCCTTCTATATTATTTCATTTAGTGATCTTATCGGCTCCCATGAATTTAATTGATCATCTCTACACCAATGATACTTGAATTGACTTGTCCTGTCCAAACTTCTCTGTTAACCTTCACTCTCCCATCTCCAACTGCTTTTCAGACATCTCAAATCACATGTCCAGTAGATATCTTATAAACTCAACATGTCCAAAACTGAATTCATTATTTTCCCCAAAACCCCCTCTCCAGTTTCCATGACTGTAGAGGACATGACACTATCCTCCAAGTCCCTCAGGCTCACAAACTAAGTGTCGTCCTCAGCCCCTCACTATTTTTCACACACCTGCCCCAATCCAATCTGTTGCCAAGGCCTATTGATTTGACCTTTGTAATATCTTTCAAATGTGCCCCCTTCTCTCCTCTGACACTGCAATCATTCCGGTGCAGATCCTCATTGCATCATGCCTGCACTATTGTAGTAGCCTGTTGGTGTACCTGCCTACCTCAAGTCTTTCCCAACTCCAATCTGTCCTCCATTTAGCCACCAAAGTGATTTTCATAAAGTGCAGGTCTGACCATAAACTGGTTTAATAAACTACAGTGGCTTCCTATCACCTCCATGATTAAATACAAAATCCTCCATTTGGCTGTCAAATCTCTTCGTAACCTAGCTCCCTCCTATCTTTCCAGTCTTCTTATACCTTACTCCCCATGAAGCACTCTTCAGTCCAGTAATACTGGTGTTCCACAAACAAGACACTACTCTCATCTCCAGGCATTTTCTCTGGTTGTCTCCCATCCCTGGAATACTTTACCTCCTCGAATCTTCATATCCCCTCTCTTAGTAATTTCCTACTTCTACTTTATACAGTTTGTTTGTAGATATCTGTTTTCTTGTTGTCTCCTGGATCAGATTGTGAGCTCCTTGAGGGCTGGGCCTATCTGTTGCCTTTTTTTAATCCCTTGTGATTAGCACATCCCCTGGTACATAGTAAATGTTTATTGACCCACAGCTAGGAAATGTCAAAGAACATTTAGACTGCTTGTTATGTACATGGCCCTAGGCTAGGTCATGAAAGGAAGACAAAGATATAACTTGACAGTGTCACACAGGTAGCAAGCAGTCAATCTGGAATCTTTAGAGAAACATAGAATTGGATGAAATTTTATATCACAGATTTATATTCTAGACTAGGAAGGTATCTCAAGGTCCATCTAGCTCAAATAACTTATTTTACAAAAGAAGAAACTGAGGTGCAGAAAGAATAAGAGGTTCGGCTAAGGCCACATAAAGTGAGTAGCATGGTAGGGATTCATATTTAACTTATCTGATTCTAGGGGCCGTTATTTCTCCATTTTTCTCATTCTTATTTGACTCATACAACTCATAGAATATTGTAGTTAGAAAAAACTTAGAGATCATCCCAAGATCACCTGCGTACTGGTCCATGGTCTGAAAAGTTTTCCTTTGAAAATGACTTCAGGGCACAGCTCTTGAATTCTGCTTTTGAGTTTCAAGAGAAAGTACAGGAATAATTTGGAGAAAAGTCACTGGTTAGTGAGTGTCCTGTTTAGTGAAACAAGATAGACAGGTAAAGCTGACTGGAAATATCACTAAGGGAGCCTTCTAAATCATGTAATTTCTCTGATTTCCCCCGAACAGGAGAGGAGGCCTTGACCATGTACATGGACAAAAGCCGACTTGACAGAAAGTCAGGGAATGCTACCCAAAGCGTGGAGGCTCTGCACCAGCTCGCATCCTCGTACTTTGTCGACCGTGATGGCACAATGAGGAGACTCCATGAGATACAGATCTCCACCGGAGCAATCAAGGTATATGGTTTGGGGGCATGTCCCAGAGAGAGGGAATATAGGATAGACTTATAAGGCAGGGATGAGCAGATCTTCCAAAGCATCATAGACCTTCAAGGTTGAATGGGGAGGTTATTACAAAAGAACATATAGGATGTAAGAATTTAGAAGGGTCTCTAGAACAAAGAATGATAGAGTTGGAAGGGAACATAGAATACAGAATTTTAGAACATAAAACTTGGAATGTTAGAGCTAAAACATAGCTAGAACATAGACACTGCACCATAGCATGCCATAACATAGAAAGGGACCTGAGAAAGAGCTTGTTCAAGGTCACATTGTAAGTTTGTGAAATAGCCAGGATCAGAATCTAGGTCACTGGATTCACATTCTAATGCTCTTTAAGGATGAGATGGATCTAGCTGGGACTAATCCAAGTTGATCAAGACCTGATTAGTGCAATGGATTACTATGATAGTGGAATGGATATTGATACAAAAAGGCACTACCTGTAATGTTCCATACCTAGCAAGTCATTTTTCTCCCAACTTTCTTGTGATGTAGGTTGTCCAAGGAGTATTACATATGCTTTATAACTGAGCCCCAAAGATATGAAATTACTTTCCCATAATCACAGGTCTATGAAGTATTAAGAGTCAGGACTCAAACATAGACCTTTCCTTGACCTATAAACCCCATGGCTATCATTACAGTCCTCTTCTTAGCAGGAAATATGTTTCTGTTGTAAAATGCATTTCTGAATAAAGGGAGGTCATTTTTAAAGTGAACCATGTGGTTAGTACTTTCATCAACCAAAGCACTCTTCTGTCATGCAAAGAAATACATGACTCTCACATATATTCTGATATATATATATATATATGTCTACATGTATATTACAAACATACGTATACATGCATACATACATATGGATGTTATCCTTCCCTTTTCTTCATAGCTATGTTAGTGATTTTTCACTAAATGATTTCCAGATAGGTAAAGTTCACCAAGACTTCCCAGTGATATTGAGAGAGTAGGGAGCAAAGTGACAAATTCAGGTAGGCAACGGGAAAAAGTAAATCCCCAAGATTCACAAAGGCAAAATGAACATGTGGGTAGAAGAGAGTTCTTAGATTATTCCTAAAATCTAGACCTGAAAAGAACATTAGAGATTGAGTCCTTCTCCCGTTCCTGCAGATGAGCTCAAGTTTAGAGAGGGCGGGTGGCATAACCAAACTCATATAAGGAATAAGAAGCAATGCCATGTTTGGGCCCTAGGTAATGTCACTTCAGATGCTATTATCTCTTTGTAACCTATGGGTATACTAAATAAGAGAAGGAGAGAAAAGGGAGAGAGGAGAAGAGAGGGGAAGGAAGAGGAAGGAAGGGAAAAAAGAGAGGAAAAAAAGGAGAAAAGGAGAGGAGAGCAGAAGAGTGGAGGGGAGTAGAGAAACAAATATGCTAGAAAAAGGGCCAATTTCTCTGACACTGATGAACCCAAATTGTTAGAGACTTCACTACCAAATGTGGGATCTGTGTTAAACTCTCACTGTGTGAGAATTCTGAAAGAGCTGGTTTTTTCATGACTATGAAACGGCTCCCTGACCACGTCTCTTCTCTTCCCCCCGCTTCCCCCACTGCACATCCCCACTATGGGATGCTGAATTGAGATATTGAAGCTCTGACAGCTGATAATCCTCTCTAGTGCATCTGGGAAAGAAAAGCTTCCTCCTTTCAGGGTTTCCTGGGCAATCACATGTAGGAAGCCTCACTGGAGAATCCATTTCTCTCTGCAACCCATGAGAGAGACCTTTTTTTTGCTTTTGTATTTGTATTTGTTTTTTTTTCTTGTCTCTGGACAACATTTGAAGACATTGCCACCTGTAACTATTTACTATTCTGGTTTGAGTCTTTGACCTGAGGACTCATGTGGTATAGCAACATGAAATTTGAGTCTCAGGACATGGATTTAAATCTTTATTCTCCTACTTACTCCCTTGTGTGACCTTGGGCATTCTGAACTTTTCTAACTGTTTTTTCATTGGTAAAATGCAAATGAGGAGTGGAGGAGATGATATTTAAGGCCCCTTGAAGTTCTTGGCCTATGATTCTATCTTGCCCTGTCAGAAAGTATTGACTTTATTAGGTTCAGTTCCATGTGTACCACCACCATGAAGCACAGGAACCTAACACAGTCTGTGAGATTGTATCCTGAAGGTATATGATTTTTTGTTAGTGACACTTTTATTCATACAGTGATCTGTTACTTTTTTAATTCTTTACTATTACCTTTTGAAGCAAGAAAAACATTTATCAGTGTCCCTATTTTACAGAAAAGGAAAACAAAGTCCAGAAGGGTAAGTGACTTGCCTAATGTCACACAATGAGGTAGCAACAGAAATAACACTGGCACCCACTTTTAGTCTATGATAGACTAAACAAACAACCAAATAACAAGACAGTCACCCAAAGGATTTCCACCTGCATAGGATTAAAGTACTTACAGTAGAAGGCCTTTTGAAAGGGAAGCATTCTTAATTCCCAGTCTTCGAATCTCCAGTCAAGAAATCTTTCCATTGTAAAACATTAAGGAGACTGGGAACAAGCAGAAATGAAAGTATAGTGGTTAGTGAAGGGAGAAGTTTGACATTCTTTCTGATAGTTATCCAACCAAATCCAACTATTTAACATATAGTTATTAAACACTTATTATTTGCAAACTTTTGTTAAGTGCTCAGGATGAAAATACAAAAACAGCCCCTTTCCCATAAGGAGCTCACATTCAACTGGAGGATGGAGGGAGAGAAAGATTAAGGGGTCCTTTTTTGGGTGCAGCATTTGATAAGGAAGGGGGAAGTAACTGGAGAGGGGAGAGTCAACATTATAAATTGGTAGAGTGAGCAGCTATTGATGTGGCATGATTTGAGGATCTCTATTCAAAATATGTCCCTTCCCATGTCATGAGACCTAAAATTCTACTATTGATCCTCCAGTCCTTTGAATCTTGACAATGTGAGGGTCTATCACAGACATCCTTTGTCCCAAGAATGCCCTTACCTGCAAGAAGAGAAAAACTTTGAGTTCTTAGCAGTTGCATATGGGTGGGGATTAGCTGACAGAGGAAAAAGAGTACAGGATTGGGACTTGATATGGGAATTGTACATGGAGTAGGAGAGAGAAGAGGGTGCTGAGTTTGAGTGAGAAGCCATCAATGACTAACCCTTCCTACTTTCACTTGACAAGGGCCGACCCTGTGTATGCTCCCTGAGAGGCAACCCATTAATGTTGTTCTTGATTACTAGGTAACAGAAACCCGCACTGGTCCCCTGGGCTGCAACAGCTATGACAATCTGGACTCTGTGAGTTCTGTCCTTCTACAAAGCACGGAGAGCAAACTCCACCTCCAAGGTAAGAAAGTGGGATATAGGAAACAGAGAGTGTGTTGGGACACAAAGGAGGGACCAGGGGTAGAATGGATAATGAAGAAGCTGAGGTAGAGAAGAAGGAACTATGGGAAAAGAGAGAAAGAAAAAAGAGAAACTAGAAAGAGGAATGATAGTGTCAGAAGAGAGGGAAGATAGAGAGGCAGGAGAGAGAGAAAAGATAAAGAGAAAAAGGGAAGGTGATGGTGACAAAGAAATAGTGGAGAGAAAGAAAAGGGGGAAGAAAGGGAGAGAGAATTAGAAAGAGGATGAAAAGAAGAGTGATAAAAAGAGGATAGAGGGAGAGAGAAAGATGAAAAGTAAAAGCATGGAAATCAAGTAAGAGTTATAATAATGTGATTTTTTAAAAAAAATTAACATATACAGCACATGAAATTTGTGGTTATTAATTATTTTCTGACAGAAAGTATAGAAATGTGAGCTTTATCTGATTATTTTGATGAAAATGTCCAAATGGTGTTATTTATAGATGCTTCAGACCTAATATATATTAAAATTTCATAACATATCATCTGGATTTTTCTCCATTATTGTTTTTGATTTTCAATGTGTTTTGACAGGTGTTATTTGAATTCTAAGAAATATAGGGTATTTTATAGAACTTTGGTTCCATATGCTGGTTCCCTCTATGATTTTTTTTCTTTCGTTTCATTTGCTAATCATTTCTGTGCATATTTTCTCTATCAAATTATATCTGGGCTTTGACGAGACCGAGAAACCGACAGGTATGACCTTCTCCCAAAGTGCAGAATAAGGATGGCTCAGAATGTCAGTGGGAGGAAAATTGGCCTTAGATTTGCAAAGAAGATCTGAGCATTGATCGATGTGACTTTGATGTTCTGATATCTTGGTAACTCTTTGTGCTCCCATTCCTGCTAGAGAAGATAGTGGATAAGGAACAATCAGCCCCATTGCTTCATAATAATGGAGACAGCAAGAAAGAAGGGGATGAGGGTAGCTGACTTGCGGAAAAAATCTATGAATAAGACTCTGTGAAAGAGACTGGGGCCTAGTAAGTTATGCCTTGTCTTAGTTCCTTAAGGAACCCTTATAGAAGTGATATTGAGTAGGAAAGATAGGAAGAAAGATAGACAAGATGTGACTATATCTTATACCTTTTTGAATCCCTGTCCTGTCATTTCTGTCTCTGCAATATCCCTTTCATTGTCTCTATCCTCTCTATTTACATTTGCCTCCACCCTAGCTCAAGTATGTATCATCTCTGCCCTAGATTATTACTGTAGTCTCCTGTTTAGTCTTCTCTTGAATATCCCCCTCATTCCAATCTATCCTAAACAGGCTGCCACTGAAACACACAGCTCTGATTATATCTCCCTCATCCTCAACAACTGTCAATTGCTTCATATTGAAAAACAAATAAATTCCAAACTCATTAGGTTGGCATATAACCCTCTCTACAGTGTGGCTCAATCCTACCTTTCCATCCTTTTCTCACACTAATAATGTCTTGTATACTTTATTGTCTCTGCCAAACTGGCTTATGTCTCATAATCCAAATATACCTCAAGTTTTCGTACCTCTTCTGCTGTGCTCATGCCACAATTCCCTGGGACATCCAACATGCCCTCTTGTGATATCCAACTATATCAATAATACTTCATATCCTTGAAGGCCTTGCTTTCCATGAAGCATTCTTTGATCCTCTTAGCCAATGATGACCTCTCCCTCCTCTGAATTCATTGCTTACGTTTTTTAAATGCATTCATAGTATTCTATTTTATATTATATCTATGTCCTTTCCTAATCTCTTCTATTGGATTACAAGTTCCTTGAGGATAAGAGCTTACTTATCTTTGTACCTTCTTTAGAACCAAGGATAATGATATGTACATAATGAGCTATGCCTAAATGTTTTTGAATGACATCCCTCTAATGTCTATGACACTGTAAATTCCAAATTAAAGTTGTTGTGATGGTTGTTGCTGATAATGATGATGATGATGATAATGATGATGATGATGGTGGTGATGATGGTGATGATGGTAATTGCCATTGATGATAATGATGGACAGCAATGCCCAACAGTTCCTCTAGTGGACATTCACCCTGCAGTCATCCATAAAATGGAGGTCAAGGGAGGAATGGAAGCAAGAAAGAGGAAAAGAGAATGAATTGAGGAAAAGACAGCAACAGTGAGGATGGGGAAAAATGAAACATGAAAACAATAAAGGGAAGTTAGTAGTCAGAGCAGCTGTGGCAGCAGCAGTAGTAATAACAATAGCCATACAATGATAATTCTCTATTTTCACACATCTCTCTCCAAGAAACCCAATAGGTCTTCTATGGGCATCATGTAATTGAATCTTTCATCCATCTGAGAAGGGAGGCAGAGGGCAGATATTATCTTCCCTGTCTTACTTTTGGGGAAATTGATGCATGCAGAGATTGAAGATTTTGTCTAGGTGTGGGGAAGATCTATGAATGCAACATAGATCTCATTTCTGTGAAAGAAAAAAAAAGACAAATGGCAAAGGGTAGAAACTAAACAGAGTTGGAATATAGGGGAAAAAATAAATCCAGACTGGGAGCTAAGAAACCTGTGTTCTTTTTCTAGCTTTATCACTGGTGAAGTTTGTGGCATTGGGCAAGTTATATCCTCTAGTTCATTTTTCTCATCTGTATACTGAATAGTTTCATTTTGGTAATTTGTAGAATTCTTTCCATCTCTCCCATTTGGCATTCTAAGATACAGTCCAACTCTTAACATCGTATGTCCTACAGTCCCTTTTAATGCTACTCATTCAAGAATTAAAGGATATTGGGACAAATGATCCCACTGAAAAGAAGAGAACCCTAAGCAGCACAGAAGGAACAGTGAGGAAGGTAGAAGTGTAGACTGGAAGGGCTGAAAGGGACCTTGCTACATCATCAAATCTATATCCCCACCTCCAAGCAGTACCACACTCAAACCATCTGGTCACACCTCCCTCCTAACTCATCTCAGAATTTTACAATCTTCTCCAGCATAAAGTTCTTCTTTAGGTCCAAGTCTCTATTTTTTTTAACTTTAAATGAATTTCTGCAGGTTTCTGTCATGGTTTAGTGGAAAGAACTCTGATCTTGGGACCTCTGATATCTTGGGAAAGAACTCTGACATTGTGGGAAGATGTCAAAAGTGTGTGTGTGTGTGTGTGTGTGTGTGTGTGTGTGTGTGTGTGCATGCTCATGTCCAGGGGGGAAAGTCAGGGGTCCTGGTTTCTAGTTCTGACTTGGCGACTGCAGAGACCTGGAAAGGACCTTAGATGTAGTCTAAGATATAGTCCATCTCCCTTATATTATATAACATATAGGTAATATACATACAACACAAAGTCACTGTACTCAGTAAAGTTAAATAGCTCCTTCCCCGCTGTGGGCCTCAGGTCATTCATCTGTGAAAATGAGGGAGTTGAGCTGACTGATCCTCAAGGTCTCTTCTAGTTTTAAAACTGATTCTAATTCCTATGAGAAACCTTCCCTTCAACCCAGTTGTTTTATTCAGTATCTACTCCTTATCCCTTGAAACTTTGTTCATTACACACATGAACACACACACACACACACACACACACACACACACACACACACACATCCCTTACTATTGCTGCTTAATAAAATCAAATCCATCCGGCAAGTCCCAGTTCAAATCTTAATTACTCCGGGAGATCTTCTCTGAATACCTCTGCCCTCAGAGATACTGCCTTCTAATATCCTCCATCTCTTACTATTTGTACCATCCGTTTGATGCTAGGTCTTTATCTTCATGTGTGTGTGTGTGTGTCTGTATCTGTCTGTCTGTCTGTCTGTCTATCTGTTTGTCTGTCTCCCCTGACTGGAAGGCAAGGATCAAGCCTCACACATCTTTCTATCTGACCTCAGTCCCATGTAGTGCTGCATACAGGGTAAGAGCTCACTAAACATAAACTGCTTACTTGATTAAAAACAATTGAATTGATCACCTAGATTGTGTCCACGGGTGACAGTTGCTGGCCCTCTTGGATAGAGAGGAGATAAAAGTGAGTTTAAAAAAGTCACGTCATTCTCCCCTCTGTGATCTCCTGGAAACAGCACTGAATTTGGAGTCGGAGAAAGTGTGTTCAGATCCTGGCTCTTTTACTTGCTAGCTGTGTGATCACTGGTAAATTGTTTTACCTTCCTTGGCATCAGTTTCCTCATCTGTAAAATTCATTCAATTCATTCCACAGACATTTATTCAAATTTTTGCTATGTGCGAGGCACTGTGCTCAATAGTGGAGATGTAAAGACTAAAAAGAAATAGTTTCTGTCCTCCTAGGAATTCTGTGCAGTCTGAAGATGGACAAGGGAGATGCAGCAAGTCCCCAAGTATGTATATTCACAGGAAAGTAATTTCAAGATTAGGAAAGGCCTGGTGTAGAAGGTGGCAACTGAGCTGTGCTTTGAAATAAGTCAGGGATTCTTTGAAGTGGCAATGAGGGGCAATTCATTTTAGAAATGGGGGTCACGCAGAGGATTAACGAGACTTCCAGAGGCCTTGGCACATGTGTCTGCCACAAGGAGTCTCTCATCATTGCAGGTTATTTTCTATTCAGCTGTCAAAGTGATCTTCCTTCTGACCACAACACTCCACTCCCCAGTCGAAGTCCAATGGCTTCCTATCACTTCTGGAATTAACTTTGAATTCCTCTATTTGACATTCAGAGCCTGTTCCCCTCTACCTTCCCAGTCTTCTTCTATCTCACTCATCACAGTGTACTCTTCTATCTAATGACTGTGACCTCTCTACTGTTCTTCTCACAAGAAGCCCATTTCTTAGCACTGGACATCTTCTCTGACTGATCCCCAGGCCTGATGTGACCTCCCTCTTCATCTCCGCCTCCTGACTTCCCTGGCTTTTTTCAAGTCCCAGTTAAAATCCCACCTTCCTTTGTCAATCTCCTTGATGTTAGTGCCATCCCTTTGTAAATTATTGCCAATTCATTCTTTCTATACCTTGTTTGTGCATGTTATCTCCCCCATTAGAGCGTGAGCTCCTTGAGATCAGGGACTGTCTTTTGCCTTTTCATACCCAGCACTTAACGCTGTTCTTGGCATATAGTACGTACTAAATAAATGTTTGTTGACTGACTGACTGTCATGCTAGAAGACAATGATGAAGCTCTGAGCCACGTTGGTATGTAAGAGGGTACCGATACAATGGAAATAGTGACCCCAAAAAGAGAAGTTCACATGTGATTGTGAAGCTCGAAGTCTACATTCAAGGAACCTGGAAAGAGAAGGATTAGCCCCCCAAAAGTCTTGTCTTAATAAAGCAAGTGACCTTTACCAGTATTCCTTATGTTATCTTTTCAATCTAGTGGATGGCTTTCTGAATAATTTTGACAAATCCCCTCTTTCATCTCTAGCCTTTTAGCCAGATCTCATTAAGAATAAGTCACAGACCTGTAGGTAATGGATTGTGACTGAGGCTCCCTTCATCTGATTAGCAGTGGAGCAGGAGGCACTGACAAGAATCCATGTTTCTGCCTTCGTGTGGCTCTGGCTGGGAGGCCTGTTCAATATACTAGCAGCATCTTCACGACAAAGGCAATTGCTGACTTCCAACCAGCCAGCTGCATCCAAATATTGGTTTTGTTTTATGAGCCAAGAGTCCTGTATTCCCTGTAAGACATTTAGCCTGTAGGGAAGAGAGGGAGGACCCAGGAGGGTGGGGAAGCTTTGGAGATTTAAATTGATTAGACAAAAATAAGTTGCATACTGGAGGGGGAATTGTATTGACCTGGAATCCAGCAGACCTGGCTTCTTATCTTAGCTCCGTGTGAGTGTGTGTGTGTGTGTGTGTGTGTGTGTGTGTGTGTGTGTGCATGTGTGTGTGTGTGCACGCGTGCACGCAAAAGACTTATTCATCTGTAAAATGATAGGGTTGGATTACATTAGGGGCTCTTCTTGATGTTTTTTGTGTCATGGGCCCCTTTGACAATGTGATGGAGCCTATGAACCCCTTGTTAGATTATATATATATATACATATATATAATACATATGTGATATAATAATTACACATATATAATTATATATATAATTGTACATGTATTACATATAATACTTTAATATGGTATATATGTATTATATTTATAATCTAACAAGGGGTTCATAGTTGTCATCACACTACCAAAGGGGTCCATGACACAAAAAACATCAAGAAGAGGTCCTAATCTAGTATATGTGTGTGTATACACACGCACACATATATATACATATATGTACTTACATATACACATACATATATATACACATACAATTATTATAAGATATTATATATGCATTAATCTAAGAAAGGATTCATAGGCTTCATCGCATTGTCAAAGTGGTCTATAACACAAAAGTCAAGAAGAGCTCCTAATCTAGTATGTGCGTGTATACACAGACGTATATATATATATATATATACACATGTACATACATGTATGTGCGTGTGTGTATATATACATATATATGTATATTCTGAAGGAAATGTTTCATTTCAGTTAGAGACTAATGAAAACAAAGATTTGTCTTTTTTCTTCCCCATGAAAGGGATCCAGTTTAAGAACCTCTGGATTAGGTGATAATACAGCTAGCGTTTATGTAGTACTTTAACGTTTACACAGCACTGAAAGCCAGTGCTATTATTAGCCCTATTTTTCAGATTAGGAAATGGAGGCTGAGAGAGATTAAATGACTCGCTTGGCATCACATAGCTAGTAAATATCTCTAAGTCCAACACTCTATCCACTGGACCACCTAGCTGCCTCAGTGATGACTGAAGATGATCGTAGATTTAGAGCTGGAAAAGAGCTAGAAGGCACCTCTTTATAACATCCTCATTTTACACTTTACAAAAATGAGACATGTAGAGGCTAAATAACTTACTCGACTGGCAGAAAAGCATTTAAGTCTTTGTCCAATGACCTTGCCACTAGGTAACTGATCTCTGAGGTTTTAATGATTTTAACATGCTGTGACTATTACATTCTATTTTCTAGGTTCTTCTAAAATATTATATTTTAAGGTCTCTTCTAGCTTTGACATTTCATATTCTGAGGTCCCTTCCATCTCTAGTTTCCTAAATTATTTCCTCTAGCACTCTATGTTTTATTGTTCCTTTCAGATTTTGCATTCTATCATTTTAAGGATCTGGTTCAAGATCCTCCTGGTCTTGAGTAAGGGAAGGGTAGTATGAAATCACACAGTTATGAGGTGCCACTCTCCAAAAGGGGTATACTTTATGGATCCAAATAGGAGAATAAATGATACTGTATCTCCTTTACCAAGCAGGCTATGAGATCCATAGACATACATAGATAGTTCTAGGTGCTATTGTGCCACTGATGGGTAGAAGAAAGAAAGGAAATTCCAATGATAGGTCAGTTTTCAGAGACTAAAGCCTAGCCAGCTCTCAGTGAAAAGTTATGGGAGGATATAAAGAAGTATTATGGAAAAACAAAACAAAACAAAACAAAAAAAAACCCAAAAAACAAAACAAAAATGACAATAACAACAGAAGAATGACCTGTCAATAAAGAGATCGGGATTTTAGTCTCATCTTTGCAACTACTTATATGACTGTGGTTAGGGCTAGAAATTTAGATCTTGGAATAATTGGGATAAATATAACAATTGAATTGATAAGAGGTGATGAGATCACCCCAAGATAATGTAGAAGAGAAGGGAGACCCAGACAGACCCTTGGAGCATATTTATAGATAGTACAGGTACCATGGATACATTTTCTGGAAGACCAGAAAAGGAGGACAAAAAAGAGTAGTGAGAAAAGTGGGAGGAGAACCAAGTGGGAGAAGTGTCACAAAAAGCAAGAGAAATTATACAGGAGGGAGAAGGTGATCTACATTGCGAGGTGCTATATAGATAGGTCAGAAAGAAAAATGATTGAGAAAAACGGAGGATTAGAGTGAAGAATACAATTAAGGATCAGAAGACATAGAAAAAGATGAAACGATAAAATATTATGATCAGATCAAAGGATTTTGAACTTCATAAACATTGAAGTGGAACACAATTTCATTAGCCTCAGAATATTTTTACCCCTTAAGGTCACCACTGTCATTCACAGAAACCTTATCTCCCCTGTATATTGGGTGGAGAAGGCAGAGAATCACACACCTAAGATATACTGGCATCCTGAACCTTTTCCTTGAAATACTCAGCAGGCCCCAAGGAATCCTCTTTAGCCACTGAATGGCCACTGAAAGTATATTTATGAACTCATCTGAAAATATGGATCCTATTAATTTTGTCAGTCAGCACAACATCTTTGGATAATGAATGGCAAATGTTTGCTCTCCTGGGTACTGGGCAAAGTACTGCTTCCTTATCTGAAACAACCTCTTTAAAGCTTTTAAGGGACCTTCAACTTCAAATATTCAGATCCATAGATTGATAGGTTAGAGCTCAAAAGTACCTTCGAGAATACTTAGGTCTATAGATTCATAAAATGTTAGAGCTGGAAAGGACCTTATATAGAATGTTGGGACATAGAATATAAGAATTGGAAGGGACTTTAGCTTGATAAAATTTAACTAATATTTCTTAAGTGCCATCAGAGTTCTAGGGTGAAGAGCACTGAGGATGAAAAGATAGAAAGAAAGAAAGAAAAAAGAGAGAGAGGGAGGGAGGAAGGGAGAGAGAGAGAAAGAAAGAAAGAAATAAAGAAAGAAAGAAAGAAAGAAAGAAAGAAAGAAAGAAAGAAAGAAAGAAAGAAAGAAAGAAAGAAAGAAAGAAAAAGAAAATTGCATTGCTCACCTCAAGGAGATTACATTCTACTGCAGGCACTACACAGAGAACTAATTAAAGGTTGTGAAGAAGTTGTAAAGACTTCAGAATACTCAGGAATCATTGCAGAGGGAAATGCTATTAGTTATGATGATAAGGGAAGGGTTACAGAGGAAGTGTCACCTCAAATGAGAATGAATAAAGAGAAGACAAAGAAAAGGAGAGTATTTTCTAGGCTGAGGGAACAGTTTTTGTAACTACTGGGACAGGGTTGGTGGGGTGGGGTCGGGCAAATTCAGGAAATTGTTGGTAATTCATTTTGCCTGGAGTATAGAGTATGCGAAGGAGGCTAATAAGAATTAAAACTAGACAGGTATGCTAGATCCACAATGTGGGGAGCCTTAAGTGCTGAAATTGACCTAAAGTCAATAGGGAGCCATTGAAGATTTTTTTTGATCAGGGAAGGTGGCTAGTGCTTTAGCTATTTCCACCTCTTTTTGAGGCTATCTGTAAAGAATGGTTTATAGAATGTGGAGATACGTGACAGAGGAATCAACAGGAAATTGTAATAGTCTAGAAGAGAGGTGTTAAGAGTGTAAGCTTGGTTTTGTCAGCCTGAGTGAGGAGGTACTGTAGGTGGAAAATTAGGAGTTGACGACTGGTCAGAGAGGGGTGTGAGCAAGAGGAAAGAGTCAAAGATGACTCCAAGGCTATAAAACTGGGAAACAAAAAGGCCAATGAAATAATCTTGCTTTTTTTTTTAATGAGGTAGGAGATGAAGTTATCGCTAAGTGAGAAGGTAAAGTAAGCATTGAAAAGTAGGAATTGTAAGGGGAAGTGGAGGTTTGGAACAACTGTACTGGACATTTAAGATACATTGTTAAACTAGTTAACTATAAGGTTAAGATTGTAAAGAGAGGAGAGTGAAGCCACCACATGGTTGATTTGCAAAATAGGAGGAAATTGAAGGACCAGAAGTCTCCAAAGGATAAAGATATTATATTACATGTGAGACAAAAAAAAGGACAGGAGGAGATGATCAGAGAGGGGGATTTCAATGTCCCAAGATAATAAACACCACAGTTTTGAGTCATCATTAAGGTCTATAGTGTGTCAGGCTGAGATAGAATAGAGATGGAAATCTTGGCAGTTGAGGAGAATGATAAAATAGGGGGACCAGAGTGATTGAAGAGAAACCAATATGTCAAATGAGATAATATATGTAAAGTGATTTGAAACCCTAAAGTGTTCTATGTGTTAGCCGTTGTTGTTGTTGATGATGGCGGTGGTGGTATTATTATTATTATTATTATTATAACAATGTGTACCTGGGGTTGAGGGGGGATTTTTGAGAGGATCATACGCCTCATAATGAAGTCCTTGAGCAAAGAGGAAGAATGATCAGTAGTTTAGAAAATGGCAACAACGATTTCTAGATTGAGAGATAGGAACGGATGGTATCAATTTCAAATGAGGGGTGGTTATTGAAAAATGGTGACAGTAAGAGGTTCTAGAAGCATCAGTTGTTGATTATTCCCTGGTCACATTCAGTAGGGGCAGATTCTTTAGTCCTCCCCAATTCTCTCTTTTCTTCCCATCCTCACCCACTGATTGAGAAGACAAAAAATGTGATATCAGTTATACACGTGAAATCATGCAAAATATATTTCCATATTAGCCCTTTTTTAAAAAAAAAAGCAAGAAAAATAAAGAAAGTGAAAAAAAAAGGTTATGCTTCTATTTGCATTCAGACTTCATCAGATCTTCCTCTGGATGGGGAGAGCATTTTTTTTTTATCCGAAGTCCTTTGGATTTGTCTTGGATCGTCGTATTGCTGAGAATAATTAAGTCATTCACAGTTGATCATCTGACGATATTGTTGTTACTACGTACAACAGTATTCTCTTGCTCACTCCACTTTGCATCAGTTTATATAAATCTCAGGATTTTTCTGAAACCATCTCTGTTTCATTTTTTTTATAGCACAATAGTATTCCATCACAGTCATATGCCATGACTTGTGCAGCCATTTTCCAGTTCATGGACATCCCCTCAATTTCCAGTTCTTTGCCACCACAAAAAGAGTGAATAGGTCCTTTTCCTTTTTCTTTGATGTCTTTGGGGCACAGTTCCATATTGTTCTCTAAAATGGTTGCATCAGGTCACAACTCCATCAGCAGTGCATTAGTGTCCCAATTTTTCCACATTACCTCCAACATTATGTCATTTTCCTTTCCTGTCATATTAACCAATCTGATATGTGTGAGGTGATACCTCAGAGTTGTTTTACTTTGTTTTAATCAATAGTGATTTAGAATATTTCTTTCATATGACTACAGATAGCTTTGATTTTTTCGTATTGAAAATGACCATTTCATGTCCTCTGACCATTTATCAACTGGGGAATGGCTTGAGTTCCTATAAATTTTAATCATTTCTCTATTTGAGAAATAAGGCTATTATCAGAGGAACTTGCTATAACTCCCCCTCCTCCCTGCCCCGCTGACCAGTTTCCTGTTTTCCTTCAAATCTGGCTGTATCAGTTTGTGCAAAACCTTTTTAATTTCATATAATCAAAATTATAATGGTCTCCATTCTCATTTGGTCATAAATTCTTCCTTATCCATAGATCTGACAAGTAAAATTTCCCATGATCCCCTAATTCGCTTATGATATCACCTTTTCTGTCTAATTCATGTACCCATTTTGATCTTATCTTGTTCTAATGTGTAAAATGTTGGACCTGCCCATTCTCACAAGTCATTTTCTATGCCTTTAAAGCAATCCATTCTCATTTTTACTTCTCAAAATTTTTGTCTTCCTTCAAGGCATAAGCCAAGTCCCAGCTGTTCTGTGGAACCGTCCTGAATATCAGCAATCATTGCTGTCCTTTCCTTTCTCAGCTTTACCTGTTATATTTATTTGTGCTCACTCTGGGATACTAGAAACTCCTAGAGGGCAGCAGCTGGTTCTTTTTTTTCTTTTTCTTCTCTTTGCCAACACTGTGTTTTGGTGATAGAGCAGGCAATTAAGAAGTGTTTATTGTGATGGACTGGAGGATCCTTAGCATGTGAACGACAGTACACAAAGTTTTTACATTTTAGTTAATCCATTGGATTTTCACAATGTTCCTGAGAAGGAGACACAGCAAGGATTAATATTCCACTTTTGAAAGGAGTGGGGTGTGTGTGTGTGTGTGTGCGTGTGTGTATGTGTGTGTGTGTGTGTGCACGTGTGTGTGCGCGTGCGCACGCAAGCATGTGCGTAGGGGGTGGAGAGGGCAGGCAACTCGTGGTGAAGAAATTCTCTCTATCAATGAAAATTGTCACCTGGATGCACTGAGAGGTTAAGTGACTTATCCAAGGTAACATATGTGTCAGAGCTTGAGACAAAATCTTCCTATGAAGCTCTATCTACTACTCCATATTGCCTCAGAATCCTACTTTAAAGATGAGAAGAGTAAGGGAAGGAATAGTACCTACCATGTGCCAGGAGCTATGCTAAACACTTTTATAAACCTAGAAGAGAGGTGCTATTATTTTCATCCCCATTTTACCTTTGAGGAAACTGAGGCAAATAGAGGTTAAATGACTTGCCCAGAGTCACACAGCTAGTAAGTATCTGAGGTCAGATTTGAATTCAGGTCTTCCACTGTACTACCGGCTGCCTCAGAGAAGTAGCTTGCCCAAGGTTAGTTAGATTTTAAAATCATAACTCCTCAGAGCTAGAAAAAACCTACATTTAGAGGGAATCCAGTCTAGAGTTCTTTGGGCTTTCTAAATTTCCATTGTCTATTTTGGGGAGTAGGTAGACAATATTTCAGCTGACTAGGTACCATGGTTTTCATCTATCATAAGGGGTCGTATAGCATAGTCGACAGGAGGGTAGGCCATATATCACAGGCTTACAGATAAGAAGTGAAAGGGACCTCAGAGATAAAGCAAGCCAACCCCCTTATTTTATAGATGAGGAAAATTGAGGCCTGAGAAGCCCAAGGTCACATAGGCAGTAAGTTGCAGAGCCAAGATTCAAGTGCAGGTATTTTCACAAGTCTTGTGTTCTATCCACTCAATCACACTACCTCCTAAACTTAGATTCAGGAAGACCTGAGTTTTATGCTTCCTCTCTCATTTGATGTTTGACATGGGCAAGCCACTTAACCTCTCTAAGCCTCAGTTTCCTCAGTTCCGACACGTGGAGAAAAATACTTGTGGCACTTTCCTCACAAGGCTGCTATGAGGCACAAACAGATAATGAATGTAAAATGATTCACAAGCTCTAAATGTTATGTAAATATCATGCATTTTTAAAAGTATCTGTAATTAGAAACTAGGCCATTAGAGGATCAGTTGAATGTAAGCACCACGAAGGCAAGTAACATTTTTTATTTTGTCTTTATGTCCCATAAACCTAACATGGTGCTTTGCACATAGTAAGTATTAAATAAATACTTGTCAGATTCTGTTTTGCTGGAGAAACTGGGTATATTTAACCTAGAGGGGGAAAAAAAGAGTCAGAGTCACAGGAATTAAATTAGTTAGTTTAAAGACATTTATTAAGCACCTAATAAAATGTTCTAAGCACTAGGGATACAAACCCAAAACAAAACAGTCACTGCTTTCACGATGCTTACATTTTAGTAAGGCTGTAGTAGCCAGGTTATTTTGCTATGAGAAATCATAGGGAAACTGGGCACAGCAATAGGGGGCACTTCCAGGAGCAATGACACTGTTGATTTGATAACCATTCCACAAGCAAGAAGCAGAAAGGTAGCAATGGGACATAGAGAATGGCGAAGAAGATGGCCAAGGAAGGTGCCAATGTTCCTCCTTGCACGCTTGATCCCATTCCCTGCCACCTTATCCAGCAGATTCCCTCAACTATCATCTCCTTTTGCTAATCTTCATTTTCTCACTACTGGATTTTTTTTCCTACAAATATACTAAAGTCTCCCCATCTTGATGTTTTTTACTAGATTATATCATCTTCACTAACTACCCTCCCTCTTTCTGCAAAATAATTGAAAAAAGCCATTTCTATTTGGTATTTTAATTTCATCTCTTCCCAGTACATCCTTAACTCCCTTCACTTTGGCTTGTTGCAATTCAACTGAACCTTCATCATTCAATGGAAACTATTCCCTTTAAAGTCACCAACCATCTTTTAATTGCTAAATCTATTGACCTTTTCTCTATCCTCATCCTCCTTGACCTCTCTGTGGTTTCCCACTCTGCCTCAGACACTTAACCTACTGTTTGACTCTAAGAAAGTCACTTAATATCTTACAATTTCACATTCATCATCTATAAAATATCATCTACCTCAAAGGATTGTTTGGAGGATCAAATGAGAGCACACGTAAAATGCTTTTGCAAAATTTAAAATTTTATATACTAGATATTGACCTCCTTCTTTTCCTTGGTAATCTCTTTTCTTGGAATTTTCATGACAGTGCTCTCTCTTGATTTTCCTTTTGGTTGACTGGACTTTCTTATTTTACTTTGCTAATTCAACATGCCCCCTAAGGCTAAGCTATCCTGTCCTTGGTCCTCTTCTCTTTTCTTTCTGCTCTTCCAAACTTGGTGATCTCATCTTTCCATGGGCTTCCATTATCGTCTCTACTCAGATGACTTCTAGATCTTTTTATCTAGGTGAACTCTATTATCTCCTGCATTCCAATTTCACATCCTCAATTGCCTATTAGATGTATTGAACTGGGTGTCCCATAGCCTCAATATATGCAAAATAGAATTACCTTTCCCTTCAATCCTTCTATTCTTCTGACTTTCGCTACTGCTGTTAAGGACACTACCATTCTCCCAGTCACCGAGGTTCACAACTCCCATTCCTCATTTTCATTCTCCCCTAATAACCAAACAATCAACAATTCTTGTTGCTTTTAACTTCACATCTCTGATATACCTTTGTTTCTCCCTCTACACTCACTTGCTACCACTGTAGCTCAGGCCTTCATCTCCTCTCATTCCTCCCTCCAATCCATCTTCCATACAGCTACCCAATTAATTTTTCTAAAGTTCATGTTGATCATTTCGTACACTCTCAGACAAATTCCAGTGGCTCCCTACTGCCTCAAAAATCCAATATAAATTCCTCTGGCATTTAAAACATTTCACAACCTGGCACCTTCCCACCTTTCTAGTTTTCTTACATATCACTCCCCTCCTAATACTCTTCAATCCAGGTATACCAGACAATTTGTTGTTCTGCACAGAAAACCCTCCTTCTCCCTTCTTTGTATCTTAGAACTGTATGTTCCTTGTGCCTGGAATTCACTCACTCTACCTCCCTGAAGGCCTAGTTGCCTTTTAGACTCAGTTAAAATACCACTTTCCAGATGAAGCTTTTCCTGATCCTCTGGAAGCTAGTGACCTCTCTCTCAGATGTGAGAGAGAGAGAGAGAGAGAGAGAGAGAGAGAGAGAGAGAGAGAGAGAAAGATAAGAGAAAGAATATATACATATGAAATAAATTAGGTACTATCATAGTATTCTGTTATATATTATATAATATTAAATATTACATGTTTTCTCCCCCATTAGCTTGCAAATTCTTTGAGGGCAAAGATGGTTTCACTTTTGTCTCTGTGTCTCCAATGCTTAGCAGAATGCCTGTCACGTAATAGAAATTTAATAAAAGATTGTTGACTGAATGGGACCAAGTAAATATAGTGAGCCATGTGACTTTCTCTACTTACTAAAGGAAGGAGAAAAGGGCAGAGATATAAGACTGATCTGAGCTGTTTATTCTTCTTCTTTAGCCCTACTAGAGCTCAGAACTCCCAAACTCAAGAACTCCACCAGCCTCACCCTCCTGAAGTGGCATGGATTACAAGCCCACATCGCCATATCCCAGCTGACCTGGGTGCTAAAACTGAGTGGATTGAGTCTTTAGGGCATACAAATGCCTGAAAGGATGGCTGAAGGAGTAAGGATTAGTTTGGCTAGGCCTTAGGAGATGGATCTACAGTATCAGCAATTGTGGTAGTTCTGGAAGAGAGAAGGTTTTGCACTCAGAGGACTTGAGTTCAGATCCTAACTCTGTCCCTTACTACCTGTGTGACCTTGGGCAACTCACCTAACCTCTCTGGTCCCCAGGTTACTCAACTGTAAAATGAGTGCATTAGACTAGATGACACCTTGAAAGCTGCTTTCACTTATAAATCTATGGTCCTTATGATTCTAATATTGGCACTATAGATAGAGCACTGAGCATGAAGTTAGGAAGAACTAAGTTTAAATGCAGCCTCAAACACTTACTAGCTGTGTGACTTTGGACAAGTCACTACTTAACCTCTGTTTGCCTCAGTTTTTTCATCTGTAAAATAGGAATAGTAATGCCACCAACCTTTTAGGGTTGTTGTGAGGATGAAATGAGATGATAATTTTAAAGCATTTAGCACAGTGTCTGGTATACAGTTAGCACCATATAAATGTTAGCTGTTATTATTATATAAAATATACATAAATATGTCTCCTCTTCTGTACTCATGTAAATATAAAAAATTTTAATGTACTTATATACTATTATAATTTCATGTATATATGGGGAGGGGGAAGAAAACCTTCCTGTATAAAGGTGACCTAGGATGCCTTAGGAAGTATCAGCTTCCCTATCCTTGAAGGTCTTTAAGCAGAGCCTGGAAAACCCCTTGTAAAGGATATTAGAGAGAGGATTCCTATTTCTTCCACCTCTGACATTCTGTGGTTCTGTGATCTGGACCTTAACCAAACCCCACTTCCTACTCTCTTCACTAAGGAAGGCAAACAAGTGGTCTCATGAGATTGCAAGAGCCCTATAGCTGCCTGTCTCCCTTTCCCAGAGCGTAAATGACCCGTCATGGAGACAGGACTGAACTTCTGAATGAGATCACAGCCTTTTCGCCCTTTCTGCACAGTTTCACCCGGTGAATTATTGTCTTATTTCCATTCCACTCCAATGAGCTGTCAGCGATGGATACTGTAATTCAGCGCAATAGAAACACAAACAGATGGGTAATTGACCTGCGTGCCTTCATTACACTGGAGTTCAGTGCTGCTGTTCCAGCCATAAAGTCCTTTATCTGCCAGTCTGAAATCCCTGGGCTTTTTGTGAGGAAGGAGATCAGGCCGGGAGGCTTGCAGGCGGTTCACTCGGAGTTATTATTCCCTCAGCCTCATGCATTTCAGAAACCGACAGAATCTGACAGGCAGAACTTACCAGGTACAAGACAACAGCTGGGAGTCCTATAGGGCTTGACGATGTCTACAGGGGGTTGCATTCTGGTGCTCTAACGGGAGAGAAAAATATTTATCTTCCATCACATGAGGATCTTTTTTTTTTCCTTCTCCCTCATCGAGTACAATTGGCCTCCCCTTGACACCAGAAGAGAGCATGCATTTAGCTAGTAATGAAATAGGTCAGAAAACAAACTATTTAGTCAAGAAAGATTTGTTGATTCCCTACAGGGAGTAGCACCAGTATAGGTGCTTAGGGCATATGGTGAAGAAGGGGAAGTTGTAGCATGGTGTTTGCCATGAGTATAGAGTCAGAAGTTGTGGGTTAGCATCCTGACTCTGTTCCTCACTGCTTCCCTGACCTTGGGGCAAGTCACTTCACCTCTGAAGAACCTAGTTTCCTCATCTGTAGAATGAAGGGATTGGATTTGATCTGCAAGGGCCCTTCCTGGTCTAAATCCTATGATCTAAAATGGTCCGTGCCTTAAAGAGGCTTAGAGTGACCATGGCAATTCCTGGCTCTGAACAGTTTTTTTAGGCTCTTCTAAGAATGTTGGTGCTAAAAGATGAATTCAGAATCACCCAGGCCAATACCCTCATTTTACCTATGAATATGCCAAGGTCCATGCAAAGGAAAGGATTTGCTTGAGATCACACAGCTGATAAGTGACAAAAGGGACAGCCTGGAACTGAGATATTCTGACTTCGTGTCTTGGGCTCAGGAGACATTCACCAAGCATACTTTCTTACCGGGATAAATCCAACCCAAGCTTTAAGGCCAAAGCGGCCCAGTGGAGGAGACTAAGTCAGTGTACTCTGAGGTTAGTTCCCCTCCGAAAAGTTGTGACTCAATTTTCATGTCTGATGTTGCCTATTTAATTTCAAAACCTATCAGGCCCTGTCCTTTTGTGTTATCTACCAAACGTTTATTAACCACCTGATGCTTGCTGGGTTGGGAGAGATAAGGAAAGAAGAAGGTAGGATCTCTCTCTTAATGCACCTTGAAGTCTGGTTTTGAATACATGACCCAGACACATGACAAAAGGAAGTATAGAGTCAACTGCTACCTCGTGTCAACCAGACCCTAAGTTGCAAAAGAGGACAGAAATTTGGGTGATGAGTGTGTGCAAGAGTAATCTGGGAGGAAGACTACACTAAACTATTCTAGATACGTTTGTGTACTTGTGCCAGAATTCAAGTAGCTTTTGAGGAGCTAGGCAGAACATTGTATCTAAATTCATATAGGGATAACTGTAACCGAGGAAAAAGGCCCTGTTTGAATGTAATGGAAAGAGCTTTGGACTAAGAGGTAGGACACTTGAGACCAAGTCCCAGTTGGGAACATTAAGCAAAATGCTTCTTATATCTGCTCAAGAGTGTCATTATCTAGGCAGCTGGTGGCACAGTGCATAGACCACTGGACCTAAAGTCAGGAGACCTGGATGCAGTTCCTCACTCAGACACTTATTAGTTGTGTGACCCTGAGCAAGTCACTTAACCACTGTCTGCCTCAGTTTCCTTATTTGTAAAATGGGGATAATAATAGTGCCTACCTCATAGGATTACTATGAGGATCAATCAAATAATAATGTTATATATATAGCAGTTATCTTCACCATCTCTAAGGTGGGTAAGAAAGGCAATTTTCTTTAAGGCGCTCCTATCTTCTTCATGTTAATGGAGATAGGTCTCTTTTGTGTGGGTTTATAGGCAGCTAGATGGTACAGTGGATAGAGTGCTGGCTCTGGAGTCAGAAAGGTCTGAGTTCAAATCGGGCATCTGACACCTAATAGCTGTGTCACCCTGGGCAAGTCATTTAACCCTGTTTGTCTCAGGTTCCTCATCTGTAAAATGATTCTTGTTATTCATTCTTCATTCTAGAAGAGGACCAATGACATGAGGAGGGTGATGTCTTGACTTGCAAATCAATTGGATTTAAGTGAGGCAGAGCTGTGCAAGTTAAAAGCTTCATTCTTTCCTCCAGAGTCATTGGAGTCTAGTGGCAAGAAATATGTCAGGGTGTCTGGGAATAGCCCCAGACACAGTGGGAGACCTTGGCTTTTTTAAGCTAAGGTCTTTCCTAGGTCTTAGTTTGTCTGAGGCAACACCCTTTCAGAGATTAAAGGCTAGGTAAAAATGGAGGCAAAACAAATTGTGCATACCCTTTGACCCAGCAATACCACTTGGAGATTTGTATCCCAAAGAGATCATAAAAAAGGTGAAAAGGACCCACATGTACAAAAATATTTGTAGCAGCTCTTTTTGTGATGGTAAAGAACTGGAAATTGAGGGGATGCCCCTCAATTGGGGGATGACTGAACAAGTTGTGGTATATGAATGTAATGGAATACTATCATGCTATAACAAATGATGAACAGGCAGACTTCAGAAAAACCTGGAAAGACATGAACTGATGCTGAGTGAAGTCAGTAGAATCAAGAGAACACTGTACACAGTAACAGCAACATTGTGCAATGACCACCTTTGACAAACTTAGCTCTTCTTAGCAATACAATGATCTAAGACAATTCCAAAAGACTCATGATGGAAAATATTATCCACATAAAGAGAAAGAACAATGGATTCTGAATGCAGATCAAAGCATACTATTTTCTCTCTCTTTTATTTTTCTTTCTCACGGTTTTTCCCTTTTGTTCTGATTCTTTCTTTACAACATGACTAATGAGGAAATATGTGTAATAGGACTGTACATATATAGCCTGTATTAGGTTATATGCCATCTTGGAGAGGGGGGAGGGGAGAGAGAAAATAATTGGAACTCAAAATCTTATAAAAGTGAATGTTGAAAATTATCTTTACATGTAATTGGAAAAAAATAAAATACTATTAAAATAAACTATTAAAATAATCTACTAAAATATTAAGTATGGGGAAAATGGAGGCAAAAGATAGCCTAGTTTGCCTTCCAAAAGAATCAGTCTGGGAGGGAAAGACCCTCAGAATTTCAGAAACAATTGCTAATTTTCCCCATAAAATGAACTGGAGAAGGAAATAGCAAATCCCTACAGCATCTTTGCCAAGAAAACTCCAAATGGGGTCTCAAGGAGTAACACACAACTGGGACGAGTGACAACAACAAAACGGCAGTGCAGTAGGTAGAGACAGGAAGACCTGAGCTAAAATGGGACCTCAGACACTTACTAGTTGTGAGACCCTGAACAAGTCACTTTAAGTTTTGTATGCCTTGGTTTTCTCAACTATAAAATAGGGATAATAACAACATCTACCTCACAGGGATATCATGAGGATCAAAGGAAATCATATTTGGCACATAGTAGGTATTATGTAAATGCTTATTCTCTGCCTTTTCCTTACCCTTCCCTTGGTCAGACTTGAGTGATCAGAATGGAGATGGTGCATGCTTGTGTCAGGGTCAGAGACAGAAGAACTAGAGGTACTGAGTTTCCATGTATCAAGCCCAATAATCACCATGTGAGGTAGCAAGGGAGAAAGAGGCAGAAAGTAAGGGTCCTCGTCTTAATGTTCACACATCCCTCATTGCCCACACATCCCGCATATTGAAGGCATCACATTTAAAATTCTAAGTAGTCTGAAAGAAAAAATAAGAAAAAAACAACATTCCATATGTTCAGTGTGGGTGCGTTGGTTTTGAAACGAAAGTCAGAAATTTTCTACGTCCTACCAATTGTGCAGTAGAATCTGTAACCTTTACAAAAGAGTAGCTTTGCTTTTTTTTGACATCCATTGTAACTCATGTGGGTACAAGATCGGGTTCCAAGTCTTAGTTTTGCCATCTACTTATCAGCTGTGTGACCTTGGGCAAGTCCCTTGCCCTCTCTGGGATTACACCCCCTCATCTGTGAAATGAGGATAATTACCCTTGAACTACCAAACTTATAGAATTATTTTGAGGAGAATAAACCTTAAAGCATCATAAATATGACATGTTGCTATATGCATATGAATTATTATTCCATAAATTTGAATTATTACTTGCATAAGCACATATGAAATTATGTGTGCATGTACATGTGTAATTCCTTAGGAGCTATGTGGAGCAAAATATCCCACACCAGACAGCAGCTGTATAGCTGCACAACAGTGATTCTATGGGCCAAATCCTGCCCCAAGATATTTATGGCTCCCATTGAAATGGGGAAAGAGGAATGAGGAGCCAATATATGAGGCCAGAACTGGGCTTCTTTGTTGAACACAGGTGACTGGGGGAAGCCTTTGGCCACGGCTGCTTGTGAATCTCTGCTGTTAACAAAATAGTTATGTAACTTTCAACACTTAATGACATTTTGCAGAAAACTATTTTCTAATTGCCTCTGTCTTCATTATTCTCCTTCAAAATTACCCAAGAGATACTGCCTCAGAGACGCGGAGGCACGGACGGAGTTTCCGTTTTTAAAGAGAAGCCTGTTTGTGTTACAACTGCTCATAAAAAAAGCCCCCAATGCCAAGCCTTCTCTGTCTTTTTTCCTCCAGTTACTTTAAACATAGAAGGTAATACTGCTTTTTGAATCCTTGCCAAACTAAGAGATGATTTGACGCATTTTTCTAAAAACTCACTCTTCAAGTTCCTTTTGGGCTGAAACCAAGAATAGAAAATGTTCTCCCCACACACAGGGGATAGAGAAAATGATGAGCAAGCACATGGAAATAGAGCAGTGGCATGGTAAGATAGAAAGAGCCTTGGTCTTGGAGTCAGGAAACTTAGGCTGACACCCCTGCTAATGAGCCTCAGTTGTCCCATCTGGAAAAATGGGGAGAATAATCCTTGCTTTGCCTGCTTCTTAAAAATACTGTGTTTGGGGAGAGGGGGGTACTTTATCACCTAGAAAATGACTATTATCACATAAAGACAGACAGAAAAGATGAGATTCTTCTGTACTAGTCTATGTTTATGGACAAAGATAATAATAATCAGTAGTTGGTTGGAGAGAAGGGGGTAGGGCTGGGGCTGAAGGGTCTCAGAATTGGAGACAGTGAATGTTGGAAGCCAGAGGGAATCCTCAATCCTCTACTCAGGAAAGTTTCCTATTGGTAGTTCACTGACTAAGCTAGATTCCAGTCATGTACTTGTTTAGTATTGTTTTATTACTTCTAACCACTGAGTCCAAAATGCTGGGCAAAGGATGTGTAATGAAAAATGTGCATCCTCACAGAACTCTAAAGAGGAGAAGTAGAGAAGAAGAGGCTGTTGGGGAGCTAGATCACTAGAGGAGAAGAAAAGGGTAGGATGAGAAGAAGAGAATCGAAACACATCTGCAGGCAGAAGTTAGCTAAGTCCCTTGAGGATTCAGTTATCCCTGGGATGTTGCTGAGGATCCTCAGATTGGTAGTGACCTTTCCCCTCGGGCCACCCATGGCAATTCCTTTTTACTCATTTACTCTCCTTACCGTGTATGATGAGAAGCGGAATGATATCGAGGACAGAGAGTTGGTTTTGAAGCCAGATTGATCTAACTTCAGGGCCCACCTCTGATACCTTCTGGCCTTGTGACCCTGAAGAAATAACTTGACTTCTTAGCGTTCTGAGTAACTTTCTACTGGAAGAGGGAGTTTCCTCATAGGTCCTATTTCTGTCCTTCTACTCATCTGTATCTGGGTCTTATCCTCCTAATAGATTGTGCTCCATGAGGGTAAGGACTATGTCTTACTAACATTTTGTACCTCCCTTAGCACCTAATGATGTCATATTCATAGGTTATATACGCTCATTAAGTACTTACTGAATAAGTTTTCAAAAAATTGTTGGGTCGTCTCCTCAGGCCCATCTTTTGATTATTGGTACTCTCTCCTTAGCTTTATAGTTTCTTAAGTCTATTTTCTCTAATCTCTTCTCTTTTTCTACTTCTCTAGTCTCAAACACTGCCCTACCTCCATTCTTTTCCTTATGCTACTGCCTATGCCTGAAATGGCCTCCTTGCCTGTCTTTTTCCCTATTTAATTCCTACCCAAACTTTAAAGCCCAAATCAAATGCTGCTTTGTCCATGAAGCCTTCTCTGACACACAGGATCAATAAAAATCTCCCCCTCTGGCAGTTTCTAAGGGGTATTTTGTTTGTATCACTCTAATGTACTTACGGCACAACAGTATATATCATACAAACTGAGCAGATTCCTTATTCTCTACTAGTCGGTAAGCTCCATGAAAGCAGAGACTATGTCTTATTTAAATTTTGTGTACGTCCCAATGACTGGCGCAGTGTACCTAGTGTATGCTTAGCAAGTATTTATTATTATCATACATTTTCCAAACATCCCATTTAGCAGAATACATTGGGACCTCAAGAAGCCTTGGCACCAGGAGGTTCTTGCTCTCTGGTCTTTGATGATAGGGGAGCATAGGCTCCCCTATAATTTATATTCCTGCCCAGAACTCCTCTATGCATCAAAATGTGAGTTGAAATAGAGGTAGAAGGAGAGATGGCCATCGCTGTAGTTATTGTACATCTTCTTAGGCAAGATGTCTTGGACTGAAGAAAGAATCTTTTCCAAAGTAGAACAGCCATGTACTGAGCAAGACTTCTTAGCAGTGTTAAATATCTTCCCAGCATCAGCCTGGAAAGTGATTTTCTTTTTTTTGATAGCTATGTCTGTGAGGTTTAAGATTTGGCCTACTGGAGAAAGTACAGGACTGGAATCAGGAAGATCTAAGTTAGAATCCTGCCACAAAGCATTACTAGCTGTGTTACCCTGGGGTGTTTCTTTAATTTCTCTCCATCTCGATTTCTTCATATGTAAAATTGGAGGTACCTCACAGGGTTGTGATAATGGTGAAATTTGGTAATAAGTGAAAAATGCTGTGTAAAAATTAAAGTGCAATATAAATGTCAGCTGTTATCAAGTTGAAAAAACAAAACGTTCAGGTCCAGGCCTAATTTTTTAAGGCAATTATGGTTAAGTGACTTACCTAGAGCCATACAGCTAGTAAGTGTCTGAAACTGGATTTGAACTCAAGTCTTCCTGACTTGAGGACTGGTGCTCTATCCCTTGTGCCACCTAGCTGCCCCCAAACCTGATTTTTTAAACATTTTTATTTAAAGATTTGAGTTCTAAATTCTATCCCTCTCTCCCTCCTCATCCTCCTCCCTGAGATGGTAAGCAATGAGATATAGGTTTTATATATAAACATATATATATGCATATATATATGCATTTATGTAAAACATTGCCATTTTAGTCATTTTGTAAATGAAGATTCAAATAAAAGAAAAAAAGAACGAAAGTAAAAAATAGCATGATTCAGTTTTTTCAATCAATACCTGTTCTTTCTCTGGAGGGAGATAGTATGCTTCATCTTTGGTCCTTTGGAATTGTCTTGGATCCTTGTAATACTGAGAATAGCTAAGTCATTCACAGTTATGCGTTGAACAATATTGCTATTACTATGTACAATGTTCTCCTGGTTCTGTTCACTTCGATATGCATCAGTTCGTGTGAGTCTTTCCGCATTTTTTTCTGAAATCATCCTGCTTGTCATTTCTTATAGTACAATAGTATTCTATCGCAATCATATACCACAGTCTGTTTAGCCATTCCCCAATTGTTGGGCATCACTCTGATTTCCAATTCTTAGCCACCAAAAAGAGCTGCTGTAAATATTTTTGTACAAATAGGTTCTTTCCTCCTTTTTTGGATGCCCAAACCTATACGAACGTAGCTAAATATGGAGAGGTTTCTCAATGCAGCATTTCTCATCAGCTGATGCATATTTTGGCCATATCAGTTCATAAAACAGTTTTAGCAAAGTGGTGGAGGAGTTGAGATCTATGTCAATGGAGGATGTTCTCACGCTAAAGAAATCATTCATCCCTGCAGAAAAAGGGGATAATGTAGTATGTGGAGTTGGAATGAATGTGGTTGAAAAAGAGATCTCTCTAACAAGCTTAGCTCTCCACAGTGCCAGAATTTTGGCCCATCCCAAAGGACTTCAGATGTAACAAGCAGAGGAACCCTGGCACCTTCAAATCCCAGTGTATCACCTTTCAAAATGGTTAATGAAATAGCTTCTGTTTAATGTTTCTATCTCTTCCCCTTTCTCCCTCCTGCCCTTTTTAATTTTCTCATGCAGGTCTTCAGATAATCTTCCCTCAGTATCTGCAAGAGAAATTTGTCCAGTCAGCTTTGAGTTACATAATGTGCAATGGGGAAGGAGAGTATGTATGTAAGAACAGCCAGTGCCGATGTCAGTGTGCAGAGGAATTCCCACAATGCAACTGCCCAATCACTGACATCCAGATCATGGAGTACACCTTGGCCAACATGGCCAAGTCTTGGACAGAAGCCTATAAGGACCTGGAGAATTCAGGTATGGAGTCTAACAACTGATGGCCCTCTGGTGTATATGTGTGTGTGTGTGTGTGTGTGTGTGTGTGTGTGTGTGGGAGAGAGGGGGGGTGAGAGGGAGGGAAGGAGGGTGGAGGAAAGAATCACTGTAACAATAAAAATAAGATCTAACATGCAACAATCTCCACAACAAAAATAAGCTCTAGATGAAGATAGGAAAAGATTTCTAAAAATCTTCCTTGGAGAACAAGAATATTTCAGGGATATTTCCCTTATCTTCACCATTACGTCAGAGAGGCAAAGATATCTATTCAAGGTCACACAGTAAATCCAATAGTAGAGTGTGGAACTAAGATCATTTGCCTTCCTGGCAGAGACCTCCATTCACCTCCAACTCTCATCTAGGACCACTCATAGTGTCCTTTTTTGTGTGTTCCCTAGATCCCCTTAAAAGTTCAGAGATATAATTACCAAGTAATGGCGTAATCATTGTGAATGGTTCCAAGGCTCACTGAGCAAGAGGAGGGTGATGCTGGTACTCGTTAGGTAAAAGCATTGTCAAGATACCCATTCAATCTTGGCTGTGCATAGCCTCAAACTATTTACAAAAGCATCAAAGATAGGTCTAATGATGGTGTGGAAAACTTTTTGCTTCTGTACCATGAGACCCCTGCACCTCTGTTTGGAGAGCAAATCAAAATACACCTGAGAATAGAAAGTGCCCTATATTACTATTCTGTTCTCTCCTGGTGAGGGACAGAACAAGAAGTCATTTTCTCCAATACAGCTTTGCCTGACTTCTGTTTGCATTGGTACTTGGGTTGGCCAATTGGAATAGCTTACATGCCCTTCTCCATGGTTCTGATCATCTACTTGCCAGTACACACCATTTCTTCCATTTATAACATTATCAGAGTCTATATTCTAACGTTCTACGTTCAAATGTTCCTTCTATCTAAGTCTAATAGCCTATGTTTTAAATAGTCTCCTATACATTCTATAGTCCACATTCTCTCCCAATTTAGGCATTCTATTTTCTAGCATTCTATTCTAAAGAAGTCCCTTCCAGCTCTAACATTTTATGTGTTGATATTTGAGTATCCTGAGGCTCATTCCAGCTCCAATATTCTGATTGTATGTGCTATTGATGATTTTCCTCCTAGTTTATTTTTTTTGCAAGGTCACACTACTTAGGTAAAGCTGCTAATGCTACATAGTCCCTTTAATACTGTACAGAATTCATGAAAAAAAAAAGGAATCTGTGGCACAATTCATGTTATTTTTATTGTTGTTGATCCTAAACAAAAGGCATGTTTGTGAAAATAAGAGTTTAGAAAGAACTCTGTCCTAATAGCTCCAAGGCCTAGTCGAAGGGAGTCTGTGTGAAAAAGCTGGCTGGCTTCTCTGAAGCAAATTCTTAGGAAGGAATAGAAACCACTTTGGGGAGGAAAGACAAGAAGATGAGAAGCCAAGTATTAAGCTGAATAGACCACTTAGATGACTTATGCATTGTGCCTGCTTCCCACAAGGACATTCATTCTCTAATGCCCATGCATGTATCAATTGAAAACAGCATCACCCATTAAGGAGAGAAATCCATATATGCATCTGTGGTTTGATTTTTTTTTCTCCTACTTTTCTTTTCATTTTCAGCCCATAATAGCATTAACAGCTTCAACTCTGGGTAATTTCATCGGATTAATGGCCAACTACTGCTAAAGACTATCAACTCCTCCCCCCAGGCAGAAATGCCTTCATGTCCCCAAATGGTTAGGCTTAAACAGGACTCAGCTAGAACACCTACAGATTCAGAGGCTTGTTTATGCTTACTGAAGGACTGAGTAGAGAGGCCTGCTTGCTTGTTAGAGCTGGGATTTGGAGCCCAGGACTCCTGAGTTTCCCCTCCCAATCCTCCACAAACTCTGTAGCCACAGATATGGGGAGTAATTGTCTGTTCACTGCAAACAGATTAGAGGTAAACCTCTTTCTGTGCCAACAAATGGGCCAACTGATGAATGGGCTCTGAAAATTTCCATAAATAAAAATAGAGGTGAAAGAGATTTGAAGAGGTCATTAGACCCATTTATTTCCTTTAACAGGGTTGTTTGGGACTAATAGTCAACCATTCTCTTTCTAAAGGTCTTTAGGGATAGACAGGAATCCTACTCCTTCACTGAGACACCCATGCCAATTTTTTTTACAGGTCTAAGCCTAAGAAGGTCTTATGAGTAACCCAAATCTTGCTTCAATTTTAGCTCATTTACTTTAGGTGATATCATGTGGATATTGAGAAAAAAACCTCTAAAATGCCATATTCAAAGATTACTACTTCTGTCCCATTACAACCTCTTCTGCAACATAAATGATACCCAAGTCCCATTAACCCTTAAATATAAGAGCTGGAAAATAGCACTGACCTGGGAGTCTAGAGACTTGGTTTCAGAGTCTTCCATTAACTTGCTCTGTGACCTTGGGTAGTCACTTCTACTCTCTGAATCTCGGTTTTCTCCTTTGCAAAAAGAAGATGGACTAAATGATCTCAAAAGTGCATTCAAACTCACGTGGTCTGTGAGTCTATAAGCAGAAAAGATCAAAACTGTCTTCCCCATACTTCCTAGGAGGTGGAGGAGAGGTCTAGAAGGTGAGAGCCAGAAAGAAGTTTGTAGGATTTCTATTATCAGGGGATCCTGTATTTTGTAACCTTACTTGCAAGCCTACACTATTCGGTGATCATTTTTATCATGTGGGTGTGTTTTGAGGGCATTTTCTGTTTTCATCCTCTGCATCTGGGATTGTGTTTGTAACAGATGAGTTTAAATCATTCATGAAGAGGCTACCTAATAACCATTTCCTGACCATTGGGAGCATCCACCAGCATTGGGGGAATGACTGGGATCTACAGAACCGCTACAAGTTACTCCAGAGCTCTACTGAAGCTCAGAGACAGAAGATCCAGCGCACTGCCCGGAAACTCTTTGGCCTCAGCGTCCGCTGCCGCCACAACCCAAACCACCAGCTGCCAAGAGAAAGGTGAGTATCCCTTCTCTCTTCTCCCTGGTTCCCAAAGAGCTCCAGGTTTGAGAGGGCTGAGACTTTCCAATGGAAAAGGAAGAAAGGGAAATGGTAGCCTAGTATGAGGACCTCATGGGGTAGCTAGGTGGTGCAGTGGATAGAGCTCTAGGCCTGAAGTAAAAAAGTGTTGAGTTCAGATCCAGCCTCAGATAATTACTTACCAACTGTATGATCCCGAGCCAATCACTTAACCTTTGTTTTCCTCAGTTTCCTCATCTATAAAATGGGATTAATAATCACACCTACCTCCCAAAGTAGTTGTAAGGATCAGAGATAATAATGCAAAGCATTTAGCACAGTGTTACATAAATGTTAGCTGTTATTAATATTATTAGGAGTATCTAGTCAAATAATCTCATTTTATAGTTAGAGGCAACTGAAGGCCCATGGAGGTTAAGTGGTTTGCCCAAGGTCACACAGTACAGTATAATATATGCTTTTAAAGTTATGTGTGATTAGGAGTTCCTTGATAGAAACCTTGGGAAAAATTGACTTGTTATCCTTAAGATTTCTGAACTTAGAGTCAGAAGATCTAGGTTGGATTCTCATCCCTGCCACTTCCTAGCCATGTGGTCTTGCAGAAATAACTTCCATTCTCCAAGCCTCAGTTTCCTTATGTGTTAAATGATGAGTTTGGGTTAGATGATATGCATGGAACTTTCCATCCCTAACATTCTGCAGTTCTTTGATTCTTTCATGTTGTGATCCATTAGGATCTTGAAACATATTCTCTTGGTAGATTGGTTAGCTGTGATCAGGGACTGCACCAAACATTTCTGCATCACAGGAAAGGTTGGGACATTGCACGACCACTGGACGCTTGAAGCCTTCACTCTAGCACAAGCTGCTTAACTTAGCAAAAACAGAAAAGAAAAGAAAAGAAAAGAAAAGAAATCCCTGAAAACCATGGACTGTCATATTTATTTGGCATTCAAAATAGGTGCATTTATAAAAAGTTGTATTTAACAATGCTCTCAGTGGTTGCTTGCTTCGCCTAACCCTAATCCCAGCTATGCCATCCACCTTGGCAAACAAATCATAGCCACAGAAGGAACAGTATATTTTTTAAAAAAAACATAAAACAAACTTGTTAGATAAAGGATAGAGAGGGAGAAAGGAAGTATCATAGACTACCAGAGCTGGAAGGGGCTTGAGAAATACTCTATTCTGATTTCTTCATTCTGACGCCCATAGAGGTTATGTGATATACATATTTGCAAAGCTAGTTAGTAGAGGTCGCAAACTCGAACCCAGTGCTCTTTTCACTACTAACCCACGCTGAACCCTTTTGAGACAGGCAGTCAACAGAATAAGATGCTGCTCCTGAAGGACAGGTCTCAATTGGACTCCAAGCAATTGCATGAAGCTATGAAGAGCTTTGGTTGGTTCCAAGAGGGAGGAAGAAACAATAGTCGCTTAGCAATTGTGTGTGTGTGTGTGTGTGTGTGTGTGTGTGTGTGTGTGTGTGTGCATGTGTGTGCTCATTTCTGGTGCCTGGGAACTTGCTTGGCTGTTTATATGGAGGCTACTTCTGGCTGGGGGCTTCTTGGGAAAGATCAGGAGCCCTGAGGTCTTGTCTTGGCTCTGCCACTAACTGGGTTTTGAAAATGGAACAGGTACTTCTGCTATCAGGGACTTAGTTTCATATGTTTTCTCTTGTAAAGTCCTTTCCAGTTCTAACTTTATGCCTCTTTGTAGCTAAAGAGACATTGGTAGTTGGAGCTAATTAATAATAGGTCCAGTTCCCTCCAGAGCATATAATGGCACTAGGGAAGTCTTTGCTGATGCCACTGAGGGCCTCGCAGTGGGGCTGAGCTCTACCTTGGTGCTGGTGTTAGCTTCTTTCTGAGAACTGGCTTGAAAGATTTAATGAGCATTTCTCACTAAGGTAAGGAACCTCTTTGCTATTAAGAGGTGACAGCTACAGGCGCTGACACCGGAAACCTTTCACTGGCCCTGCTGGCTGAGCAAGTTAGCATTTGCAGATCAACTGCTCTCTTTTTTTTCCACTCACATCAATTTGATGCCCTTGCTGAAGCCTGTGAGAAGTCAGGCCGGCTGGCCAGGTGCTATTCGCACCACCAAAGTGTAAGTGAATGTCTCTGGGTTTGTCGTTTAGTTCCTGAAGGTAGCTGAGCTATTTACAGCTCCTTAAAAAGGTACTTTAATGCAGCAGAAAGAGCATTGGTCTCAGAGTCAGGAGACCTGAGTTCTAGTCCAGGCCCTGTCACTGAGTATCTAAATGACCTTGGACAAAACATTTCCCCTCTCTGGGCTTTGGTTTCTCCATCTGTAAAATGAAAGGGTTGAACTTCATTTAATCTAACATTTGGTAAACTTGCTCTCCAACTGGGGACCTGAGGAACAGATCCGTGAATTGTTAGAGAAAAATTAAGTTCAGTAATTTAATTTGTTCCATGAGATATAGACAAAGGTCAAAAGGGTTTCTATAAGGACAATTATTCCGCATTTTAAGAATTTAATCAACCAATCAATGAGAATTTATGTATGAGATACTGGACTAGGTGCTGAGGTTGCCAAGATGAAATTAAAAAAAAAATCGGTAAAGACTCAAGGATGTTCCTCCCAATGATAGTCATTCATATCATTTAATGCAACCTTATTGAGCACCTACTATGTGCCAGGCTCTATGATAAATCCTGAATCTACAAAGATAAATATAAAATTGCCCTAGCCCTGAAAGAGTTTACATTCTCTTGGTGGGAAACATATACACAGATAAAAAAAATAGAAATGTATACAAAAATAATTTTTTTAAAAAAATTCTGAGAGGAAGGGTACTGGCTAGGAAGGTGATCAGAGAAGACTTCGTAGAGAAAGTTATCAAACTTGAACCGAACCATGAAGGAAGCTAGAAATTTTAGCTAGGAAGAAGTAACATCCAGACATGGTAGATGGCCTCTGCCAAGGCACAGAGATGACAAGGGAAAGGGACAGGAATTTGCATTAGATGGCACCTACTAAGTGCCCGAATCTGCACGAAGTGTTTTTTACAAATATTATCTCATCAGATCCTCACAACAGTCCTGCGAAGTAGGTGTTATTAGTATCTCGATTTTTCATTTGAGGTAACCAAGGTGAATAGAGATGATGTGACTTGTCCAGGGTCACATAACTTGTAAGTTTCTGAAGCTGGATTTGAACTCAAGCCTTCCTAACTCCAGGCTCCACATTCTATCCAATACCACATCTCTGCCTCTGGGAGCTAAAATATTTTTGTGAACAATAGCAAGAAGGCTAGTTTGGCTATACCGTAGACTAAAGAATAAGACAGCAAGTGATATATAAGACTGGAAAGTGGGTTGGAACCAGGTTGTGAAGAGCTTCAAATGATGGCTAGAGGAGTTTGTATTTGATTCTAGGGGAAATAGAGAACAGCTGGAGCTTTCATGAGATGAGCAGGTACATAACATGGTCTGGCCAGGCTTTAGGAAAAACATTTTGGCAGCATTTTAAATAGAAAAGACTTGAAGCAGAGACACTTATTAGGAGGCTAAAGCGATGTCCCAAGTGAGAGATGATGAGCAAACGCTGGAACTAAAGTGGTGCCCTGGGGATAAAGGGGAAAGGAAAGGAACAAAGATTTTAGAGCACCTACTGTGTGTCAGGCACTATGCCAAGCAGGCATTTTAAAAACATCATCTCATTTGGTCCTCACAATAACCCTTCTATGTAGGTATTGTTATTACCTCCATTTTCCAGTTAAGGAAACTGAGGCAAACAGGTGACTCATCCAAAACCATCCAGTTAGTGTCTGAATCTGGATTTAAACTCAGGTCTTCCTGACTCCAGATCTACTGTTCTAACCACTGTGCCACCTAGCTGCCCTAGAGAAAAAAAGGATGAATGATACAGATGTCATGGAGGTAACACTGTCATGACTTGGGAGTTGATTAGATATATGGGAGGAGGGAGAATGAGGATAACTGAAGAGGAAAACCTGAGCAACTGGGAAGATGATGAGACAGATGCAGTCCATCACTATGGCTGTATCTGAAGACCCACCTCTTCCCCCAGCTTATATTCCACTTACATGATGTTTGAGAACCCACCTAGCACTGCCATGCTAAGGTAAGATGGTGGATGAAGAATTTAGAGGAAGAATGTATTGTTTATGTAGAGATTTTATTTTAGAGTTAAATGAGTCTAAAGGGTTAGAAATTTCTTCATGTTTCAAAATCAATTTTTTTGTTTCTCTTTCCATATGTGCATATATAGATATATATATAGAGATATAGATATATACATATGTATGCATGTAATAATAGCAGCTAACCTTTATATAGTACTTACTATGTGTCAAACCCTGTGCTAAGTGCTTTAAAACTAATACATCATTTGAGCCTCTCAACAACCCTAGGAGGTATTATTATATCCCCATTTTTCAGATGAGGAAACTGAGGTTAAGTGACTTATCCAGGATGACATAACTAGTAAGTATCTGATGCCAAATTTGAACTCAGGTCTTCCTGATTCCAGGTTCAGCATTCTATCCACTAGGGAAGAATGGTAGAGGTTGTGGAGGTATTAGATGATTAACACTAGAAAGAAGAATAAAGACTATATAATGACACAACTAGTATGAACCTTGGAATGTAAAATATTTATTAGAGTGGATAGGTATTTTAGAACATGGAATATTAGACCATAGAACATAAGTTTTAATACTGGAAGAAAACTTAGAAACATTTTATTCAAATGGGCTTCATCTTACCAGTAAAAACTATGTTCCCAAGAGGTAAAGATTTGCCCAAGGTCACACAGCCAGGACTAGAATTCAGGACTTCTGATTCTCCATCCAGCATATTCTCTAATGTACTCATCTTTGTCTCTAATCCTCCAATGCTTTACCAGGGCAAAACAAGCCAGATGCTGCGAGTTTTCACATATGTGTCCCTACTGTCATAATTATGACACTTTTTAGATGATTCTGATCCATTGTTTTGTTTTATGTCAAGAGCCTATCTTCTCAACAACACTTAGAAAGTCACGTATAGCACTAGAGATGTTCTGATAAAAATCTTCAGGTTAAGAGCAAAACTTTTAAATGAAAGTTAATATTGAAAGAATTTCCCCTTCCCTAGTCATATGATGCCCTCCTATTGCTCCTACTTTTGTCTTCTAGAGTCACCCTGAATAAGAGTGATACCTGTTCTATAGGATAGCCCTTCGCATATTTAAAGACAGAATTCTCCCTGTCTTTTTTTCTGGGGAAATATTTCTGGTTTCTTGAAAGATTATAAAAAATCATGGTGTCAAGTCTCTTCGGCATCTTGACTGCCCTCCTCCGGGTGTGCTCTAGTTTCTTAATGTTGTTTTTGTTGTTTCTAAAATGTTATGCCCAGAACTAGATGCCATTGAATACCGCAAAGCATTTGATTTTTATACTGAATAAAAGACAGGGGTCTGGTCTCTGGGAGTATTACTCCCCTTCCACTATTAATGGAAGCTTTCTCCTTAGCCTGAACTCACTGCTGTTATGTACCTTCATCATGCATCTTCAATTGTTTTTTCTGTTCTTTTCATTTAGATTGCACTGGTCATTGCACATGTTTTCCTGACTCAACTTACTTTGCTTTTTATCAGTATTTTTTTAAGTCTTCCCATGCTTCCATGTACTTGTCATATTTGTTTTCGCCTACCTGGATTCTTGCCTCTCATTCCTATTTTTGATTTCTGATAACAACACCCTCCTTTACTACTTATTGTCTGAGACTTCCAGTATCTGCCTACAGACTTATGTGTCCTCTGGTAAAAACAATGGTTTTGATACATATTTCCATGATTTTAAATTTCCATGTATCATATTTTCTTAAAAGCAAGACCTAACTGCACTCACTATAGTTTTCTGACAGTTGTCGTAATAATATATATGTATGCATATATGTATGTATGTATATGTATACATATATATGTGTGTATATACACACACACATATATGTATACATATACATACATACACATACATATACATACATACATACATATATATAAGGTTTGCAAAGCTCTTTCCTCATTACAACCTTGTGAAGATCCTTCAGGTATTATTATTTCTATTTAACATATGAGGTAGCTGAAACTTTGAGAGAGAAAGTGATTTGCCACAAGTCACATGGCTAGTAGATGTTGGATGTGGGATATGAATACAGGTCTCCTGACTATAATCCCACAATTCCTTATACTACATCACACCAGCCCTCTTATCTGTTGTTAATAGGCAGAACTCTTTTATGCAGTCCCCTTTTAAGTCCTCTCTAGCTTGCCCACCTCCCCACTCCCATAGATCCAGCTGGCCCTGGCCCTTAGGCTGAAGAATCTAGATGACTTTGACCCATAATTCACCCTCAACATGCATTAAATGCTCCCATTAACTATTTTTTGTACTTCAGATGAATAACACCAAGTTCCTGTGTATAGTCCATCAGTTGCACCAGCCTACACATCACTCCTCCAAGCATATGGCATCTAAGCTCTTGGCCAATGGGGAGTTCTTAGCATCCTTTTTCTATTTATAGATTAAAAACATGCCAGTGAGGCAGGACGCCACATTCACCCAGAAGCACCCAGTCTTAGGGGCAGAGAAGCGAGTGCTGACAAGTGAAGTTTTCTTGTTGTTTTTTTTTTTTAAGAGTGAGGAGCTGAATTTTTTTTAAGTCAACATTGCTAGGCATATTTCCATTTCAACTCCTATTTGTCATTCTGCATTTGTCCCAAGTAGGGCAATTGATTCACTTGACTGACATAAGTAAAAAAGAAAAAAAAATAGATATACACATACACACACATATATTTTTTTCTTTTATTACTTTTTTTCTTTTCACTTACTTTTACATACTTATACACATATATATGCATATGTATGTGTGTATGTATGTATGTATGCATAGTCCTCCCCTACCAGGCTTGGGGCTCAGAAGTAGCTTTCTCTTTAGACAGAATAAGCTGATCCTGCAGTTTATTGGCTCTCAAGAGAGAAGGTCACTGTAAGATGACGAAAACAGTACTAGATTTGGGGGTCAGGAGATCTGAGCTTGAGTGCCAGCTTTTGGATCTCCTGTGTAACAGCAGACATGTCATTCAATAGTCTTAAACCTCAATTTCCTCAACTGAAAAATGAGGATAATATTCACCAAAGCTACATCTAGAGGTCAACTAACCTGAACTTTATCTGAAGAGAAAGCATCATGATCATGATCATGGTTTCCTCCTCCCCCTCCTCCTCCTCCTCTTCTTCTTCCTCTTCCTCTTCTTCCTCTTCATCATCGTCATCATCATCATCATCATCATCATCATCATAGCATTTACATGATGGCTTAAGGATTGCAAACTCTTTTACAAGTATTATCTCATTTTATCTTCCCAACAACCCGGAGAGGTTAAGGCTATTATTATCCCCATTTTACAGATGAGGAATCTGTGGCAGGTAAGGGTTTAGATGACTTGCTTAGGGTCACACGGTTAGTTGAATTCTTTCTAAATCCATATCAGGATCACACAAGTAGCAGAGTTGGAGGTTGAATCCTCAACTTGCTCAAATGAAAAACCCAGCCCTCTTTCCACCACATCATCTGGTAAATTTAGAAGCACAGGTATCATACCCCCATACTTGCCCATGAATGGAAATTACCAGGCAGGATCTATCACAAAGAGTGGAAAGGGAATTTTATATGTATGGATGTATATGTATGTATATACACATACACTCATATGCATAAGTATGTATGTACATGTATTTTTATATGCGTGTGTATATGTATATATCCATTTCCCTGAGCTCAAAAGAGTCTCCTTCAAGGCACACACAGTGATGAGTTCATTGGTCCTTAAATGATGTCCTTAGAGGGCCAATGGGGAATAAAGGGGAGGATGCTTGGAGAAAGAGTACTAGATTCAGAAGCTTGAAACTTAAGTTCAAGGTTAAGATCAGCCACTAAGCCACTGCTTTGTGATCTTGGACAAGTGATTTTTTTTTGCCTCTCCCTCATCCCTAAGATGGGGGGATAGTATATTATGGGAAAGGGACCTTTCCCATAATACATCTTATTCCCCAGCATGGACTAATTTTGTGTTGGGGAGACTTCCTATAGGAAGGAGGAAACAAGTGTTTAAGTACCTACTATGTGCCAGTTACTGTTCTAAGTGCTTTACAATTATTTTCTCATTTGATTCTCACAACAACCCTGGAAAAGAGGTAATAATATTATCTCTATTTTATGGTTAAGGGACCTGAGGTCACAGAGGCTAAATGACTTGCACTAAGCCAAGCTATTAAGTAAGTGTCTGAGGCTAAATTTGAATTCCGGTCCTTCTGACTCCAAGTCTGGTGCTTTATCCACTGGGTCTCCAAGCTGCCTCGGAAGTAGATCTGAATTGGGCCTTGAAAGCTAAACCTGTGTGACCCTGGGCAAGTCACTTAACTGCTATGACTCTCAAAAAAAAAGTTAATCTATTGAATAACTTCAGTGCATAGAAATAGGGTAGGGAGCCCATTCCAGGAAAAGGGTGGAGTGGCTTGAGCGAAAGGGCAGAGACCAGAAAGGCCTTTACTTGGTCATACATGCCCTTCCAAATGTGGCCCTAGCTTACCTTTCCAGGTTTATTATGCATTTCCTTTCCATGTTCTATGTTCTAGCCAAATTGGCCTACTTGTATTCAATGTTATTCTGCCCATCATCCTTCTGCTTTTTCAGAGCTTGCCTCCTCTTCCTCAAAGACTAACTAGCTTCCTCCAAGGTTCAGCTCAAGTGCTATCTATTACCCAAGGCTATAATAAGGGCCCTAGGGGAATAGTCCCCTATCTTCCCATCTCCTCCCCTCCCCCACTAGAAAATCAATTTGTATACATTTTGTATTTATTTGGTGTTTCCTCTGAAAGAATATAGTCCTTGAGGTCAGGGGTTTTTTATTTTTATCTTTTTATTACCAAGACATTGCATACTACCTTGTCATGTAGTAGGGATTGGATTATTACAATTAGAACAGATACCATTTACCTAGTGGAAAATGTGCTAAGACCCAGGAGCCCAGGGTTTAAATCCTGACTGCCACTCATTCATTTTGTGACCCTGGGCAATTCACTTCTGTAAAACTTCTACTTGTTTTTGCTAACTTGGTCCTGTGTGTTAAATGATACTTATTACTATAAGCAATAATAATAAATGGGCAGTGAGGTGGCACAGTGGATAGAATGCCACATCTGGAGTCAGTAAGACTCATCTTCATGAGTTCAAATCTGGCCTCAGACACTTATTTAGCTGTGTGATCCTGGGCAAGTCACTTAACCCTGTTAGATTCAGTTTGTTCATGTGCAAAATGAGCTGGAGAAGGAAGTGACGAACCACACCATTATCGTTCTTCCTCTATGAAGCCTTCTTTGATTTCCCCAGTGACTAATGACTTTCTGGGGGCATCTAGGTGACACAGTGGGAGAGTGCCAGGCCCAGAATCAGAAAGACTCATCTTCATGAGTTTAAATCTGACCTCAGACACTTATTAACTGTGTGACCCTGGGCAAGTCACTTAATTCTATTAGCTTCGGTTTCCTCATCTGCAAAATGAACTGGAGAAGGAAATGACAAACTACTTCAGTATCTCTGCCAAGAAAACCCTAGATGGGGTCATGAAGAATGAGAAATGACTGAAAACCAACTAAACATTAAAATAATAAATACTATTATTTCATAATTATATATGGCTATATATAATACGTCAAATTAAATCATATATAACATTATATATGATAATTATGCAATTACATCATCTTTAATTATACCTACATAATTTATATATAATTATTTAGCATATGTGGATATAATTATATAATAACCGCTATTGTAAATATACTATACAAAAAAATCTTCCTGTGCTGCTAAATCACAGATGGTAAATGACCCTGTGTTCTCAAAGCCTGTACCATTTAAGCACCAACTCTTATACATTCTACGAAGTTGGAAAGGCTTCATAAATAGGGCCAGTGATGGCCTCTGTCATGTGAGAACTAAACTAGCCGGTTTAGGGGAGACAATGTTGTCTAGTTGATATAACACTGAATTTGGAATCAGGAAGTTCTTTGGGTCCCACCTGAGATCCTTACTAGCTGTGTGACCCTGGAAAAGTCACTTATTCTTTCTGAAGCTCAGTTTCTTCATCCATAAAAGGATATAATACTCCTTGTAGCATTTACTTCACAGGGTTACTTGGCGGTCAAATGAAATATTGACTGTAAACCCCTTTGTAAACCTTAAGACCCTACATAAGTTTTGGTTGTTATTAAGCTCAGAAACATCTATCACCAGGTTGGTTGTAAATGACGGATATATGTAGCCGCTGTAACTTTAAAAAAAAAACAACTACCAAATCAGGAATGGGTTAGGATCTGCCCTGATAGCAGGAGCACCCATATTGATAAAACTTTGTTGTCGTTGATCTGTGTCAGTCATGTCTGACTCTGTCACCCCATTTGGGGTTTTCTTGGCAAGGATACTGGAGTAATTTGCCATTTCCTTCTCAAGCTCATTTTACAGATGAGGAAATTGAGGCAAATAGGGTTAAGTGACTTTCCCAGGGTCATACAGCTAGGAAGTATCTGAGGCCAGATTTGAACTTGTGAAGATGAGTCTTCCTGACTCCAGGCCCAGCACTTTATCCACTGCACCGTGGAGCCAGTGACTTGACAAAACTACAGATCTTTGAATGTTTGAAGTAATGATATCTGACGTTTCTGTAGTGCTTTAAAGTTTACCAAGTACTACACACACACACACATTATCTTATCTGATCCTCATAAAAACATTATGAGAAATATAACTAGCTATACTTATTATCATCCCCATTTTACAGATGAGGAAATGGTGGCTCAGAGGTTGTTACTTATTGATGACCATATAGCTAGTAAGTCTACAAGGTAGGATCTGAAACAAGATCCCCTCAACCTCCCCTCCAAAAATTCCAGCACTCCTTCCACTGTACCATTGAATATAATCTCCATTTTAAAGGTGAGAAAACAGAGGACAAGAAAAAGAAAGTCGCTTGACCAAGGTCGCCAAAGTTGATGGCAGAGTTTGTACTAAAGCCTAGCCTCCTCATTTTAAACCCAGTGCTATTTCTCAACATGCTCCAAATCGTATCTCATCTTATCCTCCAACCAACCTGGGAATGTGGTGCGATTATTATCCATATTTTACAGCTGAGCAAACCAGATCTGAGAGATTAGAAGTGACTTTCTCAGAGCAACACAGCTACTAAGTGTTGGAGGCTGCATCTAAACTCCTGTCTCCTGGCTCCAGGTCCCACCCTTCATCCACTATGCCTCCTCTATAATTCAATGACCATCATGTACCACCTCAGGCCCACAGTTTATAGAACTAGGCTTATAAATAGAAAGCACACACACGTTTTATCTCTTGGTGCTATGTTCCTGGGCATTTTCTCTTGGCGGTCCTAGGAATGAATGTGAGGGAAGAGGTTATGAACCCTGTTCCCCTGGACAAATTTCCTTTCTCTCCTGTTAAAGATGGCTGGTGATAGTATGGATTTGGACCATACAGACACACAGTCAGAAGGAACTTTAGATGATGTCTAATGCATCCAGTTCCTGAATGTAAATCCTTTCTACAACACTTTTGACTAATGTTCTTTTACACTCCCTGCTTGACTACTTGCAGAGATGGAGAAATCACTGTTTTGCAAGGCAGCCCCTTTCACTCTGAGACAGTTAAAATTCTTAGAAAGATTTTTTTTGGAGGGGCAGCTAGGTGGCGCAGTGAGTAGAACACCGGCCCGGGAGTCAGGAGGACCTGAGTTCAAATTTGACTTCAGACACTTGACACACTTACTAGCTGTGTGACCTTGGGCAAGTCCTTAACCCCAATTGCCCTGCCTTCCACCCTCAAAAAAAAAAAAAAAACCAGAAAGATTTTTTTTTTGTTCGCTTCGTTTATTTTTCTTTCAATGAGTTGAAATCTGCTTCTCTGCAACTTTTACTCACTGTTCCTTGTTCTGCCCTCTGGAACTCAGCAGAATAATTCCGATTCTTCTTCCATATGACAGCCCTTCAGATCCTTGAAGACAGCTATTTTCTTCTGTTCTCCAGGCTAAATATCCCTTGTCCCTTCCACTGATCCTTGTATGGTACAGTTTTGAATAGCCTCCTGTTTTTCCTCCTCTAATCACCCTCCAGCCTGTCAATGTCCTTTCTAACAGGGTTACGACTCTGGGCAGAAAGTGTTTTGTATTCATCAAGGTTTCCCATCACAGAAGTTAGCATTTCAGGTGAAAGTCTGTCTTTTATCTCCCTGTGGCTTATATGAATCAATGTAAGGAATCTGTATTAGTTTTCAAAAACCTCAGGAGCTCCCTCCCAAAGTTAAACTCCTTTCCTGCCCTGTTGCCCATAAAGTTGCCTTCATCTCCCCTCAGCTTCCTCCCCTTTCCTCCAGCTCCCATCCCTCATATTCCTTTTGTCCCTTTCAAATCTGTTTTATTGATGGCTGCTGAGCCATGGCCCTATCATTTTCACTAAATGTGTCCTCTGAAACCATTGTACCCCAACTCCAAGAAAACACAGGAGTCCATTCCCCCCAATTCAGCTACAAAGTGTATCAAGGCATCCTTTTCTGAGATTAGGGCTGATATCTTGAGTTCTCCCTTATTTCTCAGGCTTTCTTTGCCTCATCTCAAATTTAAAAACCAAAAGAAAGCCAAAAACCTTAGTCCCAAAACAACAATTGAATTCTTTATTCATTAAGGGGGTTTATGTGTAGAAAACATGGAAAATTGGAAAGTTTCTTAATAATTATTGCCTGGGTGGGATTCTAAGTACAAAAGCAATGAGAGAATCAGAATGTTAATGCTTAGAGACACTTCGTGATACAGAATTATATACAAATATACAATTATGTACAAACGTATACAAAATGGAATGTTGTGCTTGAAAGATGAATCAGAATATAGACTAAGAATTGGAAGAGGTATTCGCGAAATGCTAGAACACAGAGTGTTTGATTTGGAAGGCACCTGAAAGCCTAGAATGCCAGAGCTGGAAGGCGCCTTAGAATATGCAAGGGATCTTAGAATGTTAGAACATAGAAAATCAACTATGAGACCTGGAGGGTCCCTTCGGCAATCTTATCTAACCAATTCATTTAATATAGGAGGCTCAGGGAGCTGGCAAGTTAAAAAATTTAAGGTCACATAATTAATTAGTAAATTTTAGACTTTGTGGAAAATACAATCTGACTATAAGAAACAAGGCCAGCAGATCCCAGACAAACCCAGAACATGTCTGATGAAGCACAAAATAAGTTGTATGAACAATACCCAACCTTGAGTACTTGAGTCCAAATTAGGATTGCATAGTCTGGGGACTTTGCTCAGAGACTGAGAAGTAGGGGGTAGTATAGGTGAGCTGAAGGTGGGACAGACAGGATTTTATTTATTTTCCAGGTTTTAGTTTACCCTGTAAAATACAAGTCTAGTTCTACTTTTCCTGACATAACCCAAGTCCTATGATAACCTGCAACTATTTAAAAGGAGGGTTTAGTACCTTCCCTCGGGTAAGTTATTTCCCTCTCTAGATCTCAGTTTCCTCATATGTAAAATATGTTATTTGGAATGGAAAGTATATTAAGTCACATCCAGCTTTAATATTCTGTGTTCTGAAGTCCTCTTTGGTATAAATTTCATATGATTCTGGAGTCTCCCAAATCCAGTTAAGGCTCTCTTTCTTTTATGATGTAAAACAGAGCTGCCCAAAATGTGGCCAGTAGCAGTGTGATTTATGTGGCCTACCTACAAGCGTAGATATTTACATAAATGCTTTAGTAAATGAAGCCGAGCTACCTCAGGGCTCTCACTAAAATGGCAAATCAAAATATATTGTACCTATTGTTTCAATAAAAACCTAAGGTTGGGCAGCCCTGATGTAGAAAGTTCTGGAAAGCATAGATCAGCCAAATTATCAAGGATAACTTCCTTTACAGCATGAGTTAGATTGCAGCCCCTATATCAAGTCAATGAGCATTTCGATGCTTACTGCATTCTAGGCATTGCACTAAGCCCTGGAAATACATATAGAAGCAGAAAGAAAGATAGTCCCTGCCCCATAGGAGCTTATATTCTAATGGGTGAAGACAACATGTGAAAGGGAGATGAAAAGTTGTGGGATATTTGGTATGGGAAGGAGAGAAGAGTTAAAGAGGGCATTGAAGAGAAAGTCCATGGGAGTCAAGATTGCAGCTTGGAGAGGAACAAAGACATGGCTGGCTTGGGCCTCCTCCTTAAAATGGAGGTTATGGAAGGAAGCAATCAATCAGAGGGAGAGGCCATGGGGTGGAAGGATATGAAATCCAGGGGTTGAGTGAGCTTCCAGGATGAGGAAGTTTTGGGGGCATCATAAAGAAGGTCTGGGAGATTAGAAGTTCAGCCTAGAGAGGGATAAAGACTTGGCTGGGCTAGGACTCCCCTTTAAATATCTTTAGTGACAATGGGCAGGTCTTTCTTCCCATCCCAGATGAATTCACCAGGACTTTTCAGGGTTAAATGCAATGAAGTCAGATGATACCATGTCTTGTCTACGGCCTCTCAGCTGGGCAGCTCCCATTTTCCTGTCTGATTGCTTCCACTCAGGGAGAGAAGCCACTTTGAAAATGCCAGCCCCAGGAACTCTCTGCCTCTTCCTGCCCTTCATCCCCGTCTCTGAGAGGCTTTTGACTCTTTCTCTTGTCCCTATCAAGTTCAGGCCCTGAGTGTTGCTGCCAGATAGAACGTGAGCCTAGAGCTGCAGCTGATGATGTACGTCAGCAGACTCTCCCAGGCACAAACCAGAATAATTGTTCAAATCAGTTCCATTTTTCTCCTCAATTAAAGCCCTGACTTTCCAGTTTTAAAGAAACACATACGACTTTTCATCCAGGGAGAAGGAAATACTTGTCTGTAGTTGTTTTGCTGTTCTCTGGTTTGGTGTCCTTGGTTCTCCTCTCTGGTCAACTTTGTACCTCCTTCCTGTCCTTTGTTTTGTTTTTTTTTCTTCTATTCCTTCCTGCTTTTTCTTCCTCTTTCCCAGCTGTAAGGAGCACTGTCTGAGGTTTTCTTCCAGAAATTCTTGACACTACCAATTATCTCAAATTAAGCCGCAGTGATTTAAATGGTGCATGGAATCTTTTTTCTGACCTTTGCATTTTGCTAATAATATGACTCACAGGTTAGAGTTTATCATTGTGAAGGAACCATGGGAAGATATCATTGTAAAGAAAACAGTAGGATCAGAAGCTTTAGAACTAAAAAGTTAGTCTAAGTCATTTTACAGACAAGGAAACTGAGGCCTAGGTGATCTCTCTGATAACAGAGCTAATATTCGAACCCAGTGCCTCTGACCCCAAATCCAGTTCTCTTTCCATCTTCAGAAATGGAAGCCTACCTCATGAGATAGGGTAAGATCAGCACTTTTTTTAAGGCATCTAGGCGGTACAGTAGGTAGAGTACTAGTCTTGGAGTCAGGAAGACTAATTTTCTTGAGTTCAAATCTGGCCTCAGACACTTTCTTTGTGACCCTGGGCAAATCATTTAACCTTGTTTGTCTCAGTTCCCTCACTTTTAAAATGAGCTGGAGAAGGAAATAGCAAACCACTCCAATATTTTTGTCAAGAAAACCTCAAATGGGGTCACAACTGAAAGAGTTTGAACTTCAACAGCAACAGCAACAAAGGATAAGCACTAGATTGGAAATCAGACAGCACAGATTCTAGCTCTAGCAGAGTCAAAACTAGAGTGGAACCATGGGGGCTTTCACCCAGGGCATTGAAATTTAGAGGGCACTGACAATAATAATGCTCTTCAGTAGCAAAGAAACAGCTGAGATCAGCACCTAGTTAGCAAGAATAACTAGTTAAGAACACGAAATTATCTTCCTACCTGCCTTGGCTCCTTCAAACTCCTCCTCCTCCTCCTCTGTCAAGGCCTGCCTGGCTCCTCCTCAGATTAGTGGCTTCCCCAGCAGCAGTTTTGAGGTATCCTAGAGTCTTTCTTCCAATACATCATGTACCCCAGCTCCTTCCATCTTTCATAACAGACTTTGTCTTTAAAAATTTTTATCTGAAGGTACATTTTTTGCTCTTTGCCTCAGATACTCAACATCCTATTTGTCTGAGTCCCTATCCTGCTCTGCAAACCATTTTACTCTGATATTAGCCTTAGGTTCTTCATAACAATAATAATGCACATTCTTATAGTACTTCCTTTTCAGCCACCTTGGCGAGGTAGATAATCTAAGCATGCATTTTCCATTTTCCAGATGAAGAAACTGTGGCCTAGAAAAATGGGTCCCCAAGCTAATAAGGGTTCGAGTTGAGACTTCAGCAGAGATCTTCTGATTTAAAGTGCAGTAGCCTTTCTCCTATACCCCACAGTCTTTTTCCAAAGTATAAAAGAGAATCAGGAAAGAGGACCTCTAGTGTCTCTTTGAGCTCTAGAATTCTGTGATCTAGTCCAAGTACATTATTTTCCAGATGAGGAAACTGGGTACCAAAGAGGGGAAGTGATTCACTCAAGGTCACAAAGTAAAGTGCCTGAAGAGAGTGACTGTCTACTGAAGATGGACAATTAAAGGAATGAAATATTTGCTGTGAAGCAAAGCAATGAGCAAGGAGTGGGTCTAATGTCCAGCCATGATTCATAATGCCACATCCATAATCCAAGACTCCTTTTAGTTGAGCTCAAAGTATGTTACAGACCTTGACTTATTCGTCTTTCCCAGTGTCTCTCCAAAATAAACAAATAAATAAATAATATAAAATAGAATTCAGTGTATCATCCAAAAGCAGAAAATTACCGTTTGTCTTCCATTCTGGCCTATACTCTAAGGAGTAACCATTTTATAGAATTTCAGGGAATTAATCAGGCTCTCATTACAGTGTCAAAGAAATGCCAACAAAGGAGCCAGAAGATAAATAAAGGAATAATTCAGAACAAGGGCTTCATTTTTAAACCATCCATCCGTTCTACTTTTAAAATCCACACCAGTTAGCAAATGGAAGTTATGGATTAGTTTTCTGTTTTGTCTCCATCTCCTTCCGTACTCACCCTACTCTCAGACTCTCTGGCTGTATATTTGTCTGATCTTCCCCAAAATGCCACCAGCCCCGTTCTGTACTTTCATAGGCAAAGCCGCCAATTAAAATCAGCAGGGTGTTTTGTGTGCATTAGGGCTCTCAGACTGGACTGCTGGAGTGGAGTGGGTGGTTCTGAAGGTGGCAGGGAGTGGGTTGTGCTCAGGCAACAGCACCCTGGGGTTTAGCCTCAGGCTTCTGAAAGAGAAACTCTGTCATCTAGGCCCTTGGCCAGTTCTGGAGAGGGGGAGACGGATCCCAGCTGATTCTCCCTAAGCCTTGTATGCTCTGGGTTGGGATTCTATGGGCAACTGAAAGGATTGGGAAGAGCCCTAGAATGTGATGCAGAACATCTGGTTCTAGTCTTAGCTATATATAAGCCCAGAGCTACCTCTCTGTGCCTCATCTTCCTCTCTATAAAATATAGGGGTTGGACTAGATAACCTAGTCTCTTGGAGTTCTGGATCTAGGATTCAGTGACCCAACTCTATTGTGCTAACATTTATGCATTTTCTGGATCCCCAATGCTGAGCACAGGGTGTGACACCTAATAAATGCTTGTTCACTGTCTGTATTCTAAAGTCCCTGCCATCTCTGATAGTCTTATGTTATAAAGTCCTTTCCAGCTCCAACATTCAATGTTCTATCATTCTATGTTCTAAGGTTCCCTCCAGCTCAGACATTCTATGATTTCTATTGTATTTTTATCATTTTATTATTTTTTTCTTACTTGAATAGTGTTAAAGAGTTTAGAAAGTAAGCATGTTAAAGCAAAATCATGCCATTTTCTGTGGAGGAGCTGAACTTCTATCAGAGTCTGCTGATCAAGCATGGGAAGCTGGCAGGGTAGGGGGAGATGGTGGTGTAGGCAATGGGGTTGGGGTGGGGTGGGGGTGAGCAGCACAGATTTAGAAAGGAACAAAGAGATTCCCTCCCTCCCTTCCTCTTTCCTTCCCCTTGGTACATCATGTCCCTCTTTCTAGTCAATATGTATTGAAATCCAGGAGTAAAGAAAGCTAGTTATTTGGTTGTATTGGAGTTAAGAGTTTGCCAAAAGTGGAAGGCACGTTAGGTCTCCAGGGAGGGAAAAAAAGCATCTTCAAAAACGTTCCTTGTTGCCTTAAGCCAAATGCCTTGCAGTAGGGCTGTGTCAGCCCTTTCTCAGACCCTTTCCACTAGCGCTGTCCTATTAAGCAGGCCTCTCCTGTTCCCAAGGCTGAGGCAGCCTGTCACTTGCTAGCCTGGGAGCAGTTATTTATAGAATTCAGTCCCTCCTTCCCATGCTCTCCAGCCTCGCCTCTCTACTTGCAGGCTAGCTCCAATTATCTGTGAATGGGGGAGAAAGAGTCTGGCAGGTCTGGAGCAGGCGAGCAATGTGGTAATGGTCCCTTCACACTCTCAAACTTTCCATTTTTACTCTTCCTTTTCTCTTCTCCTGCCTGATGGCCTCTTCCTCTTCCATTCTTTCATCCATCCTCTATCCCCCTCCCCACTGCTGGACTAGTCTTTTGGCAACACCTCAGTTAATCAGATGTATCCCTATATGGGATTTCCTGGTGAATTGAATTTTTTGGTTCACTGAAAGTGAACCTAAAAATTATTTTCAATTTATCCCTTGATATCAGCAATATTTCTCCATTTTCCTGCCTTAGGAAGGATACTCACTCAAAGTTAGGGGGGATAGGTTGTGCTTCTCTTCCTATGTATAGCTATGTGACCTTGGACAAATCAATGCTGATATATGACCCTCAGTTTCTTCAACTGCAAAAAAGATTGTCTCTGAAGTCCAATTTGGACTAACAGTCTATTCAGGGGTGGGGAACCTGTAGTGTCAAGGCCATATGTGGCCTTCCAGGTCCTTGGGTGCAGCCTTTTGATTGAGTCCAAGTTTTACAGAACAAATCCTTGTATTAAGGGGATTTGTTCTGTAAAGCTTAGATTCAAGCAAAGGGCCACACTTGAGGACCTAGAGGCCACAGGTTCCCTACCCGTGGTGTATGACCTAAGGTCATATAGTTTTAACGTTCTATGTCTTAGCAGTTTACAGTCCTTTAAAGTGATAAACTCCTGTATTGTTTGACTTAAGGGACCTTAGGACATGTGTTCCAGATCTATTATAGCCTAAGGTCCCAATATATCTATCCACTACTTTATATTCTAACATCCTGTGTTCTAAGGTATAGCTTCTTATTAGATGGTATATGTTCTAAGGTACCTTCTAGCACCAACATTTTGTTTTAAGATTGTTTCAGCTTTAACATTCTATGTACCAAGGCCCCTTCTAGCTTTGACAATCCATGTTAAAAGGGCCAGCCTACTTTGACATTTAAAGACTCTAATTTTAGTGTGTTGACCATAACTAAAATTTAGTTTGTCATCTTCCTTGACATTAGTGATTGCTATCCTGGGTGGTGGATAGAGATATAAGTGCAGTAGGTTGAGATAAATGTATACCGAATCCAAGTTGTCCCGTGAAAGTTGCTTTAAAATGAGCAAATAACATTAGATCCCTAATGTGACCCTTATCCCTTTATCCTCAAACTCCAAAACAGAAAAAGAATATAGGCCTGAGAGTTAGGGCACCTGAGATCTAGCTATGGCCATGGCAAAATTCTTCTCTTTTAACTGGAGCAAATAATTTCTGAGCCTGTTTCCTCATCTTTAAAATGAGGTGGGGGGGGAGGGGAGGTTGGGTTAGATCAGCAGTAAGATTCCTCAAAGCTCTGTTAATTTACATTCCCAATTTTAAGGCTGACTTTAAAGCAGACTCTAAGGCTGTAGTGTCAAAGTAGAAACAGATCCCTATTGGCTGCATACTGACTTAGAAAACCACAAGTTTACATCATCTATGTTGTGTTGCATTTTTATTTATTTTGTTAAACACTTTACCAATTACATTTTGATTTGGTTCAGGCTACATTTACTCTGGACTGCCCAAGCTTGACAGCTCTATAAAGGACTTTGGTTCTTTCACTTGAGGTTAATCATAGATTTACTAGATTTCCTCATCCATGTCCTTTCCCCCCCAGAGGATTCAGAGTCAGGGGACCTGAATTTGAATCCCACCTTTGCTATCCATTAGTTATGTATGTAGCCTTGCAGAAGTCATCTCACTTCTTTGGTCTGTGATCTCATCTCTAAAATGAGGGTATTAGAAGGCATATCTCTTCCAGTTTTAAATCCTATGAGCTGATGATCCTATTATAGTCACTCTTCAGTTGATGTATCACAGAATCATAGAATTTCAGAGTTGGAAGGTACCTCAAAGATCACCTAGTTCTTCCTCTTCCCACCCTCATGGATTTTTTCTGTCTTTTTTTCTAGGTCATACTACATTTTTTTTTCTTCTTCTGTCTCTATCACCTTTTCCATCTTCTTCTCTCATGTCACCCTTCCCTTTTTGCCATCCTTTCCCTCCATTTTCTTTCTCTTTCCTCCATGTTTTCCTCTCTCCCTTTGCCTCCAGCAGTCCTACACCCCCCCATCCCTACACATTGTCCTCTTTCTAAGCCCCCTTGCTGTTCTTCATTGCTGTATCATTAATGTGCTCTTTGATACAGCTCACAGCCTAATGATTATTCTGAGGTCAGCCTATGCAGGTGCCATGAATTTCACTAATCCAACTCAGAGGGCCTCTGTCCATAATCGCCCCTCCTGTTCTACAGGGTCTGAATCCTAATTTGTTATTAGCCATGTCTGCTGCTGCTATATTCCCAGGGCCTTTATTTTGTGGTTTTCTTTTTTTTTTACCCAGAGCTCTGAGCTGCTCCGAGGAGTCTGAGAATTTGTCACAATGAAGTATCTATTTGAAGGGTGGGGGTAGGGGCCTCAGGTTTTACAAAGAGTTCCAATGATTGGCAATGAGAAAGGGGGCGCTATCAGGGCAGTGGAATATTTGTTGATTGGGAAAGGCACCCTCTAAATGGATTATTGTGCTGAGAGCTTTAAGAGGGGGTAAGAGCCACATGTGGTCCATTTGAAAGAGAGTCTATGTGGTGATTTTTATTGGGTGGTATGGAGGGTCACAGAATGCCAGATTTTGAAGGGATCATAGAAATCATACAATTCTAAAAGCTCCCATTTATGTAGTGTTTAGGGATCACAGAGTGCTTTACAGCCATCATCTCATTTGTTTCTCCCGAATAATCACGTAAAGTAAGCAATATAAATGTGTTTTATCCTCATTCCAAAGATGAAAAAACTAGGGCTCAAAAAAGTTATATAACTTGCTCAACATCACGTAGCTAGTAAGTAGCAGGATCAGAACCTGAAACCAAGTCTACTGACCCTTAAGACCTCCACTTCCTTCCTTCCTTCCTTCCTCTTCCTTCACTTCTTCCTTCCTTCCTTTTTCTTTCTTTCATTTTTCTTTCCTTCTTTTGTTCTTTCTATCCCTAATTTCATAGCTGTAGGAAGAGGCCCAGAAAGGAAAAGAGACTCACCAAAGGTCAGAAAGTTTATTAGCGGCAGAGCATTGACTGGAACCCAACTCTCCTGTCTCTTATTCTAGTGATATTTCCAGTTGTTCACTCAGCATTGCCACTTGGGGGAGGGGGTACTTCAGTTAAAAAAATTGGACTCATATCTCATACTTAGCAAATGATGTAGATTTTAAGGTATGCACTGTATAGCTTCTAATATTATTCTGCCTGTTTCCTTGAGTGAGGTTTCTCTTAAGTCCTACTTGTTGTGATAGGATTGCCTTCACAAAGCCCAGGTTCTGGGAGTCAGGGAAGGGAGAAACAAGATAATTTTAAAATCTAATGGAAGCAAATTCATGGTTACTTTGACTATGGACAAGTAACAAAGACAACAATAATTCTAATATTGTATTCAACTAAAATATATATTGAATTTTGCATAAAGCACTGTGGTAGGTGCTTAGAGAAATAGAGGTAAATAGAAGACAGTCTCTGCCTTCAAGGAATTTTGAATCTAGATTATTTATACTCACAACTATAATTAAATTGTGTTTTTGTTCAACACAAAGTTGTGTTGAATAAACATCTACCTATAATATAAAATAGAATATAAATATATAAGAAAGGTAGAAGGGATGTTATAAGATATTTCCCAAAAGGGAAATACCACTTCAGCAATTCAGCATGTGTGGTGTATGTATGTTTGTGTGTGTATGTGTAAATGTGTGTGTGTTTGTTGTGCTCAAAGATGACTTTGTGGAAGCTTTATTTGGGTTGATTCTTAAAAGGGATAGATAGGTCCTATCCTTAGACCTATTTGCCCAAGGATAGGAGGATAGGACCTTGGGCGAATCACTTTACTTCTTTTAGGTCAAAGGATTTAAAGCTGAAAAGGACCTTAGAATTCTTTGAACCCAATGTGTTGGTTGAAATCAACCTCATTTTGTAGCGGTGGGGGTGGGAGAGGGAAACTATACCATGAGATGGAAAGTAATTCACCCAAAGTTACACATCCATTAAGTAGTAGCACTAGTATTCAAACCCAGACAGGTCTCCTGACTACAAATCCAGTCCCCTTTCCCCTGAAGCCTCTAATCTTGTTTTAATGCTTGTTGTTTTTAAATTTCTAAAATGGGAGTCATTTATTTCTAATATCCTTTCTAGGACCAACGTTCTCTGTTCTTAATATTTTATGTTTTCATGTCTCACCCATTTCTATCATTTCATACTCTAAAATCCTTGGAAGTTCTGACCAGAAGGATTTCCTTAAAGAAACAGGAAATTGTGTATCAGAGTTTCAATTGTAGTCTTATGCATGGGCCTTAATTTATTTTCCAGGTTAGAGGCTTCTTCCATTTTGACCCCCCACAGTTTATTGAAAGGTGGCTGATATTCTCTCTCCCTCTCTCTCTCTCTCTCTCTCTCTCTCTCTCTCTCTCTCTCTCTCTCTCTCTCCCTCTCTCTCTCTCTTTATCTCTCTTGACAGGACTATACAACAGTGGCTTACTAGAGTCCAGTCCCTCCTCTACTGCAATGAGAATGGGTTCTGGGGGACCTTCTTAGAAAGTCAGCGAAGTTGTGTGTGCCATGGTAGTACCAGCCTATGCCAGAGGCCCATCCCCTGCATCATTGGGGGCAACAACAGCTGTGCCATGTGTAGCCTGGCCAACATCTCACTCTGTGGCTCCTGCAACAAAGGCTACAAGCTCTACAGGGGCCGCTGCGAGCCCCAGAATGTGGATTCGGAGCGTAGCGAGCAGTTCATCAGCTTTGAGACAGACCTGGATTTCCAGGATCTTGAGCTGAAGTATCTGCTGCAGAAGATGGACTCTCGCCTTTATGTCCACACCACCTTCATCAGCAATGAGATCCGCCTCGACACCTTCTTTGACCCGCGGTGGCGCAAGCGAATGTCCCTTACTCTCAAGAGCAACAGAAACCGCATGGACTTTATCCATATGGTTATTGGTATCTCCATGCGTATCTGTCAGATGCGCAATAGTAGTCTGGACCCCATGTTCTTTGTCTATGTCAACCCCTTTAGTGGAAGTCACTCTGAAGGCTGGAACATGCCCTTTGGGGAATTTGGGTACCCACGTTGGGAGAAAATCCGCCTCCAGAATGGCCAGTGCTACAACTGGACTCTGTTGCTGGGCAACCGGTGGAAAACCTTTTTCGAGACTGTTCATATCTACCTACGCAGCCGGACTCGGCTGCCTTCCCTTCTGCGCAATGAGACTGGACAGGGACCGGTGGACCTGTCTGATCCCTCCAAGAGGCAGTTCTACATCAAAATCTCTGATGTGCAGGTGTTTGGCTACAGCCTACGGTTCAATGCCGATCTCCTTCGGAGTGCAGTGCAACAGGTCAACCAGTCATACACACAAGGCGGGCAGTTCTACTCCTCATCCTCCGTGATGCTGCTGCTGCTAGATATCCGGGACCGAATCAATAGACTGGCACCTCCTGTGGCCCCAGGGAAACCCCAGTTGGATTTGTTCTCCTGTATGCTGAAGCACCGCCTGAAACTGACCAACAGTGAGATCATCCGTGTGAACCATGCACTGGATCTCTACAACACTGAGATCCTTAAACAATCGGACCAAATGACAGCCAAACTCTGTTAACCCCAGGGACTCCTTGCCAGGGACTGATCCTTTTGCTGTACAAAGCAACAGAACAAAACAAAACCTAAACAAACAAAAAATCACCACCCACAAAACAAAAACAAAAAAAAGATAAAAAAATTTGTAAAATGTAATTAATATTCAAAGAAAGGAGAAAATTCTTCATTTGTTGGAAAACTAAACCGTTCTAGCAACTGTATAAAACTGTCGGGCATGTTTGTTATTTCTATAATCCGTCATAAAAGAAGGGTCGCACCTTTCTCTTGAGCTGTGAAGGTGTTGCTTGGTAGGCTTCAGGGACTGCATTAAAGGGGTAGAGGAGGGAACATGTACACAATGAATTGTAAAGATCTCTGCTGTGCAGGTGCTAAGATTACAAAAAGAAAGAGCTATATGTAATGTAAGAAAAAAAACACTGCCATTTTTCCTTGTGGGAGGAAATAGGCAAAGATAAAGAAGAGATTTCTTCAGTTAAGATGTCTATCCTCTTCATGCTCCTTTCCTTGTGGGGACCTGACACTTCACCCTGAAGGTGGGAGAGGGTGAGGTGAGGGCAGATTATTTGTTCAGGCTGGGAAGAAGCCCAGACCAGCAGAAAGGAAGGCTCTGTGGGGAAGGCGATTGGTTGGTGAGCCACATGTTTCTCTCTCACATGCTGGGTAAAAGAAATCCTTTCTGCTTTGGGCTAGCACTTTGGGTGCACTGATTAGTAGACAGCCAGAGAGTTAGAGAATTGTACAGTCTGGATTTGGTACTTTGAAAAAATAAACATGCCAAGAAAATTTTACCTGCAAACCCTCCCATGAGCTTCTAAAGGGGGTCGGGGTGGGAGAGATAAGAAAAGAAATAGCCTTCACCATATTACAAACAAACCCTGGCAAGTACAAAGTCAGTGATCCAAGCAGAAAGAACTGAGCATACAGGAGAGCAGGGAAAGACAGACACTGAGGTGAAACTGCATGGGGTTATGGAAAGAACAGTGGATTTAGAGTCAAGATTTGGGTTCTAAACATGGCTTATCATTTTCTGTGTGACCTTGGATGACTCTCTCTGAGTCTTAGTTTCCTCATTTATAAAATGAGAGTATTGACTCAAATGATCTCCAAGGTCCTTTCCAGCTCCAAATCCTATGATTCCACCATTGGCCTGACAAATTAAAGCTCCTTAGCTGGAATTTTTAAAATCTGATTTTTAATATTAAGTAGGATGGATGTAGCACTATATCACATGTACACACATATACATGCATATGTGTATATAAAAGCTATACCTATCTGTTCATAAATCTAGAGTTGGAAGGAACCTTAGAGATCATCTAGTTCAACCCTCTTGTTTTACAGATGAGGAAATGAAATTGAAGTTCCAAATGGTAAATGACTTGCCCTTGCTGTATTGATAATAAATGGCAGAGCTAGGATTTGAATCCAGGATCTGTGACTCCAAGTGTTGTTCTTTCCAGTACATCATGCTGCCTAATCTTTTTTGGTCTAGACCAGGAGTGGGGAACCTGTGGCCTTCTAGGTCCTTAGGTGGAGCCTTTTGACTGAGTCCAAGTTTTACAGAACAAATCCTTTCATTAAGTGGATTTGTCCTATGAAGTTTGGATTCAGTCAACAGGCCATACATGAGGACCTAGAGGGCCACATGTGGTCTTGAGGTCTCAGGCTCACCATCCCTGGTCTAGACCCATTATTTCAAAGGAACTCCCATTGTTAAAGCTCCCTCTACCAGTTCATATCAGCAACTTGTCTGCAAATCAATAGGTTTAGGTAGTTTCCTCAGGCCATTAAGATGGTAAAAAAACTTATCCCTGATCCTGTAGCCTGGATATATCAGAGACAGAGACTGAACCCAGAACTTTTAAGCCAGACATTCCTCTATTCACTTCCCCACACTGCTTCTCATGTTACCCTTGCATGTGAATATATGTTCATGCATACATGTGTGTATATGTATATATATGTACATACATGTATTTATCATTATAGAGTCTCAGTGGAGAAAGAAAGATACAATAACAAGATAAAACATAAAGTTTATAAGTATGAACAAGATGTCAGGCATTATTAGAAAGGAGAGATAGCTCCCTTTTACCTGGAGGATTAGGAAAAAAAATCTTCATGGACAGGAAATAATGGGTCTCAAAGGATGAATAGGATTTCAATAGCCAGAGTTGAAGGTTGGCATTCCAGATAAAGGGGTATGTGTTTGTGTGTGTGTGAGAGAAAGAGAGACAGGGACAGAAAGGGAGAGAGACAGAGAGGTAGACAACTAAACACAGCATAATATAGCTGAAAGTTACCTTAGAACATACAATGTTTTAAATAAAAAGATTACTATGCAAAAAAGAACATATAATGTTTAGAACTAAAATGGCCTTAAACTATAGAACATGAGAATAGTGAATGTGAAAGCTAGAAGGAATCATGTAAATCGTCAATATCAAGTTTTCTTTTCATAGAGGAGAAAGAGAGACAGAGGGATAGAGAGAGTAAGACAGACAGAGACAGAAACAAAGACAAAGACATAAAGGGACAGAGACAGAGAAAAAGAATATATAACCATAGGTACAGATAAAGGATGTTGCAGTGGGAAAAATATCATTATGTGGTTGGGTATTTTTGGTCAGTCCAAGACTCCAATCAAAACAGAACTGAGTAAGGGGTGTTCAAAAGGAAGGAAGAAATAAAGAAATGAGAAAATTCTTCCTGAGTAATTCACTGATGAAAGAAATCAGGATGGATCTAATGTCCCAGCTTTCAGGATTAAGCTCATTTAATCATAGAATGTCAGGATGGGAAGAGACCTTAGAAGCAGAACATGAGAACAATGATAACAAGGAATGTTTAAACTGCTGAGGACCTTGAAACTTGGAGTGTTAGAGTTACAATGTTCTATGAAATTTAATCTCAAGTCCGGAAGTGACATCACAATCTCTCTCGTTTTACGAAGGAGAAAATAAGAACCAGCAATTTTAAGTTTAATTCAATAAAAATTAATTAAGGAACTAATTCAAGATCATATAGTATGATAGTGGAAGTTCCAGTACTAAAACTTAGAACTCCTGAATCCTAAATTAGTGGTCTTTCCCCTATGCCATACAACTACCTTTATGCCATGATCCTGTAGCTCTTCGAAGAAATGCTTTATCAGAATGTGTGATTCACTTTGTGATGAGACAAGGATACCAGCTTTCATGAAATCCATAGATAAATTTCTTTTGGTTCCTCACATTTACCAGTACCTGAAGTGTTATTTTTATGTCGAACTTCAGTTCAGACATAATGTAGCTGAAAGTTGCCTTAGAACATAGAATGTGGAAGCCAAAATAGCCTTAGAAGACTCTTGACTATGTGAAAATAGAGAATGTTAAAGCTAAAAGGAATCATAAATCATCAATCTCAAATTCCTCTTTTCAAAGAGGAAGAAATCAAGGCCCAAAGAGAATGGGTCTTATCCATAGTTACATATATATGTCTGGTCAGAGGGCAGGGTAATTATATAATCAATATGTCATAGTCTTATAAGGTAAAATAGGCTCTTAATGTCATTCCATCCATATGTTGAGGTAAATTTTGGTGTGTACCTTGACAATCACTACCACACACATAAATATTATTGTCCTAAACCAAATGCAAAGTGTTATGCAACCACATTACAAAAGGAATTTTGTCATTGAGATTTCATACCCCAAAGCAACAATAACACAGGGGCTCAGTGATTGTAACAGAAGCACAGAAGAATCCCTTAATATGTTCCACCAGGAATATTTTTGTGATCCATTCCAAGAACAGAGCACATGGCAAAATCATAGATAACGTTACTGCTAACCAGTGCCTCAGTAGGAACTAGTGCCATCCTGGTGACACTGGGTATACTGCAGGCTCTCTTATGGAAGATCTTTTGGATGTCAGATTCAGAGAATGAAGTCAAAGTTATTTAATGTTGAAAACTCTGTACCGAATTCACAACACAGGATTTCTAGTTACACTAGCACTCTACAAAGAGTAGATGAGTGGGCATTAAAAGAATTTCATACAAAGTATGAAATTAACGTGACAAAGGACTTCATTGAGTGGACAACCAACAGTGGAGAAAAAAACAGCTTGTGCCCTTAGACAAATCATTTCCTCTCTCCAGGGCTCAGTTTCTTTCTTTGTAAAGTGGCAGAGTTATACTAGATGGTATCTTAGGTCCCTTCCAGATGAAATAGCATATGCTGACATAATCAGGTCTTTGACACCATACCTAGGACAAAGGCCTATCCCTGGAGGAGAGTAGGAGTTAAAGAATACAGATACTATACCAAGACCATTTCTCTTCCTTTTCCTTAATCTTCTAAATCCTTTCAATTGTTCATGTAGTCAAATCCTCCACCTTCAGTTCTTCCTCATTCCTTGACAAACCTATTTAGCAAGGGAAGAGTGGGTGATTTTTTTCTTCATTTATTTTGTGTTTATATGGGGATTTTTGAGAGAAGTCTAGGTTTAATAATTGGAAATGCCAGGGAAATGGGAGTATTCTCAAAAGCTAAGAATAAACGAGTCATTGGCACTTTTATTCCAAGTTGAAAAAACTGCCTTCTTGACAGCAGAATATGCTATCCTTTGGATCTCCTAACTCCTTCTATTCAGACACTAGGCTCTGAAAGATCAGGGTCCATCTCTCTGTCTGAGAGGAAGAGATTCCTGAAGGCTTCCAGGGAGTTTGTAATTCAATTACTGTCTTACCAGCTTGATGCAGCAACCAAGGAACAACGGTGTCTTATTAATATGCTGATGCTGAGGCGCCAAAGTGTGTAGAATGCCCATTTGGATCAGGACTCTAAGCAAAGCGTGGAGTTGCCATGGAAACCAGGGAAGGCTATTAATTAGCTATCAAATGAAATCATTGAAAAAATCTGGACCTTGGCATCTTTGACCTCATCAAAGCAGAGGGCAAGAGGCTGGTCAGAGCCACCAGCAAGTCCCTGTTTGATTATTAAAATTATGATTGCACAAAGGTTGAGAATTTCAGGCACAAAGTAATAGGGCTGGTGTGCAATGAACCAGTGAATGTGATCAATGGTGACAGGAAATGGGATCACTTGGCTCAATAAATACATTTTAGGGCCTGGACTAACCATTCAATGCAAGGGCTGTCTATCTTAAGCAAGTTAACTGGTTCCCAGCAACTTTTTTTTCCTTCCATTTGTAAGGCCAGAGGTATAAGACTTAGTCACCAAGATAGAATTGCATGGGCAACTTAAATGACCAGGGTGTGATAGGAAGGAATAACAGGGGTCAGCTGAAGTTACCAGATGATAATTATATTGGTTATATATTTCCAAACATCGATCAAGTTACCCTTCAGGGCTGGTTGACTCATGTTGTATTTGGGCACCACCATCTTGGCAGTTCAGTAACATCACTACAAAGGATGTCTGTGATGTTAAATATGGGACTCTAGAAGTAGAACGCCTGATAGAACACCCTTTTGATATATTTCCCTTTCATTTAAAATAAAAAAACAACAATAAAAACTATGATTTCGAATTTGAGGGGATTTCCTAGTGGTACTAATTAGTCTTAAGTTTCAGGTCTTTGAGTCATCATAGATTCATTTAATAAACATCAATTAAGTGCCTATTATGTACATATAGCTTTCTCATCTTCCTCCTTAGCAAAACAAACAGAAGAGCCTGATATATGTGTATATATACATATACATGTGTGTATAATGCATACACATATACATATATGTATAAAATAATGCAAACATTTATAAATTGTACACTGTGTGGAGTGCATTATGCTTAGTTAAGGAAGATATAAAATTTAGTAATGGTATGCCCCCTGCCCCTATGGAGCTTATAGTGAATAAGATAGAATAGAATGGAATGAAATTGGATAGAACAAAATGGAGCAAAAAAGAACAGAACAGAATTGAATTGAATATGATTTTTGTAAATAGATGATGTTCTATTTCGCCAAGGTCCATGAAAAGAACATAATCCAAAAATAACCTATAGACTCCCATCCTGGGAGACAGTAGGAAGAAAGTTGGATTCTTTACATGACTTAAATATGGATAGATGATAGAATTTGAGAAAATTAGATATAAAAATTCAAATCCACTATATGGCATGTTCATTAATGTCTTAAATTATGTTTCTCTGTTTGATCCTATCTTACCAATACTGGTCTTATATGCCAACTCCCATTTGCTTGATTAGAGTCTCTATCCTGGATCTTCCTGGACATAGCCTCTCCATGCTACTTTAGCTTGAAATAATATCACCCTGATGTGACACAAATGTATATGCATAGATGGATAGATAGATAGATAGATAGATATACATATAGACATAGATATAGATGTATATGTACTTAATACTTCCAGGTTCCTTCATTTCTTCAGTAAGGGTCCTGTCAGACTTATAGATAGTCTTCCTAAGTTATTGTGGCTAAAAAAATTTATCTTGTGGTGGCTAGTCATCTAATGATGTTCTCAATATTTCATTAGGTAGGTTTTCAAAATAAAGACATGTCCTCCATTGAACACATATTAAAAGCCCCCTTGGCAAGCAAGTAAGGTATTCTAGACTAGTTTGTGCTCCACCAGCATAGCCTTTGAGAACAGAATTATCTTTGTGCCATGATAAGGCATTTGGAGAAGACTAGCAGAGGGTAATTATTTAGGTAAGGATATGTGAAGACCTGATGTTACCTAGATTTCAGCATGTAGTCAGATGGACAACCCATTAAGATAGTTTGTTAGTAGTATGTTATTTTGACAGGCACTACCAATGAACACTGATGTGGGGCTAAACTGAGAGGATGAGCTTTGGCCATATCAAATGTGGGAAAGAGAAGCATTTTCATGATTCCAGACTTCCCCTTGTTGCAAAAGACTTTTTTTTAAAATTTAATATTCTTCTGGGGATGCAATATGACATGAATCATGGAACATTACAATTTCAGGAAGAATAGAATTGCAGGTGACCCAGGGGCAATGGAAAGGAGACATGGTGGGTACCAGTAGCTTTCAGTAGATTATCAACTGTGACTTGCCCAAGAAGTAGAATAAAAGATAGCAAGGATATCCATGGATGGAACAGGAGGTACATCAGGCAAGGAGTAAAGGATCAATAACCCAATGTGGAAAGGAAGAGCTTCAGGTGGTTTGATAGAAATTGAAGAGGATTTATGAAGATAAATGGACAGGAATTTTGCAATATCAAATCATGTATGTGGTATCTATACCAATAGGTATCTACACTAATACCAATATCTATACCAATAGTATACCTACATGGCTATGATTGAAGTATACACATGCACATCCATACATCAATAAAGATGCATACACAGATGCACACACATGCGTGCACGCTCACACACACACACACACACACACACGAAATCAAGAAAATCTTAGTGGCAATATGGAAGATATTCATACAATAAAAAGAGACCGGACTCAAGAACACAAAAATTTGGAATGGTCAAGCTAAAATGGCACTGGAAGGGGGAAGGAAAGGAGTTTGGGGCTCAGAAAAGAAGTACTAATTTACACAGACATTAGTAAACCCCAGGAATTGGCTGATAATACACATCCTCTCCAGAAGTTATAGGATTTTAGAGCTGAAAGCATCCTTAGAGGTCACAAAATCATGTATTCAGATGTCACAGTTTTCTCATCTGTAAAATGATGGAGGTAAGAATGAATGATCTCTATGGGTTCTTCCAAAAGTTTATAATTCTCCTCAAAGTTCCTAGAAATATTAACTTCCTCTAATGATTTAAAATAGAAATCAAGTTTATAAAGGTTCGGTTTAAAGACCCATTTTTAGGAATGAATGAGTCTCATAAAGTCATATCAGAAACACCTGTGGATATTCATATGCCTAAGAATACTAATACAAGCAATATAATATTAATGGTCCTTGAAACCATGGAGTGAATTTTTCCCCCAAGGGGTTCCACAGACATCAGCTCTTTCAGCCCTACAATATGCAAAGGAGGCAATGAAGAAATATGGATTTTCAAGCTGTAAAAATAAGGAACAGAGTAGGAATGCAATCTACCTCTCAAATACAGCAAGTCAGTGGCCAGTTACTGATGTCTTCTCTTTCCACGTCTAACTTTTTATAACATGCTTAGGAAGGATAAGTTACATGGAAGCAAGTACTAAGTAAAGGGCCACAGTAAACCTGTGAAACAGGCAAAGTTTGTTTTTGGTATATTCAACCTGTGAGGTGACTCCATAATCTCCTTCCCAGTCAAAAGCACCAATCACCTGTAGGCTTTTGATGATATTCTGGCTATGGCTTCATGTTCTATTAAATACGAAAGAGAAATTAGAAGATAAAATGTTAGACTAGAGAATGTTGGCACAGGACGGGACCTTAAGATATATAACGTGAGAGTTTACAGAGATCCTTGAGTTCATCTTGTGTAAAACCCCCATTTTTCAGATGAGGAAATTAAGTCCCAGAGATGTTAAGTGACTTGTCCTAGATTATAGATAGTTAGTGGTAGAAACAGGAATCCTGGCTGCTAGGTAAAGGTTCTTCCCACCACACCAATGTATCAATCTTTTAGGCTAAGTAGATCGCAACATCACCTGGTTATAGAAAGAAGAGGGAAGATTTATGGTCTAAAAAGAGAAATTTTCCTAATGTGTAGATGATCAATCTCTGTGGGTTTGGGGCTACTCAGAACCCTCATGGGGAATGTAACAGGATAAATATAAACAGTTTCTACTTTAGGATCTGAATTTATCAATTCTGCTCACTAGTACTTTTCTTGTCTGATCTTGAAGTAGCCCTTAATCTGGCACCTAGTACACAGATTTCTGATCATCAGTAATTGTTTGCTACCTACATTTGTGTCTTTTCTGACTCATTGGACCATCTATCTTTCCTGTGTGGGGTAATTGTATGTGCCTGAATTTCCTGGTCATACCTCAGCCTGGTGAATTCAGTTCTAAACTTGCCCATGAACCTGACTTGACAGTATCCTGCACCTAGGCTACTCCTGAATCCAATACAGCTTTTCCATATGGTGAATCTGAGAGTTGGAAGGAATCTAAAAGTCCATCTTGTCCAACATTTTCTACAAGTATAATATTCCTAACAAATTGTCATCTGGACTCTACTTGAAGACCACAAGTGATGTGGAACCTGTCCACTCCTCAGATAGCTCATTCTTCTTTGGGGTAGCTATCATTTTTGCTTGTTTGTTTTTCTTACATGGATTGGAAACATGAACCTCTGCAACATCTATGGTAGGCAGGAAGACAATAAGCATTTATTAAGTACTTATGATTTGCCAGGCACTGTGCTAGGTACTGGGGATAAAAACACAAAGAAAGATAGTCCTTGCTATTAATAAGTTTACATTCTAAGGAGAGAAGATGAGACATAAAAGGAAGCTAAGGAGGAAGAAGACTTAGTACATGCAGGTATATGGTGGCAAACTCTAGAGAGTTAGAAGCACGATAGCGAGGCAAACAAAGTATGACTGTACCAGGCCCATTCTCAAAATGGAAGCCCATGGCAGGAACTTACCAAAGGGAGAAGGGAGCAGGCACTGTGAAGAGATATCCCAGGGTTATAATACTATAGACTTGGAGGAAATCTCCAGGTTAAGAAACCAGCTATGTTATGGTGGCATAGTCTCAGGAGAGGCAGAAGCACAGAAGGGACAGGAATGAAGCAAAACGGGACTAGGCATATCCCCCAAATAGGGGGCCCTGAGGGAACTCAACCTTGGGAGAAGTAGGGCAGAATAGAGGAGGCCCTAAGTGATGAGGGAAGATCTGGGATGAGAAGGCAGATGGTGACAAATTCCAAGAGAAATATCCTCTTAGGGGTCAAGAAAAAAAAATCTTATCAAGGTTGTGAAGTTTGTATTCAGTCAAAGGGCCACACGCTGAGGACCTAGGGGCCACATATGGCCTGGAGGCTGCAGGTTCCCCACCCCTGATCTAACCCCTCTTTCTCATGACAGACCTTCACATACTTGAGGAAAGCTATCATACCTCCTTAAATCTTTTTCTCTAGGCTTTTCCATACTTGCCAAGTTCCTTTGAGTAAAAATAATAAATAATCATAACTGACATTTATGTAGCATTCTAAGTTCAGGAGGGGTTTCCACATCCATTATCTCATTTGGGCCTCACAACCCCCTGGATTATATCTTCATTTTGTTGTTGTTCTTCATTTATTTCAGTTGTGTCTGACTGTTGGTGTTTTCTTGGCAAAAATACTAAAGTGGTTTGACCTTCTCCAGCTCATTTTACAGATGAGGAAACTGAGGCAAACAGGGTTAAGTGACTTGCCCAGGGTCGCACAATTAGTGTCTGAGGCTGGATTTGAACTCAGAAGATGCATCTTTCTGAGTCCAGGTCTGGTACTTTCTACTGTGTCAACTAGCAGCCCTATAGTTTCACTTTAGATATAAGGAAACTGAGGCTCACAGAATATCATAGTGATGCAAGACCAGCTCTGCAAGGAAACCTAGAGACTCTCTAGTCCACCCTCCTTCACTTTCCCCAAGAAGACCATAGAGAATTTTCACCTACAATAAGAAATAATTTCATCACAGACACAGAGACGCACACAAATTCATATAGAATTTTAAAGTAACCAAAATGGTTTCCTGGACCATTTTCCTTGCATTTAAGACTTCAGAGAAGGGGAGGAGACAATAGAAGGGAAGAGGGGAATATGTTTACTACTTCTTACATTAATGTTCAAATACTTTTTCCCTACTAGGCTAAGCTCCAGGAAGACAGGAAAAAATATTTATCTTAATTCTAGATATATCTGAGTAAAATACTCTGCCCACAGATTGAGTCTCTGACCCAGTGAGGTCCAAATGAGACTCCATCCTTTCTACATTTCTAGGTTCCCCTAAATCTTCTAGAAACGTGAGTGACTTGCCCAAGTGACCTAAGTAATGAGATGCAGGGAAGGGTTCCGACTCCCTTTTCTGACTCCTAACCTTGTACTCTCTCTATTCCATAATATTGCCTCATGGTGCATTTGATTTATTATTTTTTCCAATGATACCCAACTTCATACTCTTTGGGAGCTATAAACTTTCCTGACATGACTGAATTTTCAAGAAAATGCCTCGGGCATTATTTAGCCATTAAATAAGCATAATATAAATGTAAAATAATCATAACTATCTTTAAGATATACTGAACTGTTAGGACACTTAATCTGGTATATCTAGTAGTACCTGGAAAAAATATGATCTAACAATATCATCCCTGGTGAATATCAAACAGGAAATCACAGAGTGGGTAGTAATGCAAGGAAGCAGAAGGTGTGATAGAAAACACTGTGGTCTCAGAGTAAGAACTAGTTTTGAGTCCCTGCTCTATCATGACTAACTAAATGAACTTGGTAAATCATTTCTTTGAGCCTCAGTTTGTTTATCTGTAAAATAGGAGTAGTACTTGCATGGCCTACCTTCCAGGGCTGTTGTAAAAATTAGCTGCTACAATGGTCATAAAGTGTTGTGCAGTAGCAGGATTATAGATCCTGAGGGTTAAAAATACCACTGGGGCTATCTGTTGTTTTTAGTCATTTTTTTTCCAATTGTACCTGACTCTTCATGACCCCATTTGGGGTTTTCTTGGCAAAGATACTAGAGTGGTTTCCTATTTCCTTCTCTAGCTCATTTTACAGATGAAGAAACTGAGGCAAATAGAGTTAAATGACTTGTCCAGGGTCACACAACTAGTGTGGGAGTGAACTCAGGAAGATGAGTCTTCCTGACTCCAGGTCCAAGACTCAATCCACTAGGCCACCTAGCTGCTGGGGCTGTCCAGTGCAACCTATACCTGATCAAGAAAACCTACATCATCTCCAACAAACCTCTTTTTCGATTCTCCAATGAGATGGAAACCACCATCTTTGTAGGCAGTGCATTCCATCTGGAGACAATTCTAACTGTCAGGAAATATTTTCTATAACATAAGACTTCCTAGGACTCTGGACTCACACTGACCATGTTTAATCCTTAGGACCTGACCCTAAAAAAGGATCATTCTCTCTCTTTTGCTCATTGTCCCCACCCCCCTCACCCAGAGTATCTGCTAGTAAACTCATGGAAATAGAGTTCATGTCAAGGTTTCACCAAATATGGGAAATAGAAATATATCTCTCATAGAATCATTCAAACTCATATTGGTTACAGGGCAGCCATTTTGTCCCTACTGAACATGCATATAATGGAAAGGACTCATAAAAACCCATAAACAGGTACAGGAACATACAAAGCTCTCAAATATCCCATTCAACTCCTTGTATAAGGAAATTGAATTAAAGGTTCCCTTTGGAGGAAGCTTTGATATTTTATTCTTTCCCAAAGAATCCTATGTAGTCTCCCCAAAATAATAGAAGGAGTTTGTTCAGTGGAAAGTTTTCAGAGTTGGAGTCAGATGATATGAATTCCAACCTTTTATAACTGGTGCAATTCTGAGCAAATTATTTAACCTCTCAAGATGTTACTTCCTTCATCTGTACAATGAGATTATTGAATTATATGACCCCCAAAGTCATTCCCTGTTCTATATTTAAGATTCTATGATCCTTTAAGATATGTAAACCTACTTTCACTGTGGTTTAGAGACCTACCAAAAGGTTAACATAATTTGTTGGTTTGTTTGTATACTTGGTTGGTTTGGGCAGTGGTCTAGACCTATGGTTTTCTTCATATGGACCTATTCATTTCATTCATTCTTCACATAAGGTATTAATTCTCAGTGAGAAAATACTTCAACCACTTCAGATCAGCAGCTCTTCTGCAATTTATGCTCTTAGAGTGTTGCATGGAGCAGTAGGAGCTTTAGCATCTTGTACAAGGTTACACAATGAGTATGTGACAAAATTGCCTTGAACTTGGGTGTTTCCAACTCTGAATCTAATGCTCTATCCTCTCTGCTACACTTCCCCTCAAATGTAAGTATGGGGCTGCTAACAAACAGTCTCATCCATCTTACCCTCTATAATCTGAGTAACTCTTTTCAAATAGTCTTTTCTCTTCAAGCAGGATGCTGAACAGGAACAATGTGGACTATCCTCTTTGCCCCACCACCTCCTTCAAGAAGTATGCTGCACCAGAGAATTCTTTTCTTTCTCTGGAAGGTCTGATCCTAGAACCTTCAGAGTAGGTATTACCCAAAAATATGACCCAAGGTATTTCCCTTCTCTGTTAGAAAACTTGTTTCCAGTGTCATAGTGCCAAAAAAACCCTCAAAATTATTTCCGATTCTATAAGGCAAGTTGGGGTTTAGGACCATTGTTACTGAGCTACCTTTGCAAGTCATATGCAAGTACACATCTACATTCTGCCATGTGATTCCACAAGTTGTATAGAGATCCAACCCCAAATCAAGTCACAGGTCCTCCAGGAAACCTTTCAGGGTTGCTAATGACATTTTGTCTCTCCCGCCTCACTTTGTACTTATGACTTCTTTAATACATATTTTGTCCTGTGAATCTTAGTTATCTATCCATCTTGGTTTCTTTTTACTCCTTTTCAGCTATGATTTCCATCAAGGTGGGGACTATGAGCAAGATAAACTGTGTATCTCCTCGATATTGCATACAGTGAGCACCGTGAATATTTAATAAATGTTTATCGATTTCATTTAATTTGATGTTCTCTGTCCTAACATTTTGTGTTCTAAGGTCCTTTCCAGCTTTTAATATCTATGTACCTAGGCTCTTTCTAGTTCTGACATTTTATGATTTTTCTCTTTTCCTACTCTTAACCTTTCTCACTACCCCCCCCTCCAACTCTACCACTGCCAGTTGCTAGGAGAGTAAAGACAGATGTGATCTTTCCCAGTTTTATACTCCTGTGCCACTAATTTAGAGAGAAAAACTTTTAATTTCATTAGCTATGTGATTCAGTGTTTTAAAGTAACTATCCAAGGGGAAGTTGTTTTCCTCTCTAAATTTCAGTTCCTCATATACATCATGAGGGAAATGGGCTTATTTGGTACTTGTCACAATCTACCTTGCACTGTGTTTATATGTCTACATGTCTAGCCTCCTCCATCAGACTATAAGCTCTATGAAGACAGGAACCATGACTTGCACTGACTCCTTTTTTCCACTAGAGTATTTAGCATTTAAATTGTGAATGAATGCATGACTGAATGAAGACATTCAATAGATACTGTACTTCACTGTTTGTGTGAGGATTGTAGGCAGCCGAATATGAAAGGGGGGAAAAAAAGAAAGATGGAAGAACAGAACTAAGACAGGAGAATCACAGATTCTGAATCTCAGAATTAGAAGGGAACCCATTGTGGCCTATACCTGAGAAAGCATTCCATAAGCAAAACACCCAAGGAGTCATCCAGAGAGGACCACTTGACAATGATGCTTCCATAAAGCAGAAATCTGTCTCATTGCAAATTCCAGCCTTCTTTTCTCTAAATCAGATGTCAATCAGAAGTCAGTTAATAAACATTGATTAAACACTTACTATGTGCTAGATACTAAGTACATTCTAGTGCTGAGAACTAGAAACACAAAGAAAAGCAAAAGAGCAATCCTTGCTCTCAAGGAGCTCACAGGATAATGGGAGGGACAAGAGGCAAATGACTATTTACGAACAAGCTACATACAAGATAAATTGAAAATAATCAAGTAGCTCAAGTTTAATCCCTCTTCATGTTGACTGGCCCACAACTACCTGGACAGCTGTTTCCGTTAAGATGTCTCCCTTAAGTCTTCTCTTCTCCTGGCTAAATATCTCCAACTCTTTCAACTGATTCTCTTGGCATGACATTGAGGCCCTTCAACATCCTGGTTGCCCTCCTCTGGATATTGCTCAGCTTATTAACATCCCTTCTAAGATGTGGCACTCAGAATTGAATGCAATACTCCCAATATGGTCTGAGCAGGGCGGAATACAGTGGGAGTATCCTATTTCTAGTCTTTAATCCTATCTTTTAATCAGCCTAAGATTGCATTAGCTTTCTGACTACAATATCACACCACTTGCTCATATTGAACTTATAATCAACTAATGAAATAAATTTGTATTGATTTAGTCCTCTCTCATCTTGTATTTATGAAGTTGGTATTTCATTCTTTCTGTGTCTCTTTACCCCTCCCTGTTTGTCATCATTGTTCTGGGCTTGGCTTCCTCCCTTGACAGTCTCAAACCTGTGGTCAGCCATTTCCTTAATACAATATAGCCTGATCTTGAATAGCTATTCCAAACCTTCTCTTCTCAAGCTCCAAATAGAACCTTTCACATGTCTTCTGTCCCTCTAATTCAGTTGAGTACATTGCTTTCTGAGGGCATTTTTTAAAAATTCCCTCTTCTCAACTCCATACTTTAAAAAACCCCTACATCATCTCTCCATTGTCCCACATTCTATCATATGGCATTTCTTGAGGTCAAGGCCATCCATTCTATTTGGTTTCTTCAGTCCATTCCCTCTGGTAACTTCCCTGTGTGTTTATTCCCTTTCTTTTATATTCCATTTATACTTCTCCACAGGCTCCTTGTCTCCTCTATTCTTAAAAACACCTTAATTTGACACCTTAGACAAGTCATATAATATCTCTGGAGCCGCAATCTATCATCTATAAACTGAGTATTAGACTAGATGGCAGGCGTTTAAGATCACATATAGTTCTAAATCTATGATCCTGTTTTTGTTTGTTTGTTTTTAATTTGAGACATATGAGCAAATTAGGAAAATATCTGTACAATTAGATAAGGAAGAAGGAGTCAGTCACAAAGAAAATAAAAATAAGGCTGACAATTGTAGAAACGCTAAAGCAGAGAGAGGCATAGTGGAATAATAGCGATATTAAACAACCTTCAAGTGCAGAGAGCTCTCTTTCAAATCCCACGCAGTTCTAATACTTCCTATTTGTCTGATTTCAGGCAAGTCAACAAAACTTTCCAAGCCTTCATTTCAGTCTACAAAGAAAAGAAAACAATCACTGTACTACCAACTTCAAAGGGCTGTTGAGGGAGAGCACTTTATAAACTGTAAATAGCTATAGAAATACAGACTATCACTGTAGTGGAGACTGAATTGACCTATAGGGTCTATCCCATGGATTGTGGATCTGGAGATCTCCTGGAAAATTCCAGCTTCTCCAGAAACATGGAGACTCAGAATTTAGATGAGTTGGGGATGAGAAAATCCCTTGCTGCTTCTGGCCATGTTGGAGATCCAGCACTTACAGGACTTGTCACTTTGAGATGACATAGAAAACCCTGAGTGGTCTCTTGATCTTTCCCACCTCATGGCAATCACAAGAGCACAAGGTGCTGAGTTACTTTACCTTCAATCCTCCATGTGACATCATGTAACTCCAAGACTTCTAGTGAAGGGTGGGGATGGGTTGGTACTCTCCATGAAGGCATCATGGTGAACTCATCAAAAATGGGTGATATCATGAGGAAATCAAGCAGGCATGATTGAGCCATGACTTCTGATTGCATTTTCTGATCCTCATGATCTTTTCTTATTTCAGAAGAATCTATGTGGAGGCTTGGAGGGAATCTTTTTTTAAGTCTAGGGGACCTAAGTCTTTATGGTCAGGAATGGATGGGAGGAGGTGAGGAGAAAGGAGAGGACCAAGCAACTACTCCAGGGCTCTAGGAGAAAATGACCACTGACAAGAGTATTGGCCCAATTTTGACATGTTAAACTAGAATAGGGGTGGAGAACCTGTGGCCTCAAGGTCACATATGGTCTTCAAGTGAAGCCTTTTGACTGAATCCAAACTTCACAGAACAAATCCCCTTAATAAAAGGATTTGTTCTGTAAAACTTGGACTCAGTCAAAAGGCCACACCCAGGGACCTAGAAGGTCACATGCGGCCTCAAGGCCGCAGGTTTCTCACCTCTGTACTAGAATATATGTACCAGGAGCTGTTTGGACAATACAGAACTGAGGTTAAATGTTAGAGGAATAATGATTAAACCACAAACTGCTTTATGTTCAGGTGATTTTAAGTATCAACTTCTTGAACAGTTAACTGAAGAAAGAAACTATGAAGTTTCTCTGATAAATACCTCATTTCTAAGATTTATAAGGAACTAATTCAAATTTATAAGAATAAGAGCTATTCTACAAGTGATAAATGATCAAAGGATATGAACAGGCAGTTCTCAAGGAGATTTAAACTATCTATAGCCATACAAAAAAAAGTTTCAAATCACAAATGATTAGATAAATGCAAATTAAAGCAACTCTGTGGTTTCACCTCCATCCATACCCATCAACTTGACAAAGATGAAAAGGAAAATAATAAATATTGGAAGGTCTGCAGAAAAATGGGCACCTTTCCATTCCCATGGTGGTGGAACTGTGAATTGGTCTAGCCTTTCTGGAAAGTAGTTTCGAATTCTGTCTTAATAGTTACTCTTACTATTTGGCCCTATTCCCCAGAGATCAAAGAAAGGAGGAAAATGTGCTACATGTACAAAAATATCTATAGTTGCTTTTTTTGTAGTGGCAAAGAACTGAAAACTTACAAGGTGTCCTTCATTTGGGGAATGGCCATAAAAATTACAAAATAAAATAATGTACAAAACAGGAAATTTTCAGAGAAAGCTGGGAAGATTTGAATAAACTGATACAGATTGCCGTGAACTGAATCAGGAGAACAATTTATACTATTTCAGTATTGTAAAGATGAACAATTTTAAGGGACTTAAAAATTCTGATCAATCCAATTATCAACCACAATTCCAGTGTCCCAGGGATGAAGCATGCTACCCACCTCCTGACCAAGAGTTAATGGACAACTATGCAGATTGAGACACACATTTTTTAACATGGCCCACATGGGAATGAGTCTCGCTTGACTACACATATTTGTTATAAGGGTTTTGTTTTTCTAGTGGGTGATATCAGAGGAAATGGGATACAGAAAAATAAAAATTTAATAAATAAAAAAATATTTTAAAGAATGTATCCACCTCCCAGTCACGCGAAGCTAGCAGTGGTTGACACTGTCTCTTGTTTAGTTTGTCTGACAGCTTGTGAGAGTCTTGATTTCATCATTTCTTTTCTATGTAGGAAATAAATGCCTGTTCCATACCTGATTCATATTTTACATTGTACATCTTTCAATAACCCCCCTCTTTTGGGGGGAGGCCTTAGAAATGAGTCTAAACCTAAGCTACAAGTAAATTGTCCCATTGACACTGAAGGGTAGGAATTTAATGAGTCAAAGAGTATGAGAAAAGAGAGCTTAATAAATCTTTCATTAAAGGCCAAGTTCTCTTAAGACTGAGCTTGGTCTGGACCATGTGCATGGCTCCAGAGAAGAGGGTTCATCTTAGGGAGGAGAGGCTGTAGTAGCCCAGCTCTTATGGGAAAAGCAGCTATCACATAATGTTAGATGCCATTGAAGCTGTGAAAGAGAAACATACAGCAGAAACACACACACGCACACGTGCACACACACACACACACAGGCTCTGGAGTCGGAGAATCTGGGTTCAAATCCTGCCTCTGATGCTTACTACTCAAGTGACTTTGGGCAAGTCACTTAACCTCCCTGGACCTCAGGCTCCTTGTCTGCAAAATTAGGTGGTTGGATTAAATAGCCTCAAAGTTCCCTTCCTGTTCTGGGGCTATGATCCTATGATCTGACTGCTATATTTACTCCTCTGACTGATATAGATAGATGACTATCAGTGCTTTTACAGTTTGATGGGTTCTTGTTCATTTTGGCGGAGTCTAGACTGGAACTGCCATCTCCCAGGTGTTAAAACTGCATTAATGTAGATAAGTGACTTGTCTTTTAATACTTAGAGTTTTAGAGAGTTGTCTGGGTTATGTGATTTGTGTAGCCCCACACAGCTAGTATGTGTCAGAAGTGGGCCTTAAACCCAGGTCTTCCTCACCTCAAGAGCGTCCCTCTATCCACTACAACACAATATCTTTTATTTTGGCCCCTGTGTTTCCCTATAATTTCTGCAGAGCACCTATGTGATCTCTTGGAAGCAGCCTATATTATTTTTTCTAAGTCCTTATTTTAAAGCAATTTCTAAAATGGAAGAGAAGGAACAGAGGAAAGACTGAGTTTAAAGAGTTAGAAAAAGAATGAACCCAAGGGGGTTGTTCCAAGCTCTCTTCCTTTCTCTGACAGAGCCTGGCATTGGAGTCGCCCCATTTCCGAGTACAAGCACGTTGCTTAGCAACACCCTTAGAGCAGCAAAGAGTGAGCCCTGGGCCATTATATTAATTGCTGTTATTGCAGTCCTGAAACAAACCAAACTTTTGCTTAAATTTCTGCCTTCCCATGCAAGGGGCACCTGCAAAATGGAAGCTCAGGAAGTGGAAGGACAAGTCACTTAAAAAGCGGGTGGAGAGGAAGTCACAGGAGGGGCTGAACCCAAGTGGAAATAGAGAAAAGTCTGAATTATAGAGCATTTATTTAAAGAAATAGTCTTATTTCTTTCAAATAATTCATTAACTTGGTCAGCTAAGAAACAAAGAAGGCAGAGTGATACGGGGATAGAATGCTGAGTTAAGGACCTGTGTTTGAATCTTGACTGCTTCGTCCCTGCGACTTTGGGGAAATCATTTATTTTTCTGAGCCATATTTAAAATGACGAGGTTGGGCTATCTGGCTTCCAAGATGTTCTCCAGTGTGAAATCTTTATCTTTATGAGGTTATGAATGAACTATGATTCATATATTGAAGGAATCCAAATATCTCTCTTCACATCAGTTCTGTAAGCTCGGTAGTTAGGGTGGTCCATGTTTCCTCCCCCTTTATTGGACCTCTCTGAGATACATAAGGCTGCTAGGATTGCACTATTATAAACATAGCCTCTCTTCTTCTCTGTCATACTCTCTTTCCCTTTTCTAGCAATTTCATGCCCCATAATGAGAACTTTTTTGCTCCATAGCCAATGCCTCTGCAGGCAGGACTTCCAGCCAATCCCTAGGATTTCTCAGCTTGTGACATCAGAGATGAGATGCTATTCAGAGCACCTGGACAGGACTCCCCTTATTCAAATGCACAGTCCTCACCCGTGTTATAAAGTAGTTATTCCTGATATCAAGAAGGTGGTGTTACAAGAGCTTTGTAGAATCTAAATTGCCTGAGCATAGGGGTAGCCTTTCCAAATCATCATTGATTTCCCTTCCTTCTGCTGTATGGCACCCTAGGTTTAGTGACCTTCTTGGTTATTTCTTTCTTTTGTTGCTTTTATTCCCCATTTTCCCACTTCCTTGATGCCACATAGTAGGGCTTGAGACTTCCACTGTGTTAATTAAAATATGTCATAATAAAGTTACTTTTTTTCTTGCATATTTCTATGCTGACTGAATCTTTTGCACAAGTCTCCATTAAGTGCTGGGATGGTACTAACGATGTTTTACAGATGAGGAAATCAAGGCCCAGAAATGTAAAGGAACATATTCCACATCACGTAGGTAGTAGATATTAGACCTAGGAGCCCAACACAGCTTACCCATTCCCCTTCATCTCTTTTCTGCACTTTTCTGTGTTGCTGTGTACAAATTCTCTCAGAAAAGAATTGAGATTTGGGGTGCTTTAATAAACAACTGAGAATCAAGAAGAACTACTATCTGAATGGAAAAGAAAACCCTTAAATTACTTACCCTAGCATGAGAGGAAAGCAAGGTATTATAGACAGAGGATAAATTTGGAGTCAAGATGACCTCCCTGGGTTCAAGTCCTACATCTGGCTGGTAATAAATCACTTAACTTAATGTTTAAAAGTAACTCTGAGACTGTAAATTACACACCTGGGAATTCTCACACCAAAATCATAGGTCTAAGATACAACCCCTCCCTACGCCCATATATGCAACTTGCTATTTCATAAAAGAAAAAAAAAGTATAGCATTTTAGTCCCTAGATAAGGGACCCTAATCAAATCTGACCCTCATACAATAAAGATCCACAATACAGTTGAGGGCCTGGTGGATCAATTGTCATCTTTTTTCTTTTTAGTCTGCCCTGAAATCTGTCTGGTCCACTCAAAACTTATTCTTTGCTTAGATCTGGGCTTTGTTTCATGGTGTTTGTTTTATTTTGAGGAAATGAAGAACCAAGACTCAATGGGAGAAAGTCATGATCAAAGGTTACAGTCTCATGTTATTTGAAAACAATTTATTCCCTCAAGTTGGTCCTTATCTTCTGAAATATGGTTTAAACTACCAATTGCTTCACTTCAATTTCTTTTTTTTAAATACAATTTAATTTTTTTTCAATAGAAAGTCCACTTTTGCTTCCTTCTACCTCTCTCACCATGGTGGGGGTAAGGGGAACCCTTGTTTCAAATGCAGTCAAGTGAAAAAAGTTCCTACATTGGCCATACCCTCCAAAATACATCTCTTTCTGCAATCTGAGTCCATTATTTCTCTGTTAGTAGGTATGAAGCATGTTTTGTCATTTGAACTTTGGAATCATGCTTGGTCATGGCATTACTTAGAGTTCTTAAGGCTTTCAAAGTTGTCTGTTGTTATTATATATGTTGCTCTCCTGGTTCTACCGACTTCACTAATCAGTATCAGTTCATACAAGTCTTCCCAGGTTTCTCTGAATCTCTTCATCATTAATTATAGTACAATAGTATCCAATTGATTCCAGATACCATACTTTTTTCAGCTATTCCGCATTTGATGACCTTTCCCTGCCCTCTATTTTCAGTTATCTACCACCACAAAAGAGCTGCTATCGATATTTTTATGCATATGACTTTTTTCCCTTTTTTGGATATAGACCTAGTAGTGGAAGCACTGGGTCAAAGGATATGCAGAGTTTAGTACCTTTTAGGACAGAGCTACAAATTAGCTTGCAGAATGGCTGGGCCAATTCACAACTTCACAAACAGTGCATCAGTGGTTCATTTTACTTTCTTTGCACTTAGAGCAAACTAGTCATGTTGAATTGTCAGAAATGCAGATGATGAGGTCTGATTTAATGTGTTTTCACGGTACATTCTTACCATAGGTATTCACTATCCCTGCATTTTTTAGGCTTGCTCTTCTTTAACATTAAGTAAAAATAGCATTATCCAGCAGGCCTAGCCATCTGTGTAGAAAAGGACATGGCTAGGAGAGAGATGAATTCCAGTGTAACTACCACCAAAATGACAAGTTACAAGATTTTTCATATTTCTATATAAGGATAGTCACTCATTTGTTATGAGCCTACTACCTTCAGTATCTGCTAGACACTGGGGAAAATGCATGGGAGAAAAATGAAAGAAAACAAACAAACAAAAAACATGGTTCCTGCCTTCAAGGAACTCTGAATCTTTCAGGAGAAAAGAAATATTTATATAGGTAAACATAATTCAAATTAGAATATAAATTTAAATAAAGTATAAATTCTTGACTCTGGCATTCAAAGCCTCCAATCAACCATATAGCCTTTTTTCATACTATCCCCCATTACCTTTTTGATGTTTCAGAAAAACTGAACTATATACTCTCTCTTCTGTTCTTGTCCTCTCTGGCACAGTTCCTGTATCTTTCCTTGTACTATCATCCATTATTCATGGCTAGAAGACTATACACACACACACACACACACACACACACACACACACACACACACACATATACACACACATACATATATATACATCTTCCAGTCTTCATCTGTTGAAGTCTATCCCTTCCTTCAAGGCCCAACTCAGAAGCCCCCTTCTTCATGAAACTTTCTTGGACTATCTATCTATGCCTTCCAGGAGAAAGTTATATATGTGTGTGTGTATATATGTATATATATATATATATACATTTACATATACATATACATGTATATAGACAGATTTATATATTTATATATGTCCTTCCTAAAATTTCTTAAATCAAGTTTCTACCTCCCCTTTGTTATTATCATAGTTTAATTTCGTAAATACCATACTGCCATGAAGGCCTCCCTAATCACACCTTTCCAGCTAGAAGTGATTCCCTCCCTTATTAATATTATAACACAGAATTAGGGTTAACAGCTTCCTTCTTCTCCTCTCCTCACCTCTCCCTTTCTTTCCTGTTCTCTCCTTTCCCTTCCCATTAATTGTGTGCATATCATATCTCCACCCCATCCTTCTACTTGTGCACTTAGATAGTAAGTTCCTTGAAGTCAGGAAATGTTTGATTTTTCAGTGTGGTAAATGTTATATTCTTACCAGGAGCATAGGATAGTGTACATAGCAAATACTTAATGAATATTTGATGAATTGATAAATACTTTAAGTTCCATTTAATGAGTGAGGGAATCACTTCCAGCTGGGGGCTGTGATTAGGGAAGGCTTTATGGCAAATACAGTATTGGAGTTTGAGGTTAGATTTCAGAGTCTTCCAATTACAATGTGGTATAAAATGGGAAAAGCCTGGACTCAAACTTAGGAGAAATCTGAGTTCGAATCTTCCCTCTTATACTTATTACCTGTGTGATGTGGGCCAAGCCACTTACATTATTTGAAGTTCATAAATTCCCCTATGTCAGTAAGGTTAATTTTAGTGTAAGAAGGTAGATTTTAGTTTGTGTAAAGTGGATTTTTGTCATTATTTCTTAGATTTCAGTTTCCCAGGCTCCATGGCCATAACAATCTCTGTTTCCTAGGTATTAGATATGAGTTCCCAGGCTTATGGTTCAAAACATCTCCACCATGCTTGCACAGCATTACATAAGTACAAATAATATAAACATGTGCTGAAACTGTAAACATCCACTGTGACTGCGCAGTGAGATACAGGGGTGAGGTGATGTAAACTTGTGAGGCTATTGCTGGCAATATGCCTTCTTTGTCTGATGCCCTATAAAACAGGCAGTCATTGGTCAGTGAGTTGGGGAACCTTTATGGTTGAATGCACAAGCTGGAATGCTGTGTGCCTTGACTGGCCTCCAACAAAGCTTGGCGGGGCGGGGCGGGGGGGGGGGGCTGGCGTTTGCCTCAACCAGCCTCCATTGAGGTTTAAGGAGATTTAGGGGAACTCTTTAGGGTTGAATGCGCAAGTTGTGCCTGTCTGGATTGACTCCATCGAAACATAGGGGTAGTTACCTCACCTTCTCACCAGCCCCTGTGAGAAGGGTGATTAGGGAACACTGTAGGAGTTTGTAGTGCTTCCATTATCAGCAATACTGTGTTAGAGAAGACTAGACTAGAATAAAGCTTATGATTAACCCCTTTGAAGCCAGCTTTCCTGTTTGAGCAGTCAAGCTTGAACCTGTCAGAGGCTGGAGTCCAAACCTCCAGTGCCTCCTGTGTATTATCTAACACCCTCATGTCTGAAATAGAGATGATAATAACTGTGGTTTTTGCCACACGTGGTTGTTGTGAGGAACAAGTGGGATAATGGATGCAAAGCACTTTGTAAACCTTAAAGTTCTGTTTAAATTCTAGATATTGTTCTATGAAGAACAATGAGAGCAGAAGTGAGTAGATGGGAAGATGGGAAAGCCTAAAGCCTGGTTGGTGGATGGCAAGGGATCTAGTTTAACCGAAATCTAAGATATGAGAGAGAGAGAGAGAGAGAGAGAGACAGAGACAGAGACAGAGACACAGAGAGAGAGACAGAGAGATAGAGATAGAGACACAGAGAGAGGGAGAGGGAGAGAGAGAGAGAGAGGTAAGGATGAAAGGGTAGAGTAATGCCATATCATGGAAGGCCTTGAAGGCCTCGAATGCCAGGCTCAGTTTGGATTATGAGACAGATAAGTAGAAGGAATCAGTGAGGGTTTTTGAGCAGGAGATGTAGTCAAACTTGAGTGTTCCAGAACCAAGTTTCCAGATGGATAGAATTACCTAATGGTATGAATTCTCTCTTAATAACATCCATTTCCATGGTATTTTAATTCTGATGAGCACAGTTCTTCTGGTATCCCCTAGACGTAGGTACTAAAAGCATTATTATTTCCATTTTACAGATGAGAAAACAGGCTCAGAGAACTTGCCCTGAGTCACACAGAACACAGATTTGAATCCAGATCTTCTGCCTCCAAATTTAGCATACTTTCCATTATAACACACTGCCTCATTCATCCTCTGTCCCCACAGGAAGGGAATGTGCCATCATTTGTGACTGGCAAGCTGGATGGTCATTAATGACACTGACCTGAATCTGTCACTTTGCAATGAGCCTTTCAGCAGCTGGGATTTGCCACTGGATAACAGCTTTATTTTACATGGAATTCTCTAATAAGCTGATTAAAATATATGTATTTTTGAAACCTTAATATATACATTTCTGAGAAGCAGCATCGAAACAGGCAACATTAACCCTGGCATCTAAGGCAAGGCTGGTATCACTGTAGACACAGCTCAGACCCAGGTCTGCACGTGTCTGTCATTTCCTCATACTGCTAAGCAGCGAGCCCCACATGGCGACTATATTTAATTGACCCTTTGAATGTGTTGTTTTAATTGTCATTGCACTGTTGAGGAGATGTCATTATAAAGTTGCCAAGTTTATTTCATGGATCTAAGTCTCCCTCCATGCTGGACCTTCATGATCTTGAGTAAGTCACTTAACTAGTCACTTAACCTGATGAGTTTAAAAATAAAGGAGGGAGGAAGGGAGAGAGAGACAGACAGAGAGAGAGACAGAGGAGAGACAGAAACAGAGAGATGGAAAGACACAGAGACAAAGAGAGACAGAAAAAGACAGAAACAGTCAGAGAGGGAGGGAAGGAGGGAGAGAGAGACAGAGAGAGAGAGAGAGAGAGAGAGAGAGAGAGAGAGAGAGAGAGAGACTTGGACTGAATATTCTCTAAGGTCTTTTCAAACTCTAAAGCTTATTATGATCCAATGTCACATTTGTGACCATGTTATAGGATTTAAAGAAATGCAGTTTTATTCCATTTAAATAATCACATTTATTTAAATTCATATCTAGAGCTGGAAAAAACCTTGGAGATCATCTAATCTAATCACCCTCATTTTAGGGATCAGGGCACTGAGGCTCAGAAAGTCTTGGCCTAAGCAACACAGGGAGTAAGTAGCAGTCAGGACTTACATCATTCTTCGGGTGTCAAATCCATTACTTTTTGTACTACACCAAGATCTTGACATCATAGCAGCCTGCAGGCCCAGCCTCAACTACATTTATTTCTTGGTCGAGGTCTAATCTGGAGACAGCCTAGCCTAGATTCCTGTAGGCCTGGAGGAGTGAAATTAAGGCAAGTAGTTGGGGCAGGGGCAACACACATCCTTATTGCAGAGACTAGAAACAGTTCCTAGAAGGGTGTGGTTGTTGTTTTAACTGTGTCCAATTCTTAGCGACACACCATTCGAGGTTTTCTTGGCAAAGATACTGTGGTGGCTTACCATTTCCTTTTCCAGTTCATTTGACAGATAAAGAAACTTAGGTAAACAGGGTGAAGTGACTTGCTTACAGTCAGCCTGATATCTATGCCACCTAACTGCCCGTTGTTCTTCATACAAGCCACTATATCTCCCATCTCTGGGCCGTTGCCCTGGCTGCTCCCCATTCCTGTAATACATTCCATTTTCACTTCTGTTTCTTAGAAAAAACCTTAGTTTCCTACAAGGCTCAGATCAAATGCCACCTTCTACAAGAGACCTTTCCTTACGCCCACAGGGAGGATAGTAAGTTCTGCCCCTACAACCTGCCTTTCCCTTATAACTATTTTATATATGTGAATATATGAACATCATCTCCTGAGGAAGAAAGACAACCTTGTTATCAGAATGTGCTATTTGACTGAATTATGCCACCTTCCCCTCTCAATTATGCTGCAGACTAAATATATTGAACATGACTGAACTGCCCCTCTGTCCTGCCTCCATTCACCTGTAGACTGAATGTACAAAACCTGATTTACCTACTTCCATCTTGCTTAAGCTGACTACCCAAAACGTTTTTGCAAGACTTTTTACAACTCTGCCTCACTTAAATCCAAGTCACGAGCAAGTCATCATGATATCATTGTTACTCTTCGAAAATGAAAGATGAACAACATGAAAACCATAGCTTTCTTTATTTGCAAATGACCCCACAAATGTTGCACTTAACCAGAGACTTTCTAAACCAACTTCCCTATAGACACAGACTGCAACTCAGTGATCCATTCAAATGACACAGGATGTCTCTGATTGTCTATGTTCTCTAAGCAGTCTTAAAACAGCTAAATAAACCAAAATCTGTACCCTTGGAAAGTCACTGCTACCAGTGACCAAGCTTCCTTGGTGCCTTAATCATTTTTCTTGATTTTTGTATTGGTGACTTAATTTATTTTACCTTCAGTCTTATAGACAGGCTGGGAGGTGAGAGTCTCTCTGGACCCTCTAGGACTCCAAGATGAAAAATTTCTTGACAGTCAGCAGGCTAAACCACAAACCTCTTATGGGTAGCAGCTGGTTGACTTTTGTCTTTGCATCCTCGGTGTCTAGTACAGTGCTGGACCCACAGCAGGTACTTAAGCAATGCTTGCTAATTGTTACTTGCTGTGTTTCTTTGCTTGCTTTTGGACAAAGCAAATATGGCCTCCATTGTAGCCATTACAACAAAAGGGAAATTTGTAGTCACCTTTGTCCAAAAGGCAGTTGTTTCCTTCCGTACAACTAGTAGAGACCAGAGATCTTCCAAACCTGAGGGAGAGTCTTATCTCACAACTTTATTATCTCCACTTAAAAGACACTGAGCTGCAGCTCATGTGTGGGTGTCCAAGGGTAAGTGTCTTCCTTTTGTCAAAGGATCAATAGCTGTACAACTGGCAATGGCGGCAAAGCACCTTTTAAAACTAATAATTGTGCAAGGGCCAAATCCTTCATCGTAAAATCTTTAAACCCTTTATACAATTCCTTTGTAAGGCCATCTTCCCTCAGAGGCCTGTAATTATTGAGAGATAGGAGAAAAGCTCTGACCTCCCTCCTTCACATAAAGTTGGATAGTGCAGACCAAACCTACCTGGGAATAGAGGTAATAAAATCTGAATGAGAAAATGAATGGGGATCAATTTTTCCACCAAACATATTTTATTTTATACAAACTATAAAGCATAAACAGTCTCTGATTTCCCCCTAGACTCTGCTTATTCCTTCTTTAAGAAGCCCACATTGCCAGGAACGGTAGCTTAAAGCCAAATATTGCAATATACACAATGATCCATTCCCCAGGAGGTCTCTTGGACTTAGTTCATCCTGTTCCTCATGATACTATTTCTTTTCTCCCCTATGTTATAAACTCAAGTAATTTAGCATTTGGAATCTTTTTTTTTCCTTCTCTTTCTGTTTTGATCTTCTAAAGATAGGCATATCTATTTTCTTCCCTATCATCGAATAATTTAAATAACTGATTCTCCTTGGCTGTCAGGGAATGGCAAGTGAGCAGGTGGTGGTTCAATCTAGGGCATGTGGCTTAGCACTCTGACCTCATCTTGCTTGCTCTTCCAGCCACAATCCTACCTTTAGGCTTGTTCTCCCCTTTGACTCACCCTGTCATAGGAATCAAAGAATATGGGCAGTAGAAAGGACCTTAAAATGTAGACTGCTAGAACATAGAGCTTAGAATATTAGAGTCAGAGAGAGTCTTAGAACACAGAATATTAGAACACAGTTCATTTTACATTAGAGCTCGAAGACAACTAGGAGATAATTTAGATTCCCTTCCCCATTGCATTTTATGGGGGCCTAGAGAAAGGAAATGACTTGCACAAGATCACATAGTGGAATCAAGATGAGAACCAAGATACCTTGAATCTCATTCCAGAGCCCTTGCCACATTCTCTACGACTTCATCCTCTTCCCTCTATCTCTCCCTGTATATCTGCTGATTAAACTATCTTTCTAGCAGCAAGAAATCTCTGAAAACGAATTTTTAAAAAAATACAAGTAAAATTCACTCACTTGATACATATGGGGCAGGATCCCAGTTCCTTAGTCATGCAACGGAAGAGGAGAAAAGCTCTAAAATAAAAGCATTACAACACAGGCAGCAACACAGTGGCTCAGAGCTAATTTCAGCTTGCGCCACATTTTCCCCCAAGTACCCTGACATTATCGTGGAAAAGGTTGATGGTGCTTTTCCAATTTCATTGAAGCTGATTGCCCGGTCTGGTGAACAAAGGTGAAAATTGGTTAATAGAGTAGGGCACGGGTAGCATTTATTTTAATCTAGGATAAAATAAGGTAGGATCAGATCAGATAGGATAGGATAGGATAGGACAGGATAGGTTGGGATAGGATGGGATTTGATGGGATGGGATGGGATAGGATAGGATAGGATAGGATAGGATAGGATAGGATAGGATAGGATAGGTTGGGATAGGATGGGATGGGACGGGATGGGAAGGGATGGGATGGGATAGGATGAGATAGGATGGAATGGGATGGGATGGGATGGGATGGGATGGGACGGGATGGGATGGGATGGGATGGGATAGGATGGGATAGGGTAGAATAGGGTAGGATAGGTTAAGGTAGGGTAGGATAGGATATGGTAGGGTAGATAAGGAAAGGAGAACAGAATAGATAAAAGTAGGGTAGGATAGACTAGAAGTAGGATAAAATCATAGAGACAGAAGAAATCTTAAAGGTAGTCTGGTTTAATTTTATTTTCTTTCCCTTTTCCCAATCCCTATTTTATTTGAAGTGAGTTTATGGGTTTCAACCTAGATTTATTTACTACCATATAGAGAGGGAAGCATATCAGAGTTTGAGACCCTAAATTCAGAGGGCTAAGCAAAAGTATATAGAGGAAGGTCATGGGGTATAATAGTCAACAGACCCTGACATTAGGGTACGGCCATGGAAAAATTCCTTCATCTCTTTGGGCCTCAAGTTAATGCATCTCTAAGGAGGTGGGGAGGAGAGAGAGTTCTGATACTTATGCTAACTACCTACATCACAGAATTATTATGTTAAAATGCTTTGTAAATTTAAAAATGTTATATAATGATAATAGCTAACCATCATAGAGTGCTTTGATGTTTACAAAGTGCCTTACTCGCCTCTTATCCCCACAACCACCTTGCAAAATGTTATTAATGTCCTTGTTTTACAAATGAGGAAACTGAGGCTGAAGGTGACTAAGTGACTTGAATAGTTGGGGTGTACAGCTAATCAGTATCCAAGGTTGGACTCAAACTCAGTACTTCCTGACTCCATCTAATTTTTTTTAATCTATTATGCTACTCAAGTGCCTCATTATCATTGTTCGCACTGCCTGGAATCCTTTCCCCTTATATCTCCTTCCATCTAAATCCTACTTGTGCTTTGGGGCCCAGATCAGGGCTTAGAGACTTCATGAGGTTTTCCTTGACCATGCCACCCTCCAGTGAGCTCTCCCTCCTCTTGGTTCATATAACACTCTTTGTCCCACTCATTTGTCTAACTTCATTCTACAAGCACATATTAAGCACCTACCCTGGGGAGGGCATTCCGTTTGGCCTCTGGAGGCATACAGGTAGCTATGAAAAAGAAAAGTCCCTGATCTGAAGGAGTTTATATTCTCTGTGGAGGTGGAATGAGGGATGGATGAGATATAGCATTTACATTAATAAGCATGATATAACAGAGTGTGATGGAGAGAAAATTGAGATTCGGATAAAGGGTTCTAGAAAATTTGAGGGAGAGAACATTTTCAGCTGGGAGCAATCAAGAGAGGTTTTATGAAAGAAGCGACCCTTGATCTGGGACAGGAAAGAAGGGAAGGATTTTGAAAAGCAGAGAGAGTGTTTTCAGGGAGTCAGGAGACACCATGGCTAATCTAAGAAAAGGCAGTTCAGATAGTCCAGTTTGGTTGGAATGAAGAGCATATGAGCAGAAGGGTGTAAATCAAGGCTGAAAAGTCAGGCTTCAGGAGCCACTGATGGTTTTATTATTATTATTATAATTATAATTATTATTATTATTATTTTAAGTAGAGGAGTAACATGGTCAAACATGTGCTGTGATAAAATTGTTTCCAGGAATTACGTGAAGGATAGATGGAGGCAGAACGTAGATAGGCTAGAAGCAAGAAAACAAATTAGGCTATTACCTTAGTACAGGTTTGAGGCAATGTCTTAAATTGAATTTAGACCCTCAAGTCAACAAATACAGATGTGGTGCTGGGATACAAAGGCAAAAACTAAGCAAGTCCCTGACCTCAAGGAGCTTTTATGCTTCTGGAGTGGGCATGGGGGGACAGTGAGACACATATAACAGATGGCTAAACAAAAAGTGTATAGACAACTTTACAAGAAATTTAAAAGGGACAGGGCATTAATTACCGGGTGGGATCAAGAATGGACTCATGTAGGAGGTAGCACTTGCTCGGTGCTTTGCCCAGACCGAGGGATGTGAAGAAAAGGATGTGAGGAGGAAGAGCCTTCCCTGCAAGGGAAAATGCTTATATGATAGCACTGAGGTAGGAGACAGAATGGTATGCATCCAAACAGTTATCAGATCGTTTTGATAGGAATGGAGGATGTATGGATAGAAATAATATGAATAAGACTAGAAAGGTAAGACCCATAGTGTGAAGGACCTTATAAATGCCCAGCTGAGAATTTTGTATTCTATCCTGGAGCCATCAAGGGAGCAGCTGCAATTTTTGAGTAAGGCAGTGTGCTGAGAACAGTATCCTGAGGTGCTGTTCCACCCAGAATGGGCAGCTAGGTGGCCCCATAGTGCACAGAGTGCCAGGTCTGAAGGCAGGAAAACTAGTCCTCCAGAGTTCCAATCAGGCCTCTGGCATTCACTGCCTGTGTGACCGTGGCAAGTCACTTTAACCTTGTTTGCCTCTGTATACTCATCTGTAAAATGAGCTGGGGAGGGAAATGGAAAACCACTTGAGTATCTTTGCCAAGAAAACCCCAAATGGAGTCATGAAGAGTCAGACACAACTGAAATGACGCAACAAAAACAACAAACATTTATTAAGTGCCTACTATATGCCGAGCACTCCACTAAGCATTAGGGCAAGGGTGGGGAATCTGCTGCCTCGGGGCAGCCTTTTGAGTGGGTTTTACAGAATAAATACTTTTATTAAGAGGACTTGTTCTGTAAAGTTTGGATTTATTCGAAGAGCCCCACTTGAGGACCTAGAGAGCCACATGTGGCCTCAAAGCAGCAAGTTCCCCACCCTTGCACTAAGGGTTAAAGGAAAGGCAAAAAAAAAAAAAAAAGTCCCTGCTCTCAAGGAGCTCACAGTTTAACCAACTGTACAAACAAGATAGAGACAAGCTAAATTGGAGATGAATTTCAAAGAGAAGGCAGTAGAATTAAGTATAGACAAACAAGAACAGTGCCTAGGACAGAGTTTTGGGGGCTGTTCACTCAGAAGTCAGGAGAGAATGATGAACCAAAGAAAGGACATCAAGAAGGAAGTCAGACAGGTAAGGTGAAAACAGGAAGAAAAGTATCTTATGCAAGTCAAGGGAAGAGAGCATATTCAAGAGGAGGGAGTGGTCAACAGTGCCAAATGCAAAAGATAGGTCAAGGAAGGTGAGGTTTGAAAAAATATATAATTGCATTTAGCAGTTAAGAAGTCATTAGTGACCTTGGAGAGAGTAATTTAAATAGAGTAGTGAGGGTAAAAGCCAGATTGCCAGGAGCTGAGAAAATGTAGGCAGTGAATATACATTACCCTGTCTCAGAATCCAGGAAAGAGATCACTTATGCAATACTTAAGCAATGTCGTACTATTTTTACAATATTTTTTGCACATATTTTGTCCTCAGCTAGACTGCAAACTCCTTGAGGGCAGTAACAATCTTAATTATCTTAGATCTTTCTCAAAGATTAAAACTGGCCTTGCAAACAAATTTTATTTGTGAATTACAACTTTCCCCCCTTTCTCATGTGTTGGAACTATAAGGAGGCTTGATTGGTTTTTCCTCCCCTCTCCTAGATTTTTTTTCTGGAAGCAGCCCCAAGTAACTGGACTACTACTCCCAATCAGCTGTTCATGGTGAAGTACAGTGACCCACAGATAACTGGAGATAGAATAAGAAATTATTTACTTGCCTTTAGAGTCATCATGAAGTACTAACATGGGCAGGAGATACATCACCTGAAGACAGAAAGAGGATATAAACATAATAAGCAGGAGTGTTCTGCTAAATGTTTAATAACCAGCTCTCCAGGGGAGAAAAAAAATCATATTTTTACATTCAATCTGCATTATCAACATTTCCCCTATCACTTTCTTAAATAGAGACCACCAATTAAAAAAAAAAAAACAAGCTCAGATTTGTAGCATTTTCTGATTTCCAAAATGTAGAGGCTTATCTTGAATATTTAACAATCTGCTCTGATCCCACTTGGCTTCCCTACACCCCTGACAAGCCATCATAAGCTAATATATAATTACAAAGAGTCCTACTTGTGTAAACAGAGATAATTTACCTAGCCTCTTTGGAACTATCTTTTGTGTGTGAGGTCTGGAGCTGTGGACCTAAGCAGAGAGCATCTCATTCTCTCCCCAATCATTCATGGGTACCTAACATTTCCTCATAGGCCATTTAAGGAAAGTATTCAAAAAGAAGGTTTAAGAAAACAGAGAGTTGCTCCGCTCTGCGGCTGTGTTTTGAATATGAAACAAGCTACTATGAGACACTTTTTTTTTTCTTTAAGTATTCTTCCTTTATAGGCCACATTAAAGAACTGTCCCCGTGGGAAAGTGAATGTTTGCCATCTGCTGGAGGGTGAGAAGAATTACAGGAGAACTGTGGTATAATGGAAAGACTCACAAAGAGAGCCGTAATGAATGACCACCGCCTTCTGAGAGCTGAGAAGAAACATAGGAAAAAGATTTGAGGAGGGCAGCCATGGGGGGAGCCTTTAAGATATCAGTTAGCACAGATGGCCAGGCAACATGCCTGAGCGCATCAGGAAGCAGACTGAAATATATCTGGGCATCTTTTAACAAAATAAATAAAAAATATAAAAAGATATAAATAGCATTTAAAAACAGACAATATGAGGTCTGAAGGGATTCCCCATTTCAGTTTTAGTTTGACACCACTCACCTAGTATAACCTCACTTTAGAAATTTAAAAAAACCAAGGATATGAGATATTAAATGATTCTCCAAGTATCTGTATAAGTTAAGATCTTAGGATTGTACCAATAAAGCTAGGAAGGACTTTACGAGCATTCTAGCCCAGCCCCCTGTCACTTTAGAGATGAGGAGCTGAGGTTCAGAATGATTAAGTGACTTGTCCAAAGTCACATAAGTAGCAAGTAGTATTGTTGTTTTTGTTTTTGTTTTTGTTTTTCATTTTTGAAGAGGACCAATGACATCATGGGGTGATGTCTTGACTTGGATGTGAAATGGATTTGTGAGGCAGAGTTGCACAAAGTTGTCAGCCTCACTCCCTCTTTCTGAGTCATCAAAGTCTAGTGGCGGGACAAAAGTCAAGATGCCTGGCAATGGCCTGGGATGTAGTGGATGACCTTGGAATCTGGGATGTCCTGTGACTTAAAATCTTGTGTTCCCTCCACTTCTTCCAAGACTTGAGCATTGTCTGGGAATAAAATTGGGGCAGGAATTGAATGTCATCTTACAATTAGGTACTTTACCCTCTCTTGTTCATTAGTTATTCTATACAACTTAATCTTGCCCTCCTAATTAGATTGTAGTTCTCCAAAGCCTGGTGGAGTAGGAAGGCCTAGGCTTGAGTGCTGGCTTGACCATTTAGTAGCTGTGTAACCTGGGGCAAACTACTCAACCTCTTTCTATGTTTCCTCCCTTTTAAAATGGGGAGAATATCTCCTACTCAACCAACTTTATACATTCACTATGAGGATCAGATGAGATAGAGCGCTTAAAACACTTTGTAATTATAAAGTGACACATAAATATAAACCATACTAATAATTCTAGGCAGGAACTCAGTAGTGTTCCCCACAATGTCTAAGCTAGTGCTAACCTCACAGTTGGCTAGATTTATAATCAATAGACCTGGGTTCATAATATGCCTTTGATACTTTCCTAGTAAGATGTTTACTCCTTCTGAGTTTCTCAGTTTCATCATCTTTGAAATGGTGATAGTCATCTTTGTACTAGGCGTGTCCCTAGACTGTTGTGGGGAAAGCACTTTGTTCAAAGTCACATTGGTAGCAAGGAGCAGGATTTGAACCTAAGTCCTTTGACTCTACTTAAAACACCACGGGAATGTGGGTGTGATCATCATCATCATCATCATCATCATCATCATCATCATAATATAATTATTACTGTGATGATTATAATAATGCATCATTATAATAATAAGATATCATCACTGTAATAATCATAATAATAATTACTATTTATTGCAAAGAGGATGATGATGATGATGATGGTTTCCTGTCTTCTATTTAGGTTGAATCTTTGCTCTTATCAAATTGATTCCTCTAAATCAATAAAGCAAACAAAAAATAGATTACCTAGTGAGATAGTCTTTCAGAAAACCCACTCTTGGTATCAGAATAAAACATTGTCTTTGGAAGGGTATAGTAATATGATATGCCACTATGTCTGCAAGCCAAAAGAGACAATGCCAGAATGTTGGAGAGTAAAACACATTATCTACACTCTGCTATAGCACGGCAATTCCCTATGGAAAACACCATTAATACTCCATTTCAAATTAAAAAGCATACGCTTTTTTTCCCTTAAGAAAAACAAGGGAATATTGCCCATTTTCTTCTCTTTACAAAAACAAAAGCTTTTAAAATGATAAAAAAAAAAGATCCAGCCCATCTGCATCTGATTTAGTTAAGTGTTATTCTTGTATCCTTTTCTTTTTCTTCTAATGACTAGTGAGAGAAAAATATATAAACACAAAGAGAGGTCTTGAGGAAGTTCATGCAATTTTTTCATTCAATTACCAAACAACTTAACCCTATCCCTGATTTGACCTGAAATCCAAAATCGGACCCTTAATGTAGGGCAGTGGAGGGGGAATAAAGGTCCATGGCTATTTTTCTTGTTCCCAATGCCTTGTTCTTTGCATCTACACTGATGGTGCAAACTAAATCTTGAAAAAAAAGTAAAAATTTTAAAATGAAAAACCATTATTGCTTATGGCATTCAGATAATCCCCTATCATAGGCATCATTTTTATTGGTTAGTGCACACAACAGCTCAGAGAGGAAGATTGGGGAAGTTTAGTATTCAAAAAGGGTAAGTTTCCCATATGCTATTAATTCCAGTATTATGGCTATAAACAGCCACTTGCATCAGAGATTGGCACAGGGTGTGTTCTCCCAATGTGCAATTAAAATAACAGGAGATACCATCGGCTACACAAATGCTTAGGTGGTTTTGAATTAACTGGGCTGAGATTGTCCCTTTAAGGTCAAAGCATGACTGTATCAAAGTATTGTAATAAACACTTCGCTGATAATGTATTAAAATGAGGGTCTCCCACACAATCAGACTTCTAGCCGGAGAATGCTAAGGATTCAGGACAGGTGGCTCCACCTGATTTTCCAGGTGTTTGATGATGCAAGTGTCTACTGGGAGCTCTAAAAGAGAATGTATGCTTTTCTATCTGGGGGGAATATATACAGAAGGAATCAATCAGACAAGCATTTATCAAGCCTCTACTATGTGCCAGGCATTAAAGTAGGTGCTCAGAATATAGGCAAAAACAAAAGTTTCTGTCTGCAAGGAACTTGTTCTATGGGGAAAACAACAGTTGTGCAAAGTAGCAAATGCAAAATATAAACAAAATAAATTCAAGTTAATTTTACAGACGAGAGCAGGTTGAAGCAACAGGGAGAATCAGGATAGACCTCGTGAAAGGGTAGTAGTTGATCTATGCCAATAAGCCAGGGATTCTAAGAGGCAGAGGTTGAGAAGGCAAAGCACCCAAGGTAATGGAGATGGGCCTTTGCAAGGCACAAAGGCAGGGAATGGGCTTGCCCATCTGGGTGTGTAGGCATTCGGGGAAGTGGAGTCAGGTATGAGCTGGGTCACCATCCTCAGTCTGAGATTTAGTTTCCCTTCTCATAGAATGGGAAGACTCATCTCTGCCCATGTCCACCTCATGGATATGTTTCAAGGGTCAAAAGAAATCACAGAAATGAAAGGACCTTTGGAATTATTAGTCTTATGTAGGGGTAAATGACTATCTTTTATTAATGGATTTGAATCTAATATGGCATAGTGATATAGACACACACACATACATATTCACACATATACATATATATACCTGCACACATATATGCCTATATGATGGCATTGGTTTTACAGTGTATATTTTGTGAACATGTGTATACATGCATATATAAAACTCCATATATATATATATATATATATATACACACACACATACATACACACACATACATACATACATATATATATATGTGTGTGTGTGTGTGTGTGTGTGTATGTATATGTATATGGCCTATGCATTTTTGGACCAGATCTATGATTTCCTTGGTTTAGTAAAGTTACATACACACACACATACATGCATGTGATTTAGTTGTGTTATTCTTGTATCTTTTTCTCATTCTAATGACTAATGGGAGAAAAATGTATAAACACAAAGAGAGGTCTTGAGGAAGTTCATGCAATTTATTTTTTTTTCATTTAATTACCATTCAACTTAACTACCCCTGATTTTTCTTGAAAACCAAAAGCAGACCCTTAATGTAGGGCATGGGGGAGGGAACTCTTTCTCTTTCTCTTTCTCTCTCTCTCTCTCTCTCTCTCTCTCTCTCTGCATGTATGTATGTAATGTATTTATATATGTATGATGTGTACGCATGTATGTATAACAGCTAGATGGCACAGAGGATAGAATTCTGGGCCTGAAGTCAAGAAAACATGAGTCCAGATTCAGCGTTAGAGACTTACTATCTGTGTGACCTGGAACAAGTCCCCTTAATCATTGTTTACCTCAGTTTCTTCAACTGTAAAATAGAACTATAATAGTACGTACTTTCCAGGGTTGTAATAAAAATGAAATGAGATAATGTTTCAAAGCATTTTGCATAGTATTATTGTTGTCTAGTCATGTTCAGTGTTGTCCAACTCTTCCTGACCCCGTTTGGGGTTTTCTTGGCAGAGATACTGGAGTGGTTTGCCATTTCCTTCTCTAGCTCATTTTTACAAATGAGGAAACTGAGAAAAACAAGGTTAAATGACTTGCCCAGATGAGTCTTCCTGACTTCAGGCTTGGCATTCTATCTACTGCACCACCTAGCTACCTCACCTGACACATAGGCATAATAAAATACTCATTATGGTTGAAATTATTATTATTTACAGGTTTTATATAAGCATTGGCATGAATAGCATAACCTATGACTCTTAAATGGTTAGAGCTAGAAGGAAATTGGAACCATTTTTATGGGCAGAAGATAAGAGAGAATTAGAAGGATCCCAGAGATCACATAATCCAAATCTTTCATTTTATCGATGGATGAAGGGAAGGAGGTCCAAAAAGGGAGATTACATGTCTAAGGTCACAGAGCTAGTAAACTGAAGAGCTAAGTTTTTAACCTTGATCAAGAGTGCTAGGTTTGGAGCAAGAGTACCCAAGTACAAATCCTAGGCTCACCACAAATTATCTATGTGACTTTGGGCAAGTCACTTAAGCTCTAGAGGTCTTCTTTTCTTCATCTATAAAATGAAGGGGTTGGACAAGATGACCTCCCTTTCAACTCTAATTTTGTGACCCTATGATCCAAATCTAGTTCTCTTTGTACTATATTATATTTATTTTGTCTCAGAGCTACATTTGGGACATATTGAGTTTGAAGGTTTGTGACAAGGTGTACCCACTGAAAGGCAGTGTTCCACACCGGTTAGAACATTAGACTTGCATTTAGGATAACTGGATATGAAATCTAGCCCAAATACTTATTAGCCCTTTGATTATGACGGATTCACTTAATAACTCAGAGCTTCATTTTCTGTGTCTGTAGAATAGGAACACAATTATTTGTACTATCTACCTCACGTTGCTATTGAGAAGGTACTTTGCAAACCTTTAAGTGCCTTTACACATATGACTTATTATTACTGTTAAAAATCCAATGTGTAGGACAGACACTAAGTGTACCCCATGGGAAGACTTTTTTTCCATTATAGGTTTCAATGAAGGAAAAGAAGAAAAGATCAGAGAGGAGAGGATTAAAAAGTACTTATCTTGGGCTGTGTAAGGCAATAGCAGGAGATATTCTAAGTTAATGTCTCCCCTTTTCCCCACCCCACCCATTTCTGTCAGGCATAAAAAATAGACCAATTTGTCACTGCCTCTGCATAATGCCAGCATAAAAGTGGGTCTCTCTCTCCCTTGCCAGAGGTCACTGGATAGAGTGTCTCAAAGATTGTCAGAAGGAAAACAAATGAGCGTGCACATAAATTGGAGGCGAGATGCTCTGCAGTGACTGGGGAAATGTCGAGATGATGACTTTTGGAAAATTGCATAGAGTTTATCCACCACAAGAACGTTTTAATCACTTCACAGTGGGGCTTGCTTCAAGGACAGATGGAGAATGCCCGTTTCTTGAGAGTCAGTGGAGAGATAGGGATGATTTTGGTGAGTGCCCTGGTGGTCATTAAGCAAATTCCTGTCCTTGGGCACTTGTTAAGGGTGATGGGCTCCGTGTTGTTGAGGAAACTTTGGATTTTCCCATTAGGCTTGAAAGAACACTTAGGGGACCAGAAAAACTTTGGAAGTCCTCTGTTCCTTACACCCATCCCAATTGTGGCTTAACTCCTTACAGATCCTTAGGGAGTGCCTGGAAGATGAGTGATTGATGGGTAGTCTGACAGATGCATTGACCTTGTTATGTTCATCGTCTCCAAACTCCATTCTCTGAGCTCTTCTTTGAAATTGATCTGGTGCTATAAATTCAGAGGGAGGAAAGGGGGAATTCAAACATTCCCCATAGCCTTCTTACCTTCAGCCTTTTGCTCCCTAAATCTGGTCCCTTTAATGTAAGAAGATGAGGTAAGTAAAAGAAAAAGTGAATTATTGCAAGAGACAATAAATCAAAATACCTAGAAAGTATGATCTGCCCAGTAGACAATGAGATGTAATAGAAAAGAGAATGGCCTTTTTGGATTCAAGCCTTGACTCCAACACTTCCAAGTGTCAGACCACAGACAAGTCATCAGACCTTTCTGAGTCTCAATTTTTTCCTCTGTAAAATGAGGCATTTATGCTTCCTACTTTATGGTGTTGTTATGAGGGGATAAAACCTTTGTAAACCTTAAAGCATTATATAATTGGGAGGTATTATAACCTAGAATACAGGTTTTTTGGTGTCCTCAGTATTATACTTCTGAGATGTAATCTATAGAAATTCATTACCTGAGTGCGCTGAATTAAAGAGAATTCTAAGGCATTGAGAGGATGAATGACTTACCCAGGGTCACACAGCTAAGCTATGTCAGAGAGGAGACTTGAATATAGGGATTCTTGATCTAGAAGGAAACTAGCTTTCTATCCACTACCCCATAATGCCTCTTAAAGACTACAAATTGTAGAACAGATGCTGATATCCCTTGGTAAAGAGAGGTTCCTCACCAGAACTTTCCTACACCAATGAAATCATAGTTGTGATCCAAAATTTTGCTTATACCATATTTACAGATATGTATATGCATATGTGAAGTTTTATATATACCTACAAACATATGCACAAAATATATGCTATAAAATCATTAATGCCATCACACATCTATCTATAAATGCTCACTGTTAAAGATCTTGTTTTTTTAACCAGTCTTTCCTCCTTCCTTCTTTCCTTCCTTCCTTCCTTCCTTCCTTCCTTCCTACCTTCCTTTTTTCCTTCCCTAATATAAGATTTAATTCGTATAAGAAACATACTCCTAGTAAGGAAATCAGGAGTATAATTTCCTCACTGAAACTTCCCTATACCAGTGAAATCATAGGTCTTGACTCAAATCTTAATCATATGTACGTGCACCTGTGTGTATATATATAACACATGTATGTATTAATATAAACTAGCTCATGCTTCCTCTTATTACATATATACATATAAATATTTATATATATATATATATATATATATATATATATACACATATATATGTAGTAGTAATTGTGTATAGCATCTAGATACGGTAAGGGACAGTGTAGTGTATTGGAAAGATCACTAGTTTTATAATTAAAGATCTGGTTTCTGATTCCAAACTTGATGCTTAAGTACTCTAAATTTTGGATTCTTTATCTGTAAAATAGAGATATTACTATGTTCTCTATCTTCTAGGTATGTTGTAAGTAAAATCACTGAGAAAAAAATGCTAGAGTTAGAAGGGACTTTATAATACAGAATGCTTTAATGTTAGAGAAATGTGGAAAGTGAAAAAGTTAAAAGACAGAATGCTACAGCAGAAAAGGACCTTAGGTGAGGGAATATGAAAATCTAGAACAGAAGAGCAAGACAGAGCACTGGAACAGAGAATGTCGGAATACAGAACATAGAAAGTGAAACTATAAGTGAATTTTTGATAGAACAGAGCTGCTAAGTCGCCCAGTGGATAGAATGCCCGGTTTGGAGTCAGGAAGACATCTTCCAGAATTCTAACTGACCTCAGGCATTTTCTAGTTGTCTGACCCCGAGTGAGTCATTTAACCCTGTTTGCCTCAGTTTCCTCATATGTGAAATGAGCTAGAGAAGGAAATGGCAAACCACTCCAATATCTTTACCAAGAAAACTCCAAAAGGGGTCACAAAGAGTTAGACATGACTAAAACAACCAAATAACAACAAATTTAACATAGAACAACTTTAGAATGGACAGAGAACTCTCAGATAACCTAGTGCCACACCCAGCCCTCTATATTTTACCACCATTTATTCAATTTGATGAGCAATCATAATGAATATTTGTTAAGGACATACTCGCATTTTCATGATATAGGCCCTTTGTTCTGTGAACAGCATAGAAATCTAAGGGTCCATTCACTCAACAGGTTGGAAAAAAGAGAGGGAGTGAGCCTTCTCTCACATATGAAAGACATTGAGAATGGTTAGTGCAAGTGACTCAGAGTTCCTTCTATACCTTTGAACTGCATGGTGTTTGTCACTGAATGAAGCATCTTTTCTTGATGAACAAAACCATCTGTTGTTATAACCTGACTATGAAAAAAGAGAGAATTCTTTTTGGTGCTATTTTCCTGTGTCACTTTGTACTATTCAGGTGACATCTCAAGGGAAAAAAAAGAAACAAAAAAGAAAGAAACAACAAACAGACTCCATGATGAAAGGGAAGAAACTAAACTTCCATCTTTACCTACTTTTCAACTACCACAAGAAAGAATGCAAAAAATGTAGGCTGTACAACCAATACAATCACTCAGCTGACTGTCTATAAACATTATTATCCTTGTAAGATCTGGATTTTTTTTAAACTAAAGAATCTATTTCTTTTCTCGTTTTCCAGGGTTAGATTTTGCATAAGCAAGTTTTGATATATTACTTATGTGATACTGATATTTATATGTATATATACATACATATGTATCATAAGATGGAACTCTGTGAATATATACACACATACATGTATATCCTATATATATTTAAATATATGATATATACAGGGTGTCCCAAAAGACTTTTGTGTATGTATACACACACATACATGCATATATGTGTGTATCCTACATGTATTTTACATAGGGTATCCCAAAAGAATTTTGGGGATACCTTATACATACTTTTTATGACCTATGATTTAATTTGTGTAGGGAACTCATACTCCTGGTGAAGAAGCTCTGTCTACCAATGTAGATTCTTAGCTATTCTACGATTTTTAATCTTAGAGACTTACCTTGGCACTGAGAGGTCAGATATCTTGCCCAGAACCACACAGTCAGGATGTGGAAGGGGTAGGACTTGATCCCAGATCTTCTTTACCTTTGACTCCAAGGCCAGATCTTTATCTACTGTGCCCCACTGCTTCGAATATATACATACACATAAAAGCACTGAAGAGATCTCTGGCAGATTATAAACTCTTCAAGGGAGGAACTTCTCTTTATTTTGTTTTTGTATTCCCAGCATGTAGCCCAGTGCCTTGCACATAGTAGACACCTAATATAGGCCTGTTGTAGTAGATTGTAATGAATACTAGTCAATGGAAAAGTAGGTGCCATAGTTGGAAAAGCGCTGAACCTAAGGTCAGAAGACCTTGGATTTGAGACTCAGGGTCATGTTCACAGCGATATAGAATACATATATGCATAATACATATACATATACACATATGCGTATATTCACACATTTCTATTATAATCATATAAACTTATAAAAACACATATCTATAAATATCAGCATGTTAAGGACTGTGTTTTTCCTGTGTGGAAATTATTTTCACTGACCAAAACACTTTCAACTCATATAAAAAATTATATATTTAAAGACTTGCCTGAGGCTCAGCTAGTAATCTTCAGAAATAAGTATTATATTCAGGCCCATCTCACTCCAAGTGTAGTGCTATTTCCACTAATAATAACAACTTTCTATTTATATAGTAATTTAAGGTTTATGAACCATGAACAAATGAATGATTGAGTGAAGTATTTATTAAGCTCTTGCTGTTTGCCATGCACTGTGCTATGCACTGGAGATACAAAGAGAAAAAGTATGACAGTATCTGATTCAGGGAGCTCACATTTCTAATGGGGGAGAAAAGACATATAGAAGGTTTCAGCTTGAAGTCAGATGAAAGCCCCCGTGATCTTTAAGGTACAGAGGCAAAGGAGACGTTAATGCTTCTTCTTTAATGTCATTTCCACTGATAAAATCATATCAATCACTGATGTTGAACCATCTGACAATAGCAAAGACTTTGGTGACAAAAATATTCTTTTCTAGGTCTTTAATAGCTATGGTTGGAACATCGGTTGTGGATTAAATCTCTATAGGAATCTGCTTCTGAGGACACTGGCTATGGGCACTGGACTGGAACCATTTCAGGGTCCTGGGCTGCCTCCATCACAATGTAAAGGGAGATGTTAATCATGGCTGTGGTGTTGTTTTGAGTCTCCTGGCATGTGCTGTCTCCCATCTCTCCTTTATGGTGCCTTGCTGCTTTATCTGGGTTGGCTTGCATGCTCTGTGGATGGCATTTGGTAGGGATTGCTAGCCCCTCCTTCAAATGTGTTATGTCCCCAGAAGATGGCTGTGAGGGCTGGGATGGGAGCAGGACAGATGACTTGGGGCCTGAGGCCATCCACAGGCCTCCTGTGCCCATCTGAGAGAGGCAGTGTAAGTAGCATTAGCCTCCTCTTACAAATGAGAAAGCTGATGCTCAGAGACGTTCAGGGACTTTTCCATAGTTACACAAGTTTAAAATGTTAATGGCTTTTAGAAGTAGGATGTGAACTCACACTTCCTGACCCAAGTGTGACACTCTGCTAACCCATATTCCATACTATCTCTATACTAATTCTCACTTAAAGTCAAGACCTTTTAGGCCCTCATTCAAAAACGTTCGAATGGTTAAAGACATGGTGGTAGCTTTAATGACCTATTTACATTCTAGTCCTCCAGAGAAGTTACCTAATGGATCCTTCATTTTTAGGATGTTAGCGCATACTCAAGGTTCAAAGAAAAGGAGTGACAACCAATTGTTATCCACTGGATTGTCAGAAAACTAAACAGCCTAGCTGAAGCAGCCAGGCACTCAGGGGGAAAGCTGGAAGGCAGCATGTGCCAAACACATGAAACCACTGCTACTATCTTAATCACTATCTCCAGATCCTGATGGAGACAGCCAGGACCCTGAAACCAAGGGTCTTTGAAATACCAATAGTTTCAACCCAGTGCCTGCAGCCATCCTCCTGGGAAGTAATTTTTGTAGAGATGTAGCCTGGCAATTGCTCCTGTGGGTACTGTAGCCTGAGCCACTGAAGACACAGAAAACAAAGTTCTTGTCAAAAGTTCGTGATATGGTCAATTGGTTCAACTTCAGAAACTATTGTGATTTTATCAAGGGAAATACCATTAAAGAGGCTATGTTACCATCTGTTTTATTGTTATGGCCTAAAGACCATGGGACCTTTCTATCTGACTTGCAGCTAAAACCTTCTCTGTGAGTTATATCCTTCCACTAGATTGTAAGCTCCTTGAGGGTAGGGACTATCTTTTGCCTTTCTTCGTATCCCTACTGCTTAGCATAGTAAATATTTGTTTGTTTTCACATTTACTTATTTTATTTTTAATTTATGGAATAAAATGAGCATTTCTATAACATAGCTCAATAAAAAAGATGACTGCACATGAAACTGCAAATCTATTATGTACAACTTGCTGTTCCTTTTAAAAATATAAAAGTTATCATGTTAATTTCTTCTTTTTCTTCCCTGCCCCCACCCTGCAGATGGTTATTATTACACACAAATAGGTTTCAGTGTGTGTGTGTGTGTGTGTGTAAAATTGTTCTATACGTACTTCTATCTATCAGTTCTTTCTCTGGATGCAGATTGTGTCTTTCTCCATATATCCTTTATAGTTAGTTAATATTTATAATAGTCAAAATGACTTATTCGCTCGTCATTCTTAAAACAACACTGCTGTTACTTTCATACTGTTTCTGCTTATTTAGCTCTTCATCATTTCATGTAAGTTTTCCCATGTTTTTCTAAGATCATTGAGCTCAACATTTCTTTATAGCAGAGTAGTATTCTATCGCAATCATATACTACAACCATTCCCCAGGTTCATGAGCATTCCCACAATTTCCAGTCCTTTGCCACCACAAACAGAGCTGCTATAAACATTTTAGAACAGAAAAGTTCTTTTTCTTTTTCCTACTCATATTTGGAAATAGACCTAGTAGTGGTATTGCTGGATCAAAGTTCAATAACTCTTTGTGCATAATTCCAGATTGCTCTCCAAAATGGTTGGATCAGTTCATAATTCTATCAACAACGAATTAGTATCCCAATTTTTCCACAACTCCTCCAACAATTGTTGCTTTCCCCTTCAATCATTTTAACCAATCTGACCCTAAGGTGGTTTTAACTTGAATTTCTCTAATCAATAATGATTTAGAGCATTTTTTCATATGACTACAAATTGTTTTGATTTCTTCATTGAAAAACTTTCTGTTCATAGCCTTCGACCACTTATCAATTGGTTTTTTTTAAACTCATATTCTTATAGTAAATGTTTATTGATTGACTGACTGTTATATCCTCCCTAGAGTCTAGTGTAGAGTGACAGACATAATTTGCATTTAGTTTTTCTTATTGGATCAAATACCAACTCTTCAACTCTACATTTTAAGTCTTTCATATCCTATCTTCCATCTCCCTTTCTGGATTTATTGCACAATGCTTCCTTTGACATACTTTTCATTCCCACCAAACAGGCTTTCTTGATGCTCCCTAAACTCAAGCACTCTATCTTAGCATAAGTTGTACACAAACTTTAAACATACTTGTTATTCTTCACTTCCACCTCTTAAAATACTTAGTTTCCTTCAAGGCTCAACTCATGTACTATTTCCCATAGGAAGACTTTCTTAATCCTTAGTTGTTAATGCTCTTCTATTATCCCCAGGTTATCTTGTGATACATATGATATAGGATATGTGATATGACATATATTACATGACATAACATATCACATATTTGATCATATCATAATATACTATAACACAATATTATATTTACATAGAATATCTTCCAATGGACTATGTGAGTTCCTTGATGAAGGAGCTGTTTAGTTTGTTATTGTCTGCCCAACACTTATCCCAGTACCTCCAAATAGTAGGCACCTAATAAATGTCTATTTTATTAGATTATGTTGAATATTAATTGACAAAGCAATAGTCTAGTATGACTGAAAGAGTACTGGGGCTGGAGTCAGGATACTGTTGATCTAAATCCTTATTCAAGCATTCACTTATGCTATGATTTGGGGCAAATTACTTAACTTGAAAGTTATTGTATATTCAAGGGGGAAAAGTGCTAAGCTTGGAGAGTTGAGGATCTACTTCTTTCTACCCATTTAACTTTGATCAAGCCTTCCTCTGTAAAATGAGGAAATTGGAATACATGACCTCTGAAGTTACTTCCAAGGGCAGCTGGATGGCACAGTAGATAGAGAACTAGCCCTGGAGTCAAGATGACCTTAGTTCAAATTCAGCCTCAGATACTTCCTAGCTATGTGAACCTGGGCAAGTCATTTAACCCTCTTTATCTCAGTTTCCTCATCTGTAAAATGAGCTGGAGAAAGAAATGGCAGACAACTCTAGTATCTTCGCCAAGAAAACTCCAAATGGGGTCATGAAGAGTTGGGCATGACTGAAAAGATTCAGCAACCACAAAGTCCCTTCAAGCTAATCTTTGCTATGACCTACTATTTTCTCTGAGACTATTTCCTCATCTAAAATATGGATATCACCAATATTGTACTATTTATCTCATAATGGTCTGGTGATGAAAAGTATTTCAGAAATTTCTTATTAAAATCATCAGAAAGAGTTGAATGGGGAAAAAACAGTTGTTTCATGTACAGTGGCAAAAGCTCTGGGTTTGGAGTTAGAGGACCTTGATTCAAATCCTTGTATTACTATTTACTATCTGTGTGATGTTGGACACATTGCTTAGACTCTTTGGTCTTTATTTTCTTCATCTGTAAATTGACTGGATTAGACTAGATGACTTCAAAATCCCCTTTTGTTTTGAATCTTTCATCCTAGGATTGTACGGCTAGACATATTTTCTCCCTCACCAAAGCAGACCAATCGTTTATTTTCATCCTCTTCCGATGTTTAATTGAGTTGTGAAAGTGACTCTGAGTTCTTAAAAGTTATATAAAGAGACCAAACTCTATCTCCAAATTTCTGGACTTTTCCCTGGCTGCCCCGCCCCCATACCTGGGCTGCTCTCCCTCCTCATCTCAGCCTACTGGTTTCCTTGGCTTCTATCAAGCTTCAGTATGTTTACCTTCTACAACAAGCCTTTCCTGATCCCCCTTAATTCTATTGCCCTCCTTCTGTTGAATATTTTTAACTTATGCTGCATTAACTTATTTGTATACTGTATCCCTATGAGCTCCTTGATATCAAACACTGTCTTTTACCTTTCTTTTTATCTCCAGTACTTAGCTCAGTACCTGGCACATAATAGGTGCTTAATAAATGTTTATTGGTAGACTAACTGACTGAGATATCAAATGATGGGGGTGGGCTTGATGGTAATTTAGTATGGACCTATCTATATGCCTATTTTCCAAGCAGAGTTAAGCTTGGAGATGCTCATTATTAGGTTAGCTACAGTAGATTCTGAATACCACCTACTAAGTCAAAGCTATGTTATGATCTCTGTTGGTGGAGGTAGAACTTTGTAATAGTGAATTGCAGATGATTGAAGTGTAGAGGTAACGGACCAATTCACTGAGTTGACCTTCTTCATGGTTTGTACTAGTTGTTTCCTTCCAAGCTTAATATTAAAACTAAACTAAACTAAACAAAAATAAACAAACAACAACAAACAACCCATCTTTATTGTGACTCTACTACTTACTACCATGTAATTCTGGGCAAGTAATTTGTTTTCTTTGGACCTTAGTTTCCTCATCCTCAAAATGAAGGGATTAAACTAGAATATCTAGAAGCCCCTCCTGCCTTTAATTCCTATGATCCTCTCATGACCCTCCAAAACAGGGTGAGAAAGGAGATCATTGTATATAATATTAAGAGAATCCTGAAATTAACTACATCAGTCAAACAACACCATACCCCTGTACCAGTATCAGGAAATTGGGTACCCCAATTTTGGCATCGATGTGAGAACTAACAACATTGACTGAAGTAGGAAATATTAATTGGAGAATAAGCCACAATCTCAAGGAGGAAATTTCACTGAAAACAGTATGGAGTAGCTCCTTTTGGACACTTTCAAGAAATAAAGGTGAGAAGAAGACGGTATCAAATAGGTCCAATTTCATTGTCAAACTGAATCGCCTTGTTAAAGCATGGCTGAGAGGGGCAGAGCCAAGATGGCGGCTGGAAAGCAGGGACTAGCGTGAGCTCCCCGCCGAGTCCCTCCAAAAACCTATAAAAAATGGCTCTGAACCAAGTCTAGAACTGCAGAACCCACAAAACAGCAGAGGGAAGCAGGGCTCCAGGCCAGGACAGCCTGGGTGGTCTCTGCCTGGGTGGTCTCTGGGTGAGGTCTATCCCACACGGAGCTGGGAGCTGGGAGCTGGGAGTGGAGCGGAACAGAGCCCAGCGTGAGCGGCGCAGACCAACCAGACCAGGAGCCAGGTGGAATGGGCCCTAGCGCCCTGAATCAGTGAGCTGCGGCAGTTACCAGACTTCTCAACCCACAAACACCAAAGACAGTGGAGAAGGTTAGTGGGAAAAGCTACAGGAGTGGAAGGAGTTCGTGGTTCAGCCACCGCCCCTGGGAGAGTGGAAGTGGGGCAGCTGTAGCTGCAGTTGCTTCCAGCCCCAGGCCCACCTGGTGGGAGGAATGAAGTGGCAGATCCCAGCAGGAGTGCACAGCCTGCAGAAGGTCTAAGCCCAGTCTGGGTTGGGGGTTCTTGGGGAGGGAGGAGTGCTGGCATGGCAGAGCTAGCACATCCCCCCCCCAAATATGGAACATAGAACTCTTTAGTCTACAAGCAGTCATACCCTGCTGAAAAACTTAAGGGTCAAGTTAGTTGGTTGGGAGCACGATGAGGCAGCGAAAAGACACCCAGATTCAGTCTCAGACTTTGGATTCTTTCTTTGGTGACAAAGAAGACCAAAACATACAGCCTAAAGAAGTCAACAAAGTGCAAGAGCCTACACCAAAAGCCTCCAAGAAAAACATGAACTGGTCTCAGGCCATAGAAGAACTCAAAAAGGATTTGGAAAAGCAAGTTAGAGAAGTAGAGGAAAAATTGGGAAGAGAAATGAGAAGGATGTGAGAAAACCATGAAAAACAAGTCAATGACTTGCTAAAGGAGACCCAAAAAAATACTGAAAAATACACTGAAGAAAACAACACCTTAAAAAGTAGACTAACTCAAATGGCAAAAGAGCTCCAAAAAGCCAATGAGAAGAATACCTTAAAAGGCAGAATTAACCAAATGGAAAAGGAGGTCCAAAAGACCACCGAAGAAAATACTACTTTAAAAATTAGATTGGAGCAAGTGGAAGCCAGTGACTTTATGAGAAATCAAGATATTATAAAACAGAACCAGAGGAATGAAAAATGGAAGACAATGTGAAATATCTCATTGGAAAAACCACTGACCTGGAAAATAGATCCAGGAGAGATAATTTAAAAATTATTGGACTGCCTGAAAGCCATGATCAAAAAAAGAGCCCAGATATCATCTTTCAAGAAATTATCAAGGAGAACTGCCCTGATATTCTAGAGCCAGAGGATAAAATAGAAATTGAAAAAATCTATCAATTGCCTCCTGAAAAAGATCCCAAAAAGAAGACTCCTAGGAACATTGTTGCCAAATTTCAGAGCTCCCAGATCAAGGAGAAAATACTGCAAGCAGCCAGAAGAAACAATTTGAGTATTGTGGAAACATAATCAGGATAATACAAGATCTAGCAACTTCTACATCATTAAGGGATCGAAGGGCTTGGAATATGATATTCTGGAGGTCAATAGAGCCAGGATTAAAAGCAAGAATCACCTACCCAGAAAAACTGAGTTTCATGCTCCAAGACAAAATATGTATTTTCAACAAAATAGAGGACTTTCAAGCTTTCTCAGTGAAAAGACCAGAGCTGAATAGAAAATTTGACTTTCAAACACAAGAATCAAGAGAAGCATGAAAAGGTAATCAAGAAAAAGAACAAGAAAAAGAAATTGCAAGGGAACTGCTAAAGTTGAACTGTTTTGTTTACATTCCTACATGGAAAGATAACATGTATGATTCATGAGACCTCAGTATTAGGGTAGCTGAAGGGAATATGCATATATATATATATATATATGTATATATATAAGTGAATGTGTATGTATGTATATATGTATGTGTGTGTATATGTGTATATATATATATATACATATATATATATATATATATATACAGAGAGAGAGAGAGAGAGAGAGAGAGAGAAAGAGAGAGAGAGAGAGAGCTCACAGGGTGAGTTGAAGATGAAGGGAAGATATCTAAAAGAAATAAAATCAAATTAAGGAATGAGAGAGGAATATATTGAGAGAGGGAGATAGGGAGAGATAGAATGGGGTGGATTATCTCGCATAAAGGTGCCAAGAGGAAGCAGTTCTGTGGGAGAAGGGGAGAGTACAGGTGAGGGGGGAATGAGTGAATCTTGCTCTCATCAGATTTGGCCTGAGGAGGGAATACCATACATACTCAACTGGGTATCTTACCCCACAGGAAAGAAGAGGGAAGAAGATAAAAAAGGGGGGATGATGGAGGAGAGGGCAGATGGGGGTGGAGGTAATCAAAAACAAACACTTTGGAAAGGGGACAGGGTCAAGGGAGAAAATTCAGTAAAGGGGGATGGGTTGGGAAGGAGCAAAATATAGTTAGTCTTTCACAACATGAGTATTGTGGAAGGGTTATACATAATTATGCATATGTGGCCTATGTTGAATTGCTTGACTTCTTAGGGAAGGTGGGTGGGAAGGGAAAAGGCGAGAGAATTTGGAACTCAAAGGTTTAAAAACAGACGTTCAAAAACAAAAAAAAAGTTTTTGATGCAACTAGAAAGTAAGATACACAGGCAATGGGGCGTAGAAATTTATCTTGCCCTGCAAGAAAGAAGGGAACAGGGGATGGGAGGGTAGTGGGGTGAGAGAAGGGAGGACTGACTGGGGAACAGGGCAACCAGAATATACGCCATCTTGGAGTGGGGGGGAGGGTAGAAATGGGGAGAAAATTTGTAATTCAAACTCTTGTGAAAATCAATGCTGAAAACTAAATATGTTAAATAAATAAATTTAAAAAATAAAAAAAGCATTGCTAGAAAGGGCAAGGAACCTTGTGGATGTTTAGAGCCATTAATATTTTAAGAGCACTTTATGCCATCAATAACAGGTGAGGTCATTCTGTACATACACAAGTTATTCCCTAGTCACTGCTAAACACACTGTGATTGTTATAGTAGAGTTTTACATCCTCAATAAATACATGTTGAATGAGTCATAGGAGCATAGACCCTTGGAACTGGAAGAAATCTTACAAAGCATGGATTATTTCAATGAAGAACACAAGATACAAAAGATATCAGAAGAATCAGCAGGGACTTCAAAATGCAGAATAACAGAGCTAGATTAGAAGGTTCTTAGCCCTGTTTTAGAACAGTGGGTTCATAAACTTGGAGAGGAAAAACAATACATTTTTAGTTTCACTAACCTCTAACTGAAACTGAGCATTTCTTTTTAATTACTTAAATAATTATTCTGAGAAAAGGCTGTTAGGCTTCACTAGAATGCCCAAATAGTCCATTACACACACACACGTACACACACACACACACATAAACACGTGTATATATATATATATATGTATATATATATATATGTATATATATATACACACACACATATATACACACATACATATATACATATATCTTGAAACAAGACATTATTATATAGGGCATAGAGTGTTAGAGTTGCTTGGAAGCTTAGAATATAGAGAAACAGAGCCAAGTGCATTCTTAAAAGCACAGGATCTTAACTAGAAGGAAGCTTAAAACATAGAATATCAGAATAGAGAACATCCCAATTAGAAAAGGACCTTAAAAATCTTCAATTCCAGCACCTGATTTTTCAGGCAAGGAAACTGAGCCCAAGGAGGGGAAATTGCTTTCCTAAAGTCAGCTAGATCCAGCAGGTTTCTAGGTCTTCTGATGCTTAATCCATATTCATTCCATGGTACCATGTGGATATCCAGTTTCTCCTATGTGTTTTCTGCATTCCTGGTATGCTCTCCCTCTTCATCTCTGCCTCCTGTCTTTCTTGTCTTCTTTCAAGTCTCAGCTAAAATCCCACATTCTAGAGGAAGCTTTCCCAACTCCCCTTCTAGTACCTTCCCTTTATTGATTATCTCCAATCTATCATGTACGTAGCTTTTCCGTACATAGCTATTTGTGTGTTATCTCCCCCATTAAATTGTGAGTTCCTTTGAGAGCAGATGCCATCTTTTGCTTTTCTATGGCTCTACAGCACATATGTTAGCACAATGCCTGACTAAGGATACATAGGCACTTAGGAAATTTTGTTAACTGACTTTGAGGAAAAGTGTATATCATTCTGAGTCTTCCCTACAGAATCCTCCCTACCATCATTCTTCCTGATCCATAAGAGGAGTCCATGTCTGGAAGTAAGGACTGAGAAGAGAATGAGAAGTGAGAGCGTGGTAACATTGTGACTAGAATGAAGTGAATGGATCCTTGCTTCAGAGAATCATGAAATATTAGGGTTGAAAGTGACTTCAGAATATAGAGCAATAGAATGTAGTCCCTTGGGTCTGGAAGGCACCTTAGAACATAGCATGTTTGTGCTGATGGGGACTTTAGGATACATATAAGAAATAATTCAGCAGGAAGCTGTGTAACACTTTCCCCCTGACCTGAGACTTCAGGGAACTGAGTAACCTGGAGGGAGATGTTTATTTATTTTCACCCTCTTTATTCTCTAGGTTCAAAGTCTATGTGAAATCTGGAAAACAACAAAAAGGGGGTGGGGGAGTGCTTACTGATTGTGCACCCACAAGGACCAGAAAGCTGGCAGTAGTAGTAGCATGGACAAAAGCAGTTAAGGTCTAACAAGCTATTAGGCAAAGTTGGGAATAACAGAGGCTGGGCCACCTATGAGAAATACTGAGAGATGGTGACATCTGAAAGCCAGAATAAGATTAGTGGGTACTGCACCAAGGTTGTGTAAGACACTAGGGAGAAGGAGTGCATCTGTCAGTCGACTGATCTCAGGATCGCAGAAAATACTATGTGGAGTAGTGTCTTGACTATTTGGTTCTGTAAATTTTGTAGGGACTACAAAGAAAGGCCAAGTTAGGGGAAAGAAGGGAATGACACTCACTAGAAAGGGAGCAATATGAGTTCCCTTGACTGGGCTTACATATGAGTCATTTTTCTCTTCCTTACTTGGATTTTTAGTATACCTGTTCAATTTTTAAATGGTTCTTGTTAGTCTAGTGTTATCAGAAGAACTGATGACTTGTGGTAGAAAGGTATAAATGAGCCAAGTTCAAATGTTCCTAGGGTTTGATAGGGTGGAAGAAAAACGTGCCACAGAAAAATATAGTTGTTGTTTTATTTTGAGACACCTTCAATTTTGAACCTGGTCTGTGTGAGTCCAGAGCTGTGCTTCCACATTGTGAATTACATATAAAATGTTTAAATATAGAACAGTGGCTCCCAAGGTTGGAAACCCTTGGCATCTGTGAAATTGCTGCAAATGGTCCATGGATACATATGTGAACAATGGAGTGTCATTTTGATCTTCATTTCAACAAAACATGCAGCATATCTTGTAAAATAAATGAGCAAAGATACCTTTCAGAGATCAAGTAAATAATGTCTTGCACAGATGCAAAGCACTTAAAAAATATTCATGCAGATTGTTTTATAGCTAGTAAAACAAAAATTAATTTTAAAAACATTCCTGATACATTTTATCATTAATTTTCTCAATCAATGGACAGAAATAATGCAACTATTATCATCGATCATGTGGGAGCCCATAATTTTTAATAATAAAAGAAGATCCTTGTATTCAAGAAGATTGGAAATCACTGACTTAAAACACAGAGTTTTATAGGTATAAAGGACCTTAGAATATATTGTGTTAGAACTAGAGTGGACAATAGAGATCACCAGTCTTTTCCATCTCATTTGATAGTATAGGGTGGCAACATAGTGGGGAAGAATATATTGGATCTGGAGTCTGAGGGCTGAATTTCAGGTGCTGGCTTTGGTACTTGCCTGAATGACCTTGCACATATCACTTAATTTAGTCCCAAATTTCCTCACTTGCAAAATGAGGAGGTTGGACTAGCTAATCTCCCTCTCAGATCTAAATCCTATAATCTCCTAAACCAGGACCTATAAAGGTGCAATGACTGGTCTGAGGTCACAAAGCAAATTACTGGCAAAGCCAACGTTCAAGCACAAGTTCCCCTGTTGACTAGTTCAATTTTGCATTTTTCAGAAAACCAGAAAGCCTCAGAATATATGTTAGGTTCTAGAATTATAGTCTTCTTTTTCTTCTCATAACAATATATGACTGTCACATCTGAGAATACAATATATTTTTTCCATCCTTTGTTCAGTTTATAGTTAAAGTGCTTTTCCATCTGTTTCTGGTTTCGTTTGTAACTATAGCATTGTGTAAAAGTTTACTGTCATTTTGGAGTTATTCTTTCTTTTTTTAAAGTTGGAATAAGAGGGGACAGATAGTGCTCAGAGCAGAAAAATAAAGTGGGCAGTCTAAGGAGTTCATAACTAGAGGTATTCAAGCAGAGACTAAAATTACTACTTGTCAGGAATTAACATACTTGACATAGGTGGTAATGCATCGTGACTAGAAGGTTGGACCTTGAGCAGGGAAGACTCAGTTTCAAGTCCCACCTTTGACATAATCAGACTATATGACCCTAGATAGATCCCTTAACATCTCAGTGCCTTGGGCAACTCTCTAAGACCATAAGTTTCAGAGTTGCTGTTGATCTGCATTGGTTAGAGGGAGTTCCTCACCAGGAGCTTCCTACAGAAAAGAGTCACAACCTGAATAACAACAACAACTACTACTACTACTACTACTACTACTACTACTACTACTACTACTGCAGCTGCTGCTGCTGCTCCTGCTGCTATTGCTACTACCACTAATACCACTGCAATAACAATAAAACAGGGTGTTCCTAAAGTCTGGACACATAGACAATTGATGGCAATGTGGAGTTACTGCATCTAGTTCACTTGAATCTTGCAAAGCACATCAACATTTGCATTGCAAATGAATTGAAGATGTTATTTATTAATATTCCAATTAAATAAAATGTTGTTGAAAATTTTATTCAATTCATTTCTTGGAAATATGCATTTTTGCCTATGTGTCCAGACTTTAGGAACACCCTGTAGTACTGGGCAGGGAGCTGAACCAAAAAACTAAAGGCTCTTTCCTCCTCTGGCATTCTATGGTCCTTATTCATTTATTTGTTTGTTCATTCATTCAGTCATCCATTGATTTATTTGTTTTTGTGCTTGTCTGTCTATCATCTATCTGTCTGTTTGTCTATCTATCTATAAATTGGTTTATTTCTCGTTTCAACTGGGATTATCCAGAGGTAAATAGATTTTACTTGGAGCTGCCTTAGTGTGTTCAGCACCTCACGATGCTTCCACAGTCATGTTTTCTCTTCTATTGGTGTCCTTCTTTCTGGAAGGTACATTGTAAATTTACATGGCCATGTAAGGGTGACCAAAAAGACTGACCTGGGGACATTCTTCACTTTATATCCACATCCACATAGCAGATTAGGAGAGAAGATTCTTTCCTTGGTTCCCTTTCTGATCTTTACTTTGCTTCCTCTGCAACACTAAGGAAGTTTCCTAATTTTTCTCTTCCCCAAAGAGCCAAGAGTCTTAGCTGGAATATTAATAAGGACATATTTGAAGACATATTCAAGTCTGACAAATATGCTGGCATAACCATCTCCTGGTAATGTCCTAATATTCTCAAGTCTCTCATTTGTATTCACTTTCATTTCAGTTCTCCTCCTGTCTCTCTTTAGCTCTCTATTAGAGTATCTCTTTTCATCTCTTTTTTTAATCTGTCTCTGTATGTCCATCTCTTCCTCTTCCTGTCTCCTCTCTCACTCTCTGACTCTTAATTTATTTGTCTTCACCTCTCAGGGTTTGGTTTATTCTGCTACCGTTTCTGTTTCTGCCTCTGTCCACCTGCCTGTCATCCATCTATCTTTCTGCCTGTATGTCTGTTGTTCTTCTTATGTCTCCATTTACCCCTCTCATTTTCTCTATTTTTATTTTCTCTCTCTCTCTCTTTCTCTCTCTCTCTCTCTCTCTCTCTCTCTCTCTCTCTCTCTCTCTCTCTCTCTCCCTCTCATCTTTTTTCTCCATATATTTCCTATTTCTCTTTTTCTCTCTTCATCTCTGTTTCCTTCTGTGTCTCTGTATCTATCTTTGTCTCTCCATCTTTCTTTCTGTCTGTCTTTTTCCTTCCCCATTTACTTTCCTCTCTCCCTTTGTCTCTCTCATCTCTTTATATCTCCGTTTCTCTCTGCTTCTCTGTCTGTCTCCCCTCTTTACCTTCCATACATAGTTCCTATAATTCTATTTTCCCTTTGTACAGTAACCCTTGTGGTTCTTACATTTCCTTCTCTCATTTCCCACTGTTGTTTCCTTCCTATTCTGCACTCTTTCTCTTGCCTTTCTTCTCCCCCCTTCATCTCATGTGTCCTTTCTTTGTGGTTCTGTTCAATTCCCTTCCTTGTTCCTGCTCTCCTACCCATTCTCTCCCTAGGGTAACCTTAGTGTAATTGAATTTGGGGGCAGAGCTATTCTCTCTGCCCTCCATTCAGTTTCAAATTATGTCTAGGGAACAGAAGTCAATCCCAGGCACAGCCTGGAGAAACCATATGCTAAGGCTAGTGTGAAAGAAGAGGGGCTGGATAGGGTCACTGCCCAGGAACAGTGGACATTCAGTTCTTGTCCTTCCAATAATAAGGTTATGTTCATCCATGGCTTCATGGAGTGTAGCCATTTAACAAGGACAAGAGAAGCACATTTGCCCCTAAAGGGCCCTGAAAATTCACTTCAGTAGTGTGAAATGGGTCAATAAAAGCAAGAAATGAAATTGAGGTCAGAGACTCTCTATAGAGCAGACAAATAACATCAGAGGCACACTCCATCCTCTGGTCTACAGGCTGACTCACAGCCTCTGTCCCTGGCTCCCTGAAATTGAAGTGGCCAGATATTGAGGGAGGACAATGGGGATGTGGGTGGCATGGAGATAAAATGCTAATCATGGGGCATGATTTATAGGATCATGGGGTTAAGAGCTTGGAGGGACCTTAGAGATCTTCAAACCCACAGCCTTAATTTTACAGATGAAGAAACTGAGATTCAGAACTAGAATGATTTGCCTAAGTTCAAGCAGATCAGCCAGCCATTATCTGAGTTGACTATTATACCACTGCTGGTTGAAGATACTGACTGTTAGGCAAGCATGGAGTATGTACTTAATAAATATTTCTTGATTATGATAACACAGCAAGGACAAGTTTTTACCTAAACTTTTTTGCTTCTACCTACAAAGTGATCTGTACACAACATAGTTAATAAATATTTCTATCAATACCGTCATCATATTTAGATGTCACTTTAAGAGTTACAAAGAGTTAAAACATTCATTTACCAAGTATTTTCTATGTTCCAGATACTGTACTAAGCAATGGGGATGCAAAATGAATGAATGAATGAATGAATGAATGAATGAATGAATAAAAGCTAAAAAAAGAAACCAAACCCCAAAAGAGTCCTTTCCCTCACAGAGCTCGCTGTCTAATGTGGCAGACAACAGGGCAGACAACACGACTACGTACAAAGAAGATGTATACAGGATAAAAATGAAATAATTGTCAGAAGGAAGGTACTAGATATAAGGAGGATTGGGAAACATTTCTTGCTGAAGGTGGGACTTTAGCTGGGATGCCAGGAAATGGAGACAAAGATAGGGAGGATTTCAGACATGTAGACAGCCAGTGAAAATGCCCAGCATCAAGAGATAGAGCATTAGACAACAAGGCCAAAGTCACTGGATTGAAGAATACATAGGGTAAGGGGTAGGGGAGAGGAATAGCTAAGGCGTAAAAAGATGGGAAAGGTAGGAAAGGGCTGTGTTATGAAGGGCTTTAAAAACCAAACAGAAGATTTCATATTTGACCTTGGAACTAATAGGGAAGTACTAGATTTTATTGAAGAGGGGTGAGATGGCAAGTAACAGGTGGGTAAACAAAGACTGAATATTTGAGTGATTTGCCCAAGCTCACATGCAGCCAAGATTCAAATCCAAGCCCTCTGAACTTAGCAGAAGAACACACAATCATACAGGCTGGGCTGGAAAGATGATAATTATAAAAGCTAATATTTATATAGCAGTGTGCTAAGCTCTTTATAACTACTCTCTCATTTGGTCCTCACAACAATTCTGGGAGGTAGATCCTATTTCGATTAACCCCATTTTATAGATGAGGAACTGAGGCAAATAGAGATTAATTGACTTGCACAGGGTCAGACAGCTAGTAAGAGTCTGAGGTCAAATTTGAACTCAGATCTTTTTTAAAATTTATTTTTTATTTTTAGTTTACAACACTCAGTTCCACAAGTTTTGGGGTTCCAATTTGTCTCTCCCTCCCATTCCTCCCCCCAGTCCCCCAAGATGGCATGTAATCCAATGTAGATTCTACATATAACTTCACTTTGAACTTATTTATATAATAGTCCAGTTGTTATGAAGAATAATAACCAATGGAGTGAGTCATGAGAAGGGAGAAACAAAACCAAAAAAAAAGAGGGAAAAAATCAAGAGCAAAATGTTTGCCTCAATTTGCATTCAGACTCCGTAATTCTTTCTCTGGATGTCCATAGCTTTTTCCATCATGAGTCTTTGAACCTTGCATTGATGAAAGGAGTCAAGTCTATCAAAGTTAGTCCTTACAGATACTGTGTGTCTGTAATCGTGTATCTCCTGGTTCTGCTCCCCTCACTCAGCACCAGTTAGTATAAGCCATTCCAGGTTATAATGAGGTCTATCTGCTCCTCATTTCTTATAGCACAATAGTATTCCATTACCTTCATATACCACAACTTGTTTATCCATTCCCCAATTGATGGGCATCCCCTTGATTTCCAATTCTTTGCCACCACAAAAAGAGCTGCTATAAATATTTTTGTACATACGGGTTCCTTTCCCACTTGTATAATCTCTTTGAGATATAGCCCTAGAAGTGTTATTGCTGGGTCAAAGGGTATGTACATTTTTATAGCCCTTTGGGCATAGTTTCAAATTGTTCTCCAGAATGGCTGTATCAGTTCACAACTCCACCAACAATGTAATAATGTTTCAATTTTCCCACATCCTCTCTAGCATTTATCATTTTCCTATTTTGTCATGTTAGCCAGTATGACAGTAGAGATGTGGGAAGCCAGATCTTCTTGACTTGAGGCCTAGGCCCTCTGTCCATTGTGCCACCTACCTGGTTGATCTCCCAGGTCATTACCTAGTTCGACCTATGCCTGAAAAGGATTCTCATCTATATTATCCCTGATTAGTCATCTAGACCTTACTTGAAGATACCCCAAGCTTCCTTAAGGTGGAGACCATGTCATCTAAATTTTATATCTCTAGCACCAGGGCTTAATATACTTCTCTGTATACAGTAGTTGCTTAATAACTGTGGATTATAGCTATTTATACCTGCAACCTATTCTCCAACTAGAGAGTAAATTCTGCTGAAATTCTCCTGAACACAGGAACTGCATCTTGCCTGAGAGACCCATGTGATAGCTGATTCCCAGTTCCCTCTACCTTAGGTCAGAACTCTGTCCTGGAGTCGTCAGGCCTAACCTGTTTCCTCTTTACTCCAAATTCTTGCTCTCCCAGTTCCTCAGGCCGCTCAGGGTCACTTTCGTTCAGCGAGGCTGGCAGACCATTCAGGCAGACCGCTCCATACTCTGCTGAGCTCTCTATTTTCCTCACTCTGTGAGCTCCAAGGGTTATCTGCCTCATTCCCAATGATCACTGCGGCAGCATAGGATTTTCTATAACTAAAAATATGCTGCCAGAAATCCAAGGTGAACCAAATGCATTGATTTCCCACTTGGCCTGAGATAAGAGGGATGAACAAGAAAGAAGGAGAGTGGACAGAGGGAGGTAAACCTGAGGGGAAAGGAAGTGACCTGGAGAAATAACTCCTTAGGACTGAAAATCAAACTTTTTGGAGACCCTTGAGATTTATTTTCAATATACCTACATGGGTTAACTAGATTACAGTTATAATAACTCACATTTTTATATTATTGAAAGGCATATAAAATGCAGCCCTCACTATAGCCTTTCTAATAGGATCATAGATTTAGAGCCAGAAGGAACCTTAGAGGCCACAAGTTCATTTTACAGATGAGAATACTGAGACACAGAGAGGTTTTTACTGACTTCCCCAGGGTCGGAAGTGGGTTTTGAATCCATGTCTTCCTGACTCCCAAGTCCAGAGCCCTATTAAACCAATTATACCCATTTTGCAGTGAAAGAAACAGGTTCGCAGTGAGTAAGTGGCCCAATAGGGATTTGAATCCAGGTTTTATGTCTCCCAGTCCAGTATTCTTTCTACTACACTGGTCCTAGCCATTTATCTCAGGGGATTATAATCCCGGCCACTACTTGCCTCCCAGTGTCATATTAATATCTGAAATCTATGGCTGGGATAAAGATCCTTTAGAATCCCTGTCTGCAGTGATTGCATTCCCTTGTAGGGAAAAGGGGCTTAGGCCTGGATCCCCATTTCAATGACAGCAACTGGATCCCTTATCCTCCCATTAGTGAATGTGAACTTCACAGTGATTGTGTGTGAGTAAAACGATTTACCCAGGGAAGGGTCAAGTCTGGGAGTGTTAGCTCCTTTCCACAGTTTGGGTTTAAGCTGCTTATAATTGATCAGAGGTGTCTGTGGCCAGGTAGGAATAAGTGTCTGATTCTCTGAGCTCATTCTGGACTCTTGCTTGAGCAGGTAGGAGGGTATGTAATCAGTCATCATGGCACCACAGCCTAGAAGCCAACCATGGGTTTACAAAAGTGTGTGGATCCAAGCATGGGCTGCATTAGCACATGTCCAAGTTTCTGCAGCCACCGGCCCTCCAGGGGGTGGTTGACATTAAATTGAAAATCCCTGCAGCAAACATAATTAATTACAGCTTGGCTCCCACTACAGCCAATACGCTTATACTGTACATCACTACATTCTTCACTACTTCAGGGATCCATAATTTCATCAGTGTATATCTTTTTCCCCACCTTAAAATGCATAGCAAACCTTGCCATGCCATAGTAGATGGCCTTGATGAGAAGATGTGGTTGAAAATACATTCTGGCCTGGTGGCCAGCTCTCTGATGAAGCATCTCTGTTCTTAGTGAGGCTGTTTGCCAAGCCTATGCTGGAGCTCTTTGGGTCTAGGAGCCTATCATTCTACATACCTTGGTAGAAGCTCCATAACTTTTTGTGTATTTGTGACATAAGAAGGCATCAGAATAATCCTATTCTCTGTGGAGAATGTAGGGAAAATAGGTTTCCAGGCACTGGGTAGTTTATTTTTGAATAATTACTAATATAGCAAAACTTAATTAGAATATAAGGTTAGAGATGGTCTTTTGTATATTTTGTAAGTGGGACCTGACTAGAGAGCCAAATGAATAGAATCAATTTGTGCTTAGTCCACATAATTCTCACCAAAATACTCAGGGCTATGTCAAGTCATAGGCTTTGGTAAGGTGGGATCTGTCTATTTAAAAAGGGGATCAGTTCCCACAAGAACATAGGCAGATGTCAGAGCTGAAGTAGTCACATGGAAAGGTTGAATATCTAAGAGAACAACAAAGTAGACATTATGAAATAGCTCTCTGAGGCACAGGAAGGTTGGGAGACAAGAAATTCAGGTGGTATGTAGTACTGGAGAGCAGAGCACACCAAGTGACCCTGATCACTCAGGAAAAAGCAGGGTTTTTTTTTTCCTTTAATAATTAAAAAAAATAAGAAATCTCTGTGTAGGAGGTAGTGTCAGGATCTGTTATAAAATAGAAAGAACATTAAACTCAGACCATGAAGACATCTGAGGTTGAATTCCAGTTCCACCACCTTCTGGCTACAGGCATAGAGACTACAAAGTTAGAGGTAGAGTCAAGAAAATGAGGGATCGAGCTCCTTCTCAGACATTTACTGACTGCATGACCCTGAGCCTCAATTTCCTCAGCAATAAAATGGGTGTGATAATAATAACTTGTATCCCACATGATTATTGCTAGGATCAAATGAAATAACGAATGTAAAGAATTCTGCAGACTTTAAGGCGCTATATGAATCTCAGCTCTTATTGTCATCGTTATTATATAAGCTCGAGTTAGTCGTCTCCACTCTCTGGACCTCGATCCATCAAAAAACCTAGCATCTACTTTGTGCCGGACACTGTGCTAAGTGTTGGGGATGTAAAAACAGGCAAAATACAGTCCCTGCCCTCAAAGAACTTACAACCTAATGGTTTGCTTAATTTCCTTACCTGTTTCCCTTATGCCTGGAATGAATTCCCTCCTAGAAATTTGTAGTCTTCTTCGAGACTCAGCTCAGATAACATCATTTACATGGGGCCTCCTCTGGACCTCTCCCATCACTTTTTATCCATTTGGTAGCTGCCTGTGTATGTATGTGTTATTTTCCCTGACAGAATATAAACTCCTTGAGGGCAAGAGATGGTTCACTTTTGTCTTTGTATCACTGGTGTTAGCATAGTGCATGGCATATTTAATAAAGGTTTGTTGATTGATTGATTGGAGACATCTAACAATCTATGAACCATTAAACTAGAAGTAACCATCTCACAGCTTTGAACTCTCACAGAAATTAGTACCACTTCTTACCAAGTCGGATTATGAGAGCATAGCTCTGAAGTTGGAAGGGACCTTAGAGACCATCCAGACCAATTGAGGGCCAAAGAAGTCAAATCACTTACCCAAGGTCACACATGTATAAGTGTCAGAGGTAAGATATGAACTAGATTGAAAGCTCCACAAAGGTATAGATTGTATCATAGTTATATGTGTAACCATCATAAAACCTGATATATTTCCATGTACCTAGTTGAAGAATTGATGTAAAATTCTAAGATTTTCTCATTATTTTATATCCTTAAAGCCCCCTCCAAAGGGCTGGACATCATTAGGCATGCAATACTGAAAGTGTAGTGGAAAGAGCCCTGGGATTTTGAGTCCTTGCATTAGAATGTAATCTCTCTGATAGCAGGAACTGTTTTACTTTTGTCTTTCTATTTCCAGTGCTTAGGACAGTGCCTGGTACTAAACACTTAATGATTGGTTAATTGACCTGGGCTTCCCTGGCTTTGCCCTTTACAATTTGTGTGGCCTCTGACAAATTAGCTTAGGCCAGACATGGTAGCGCCGGCTTATAATTACTGTTACCTGGAGACTGAGGCTGGAGGATCTCTGGAGTTCAGGAGTTCTGAGCTGGAACATGCTGAGCCAGTCCTGTACCAGCACTAAGCCCAGTATCATTACGTTGAGACTCCTGGAGCAGGGGAGCACCAAGTTACCTAAGAAGGGGTAAACCATCCCAGGTCAGAAACATATCAGGTTAAAGCTCCCTATGATGGAAGGCTCATAAAGGGTTGGGGCTCGTAATTAGCTGCTATACCACAGAATTACTTGAGATAGAAAGACCCATTATTTAAAAAGAAAGAAAGAAAGAGAGAGGAAGGAAGGAAGGAAGGAAGGAAGGAAGAAGAGAAAAGAAAAGAGTTATCTTAGACTTTCTAGGTCTTAAGTTACCCATAGAATGAAGGAATTAGTTATTGTGCCTTAGTTTCCTTATTTGTAAAAAAAAGTTAAATTTTGCATCTTCCAATTTTAAATCTAACATGCTATATAGCAAATTACTTACTCTTCTGGTTCTCAGTTTACTCATGCGTAGAATTAAGTGAATAGAGGAGATGATGTCTAAGGTTTCTTCTGGCTCCAAAATACTGAGGAAGATTTATTGACTAGATTATTCCTACCTGAAAAGGGGGAGTTAGATAGGAAGGTGAATCAAATTTCTTTGTATTACTTAACATTGATGAACAAATCCCACTTTCCTAGTGACTTTTGCATACCCACTTGGATTTAGGGTGACTTAAAGATTTCTATTGACCTCCCTGGCCAATGTTTTCTTTTTTCAAACTGCTTCTCTTACCTCTTTGAATGTCTGCTGCAGCCTAGCTTCCTTAATGTCAAGCAGAAAAAATGGATGGCTCAGAAATGTAGGGAAATGAATTCCAAAGTTATTGTAATGGAAATAGTTTAACTTCAGTCAACTTTAGCATTAAGCCCTTAATAAGAGAGTATGCCATATAGATAATGCCATCTTGCAGTGCTTTCCTCTTAGAATTGCAGGCGATTAACTCTTCCTCTTCTGAGATTTGTTCCCTTTCTCTTCCTGAACAGATCCTGCATTTCCTCACCATGCTGGGCCCCAGAGTGACCTACCCCACTTATAACATGGAGATTTCATAAGATGGCTAATTATTTCTGAACCAACAACAATAGTTTGCAAAATACTAGAAACGCATTTTTCAACCCACTAGACAATTGAATGCAGAGAAGCGTGAACTCATCCTCCTTCAGTTCACTGTCTTGGAAAAATCAGTAGCTTGAGCTCTTATTGGCTGGAAATGGTCCCTAGCCATTCCCGCACAACAACACAGTGCAGCATATCGTGACTCCTTAAGTCAAGAAAGATAAATTCACTGCACGTGCCTAGACCAGAGAGAATAGGGAATTGGCAGTCATTGAGTGGAAAGAGCCCTTGAACTTGGATCCAAATACCCAGATTTGAAGCCTCACTTTTCTACTTAATTTGGTGTCAGGGAAAAGCGCTAGATTTGAAGTCCCAAGAAATAGAATTGCATCTTGGCCCTGATATTTATTATAGCAGAAAGAATGATACTGTAGAAAGTGCACCATCCCTGGAATTAGAGGATCTGGGTTCGAGTCCTATCTTTGATGATGACTGTGAGTATGACATTAGTCGAGTCACTTTGCCCCCATGGGTATCAGTTCTTAATTTGTAAAATGAAGGGTGGATCTAGCTGACCTGTGAGATCTCTAGATATTTAATAGTTTAATACTATGATCTATGTGGCCTTGGGCAATCACTTAACTCTTGCCTACAATTTTGTCATCTAAAAATAAGGTAAAAGACTAGATGTTCTTCGAGGTCCCTTTCAGGTTTAAATCTAGGTTTCATTATCCTAACTCAACTTCTTCTCTCTGGAACTCAATTTTCCCATCAAGGTAGATCAGGGTAGGGAGGAGCAGTACCTGATGATCTCTATGATCTCTTGCAATTTTAAAAGCCTATGGTTTCAAAGGAACAAACAAACAAATCAAAACAACCTCTAGGATTTTCTCAGAGAAAGCAAGTGTTCACAATAATTAGTGATGTCTCCTTGGTATAGCTGTTATCCACATGGATGGTTCACTTCATTTCCTTATTTTTCCATTTGGTATATATTCTCTCTATCCCCTCTGTTGCTGTGTGGAGACAATGGCTCACCAGTCTCCATGACAAATTGCTGATTCCATGAATCACAGGGCTGTTAAACCCATCCACATCCCCTTAAAACACATCCCTTCATTCTGGACGATGCTGTGAGCTCTTTACAAATCTTTTAGTTGCCTGGTTACGGGGCTAATATTGATAATACACGCTGGAAATGTGTTTACCTGGCTTCCTCTAGTAGCCAGCATTGAGTCTCCTCAAAGCTTAGTACATGTTCTTAGTAACACTCCCAATACCTGGCATTCATCTAGTTTTGAACCTTTCTGAATTCCCTCTTACCGGAACCCAATATCCTCAGCTCCATGGTCTATATCACATCACAAAATACTTCCCCTAACCAAAGCTTCTTATTTTCCTTGCCCTCTGAACCTCATATTCAGGAATAGCTCCTTTCTAGAATTTAAGCTATACCGTATTATGTAACTCAACACATGTAAAACACTAAATTTACAAAGATCAAAGCATTATATAGATATTAATTATTATTAATATTATTACATACAAGTATAGATATAGTGGGACAAAAGTGAAAGGGAACATGAAACAGTGGTAAAAGCACTGGAACACAGTGGGAAGACTGTGTTTAGAACCTGAGGACTTCCTTGAGTTTAAATCCTGGCTCTCCTACTTACTATCATTGTGACCTTGAGGAAGTCATTTTACATTATTGGGCCTCAGTTTCCGATTTGTAAACTGAGGGAGTTGGACCAGATCCTGTCTAATGTCCCTTCCATCTTTATGACCTATTTAAATATCCATCCTATGGAAAAGCACTGCCTTAGGAAGAAGTTGACTTAGGTTCCAGTCTAGCCCCATGTAATCTCAGGTAAATACCATTGCTCTCCAGGCCTCAGTTTTCCTCACTGTAAAAAAGAGGTTTTGGATTAGATGTTTTCTAAAGTTTCTCCAAGGTCTGACATTCTAGGACTATCAACAAGAATACTAGTCCCTTTGGTTTCCTAGGGTGGAGTCTCTCACCTTGTAGGAGGCAGTCCAGAATTTCCCCTACAGGGAGGGCAGTTCTCTCTCCAAAAGGTAGTTCCTCTGGCTCCTACAGTGAGCCAGCTGGCAGAGAGAGATGTCGTAAAGGCCATAAAACAAGAGGCAAGTCCAGCCAGAGTGTAAATTGACCAGAATATATTTCATTCTCCCGGCCGAGAAGCCTCGAGCTTTTGAATGAATATGTGCTTAACTATTTATAATTGACCTTTGCACAAAGGAACATGAAATTTTTATAGCCCAAAGCTTCATTTATTAACTTTACTGGAGTGTAAAATATTGCTGTTTGCTATAAATTTATACCAGGACAAACAATATATATGCTAATTAGCAGCCGTACAGCAGTCTGCACGCAGTTCTCCTTGCCGGTCATTTCCGACAGGCAGAATAGCAGAATTGAATCGACAAATGACAATTGAGTCGCTTGATACTCGCTGTTCAAACAGTGAAGTCTCGAGTGGTGAATTAATGGTGTTCATTATAACGACTCCATTTCTTTTTCATCTCCTTTATAAATTAGTCCAGGTACCATGCTGATTCCCTGAGAGAATGGCTCATAGCAACCTGTGGAGATACACCTGCAGTATATAACACCCAATAGAACCCCCTGTTCATTGGTCCTGTGGGCCTCCATACTTATCACCCTCCTCCCCTGGATATTCTTCTCTGCTCTTCACTCCCTCCTTTCTTATTGCTTCCTTCTTCTGCTTTCCCCATGTCCCTTCTCCTTGATTTCCCATCTGATTTCTTCCCATGTCCATTACAGTGAAGTCAATAAGTGACATTATGTGTTTTCCTTAAAATTTCTTCAGCTCTGGCATTCTATTTTCTGAATTCCTTTCTGAAGCTAACATTCTGTCTTCTAACATTTTATATTGCAAGTCCATTTGCAGCTGATACCTTACATTCTATATTCTTGGGGACAGCTAGGTGGTGCAGTGGATAAAGCACCAGGCCTGGAGTCAGGAAGGCCTGAATTTCGAATCCAGTCAGACACTAACTAGTTATGTGACTCTGCAGGTAACTTGACCCCTGTTTGCCTCAGTTTCTGCATCTGCAAAATGAGGATAATAATAGCACCTATCTCTTAGGGTTGTTGTGAGGATCAGATGGGATGATGATTGTAAAAGCAGTTAGCACAGTGCCTAGCACATAGTAAGCACCATGTAAATGTTCATTGTTGGTGTTATCATTATTTATGTCATTATCATCGTTATAAGAATCCTTACAGCTTTCTATTTCTCATTGTCAAAACTGTACTTTCACAGAGAGAATGGAAAGTCAGGGCCAGAATTTAGGCTAATAAGTAGGGGTAGAGAAAAAGGTTGTTGGAAGAGAAGTAGGCATGAGTAGAGGATGGGAAGTAATTGAACAAGGAAGTAGGGCACCATTTATTTTTGGTGTCATAGTGGGCATTAATTTTAATATCTCGACCTCACTAAGCTGGATTTTAAAAGAACCACCATGAACTTTGAGTCAGGAAGACCTGGGTTCAAATCTCACTTTTGATATTTCCTAGCTAAGTCATTTAATTTTTCAGTGCCCTGTTCACCTCTCTCAAACCTTAAGTTATAGACAAGTTTTCTCCTCTACATCAGTGAAGAGCTTTTCCACACTTGGGAGTTCTCCATGCTAATAAATCCACAAATTACAGACCTACAAATATGAAGTTTAAAATAAAACACACAAATGATCCGCCATAAAGTAAGTACATAATGAACTACATAACAGCTTATGCGATTTCTTTGAAGAGTGATCTGCCTGATTGAAAAGTAACAGAACACATCATGGAAAGTTAATCCTTATGCTGTGAGGGCACAGGCTGAAAGCACCATTTGAAACTGCTTTTAGCAGGCAAACAAAAGTTCAAATAAAGACAGACCTTTGAACTAGCTAACCCTGATCAACTAGGCAAGAGTTGTAAGAAAAATTAAAAACAAACAAAACAAAACAAAAAAACAACCCGACAAGCTGAAAATGAATCAACAGTGTGATATAAGAACAAAAATAAATAAATGAAAATCTCATTTCATCTCATGTTTTCACTAAAAGGAGAGAGGAATGCATGGGACATGAAAGGTAGTACTTCACCATTACATTTTGAATATTTTATTTGGTTCTGGCCACCATTTTCACAAAGACTTCCACATATAGGAACATGCCCAGGAAGAAGGATAAAGGTTCTTGAGGCCTTTGTCCTAAGATTACTGATTGACAAAATTGGTGACATTTAGTCTAGAGAAGAGGAAACTTGGAGGAAGGGACATGGTAGCTATATTTAAGTAGTGTGGAAGGCTATCATGTAGAAGAGAGATTCATTTTGTCTTTCTCCCCCCCAACCCCCTGCCCCAGGGGGTATTACTAAGGTCAGTGAGTAGAAGTTCCAAAGAGGAAACTTTAAGACTAATAACCTTCCTAACCAGTACAGCTATATAAATGTGAAATGGGCTTCATTGGAAGGTATTGGATTACCCCTGTCTTCAAGTAAAAGTTATAATCATTAGTCAAGTTTTCGGTTGGAGGGGGTGGATTATTGTCCCGGTAGGACTTGGAGTACATACCTTCTGATGTCTTCCTTCCAATTCAGAGATTCTGACTCTGGCTGTTTTAGGTCTAACCTTATCAGGTGACTTCTAGCATCGGAGGGTAGTGAAAAGAACCCTGGATTTACAGAGGACCTGAGTCACAGGATCATAGATTTAGAACTGGAAGGGGCCTAAAATGCCATATAGTCCCTCATTTTACAGTTGAGGAACCTGAGTCCCAGGGAAGAGAAGTCACTTGTCCAAGGTCTCACAGGTTGGACAGTTGGGGTGAAACTTGAACCTGAGTCCTTGGACTCCAGAGCCAGTATTATTTTTACTGTGCCAGGCTGCCTGGCTCTATTTAATAGCTATGTGACCTTGAGCAAGTAACTTAGCTCTTCATCTATAAAATTATCTGGCTGAATTAAATGATCTCAAAAGTACATTTTTTTTTTACCTCTACAGGCAACTTCAAGTCAGTTATACGGCAAAGCAGAGACAATGATAGGTCTGGAGTCAGGAAGACCTGAGTTCAAATGTGACCTCAAACACTTAACTAGCTGTGGGACCTTGGGTAAATCACTTAACTTCCATTCGTCTCAGTTTCTTTAGCTGTAAATTGGGAATAATAACACCACCTACCTCCCACAGTTATTGTGAGGATCTGATGAGAAAAAACATTTGTAAAGCACTTAGTACAGGGCCTGAGGCATAGTAAGCACTATGTAAATGTTAGCTAGTATGATTATTAATATTATTCAAGTCAAGCCAAGGAAAATCACTGATAATTTATTAAATAACTATAATGTGCCAGGCACTATGCTAATATCTAGGAATAAAAAAAAAACCACCAGTCACAATACTCAAAGAATTAAAAATCTATTGGAGAAGGGAGAACTTGTAAACAGCTATATACAAAGAGATATATACAGGACACATGGGAGATAGTATCAGAGGGAAAGAATTTGCCATAAAAGAAGTTGGTAAAGACTGTGTAAAAAAAAGGTAAAATGCTAGCTGAGACTCAAAGGAAGCTAGGGAAATGAGGAGGAGGATTCCATGCATAGGGGCAGCCAATGAAATGCACAGTTAGGAGAAGAAGTGTGTGAGGGAGAGCCACAAGGCCAGTGTCACTGGATGGTAGAGTATATGGAGGTGAGGGAAATGATTATGTCTCTATTATGTTAATAATAAATTATTAAATTAGGATAGAGGTTTTTTTTTCACATTATTTTCTCATTTGGGGACCAATCCTTGTAGGTCATTGAGCCAGTCTCTGAAGGGCAAGGCTGATAGATGAGACTGGCCTAATCCTCCGGCAATATTCTCCTCAATCTTGGGCAGGACCCCACCCAACTAGGGGACTTTAGTTTATAGCATAAACAGAATTTATTCAAGGTGAAGTTCAGACCTGAAGCATTGGGCAGATGTCATTGTACCCCTCTTTTAGAGTCCAAGGGGATCCTGCTTATGAAAGAGAAAACCAACCAGAGTTGTCTGGATAGACATGGATTTCTTTGTCCAAATTGCTGGAGGCTTCTAAGTCTCATGATCAAACTATATTCTCAGCAGGAGAAGCTGAAGACATTTAGCCAACCTACTCATTAGAAAGTCTACCCCCCATTAATTGTTCACCAATCATGGTTGATTTTTACCTGTCAGGGCATCTCCTTTTCTAAATGTATGTAAGCATTCAGGAATCTCCATATTGGGGTCTTTAGTTACCAAGAGAGTACAATAACCATCAATTTATTGATTGTTTGCTAGCCTAATTAATACATTGATTATTAATTACCCCAAACCTCTGTCTCTTGGTCTTTTCATTCATTACGGAGGGAAGTAAGGTGTAAAAAAAAAGACTGGAAAGGTAGGAATGGAAGGTGGTGAAGGGCAATGATGTCCAATTATCAAACTTCTTTGTATCTCTGAAATAAATAGTATGGGACCTTATGTAGTAGAAGCACTAAATAAAAGAGTAACAAAAACATTAACAAATATTTATCAACTGGCACATGTCACATTTGCAATATTATAGTGGGAGAAAAGTCTGTAAGGGAAAATACTTGAACGCCTTGAATCCTAGGCTAATGAGCTTTTTTATTTTATTCTTAAGATCATAACATTTTAGGTCCAGAACTGGAAGAGACATTCGAGGTCATCCTTTAGATCAAATCTTTCACTTAACACATGAAGAAATTAAGGCTCAAGAGTGTTTAGTGATTTGTTCAAGGTCACACAGCCAATAAGCATCAGATGTGGTATTTGAACATGGGCCAAGGGGGTCATTGGAAATCATATAAAGCTTTTTGTTTTGTTTTGTTTTTTATATTACAGGCTGTTTAGAGTGTGGAAATACAGAAAACAGAAAACTTTGGTGTGTGAGTATGGGGAAACAGTAGACTTGGAGAAAAGAATCTCAGATTTTTAGTCAAAAGACCTGGGTTCAACTTTTACCTCTAATGTTTATGGTGAACAAGCCATTTAACATCTGTGGATCTGTTTCCTCATCTTTAAAATGTCCTAGATGGCCAACCTAAATTTGGTTCTATGAAACTTAGCTTTAATGGTTATTAGCTACATGATAGCATACAAGACTTTCAAATTCATTGTACTTTAGCTTCCTTATCTGTAAAATGTCACTGCTTAATCCCCTGGGGGTTTGGGGAAGAAAGGACATTCTAAACTGGAAGGTGCTATTTATATTAAAGCTATTATTATATGAGGGGGCCCTGGGGACTGTGGCAGCGGGAATGATCACTCTGGATTCTAAGCAAGGAGAGCATTCTTGAATGGGACATGTGTGAGACAAATGGAGTGTGAGGAGGGGTTTTTCAGAGCACTCTACATCTACCTCACTATTTTGCTTAAGGTCAGTTCTGAAGAAAACAAAAAAGAAAGGAAAGGGTTGTTTGTTTGTTTTTTATCAAGTAGCTGCTGCTTAAAAAAAAATTCCTGAGGGTTTATTTATTTTTTTATTCATTCTAATTGATCTAAGGTAGATCAGTAAAGAGGCCCCAGAACAGCTGGAGATTGTCAATCTGCTCAAACAAGAACTGTTGCTTTAGCTACAATCAATGAGGTTGGATACTGGAAATCTCAACAGCATTCCAATTCAGAGTTGTTTGTAATGGTAAGAAATCTAGAAAAAGAGAGAGGGGAGAGAGACAGAGGGAGAGAGGGAGGGAGAGAAAGAGGAAAAGAGGAGAGAGAGAAAGAGAAAGGGGGAGAGGACAGGAGGAGGAAGAGCCAGATGCAGGGAAGTTTGGATATTGATTTAAAAAAAAAAAAAGATTTTTTTAAAAGACCATTTCATTCTATTCCCTGATGAGAACAGAAAATCCTCTTCCTTTTCAGAGAACATTCACTGAAGTTTGAGCTACTGGCTTGGAGGAGGGGAGCAGAAGCATCCTGAAGTCCAGACTCTAACACCTGCCACGATTATCTATGTGGCTTTTGACAAGTTACTAAATATCTGTGAAATGAAAAGTTTGGGCTAGATGACCTCCAAGGTCCTTTCCAACTTTCAATCGATGATTCTATGATCACTTTGGAATCCTATAATTCCCCTCATTTTGCAGATGAAGAGTCTGAGGTCCAGAGTAGGGAAAGGCTTTGACCAACATCATTCAGGCTACAAATAACAGAGTTTTTCTCTAGTAAACTTTTCCATTTCGGGGATCTAATTTATTGAAATTTTAAGGCAGGCTTTTCTTGGTGAAGGAGAAGGAGTTCCACAGAACACATGGGATCTTTTTCTGCTCTCCACTAACATCTTGTGACTCTGGGACAGTCATTTGGTATGTATGGGCCTCAATTTTTTCTATCTCTAAAATAAGCATTTCACCAATATAGGGATGAAATCACAAGTCTGTTTTTATTTTTTTCAACGGTTGTCCCTACGCTATCTAACCATGGCATCTTAATGATCATAGGGTCATGACTTTGGAGATTGATCGAGTTTAGAGGTTCCATAGTCCAACTTCTTCACTTTATATGTGACATTTTATCTGTGAGAAAATCAAGGCAGAGAAAGGCGGAGGGATTTATCATAGTGACACGAGCAGAAAGTAAAAGAATCAGTATTTAAATTTGCATTCGATGACTCCAAATTTAGAAGAGAAAGGAGAGTGAATATGAATTTATACAGCGTGTTATGTTCCAGGCGCTGTAGTGAGTACTTTTTGTTGTTTTTATAAATGTTATTTCATTTGAGCCTCACAATAACATTTAGTGGTAGGCTCTATTATTATCTTCATTTTAAAGTGGAGGAAACCGAAGTAGATGTTAAGTGACTGGCCTAGGGTCATATAGCTAATAGGTATCTGAGGCCAAATTTGAACTCAGGTTTCCCTGAACTCGGTCCTGACTACTCCAGGCCCAGGACTCTATCCACTGTGCTACCATAATACCTACCATGCATATTTGGCTTTAAGTTTTGTAAGTGCCCACATATATTGTTTAATATTTACAATAACCCACTAAAACAGGTATTCTTCTTATTCCCATTTTACAGATGAGGAAACTGAGACGACGAGCAGTTAAGTCACTTACATACCTACAGCAGGATTTGAAGTCAGGTCTTTCTGACCTTAAGCCCAACACAATCCACTATATCACTCTTTTATATTGCTAGTATGAAAAAGCTAAAAATTAACAGGCTTAACTACTTTAAAGTTATATTATTGTTACATTTCTAGTATTTTTTTTTGCATGGATCTTATGGAAATTCAGTGGGACAGTAGAAAGTAACAGAGATCACCCCATTTTTCCCTAGTTTCAACATGGGGATACATCTAAGGAATTTCAGAGTAATGGGTTCCTCAAGTAATAATAATTTGCATCGATCTAGCACTTAACTAAACAGGTCCTGTGAGATAAGTAGCGTAAGTGTTCTTGGTTCCATCTCACACTTAGGAAACTGAGCCTCAAAAGAGTAAAATGACTTATCCAGGGCCCACAGAGAGGACACATATTTCTGTCTATCTCCATGATCTATTAAGTGGCATACCTAGTACTGAAGAGCTGAGCATGTTATTGACATCATTTGCCTGAAGTCCCGTCACAAGGTGGTAGCACCCAGACAAGAATGTCAGGTTCCTTCTGTTCTTTCTACTTGACCACACTGCCTATGCCTGGGATATTGATTTCTGTCCACCTCTCAGCTGTCTGCGACTCAGGGAGCTCTTTCCTCAGAATGCTAAGTAGTATTTAGTGGCCAGAAAGTGTTATTTCTGCTTCCAGAGGTTGTGCCTCATTTAAAGCCAAGGAGTAAAGGGCACAGGGAGCATGAGATTCCCTGAGGAGATCTATAAAGTTTTCCTAGTCTCTCTCAGTCTTCTCACCTGCCCTCCAATCCCCTGTTCACAACCAGATAATCTTCCTTATACACAGGTCTTACCATGTTCCTCCTCTGATCAAAACTTCCATTTTCTGGAACAAATATTTTCAAACATTTTTTAATCCTGCACCATCAGGAAAAAAATTAAAAATGGAGCATAAATCCGTCTTATACATGTATGGACTTATTTATTAATCGTATGCATGTACCATTGTACTATTAAGGATGTACATTGTAAAACTTACCCAAAAATAGAAAGTAAGAAGTTTGAAATAAGAATGAAATAATATTTGGTATCAGAGTCAACTGGGAGCCATTGGAGTTTATTGAGAAGGGAATTGATGTAGTTGGACTTGCACTCCAGGGAAATCACTTTGGCAGCTATGTGGAGGATGTATCAGAGAGTAGAGACACTTATGGCAATAGTTCAAATGAGAGGTGATGATGATGGCCTGAACTATGATTGTGACTGTGTGAATAGAGAGAAAAGGACTGATAGGAGACATTTTAGAGGTGGAATGATATGATTAAGTAACTAAGTGGATATGTGGGGTGGAGGAAAGTAAGGGGTCCGAGATAATACCAAGGTTTAGAACCTGGAAGACTGGGAAAATGATAATGACTTCAACAAAGATAATGAAGTTCAAGAGAGAAGTGGTTTTAGGGGTGGAGGGTAAATAATGAATTCTGTTTTCAATATGTTGAGTTTGACTTGTCTATCAGACACCAAGTTGGAGATGTTCAATAAGGCCGTTAATGATGTAGTAATGATGTACTGAAACTCCTGGATTAGATTAGTTCTGGATCTATAGATCTGGGATGTATCTGTATAAAAATAATATTCAAACTCATGGGACCTGGTGGATTCACCAAGTGAAAAAGTGTACAGAAAGAAAGCCCAGGACAAGACTTTAGGAATATACCTGTAACTAAGGAATGTGATCTGGCAAAGAGACTGTGAAAGAACAGTTAGTCATGTAGGTGGGAGGAGACCCCGGGGAGAAGAGTTTCACAACAACCCAGAGACGTACCTTGGAAGTATCTTGGAAGAAAGAATAATCTGTAATGTCATCTGCTGTGGAGAGGTCTAGAAGGATGAGGACAGAAAAGACCAATAGATTTGCAGTTAAAAAGATCATTGGTAACTTCAAAGAGAGCAGTTTCAGCTGAGTGAGGAGTTATGGATAATGAAGAGGTTGAGAAGCTATAAGATTGTAGAAACAGGGAAATCTGGAGAAAGGGTGGGGTTTGGGGGGGGAAAAGATAATGTAATCACAACCCATCCATGTCTATTTGTCCTGTGATACTTTTTCCTACTGAAAAATGCAAAGTATTCCCTCACTGGCCCCTGCCACACAGTGGCTTCTGAGGGGCATCTGTGACAGATATAAGATAATTGGGTTATATTTTTTCCATGTAGTTTCTGCTAGTATAGTTAGATTATAACTCCCCTGAAGAATATATGCCTGGCACCCCCTTGGAAGGTCAGCAGTGGGAGGGATAAAGAAGGGAGGTATTAAAAGGGATGGTCTACTTGCATTGGAGACAAGTCCAGGATTATCTGTGGCAGGTGTTGGGATGGAAATGTTATTTCTGCTCTCTGATTGGTTGGTCACACCCTTCTCGGGGTCAACCATAGTCTCCTAAGGGTCATTTCATGGACCCACAGAGTGATAAAGTGGTGATAGGTGATAAAGACCAAATGGTTCTCCAGGGTTTGGCACCACCTTCCTTTTCTAACATTATGTTCTATACAGCATACTCGAGCCAAAATTGACTACTCATCTATCTATATGCCTGTACCTCCTTCCTTTCTTTCCCTATGTCTTTGTTGTCTTTTTCTTTTTCTACTGCTGTAATACTTCCCTATGACATCCATCATTTCAGGCCTAGTAAATTCCTACTCTTCCTTTAAAAATCCCAGTCCAATTGAAGCCTCCGTCCCAGTCTTCCTTGTGTCTTTTCTTTGTACTTTCTTTTTTCCTCATCTTTCAGTCTCTGTCTCCCTTTCTGTCTCCATTTCTCTCTCTCTCTCTTTCCTCTCCCTCCCTCTTCTACCTCCCTCTCTCTATTAATTTGTGTATAGTCCCTCCACCTCCACCCCAAACCAAACATTTTAAGTGTGTGGCACTGTGTCATCAGTACCTTGTATTTTTGCTAGCACATAGCACAGGGCTCTGGACACCCAGTTCACAGCAAGTAATTAATACATATTAGCTGAATCAAATTGCATATATGTGTGTGTGTGTGTGTCTGTGTGTATGTACATATGTGTGTATATGTAAATACTTGCACATATAATGTACTTATATATATTAAATATACTATAAATATATGTATATATATAAACAATATCTATATCTATCTATCTATGTATCTATCTTCCTTTACTACTGAACTGTGAGCTCCATGAGGGTAGAGACTGCCTACCCTCTGACTTCTTATATTCTTCAGTGCCAAGAAGAAGACTCAGCATATCACATGTAGGCATGAAGTATATATTTAGATTGAATCAAAATGAATTGATTGCTTAGGAAGTCGGTTTCTCTTTTTATACAATGAGGGAAATATATAGAGACAATTATATTTGTATAAAAACTATATATATATATATACACACATAAAAATACATGCTTACACATATTTATATACACGTATATGTATACATACACATAATACATGTATGTATATGCCTCCCAACATGAATGCTTTAGATAGTTTCCGTAATGATCTCAAGCTTGTTGGAAAAATTCACTCCATAAAGATGAGTTATTATTATTATTTATTGTGATCACCTGCTCCCAAACCCTGCCAATTCTTAGAGTTGGTGGATATTCAGCAGGACAGTGTCATTAAACAAGTTCAGATGCCTGCCATCTCTCCACATGGTTCTGGGAGCAAATGCTTCATGGGCCAATTGTTTCTTTCCCCCAAAGCACCCCATATTGTAATTAAAAATTAAACCGTTTTCCAAAGAAATAATTCCATTCATTCTTCTTGCCACTGCTCCGGTGCCTGTGGCACCAGCTAAATTTGGAATTAAATAATTTAACTGTAATACATTTAAAATAGATCATGTTTAATGCCATGCATTTGATTGGATGTAAAATCAGGCCAATTGAGCATGAGCCCCATGGATTTCACTCCCTTGCTTGCCGAGGATGTGCTGTGCATGCCATCCAATTAATGAGCGTTGACTGTCTCTGGCCTTGTTCTCCACTTTCTTCTCATTCCCAGGGCCTGGCTCAGCTCTTCTTTTACCAATTTTGTCTTCCCTTTGTCTCACTGTTCCCTTTATGCCCTCCCCTGATCAGAAACCCTCCATTGCCGTTTTGTTGGGTTTTTTTTAATCCCATAGTCTGTGGCAGGCCTTCCATCAGCCCACTTTCAACATCTGTTTACTTTCTAAGGTAATAAAGAAGCCTCGCTTCCCCTCAACAAGGCCCTGCTGGGGGAAGGTGAAAAGCAGGTTGGATTAAGGGACTGGTGCTGAGTTAAAGGCTCACTCCTCCTGGGGCTGCCAGTTCTAATCTGGCTCAGGTTGTCAGGAGTGGAGGGAACAGCATCATTTGGTTTGAATAACAAGAGCTGGGGTAATAGCTTGTCCTTCCTAGCACCCCTCCAGGAGAAACCAGTTGGCAACAGGTTTTACTGGGGTGGGGGGCAACAAAAGCGCAGAGCCATATGGGGAGTCAGGAGACTTGGTTTCTAGTTCTGGCTCTGCTACTAATTAGCTTTGTGATTCAGAGCTTGTCATTTCAACTCTCTGGGCCTCAGTTTCCTCATCAGACTATTTGCAGTGGGCGGGGGGTGGGGAGAGGAACTTAAAGGACAATTTTAGAGATTGGAGACTTAGAGATCATGTAATTCAGATCCCTCATTTTACAGTTGAATACACAGTGTTCTAGAGAGATCAGGTAACGTGTCCAAGGTTACGTGATAAATGGTAGCATTGGACACAAACTCAGTTCTGTTAATTCATGGCAGTAATCATTCCCCTACTCCACGTTATCAAGGCCACCATTGAAGGTGACCATTGACATATAAGATAACATCCAGATAAGCAAGATCACTAAGAATGGTAAGGGGTTTGAAAACATCGTCTTTAATAATGTCTAAAACCCATTAGTTAATATATTTAATATATCAAAACATCTGTGATTTCATCTGTATGGTTGATTCCTCCATCAAGAAAGATGTTAGTCATGCCACAATTTAGTATAAGATTTGCAGTCCAAAACAAATAAACACACAGAACAGAAAAAACTCGTCACCTGTCACAAGAGGCAGTTTGGTTTAGACATTGAAGTGCTGGACCATGCTAAGAAATCAGGAAGTCCAACCTTCAAGTCCTCCCACCTCCCCTGCCCCCAAACCTGCCCTAAGACCCTGGGCAAATTGCTGAACTGCTTAGTACCCCAGGCAACTCTATAAAACAATAAGATGTAGACAGTATCTGATCTGCATTGGTGATGAAAGTTCCTGGGTATTCTCTATACCTATGAATTTACAAGACTCCCCACTTCCTACCTTATGGCCCAATAACTATGAGCTCCTCATACTTAGCCAGGCTGGTACTCACAAGAAATACACAGTCAGGCTGGCATCCGTCCATTCTTCAACGATTACTAGCTGAATTCCAGGCCCTTTTCCATCTAGACTCCCAAAGCATACCTTTGGGTAATGGAAGTGGAGCCTTGATACATACAGAACATTAAACTATAGCTGCAGCTGGCTCTATAAGGTCTGCTTCCTACAATCAAGTCCTTCTATTATAAGACACTAGACATCCCTTGGAAGGGACATGCAGATATATACTCACTCGGCTAGAGGATTCCCAGAGTGCTAATTCACTGGAAAAGAGATAAACGCACACCCAAGTTGAGGACATTTCTCTTCTAAAAACTCAGGCTATTCAAAATTCCAAGGGCTAACTTGGATTCAGTCTGTGAATAACCTAAACTCCTGAAATCCACAAAACTTGGCCAGCCCAGTTAAACTTACTAAGACCAATAAACAGCCTTTCTTTTCCCTTAAATGTCCCCAAGATAACCCATCTGCTTCCCCAACAAAGGTAAATGATAATGTATGTAAAACATAGGGGCAGCTAGGGGGTTCAGTGAATAGACCCTACAGTCAGGAAAATCTGAATTCAAATCCTCAAACACAAGATGGCAGCTGGAAAGAAGGGACTTGCCTAGGGCTCTCCCCCAGAACCCTCCAAACACTGATAAAAAATGGCTCTGAACAAATTCTAGAACTGCAGAACCCACAGAATCATGGAGGGAAGCAGGGCTCCACCCCAGGACAGCCTGGATGGTGGCTGGGTAAGGTCTATCACACAGAGCTGGGAGCAGAGGGGAGCAGAACCCAGCGTGGGCTGCACCTACACCAACCAGACCAGAAGCCAGGTGGAACAGGCCCTAGTGCCCTGAATCAGCGAGCTGTGGCAGTTACCAGACTTCTCAACCCACAAACACCAAAGATAACAGAGAAAGTTAGTGGAAAAAACTGCTGGGGGACAGAGTGAAAGGAGTTTGCAGTTTGTCCACTGCCCTGGGGCAGCGGAGGAAGTGCAACAACAGAACTACAGCTGCAGTTGCTTCTGGCCCAAGGCCCACCTGGTGGGAGGAATTAAGCGGCAGATCTGAAGAGGAGTGCAGAGCCTGCTTAAGATCTGAGTCAGGTCCGGGTTGGCGTTCTTGGGGGAGGAGGAGTGCTGGTGTGGCAGAGCTTGCTGTGTAGAAATAGCTCTGAAAACAACAGCACATCCCCTCAAGCTTGGGACAAAGTACTCTCTACTCTACAAGCAGTTATACCCCAATGAAAAAGTCAAGGGTCAAGTAGTTGACTGGGAACATGGCCAGACAGCGAAAACACTCTCAGATTCAGACTCAGACGTTGGAATCTTACTCTGGTGATAAAGAAGACCAAAACATACAGCCAGAAGAAGTCAACAAAGTCAAAGAGTCTACAACAAAAGCCTCCAAGAAAAACATGAACTGGTCTCAGGCCATGGAAGAGCTCAAAAAGGATTTGGAAAAGCAAGTTAGAGAAGTAGAGGAAAAATTGGGAAGAGAAATGAGAAGGATGCGAGAAAACCATGAAAAACAAGTCAATGACTTGCTAAAGGAGACCCAAAAAAATACTGAAGGAAATAACACCTTAAAAAATAGACTAACTCAAATGGCAAAAGAGCTCCAGAAAGCAAATGAGGAGAAGAATGCCTTGAAAGGCAGAATTAGTCAAATGGAAAAGGAGGTCCAAAAGACCACTGAAGAAAATACTACCTTAAAAATTAGATTGGAGCAAGTGGAAGCTAGTGACTTGATGAGAAATCAAGATATTATAAAACAGAACCAAAGGAATGAAAAAATGGAAGACAATGTGAAATATCTCATTGGAGCAACCAGTGACCTGGAAAATAGATCCAGGAGAGATAATTTAAAAATTATTGGACTACCTGAAAGCCATGATCAAAAAAAGAGCCTAGATATCATCTTTCAAGAAATTATCAAGGATAACTGCCTTGATATTCTAGAGCCAGAGGGTAAAATAGAAATTGAAAGAATCTACCAATTGCCTCCTGAAAAAAGATCCCAAAAAGAAGACTCCTAGGAACATTGTTGCCAAATTCCAGAGCTCCCAGATCAAGGAGAAAATACTGCAAGCAGCCAGAAGAAACAATTTGAGTATTGTGGAAACACAATCAGGATAATACAAGATCTAGCATCATTAAGGGATCGAAGGGCTTGGAATATGATATTCTGGAGGTCAATGGAGCTAGGATTAAAAGCAAGAATCACCTACCCAGCAAAACTGAGTTTCATGCTCTAAGACAAAATATGTATTTTCAACAAAATAGAGGACTTTCAAGCTTTCTCAGTGAAAAGACCAGAGCTGAATAGAAAATTTGACTTTCAAACACAAGAATCAAGAGAAGCATGAAAAGGTAAAGAAGAAAGAGAAATCATAAGGGACTTACTAAAGTTGAACTGTTTTGTTTACATTCCTACGTGTAAAGATGGTGTGTATAATTGATGAAACCTCAGTATTAGGGTAGCTGAAGGGAAGACACACACACACACACACACACATATATACACATATACATACATATATGTGTGTATATATATGTATAGACAGATGGCACAGGGTGAGTTGAATATGAAGGGATGATATCTAAAAAAATAAAATCAAATTAAGGGATGAGAGGAATATATTGAGAGAGGGAGAAAGGGAGAGATAGAATGGGATAAATTATCTTGCATGAAAGTGGCAAGAAAAAACAGTTCTGTTGGAAGGGAAGAGGAGGTAGGTGAAGGGGAATGAATGAATCTTGCTCTCATCAGATTTGACTTGAGGAGGGAATAACATACACACTCAATTGGCTATCTTACCCCACAGGAAAGAAGGAGGAAGGAGATAAAAAAGTGGGGATGATAGAAGGCAGGACAGATAGGGGGAGTTGGTAATCAAAAACAAACACTTTTGAAAAGGGACAGGGTCAAGGGAGATAAATGAATAAAGGGGATAGGATAGGAAGGAGCAAAATATACTTAGTCTTTCACAACATGAGTATTGTCGAAGGGTTTTGCATAATGATACACATGTGGCCTATGTTGAATTGCTTGCCTTCTTAGGAAGGATGGGTGGGGAGGGAAGAGGGAAGAGAATTTGGAACTCAAAGTTTTAAAAGCAGATGTTCCTAAAAAAGTTTTTGCCTGCAACTAGGAAATAAGATACACAGGCAATGGGGCACATAAATCTATCTTTCCCTACAAGAAAGTAATGGAAAAGGGGATGAGGGGGAGTGGGATGACAGAAGGGACGGTTGACTGGGGAATGGGGCAATCAGAATATATGCCGTCTTGGAGTGGGGGGGGAGGGTAGAAACGGGGAGAAAATTTGTAATTAAAACTCTTCTGAAAATCAATGCTGAAAACTAAAAATATTAAATAAATAAATAGGCAAGTAAATAAACAAATAAATGAATAAATAAATGGATGAATGAATGAATGAATAAATACATAAATAAGTAAGTAAATAAATAAATAAATGAAGTGAAATCCTCAAACACTGACTAGCTGAGTGACCCTGGACAAGTCATTTAACCCATATTCGCCTCAAGTGGGGATATCCTGGAGAAGGAAATGGCAAACCACTCAAATATCTTTGCCAATAAAACCCCAAAGACTTGTTCTTGGGTCAAATAGTATCAGATAAGACTGAACAGTAATATAAGACATAGTGTAAACCTTAAAGTGCTACCTAAATTTCAGCATTTATTATTGGGATAACTATTATAAACATTAATGCCCCTGCAATTTCCTGACTCAGACCAACTAGTTCCTCACAACTTTGTCACTTCTATCATGCTGACTGCTTCTTTGATTAAAATGCTGTCAGTCTAGTAAGAACAAACAGACCAAAAATCACTTTTCTCAGACCTCTAAAAGTGAGTGAGAGAATGAATGAAGGAATGAACTAATTAATGACAAAACATTTCCTAAGCACTTGCTATATGTCAAGCACTGAGAACTAGGTATACAAGTATAAAAGAGAGTCCCTACCCTTGGTGAGTTTACCTTTAAATATAGGGAGGCAATTCATCAGGGAATGGTTGCCAGGGGATTGTGTTTTCATTTGGAAAATCACTGAGATGACATGTGGGTCAAAAGGGGAGTTGATTTAACAACATATCCTTTTCTGGTAGCAATGGCAGTATTAATTTGATTATGGTTCCCGGAAGAAGAGGTAGAAAGTAGGTCAGAGAGATAGATACACATATTGGTGACTTGAGAGATGCCAAGAAGTTGGCCAGGGTGGAATGCTGAGAATGTCGGGGACCAGCTATATCTAACTGGTCATCTAGCCATGTGAGTTTATATTCATATTTCCATCAATCAGGATAGGGACGGCCCCATGGTGGGAGTTCCAAGAGCTGAGCAGTTCAAATCTCGTAGGAGATTATATCTATTGGTAGTGGTCTAGATGGTTCAGTGGCAGAGTAGATGGCAAGATAGAAGTAACTTGAGGGGTCTCTCTGGGGTATTAGGTGGGGTTGTTAGGGTATTGTGTCACCGAGGCTGGGCTGTCATGGTTAGTATTGCCTATACTTGCCATCTAAGGCTTACAAATATCAAATCTACCCTCAGTGTCACTTCCAATCCTAACTGTCCTAACTTGCTGCTGTTTCGTGGGTGAACATTTTGACTGGCATTGGATTTAATGTCCTTCCTAAACCCTAGGATTTCAATCTAGATCACTATGATATATGGTATATATGGAGCACCCTGAGTCCAGTACTTGTCTCCATCCCCAAACTAAGCTGAGATTCTGAATGTGTTTATTGACAAAGTAGTCATGAAGTTACAATGAAATAACTACATGTAATATAATTAAAATCAACAAATATTTGTTAAGTGCCTAGTAGGTGTGCTGGTTGCTTTGAACAACCCTGTGTTGGGTGTTAGGGGAAATATAATGGATGCTTAGAGAAGACATGATTCCTGACACTATTAACCAGGTGGTAGTAGACTGCTATATGAGATCCAAGGTGGAAAATGTCACTAAGGGGATCAGAGAAGGTCTCTTGTGGAACATAAACATCTTAATAGCAGGCTGTAAGGAGGGAAGGGGATTGTACCTCAGTGATTATCATAGTACTGGTATATCATAGATGCTCAGGACTTGTTTATTTGCACTGAAATAAGTGCACGAAGTATGTGGCATTTGAGTCGGACTTTTAAGATATGAATAAGATTTGGTAAAAGGCAGTAATGGGCTGGGTCTCATTCAGGCCAGTCCCCAGGCAGTTTAGGCCTAAAATTGGATGGAAGTGAGATATGCAAAGTTCCCTTAAGAGTAAACAAAAGGAAGCTTAATTAGCCAAAGAGAGGAAAGAACATTCAGAGAACGGAAGGAACTTGCATCCAGGATACAGCACATCTGCCTCATAGCTGCTTTATAAAAGCTCTCTTTTTCAGGACATGATTCCAGCAACACTTTATACATGAAGACCTTACTGGTCCCAGCTGCTATTCCTTCCCTCCAAAACTACATTTTAACCGTTTTGTATTTATTCTCTTTATATTTATTCTGTATATACTTGCGTATATTTCCTGTCTGCTCCATTAGAAAGTAAATTCATTGTGAGTAGGGATTATTTTTTTCATTGCATTTTTTTTTAATCTCCAGCATCTTGTAGAATGCCTAGTTCATCCTTCTATTATAAGATACTAGCCACCCTTGGAAGGGGTCAAGGATGTACCTGAACTAGGGTGATGGCTATTAGAGAGTATGAAATGGATGCAAGTGATATCATAAAGGTAAAATGGACGTAACTTTGTGACTTCGTGGCTGTCTGGATACTTGGAGTGAGGGCAAGTGAAGAGTCAAGAATGAAGCCAAGATTGCAAACCGAGCACAGTACTGGTATCTAGAAGGGGGGGGGGGAGGAAAATTTGGAAGAAGGGAATGTCTGAGAGGGGAAAGTGAGCAAGTTTTGGACATATTTAGTTTGAAATGTCGATGGGCAATCTAGTCTGAAGTATACCATAGCCAGTTGGTGCTATAGAACCAGACTTCAGTAAAGATAATAGGAGAGGATATATAGATTTGGAAATCATCTGCATAGAGATGATAATTAAGCCTATGAAGGTAGATGTAGTTACCAAAGGCAGAAAAAGAATGTGGAAGAGGAACCACTAAAAGAGATTGAGTAGGAGTGGTCAGTCAGGTAGGAAGAATCCAAGAGAGTAATTTTCATAGCCTTGAATGCTAGGGCAGAGAATTGGAATTTTACTCAATAGGTAATAAGGTACCACTGAAGAGTTGTCAATGGAGAATATATCTGTGCATAAGAAAAAAAGTAGTTTGGCAGCTGCATGAAGCATGATTTGGAGAAAAAAACAAATCATGGCAGGAGGAATTGTTAGAAGGCTAACGTAATTGTCCAGGCACACAGTAATGAGGGGTGTAGTGGCAGAGGGACCAGAGATGAAGGGACAGATATTTCAGGGTAGTATCATTCAGAATGTTACCAAAAGTATTGACCCAATATATAATGGGATAGTTCTCAAACTTCATAATTATATGGTAGACTAGCTAGTTCCCTAGAGGCCTCATAGCTTCAGGCAGTAGGTAGCCAGGAAAAGAAACCTTGTTTTGTGTGTCCTTAATTCTAAGCAGCAGGATATAGTTTAAAGAACAGTGAGTCTGGAATTAAAAGGCCTGGGTTAGAATCCTGATTCTTCTCCTCACTACCTATGGGACATTCATCAAATCATTATCCCCTTTGAGCTGTTTTTCTTTCATCTATGAAAGGAAGAGGTTGGACTTGTGACTTCTAAGTAACCTACCAGCTCAAAATTTATGATCCTAAGCTCCTTTCTTGAATGACATTTTCCCTGAGTTGACTTGGCCCACACAGCTTACTCCTTTCTGTATTTAGCCAATTTTTTTTTTCCCAAGATCTGGGCCATAGGCTGAACAAACATCTCTTCCTTGAATACTTCCTCCTGTGACATGATTTAGAGAACTGGCTACGTCCTGGAATGGTGTCCTTATACACATATGACATCAAATGAAGTCAAAACTGGATTTGGAGCCTATCATATTGTTTTGATATCACTGTGTAGACTTATGCTGGTCATATGACCCTGAACAAATCATTTGACTTTTCTGACCTTCAGTTTCTTGGTCTATAAAATAGTTGGGGGTGGGGAGTGAAGGGAGTGAAAGAAGGGTTGGACACAATGTCCTTCTCTGGTCTGTTTCATCTGTGAATCTATGATTCTATATATGTAAAGTTCTTTGCAAACCTTAAGGTAATATATAAATATTATCTACTATGATTATTAAGCCCCCAAAATACTAGACATTTCTATAGTGCTTTGTAGTTTACAAATTGGTTTGAATCTTTTAAATTTTTAAACCAGAGCTTTTTTTTTCCATTTTACCAACCTCTACTTAATGAGCACCACCAAAATGTTTATACAATATCAACTTTTACCTCTCAAATTCATGAAGACATTAGCGTTCTCACCAACATCCCAGAATCTCCTAACTAAAAGGGACTTCAGAGGCCATCTAATCCAACCTATAACTGACCAGGCATCCCCTCAGAAACACCCTTGATAAGTGGTCATCTGTTTGAAGAACTTTAGCATTACACCCTGACATAGCTAAACCAGAAAGGGTAATCTATTACATTTTTTGACAAATAATTGTTTGGAAGAGTTTTTGTTGTTGGTTATTATTTGGTTAGTCAATTGTTGTGTTTTGCTTTGTTTTTAACTTTTACTCTCTGGCCACCTTCTTTTCTACTGCAATTTGTGAAAAGCTGGAGGACACTAACCATCAATGTTTAGAATTTCTGCCTTTCCCCCCTTTCTCCCTCTTCTGACTGGTGAGTACCTCATATGATCCTCTTCGTTTAAGCAGGTTCAAGCTATGTTTCTACTTTAATCACAGACCATTTTCTTGCCTGCAACCTTGAGCAAATACCTTCCTACTCCCCCTGCCACGTAAATTTTTTTTTTCTGGAACCCTAATAAAATTGATACTACCATTACTATTAGAAAGAATGTTGTTAATCTACTCTTCAATGACTTTGCTAACCATCCTTGTAACCTTCTAAACCATATTATAGTAATTAGGCTATCACTCCTTTATTTATGCTGCTCCCCCACCCCCACCCCACATTAGAATATAAATTTCTTGGGGGCGGGGACAAACTTTATTTTTGTATTTGTATTCCTATTGATTCAGACCTCTTAGAACAAACAACCATATGCACATACACACTCATATACCCATTCTTGCTTAGCTAAATATTCCTCACATGGCATGATCTCCAGTTCCTGGAACTGAAGTCACCACTATCAATCACTCTCCCCACCACTTCCACTTCCACCACTACTTCTAATTTCACTCTCTTCCCCAGCACTAGGTAATACAAGAAACCATCTAGGATGTCTGGGCAAGAAAAATGTCACCAGTGGAGGTATCTTACCTCCTTCCTTTGGTTGCTTAATAGCTCACAGGATCTGAACAAGGTGCAAGTCAGCGGCTCCATTCTTTCTGAGAAGCTGGGAGATCAAAAGGCCTTACTATCTGCTTTGGCACTACCTCCTAAGCTCCTCCAGGCTTTACTATCTGCCCTGCCTCTATGTTCTGTAGTCCCACAGCACCATCATTTTTACTACTAAATTAACATGAGGACGTCTAGACCTTTCTATCAGCCCCGCCATTGTACCTTTATGACATTTGGGATTTCCCGTATTGCCTGAAGCTGAACTTCTCTTTCCATTTCATGTGAGCACTTTGAGAGTGGGGACTGTCTAGCTTTTTCTATTTGTATCTCCAGCATTTAGCACATAGTAAATGGTTTATTAATGCTTTTAAAAAATATGATTTCATTCATTTATTCCCTCACCATTCTGGTTGCCCTTGTCTGGATGTGCTCCATTTATTAATTCTTTTCTTTCCAAAGATGTTTTGGAGTAACTTCCTCTCATCCCCCTGAAGCTTTCTCTCCCATCATCACCAAAGCAATCAGGGAAAGAGCTCTGAACAATCCACTTCAGAGGAGGCTGGAATACACATTTTCATTTAATGCCTAAGATGTCTAATCAGCATTGATATAGTTGTAGTAGCACTCACCAGCTTTAATGGCTGAGCTAAAAGGAGGCTACTCAACTTGACTTCCAACATGAGTCCTGGTGGCTGCTTCTCAATAATTACATGTATTCAGGCTAGGCTTAAAATGAATGGAGAATGCTGTGCAGGGCACCATCCCTCCATAGCAGATTTCTCTAAGAAAACCAGAGGTATACATGGATCTATGAAATTTATTAAAACATGCCTCCTTCCTATAGTCTGCTTGGAGAAATATGCAGGAATAAATAGGAACAAATCTATGGCCAGTAGCCAGAAACAAGGGAAAGAGAAAAGGGTGTGAGGGAGAAATATATTAAAAGAAGTCATATTTCAGGTAGCACCATGCAGCGAAGACCCCTTGGCCAATTTCTTGCAAGAGCAATGTGAGATAGATAGTTTAAATACTTTTATTCCCATTTTACAGACAATAAAAAGGAGGTTCAGTGAGGAATGTTGACGTGTCTAAGGTCACCTGGATGGAAAGTGGCAGAGAAAGAGCACTTACAACTAAGCAAGTGTTTTGTATTTTAGTTGTCTCTTGGTATGTTTCTCACTTTCCCAATTAGATTATACGATCCACTGAAGGCATCTTCATAGGGTTGTTTGGAGAAAAATGCTTTACATATTTAAAAAAATCATAATCATCATCATCATCACTATCATCATTTTTAGTGTCCTTTGACCAAATGAGATTTCATTGGCACGTAGAACTCCTGCCGAGGAAACTCCCTCTGGCAATGTAAACTGTAAGATCTTAGAGATTTGTCTGGGGTATTCAAAGGTTAAGCAATTAGCCCAGGGTCATATAGCCAGCTTTTGTCTGAGACAAGATTTGAATCCATATCTTCCTGACTCTGAGGACAGCTCACTATATGCTACATCTATGTTTTCAACCTCCAAACCCAGTATTCCTAGGCAATCTCCCACAGAAGTACTAATTAGTTCCAATCTAGCTTTGCTTCTGCTATAAGCTGAGATCAGATGCATTCAGGGTGGTATGGCTGTAGACTATTATTATGTTTATCTCATTCTTTTCATCTTTTATTCTGTGGAGTTCATATAGAAATGGTCCTGAGAAAAACCACTACCCTGCTATCATCATCTTATATTTAATGTTCTATAGACTACTTCAGAGGTAGATAAAATAACGAACTCCACCCTTTGGAAATAAGTTTAAGGATATAAACTCATCCTCTGAAAGCATCACTGAAAGCAACTTCAACTCAGTTTCTGTATCAGAGAGAGGATGATGGCAATGGGCCACATGTTTCCCATCATGTCTGCCATCTAGGCGATGCAGTGTGTAAGACAGCTAGACTTCAAGTTCAGGAAGAGTCGTGTACAAATACTGCCTCTGATAACTTCCCACTGGGTAACCCTTGACAAGTCACTTAATTTCTCTCCCAGCCTCAGCTTCATCTGTAAAATGGAGACAATAAAAGCATTTCCCTCACCCAGTTGCTTCTGAGAATCAAGTGAGATAATATATGTACAGTACTTTGCAAACCATAAAATGCTATATAACCGTTAGCTATTCCTGGACCATTTTGCTTTATAAGCTAGATCTCTATGTTTTAAGGAATTTGTTTTATTTGACTACATAGGCCTATTTGGTACAAGGTGTTTTTTTTCTTTAATATTTTATTTTCCCCAGTTACATGTAAAAACAGTTTTTAACATTTGTTTTTAAAACTTTAAGTTCTAAATTCCCTTCCTTGCTTTCCCTTTCTCCCCTTCATTGAGAAGGCAAGCAATTCCATGCAGGTTATATGTATATATATATATATATAGATAGATAGATAGATAGATAGATAGATAGATAGATAGATAGATAGATATAGATAGATAGATATATAGATATATAGATATATATATACGTGTGTGTATGTGTATGTATATGTGTGTGTGTAGCCCTGCAAAACATTTCTGATCTCTGTGTTTGAAAAAAGCTTTTCACTCCCATTAGCTTGACATTTGTATTTCACGAAGCAACATCTATTCAAACATTGTTCTTAAATTTTATGGATTGATGTTGTATCTGGGTATTTGTGGGCAATAATTCTGTCTGTGAAAATGCACTGGTTCCAATAGGGATTGTTTGTTGGATTCTCAGGAGTGTTCTGAGGTTTATATTGGTAGCATGGGGAATGCTCATGCGTTATTCCATGGAAGATAGCAAACTTAACATCGCTTTTATTTCACACTTTTCTTTTTTTGTGGTGTTTGAATAGAAAACATCTGAAGACAAGTCTCTATCCTGATAGTATTCTTTTATATCTAAAGTTTTATGAACTGCTATGTGGGTGGATTAAATGATTACTTTTTTTTTAAATTGACTAAGAGTATTGGAGTATAAACTCATCTTTAAGAGACTCTCTAAAATCAGCATCCTTGGGGACATTGCAGTAGTAGAGAGGAGAATAGAGCTAATGTATACATTGTCCCATTGTCATATGATTCTAATTTCTTTTACTAGGTCTTTATATTTTGAAAGCTTTTCTGCTCACGTAACTTAGAAATTAAGAATTATTGGTATGATGACAGCTATTAAATGCTCTTCTTTAATTTTTATTGATCAATGTTGTGCCGAGACTGTTGTGGGCAACAGTTCTGTCTATAATGATGCTTCATCTCCATTACAATCTATTTGTTGAATTCTCAAGGCTATTTTGAGGTTTTCATTTGCAGCATAAGGTTTTGTTATATGTCAGGTTAGAAAAGATAGTGAGCTTTTGGAGTGTAATTCTAGCTACCTAATCATGTCTTTTTAGGTATCTGGTACATTTTTTTGTGGCCTAAAATTATTATGCTGCATAGTTTTTATCACTTCATTGCCTAATCTTCAAGCAATCAATTAATTGGGATGCTTTTTTAAAAATAATTTCTGGTAGCAGTGCTATCATCCTGAATTAATATCACAAATTCCATTTTTATTCACATATCTTCATGACTCAGCCATTCAATATTTCTTTTTTTGACACCTTTTTTTCAGTTCTTATGGTTGTCACCCCTGGAGTACCTTTTGACTCCACTCTTGGATCTTAATGTTTCTAGGATCCTTCTGGAGAAAAACTACTTTTAATTACATCTGGCAAATCTGGAGGTGTATGTCTGTTCTCAACCTGTACTGTTGCTTTCTAAAGTGAAGTCTGTTTGTGCTAAAAGTAATCTGTAAATTTTTAACTTTTTATCCTGCGGTATAAAAGAGGGGTGGAAACAAGCATTTATTAATTACTCACTGTGTGCCAGAACTTTTGCTAAAAGTATTACAAATATTTTCTCATTTGATCCTTACAACAATCCTGGGAGGTAGGTCCTATTATTAGTCCCAATGTACAGTTTCGGAAACTGAGTTACATGACTTGCCCAGGGTCACACGCAATTATTAAATGCATGGATTGAAGCTGAATATAAACTCAGGTCTTCATGATTTCAAGTCCTGTGCTCTACCTATTGTGTCACTCAGCTATCTATGTAACACATCTTAGTTTTCTTCCTCTTCTTTGATGAGCTAGGGTAAATCTTTCTATGGCAGCTAAAATGGATAGAGTGCCAGGTCTGGAGTCAAAGAGACACATCTTCCTGAGTTCAAATCTGGCCTCAGATACTTATTAGTTGCGTGACCCTGGGTTAGACACTTAACTTTGTTTGCCTCAGTTTACTCATCTGTAACATGAGCTGGAGAAGGAAAATGCAAACCATTCCAGTATCTTTGACAAGAAAGCCACAAATTGGGTCAAAAAAGTTGGATACAACTAAAAAATGGCTAAAGAATAAGAACAGCAACATCTCTCTAGAGTTGAGTAGGGTTTACTGACCCTGCCTTTCCTTGACATTGTATGCTTTTTTGTATGGATGTGGTTTATATCTGGGTTTTTTGTCCATTTAACCATGCCAAAACTATGTATCAAGCCTGATGTTACAAAGATGTTACTAAATATGTTTTTCCCCATTCCCTTTGACTTTAGGATGCCAGTCCATCTCTTAACACAAACAGCCTCAATTTTCTCTTTCACAATCCTATGCTTATGTGTCTTAGAAGATCAAAATATTTGGAAGAATTGTCTTCATTCTGTGGTTTAATTTAACATCTGAATTTTGGCTTAACATCTTCAACCTCTATTATCTCTTTGCATTCATTTAAAAAAGTAGACTTAATAGAATCCAAATTAAATTGTGATGCCATTAAAGAAGGACTCCATGAGAAACTTTGATGTTTGATATGATTTTCAACAAAACCATATAATTGGATGTCATCTGTACAAATCAACCAGTTGGTATGATTTTTTTTACAATGAACTCATTCTTTAACATACTCAATTCTATTCAGAAATGATAATGATGGGATTTAAAGCTAGACAGAACTATAATGGACTTAGATAATCTTCCTGCAAGACTGTACATATTATTGGGTTGGTGGCATGCATTGAAGAGGTAACAGTTTTTGATGGAGATGTAAAATACTATAGTTTTCTTATTATGATTGAATCAACTTTATATACTTGCAATACACAAGCCATGAGTACAGAACTGGATCAAAAGTTTCACAATACCCAATAAAGTTGGTGCTATTATTAGAGTGATTTTATGTAGCTTGTTCAATAATCTTTGAATGAATAATGAGGTGCTTTTTATACCCCTGGGACTGTCTGATATACCCTTTTTTGCTCCTCAGCCAATATATTCTTTTATTTTATGTGTTTATAGATTTTTTGAGTGAAACACTCAGTAAATGTTTTGCTTAAACATTACATCTACACAAATTTGTACTTGGCCTATTTAGAGAAAAATCACATGTAGTTTCATCTTTTGGTAATAATTACATGGAAACTCTTATTAAAAAAAATGTAATCAACCTTGCATCAGAGAGGATAGTAGAAAAATGTTTTAGTAGTAATTCATGTGCCACTTTGATCAGCTTGAGACAATAGCTATACCTCATATCCAGACTAGCTGGTTTATAGTTTTTCAGAGATGCTAAAGTTTCAGGCGTCTTCACTGATGGAATTGTTCTATTGTTCATTATATTAGTTCATATGTTTGAATCTTGGGGAATTTGTTCTCCATGGATCACTTATCTAATCCCAAATGCATAAGGTTCATTGTATAATAGAATCAGCATTTTAAATTATCATCAGATTATTAGGAATCAGTTTTTTTTAAAAAAAGCTTTAGTACAAGAAGTGATTAAATATCTAATAAAAAGCTAAAAGTCAATTATGAGGTCTAGGATAATGAGTCCACTTGATTATAGTAGTCTATATGTCTCCTCAAAGAGGATAACCAAGAAAACCAGGAAGAAGGATCCTACTATGGGGTATCTTCATTAGGGCATTTGGGATATTCAGGAAAGGCTAGCATCTCTGGTGTGAGGGCTAGCCAAGCCGTTTTCAGGGCACCTTTGGTGTCCACTTCCACCCAATTCTTACCTGTGGCTCCAAGAAGCTGTAGTGTACACAGTGGCCATACCCTTGTAAAGCCATCTTGGCAAATGGGATAAATAGGTTGCAGGTAACCAAGAGGCCTCAAAACTGTTGGTGAGTTAGGGGAATGTCTACCTCAAGGATGTGAAGACTTACCCTGGAAAAATGGTCAGATGAGAACAATTTGTTCAATGGCCATGAAGACAGCTGAAAGAGGTACTATGGAGTGCTCAGAGCTTGGTCAGACATTGAAGATGCCAACATCATTCAGTGTATCCCAGGCCATCACCAGATGTCCTGACTTCTTTGTCTTCATGGACTTTGGACTTCAATGACTCTGGAAGAGAGAATGAGAGTGGCAACCTTATGCAACTCTGTCTCACTTAAATCACAATTCACATACAAGTCAAGACATCACTCCATGATGTCATTGGTCCTCTTTAAAATAACGGACAAACAACACATTAGTGGTAGTTTGGCTTCCTATTTCATGCTTAATACAACTTGAGCTTTTGTTGTATTCAACCAAATAGATAACCAGAATGTTTCCACCTCCTCATTTTGGGGGAGTTCTTTATTTCTTTAAATTTCTTTATATCTCAAATCTTTTATCTTATAGTTTTTATTGTTTTAAGCTGATGTTGAATTGTTTCGTTTTGTTTCATTCTTTGATCTGTATCCACTCCTATCAACTTAACCTTTGGGCTTTTGTTTTCATTTGTTGATTAAGAATATCAAGAAGTTTTGGTATATATTTTTTTCTGAATTCCATTTAGCATGTTTCTTTTTTGTTTCCTTTTATTGAGCAATATGGAGTTTCAGTTTGCTATTACATGTACTAACATTTTTTTGCAAGTTTTTAATAGTCATTTAGAGTATCACTTCTGCCATGATGGTATTTGACAATTATCCTTAAGGTTATGTCTATGAAACCCAATCTCTCTTCCTATGGTCCTTGCCACTGTAAATAACATACAATATTATGTTCTGGTCCTGAACAGTTTTTATACTCTCTATATAATATTTTGTGAGAATTTATAAATTACTGATAATTGTAATAGATGACCCCCTTTTTTAATTGTTCTGCTTTTGAATTATTTTGCCTATTAGAGGTGTTTACTTTTTTTGTGTCATAGGTCCCTTTGGCAGTTTGGTGAAACCTATGGGCTCTTTCTCAGAATAATGTGCTTGCATGAATTAAATAAGATGCATCGGATTTTGTGGGAAACAAAATAATTGAAACAGTTGTTGAAAAAAATAAGTTCATGGACTCTAAGTTAAGAAATGCTGTCCTATGAGTTGGGCTTATGCCATTTAATTCAAAAAAGGAGTTTTCAAAATTTCACTTTTAGAATGTCCATCTCCCTTTTGAAATCAGTTGAGACATCAACTTTATTTTGTATATGCATTTCACTGTTAGGTCGATACTTCTAGAGTTTTTGTTAACTGTAGATTTTCAATGCCTCTGGGTTCTTCAGCTTTTCCCTCTTAAGGTTTAAGTAACTCATCAATATACACTCTTATTTCATCTAATCTCTGCTTAGGAATGAAGTTATTTCCTGGGATTGCCCTACATTGATCCATAATATCTTGTCGTGTAGCTCGCAGCTGAGGATATTGTTGTCAAAAAGCTGGAAAAAGTCCTCGCCTATAATTGCAAGATCTGCTTTCAATTTTGTTATGAAGCAGTATTGGTGCATAATAAAAACATTCATATCCTCCATTTCATGTTCAGTGGTAGTTTGCTTACTTTAATGATCTGCACCATCTGCATTGAAGCATTTCTATCAGTTGAAGTATTGGCATTTCTGATTTGTTCCAATGTATCTTGCCTTCTTAAAGCACTAGAACATAAAGGAAGCCTGTGCTCCACGTCATGATGATGATCACAATTATTCTGATTGGGCTAGCCAGGAAACCCTATGCTACCCTATTTCTTAGATTCATGATAACAGTTAAGTCACATCAGCCAGAGAGCTAACCCAATCACTTGTGCTGCCTGTACCCAACTGAACAGCATTTCAGAGTTCCTTGGAAGTCTTCATATTTTACTGTATTAGTCCCAGCACACACAGAGCTCCCATTGATCATCACCCTGACTGGTACTCCCTTACCTTGTCATTTTCTGCCTTCCCACTCCTGCCTCTCTACATGGATTTGTGGGGGTTATTTTTTGTTGTTGCTTATGTAGGGTCCCTGTCTTAAGCTTTTATTAAATAACATATTTCTTAGAACAATGATTTACATGAAGTCAGGACTTAATAACAGCTTAACTGATTGATCCAAGACCCAAAGAGGTAACAGGTCAGTGCTTAAAGTGCATTCCCAGAGAGGAGGCTTTGAAGACACACCTCCCTCCAATCCTGCCTGCTCTGCATTTGTCTTTCATCACTATCTTTAGGCATAGGATTTCTTGAGCCTGAATATCACCCACACTTTGAGGGAAGGGGAGGTGGGATGGCTTTTTCCCCTCTTTCAGTTCAAATTAATTAGGGCTGTAGATAGCACTGGAATTCAAAGTCAGTGGCTCGGGGTTGAGTGCAGGCAGGCGGCAAAACAATTTATGCAAGACTTTTCTCTCAGAGGTGTTAAAGTTGTTTTGTTTCTTCTAGGGTATCCAAACTAGGCCCTGGAATAGAAAAGCCTGTGCCAAAAATGGTGAAGCTGTCTTGTACAAATCTTCATCATTGTCACTAAATATGACCCAACAATGAGGTTCAGATGGCTCCAATCTCTCCCTCTCATTTCTCCATTCCTTTCTAATCTTAGAACATAGAACATTAGAATATAGAATGTTAAAACTGGAGTGGTTCTTAGAATATAGACTATTAAGACATAAAATACAGACTGATAGAGCCAGAAGAGAAACTAGAAAATGAAATGTAGAATACCTGAGTTGAAAGTTACCCTAGAACAGAGAATGTTTGAGCTGAAATGGTCCTTCGGAGAGTCTAGTTTTACAGATGAAAACATTGAACTTCCCCTTCAGACGTGGCCAACAAGTGTTCTTATCCCTGCCTCATCTGTAATCGCTACAGCCCTGTGCCCACACGTATACCTTTATGAATTGGCCCATCCAAAGCCAGCACCGCCAGAGTGAAACATAACATATCGCACAGCTGATTTAATGGCCTTTAAAAGTCCCATCCGGAGCGGCTCAGAAGCCTAGTCTCATCATCCTGGTGCTTGGCGCTGCTCATAAAGCTGTCACTATTCATCTCCACCCACCATCCTGATGGTGTCAGGGTCAGCCATCAGGGAAGAATGATGTATATTTCACTGGGGGGGATCTGGTCCATTGCTGCAGTATCCTTAACCCTGATTCATCAGCCCTCCCTTATCCCTTGCAAATGATACCATCCAAAAACTCCAGTGCTGTGGTCTCATAGCTTCAATTATCTACCATTTGCTGGCAATACTGACTTTCTTTGCCCCAATTTGGAATGTTCATTCCTGAATCTGTTTTGAGTCACTGCTTGAATTCCAAAACCATTGCTACCTGTCTCTCTGTCTAGTCTTTATTAATCCATGTGAATCAGTGTCTTTGGAAGTGTTCCTTCTCATGTGTGAGCCAGATTTTCTCACATTGCATTGGAGATATGGGCCAGAGAAAAGAGCACAGCATCGTCATCAGAGGATCATAGAGCTAGAAGGGACTGTCTAGGCAATTTAACTCAATTCTCTCATTTTTAGATGAGGAAACTGTGGACCAGAGATGGTGATAAAGATGATAGCCAGAATTTATATAGCACATAAGAATTTGGGCTATAAGGGATCTTTGGATATTTTTTTAATTCAATCTCCTCATTTTAAAAATGAAGAAATTAAGACCCAGGGAAGGGAGAAAGATTTAAATCCAGTATCACTGATTGGACTGCCTCCCTCCTTTCCCAAATGTTTTATGTCCATGATTCCGTTTGATCCCCATAAAACTTTGCTAAACTTGGTACATATATTTGGTACAAATGCTTGGTGCAAATACTACCCCCAGCTTGCAGATAAGGATCAGACTGGTCAAGGACTCAGGCCACTTAGCTATTAAATACTTGAGCTAGGATAAGAACTCAAGTCTCCTGACTCTAATTCCACTATTCTTCCTACTGTCCCACACTACCTCTCTTTCAAAAAAGATTAACCAAGATTTGTGAAGACTCCCTCTAGCCACCAAAATGATCACTTTTCTTGTCTGTTAAAACTATCTCCAACTTTCAGTGGCCCAGTGAGAGCTACAAGCTCATTGATCTTCTCCACGTAGGTTCTTGAGATACTGCTCCCATATCAATAAACTCCCTACTGCTTTTCTTAGTTTATCAAAGGATAGGATATCAATACAGAGACATTATGAAGCAAAAATTGACAAGAAGTGGTGACTGATTGGATGGAAGTGAGGGGGTGGGGAACGATGGATGATCCAAAGATGATTCAGGTTGTCAGCCTGGTTGATCAGGAGAATAATTCCATTCAATTTAATATGCTCTTATTAAGCAGTTTTAATGTAGAAAGAGCCCTGTGCTGGGAACGGGGGGAAATATAAAGAAGACTATGTCAAGATGTTCATCTTGATGGAATTTGTGACCTTATAGCTTGATGCCAACTGGAGAGACAACATGATATAAAGTACATAGAAAACTGGCCTCAGAACCAAGACCTGGACTCAGATGCTGCCTCTGACACATATATAGTGACTGTGTGACCCTAGGTAAGTTACTTAACCTCTACGTGCTCAAGACACTCCGCTCAGGCTTTAAGGTGCCACCTATATTGGTAAGGGGGAGTTTTCTTATCCATGAGTTCTCGTTCCAATGAAATCACAGATTCAGGCCCTATCCCTATAGATTACTCTCCAGACAAATATGTATAAAGGTAAAATTAGGGAGAAAACATTTAAAATGCAGATTTAGACATTTTGAATTTGAGTCAGTAGGCTGCCACAGAATCATAGATTTAGAGGTGAAAGGGATCTTTTAAGGATCTAGTGTAATGCCTGTTATATGGAGATTTTTTCCTAGATAGTGTTCTCTAGAAGTTCATGATGTGTTTTGTGTGTCTTCAAGTAGGCTGCAAGTTCAGAGTAGGAAGATTGTAGTATACTTCTTTTGTACTGTTTCCTTCCATCCTCTCTGCACATCATCCTTCCCCTCAACCTCCCACCCCCAACACACACACTCACACACACACAAGTGTAGGGCTTGAAAGCTTGGTGTACTTTGGCTAAATGATGGTGATCTGTTCGATGAATAAATAATAAAATATTTGTTAGACACTTTGAGAAAGAAAACAGTTGGATTTTTCATTCTGGAGAAAAAAAAATGTGAAAGGAAAGTCAGTAATCATCTCCAGGTCTATAAAAGGTTCTTATGCAGGATACAATAGCTTATCTCCATCTTAAATTCTATAAGCAATAATCTGGAAGGGAATTTAAAACATAGACCCTTAAAACTAGAAGGGACATTAGAACATAGAATGTTAGAATACAGAATATTCAAGCTAGAAGGGACCTTAGAATACTAATGTACATTTCTATAGTGTTTTAAGGTTGAAAAAGTACAAAGGCATCCCAAAAGTCTTGGGGCAACTTTAATCTTTATTAGCTTAGTTTAGCTATTACATAATAGATGGTGAAATATTAAATAATTTAAAATTAGTTATCAAAGCTTAAAACTGAACTAAGATTTTGGGAGATCTTGTACTTTCCTCACAACAACCTTGTATGGTAGGTAGCAAAAGTATTGTTACCTCCATTTTACTGATGAGGAAACTCAAGCCATAAGAGATAAAGTACATTGACCACTCTTAGTATTCTTGGAGCTGGAAGTCTAATCCAGTTTTTCTGACTTCTAGTGCAATCCTCTTTCCATTATATAACACTTACTATAATAATATATTCTAGAATATGAAAGTGGGAGGAATTCTATAAGATGGAGGATCAGAGGTGAAGGGGATCTTAGAGATCATCTAAGCCACTACACCCCCATTCCACTTTTTAACTGATAGGCCAATTGAGGCTCAGAGAGGAGCATCAACTTGCCAAAGCTTATATAGTAGGCTAGTAGCAGAACTGGGACTATAAACTAGACCTTGTAGCCCCAAGGCCAATGTAAGGCCACTGTGATGAAAGAGAAAAAAGGAACATCTAAATCATTAAGGATTGGAGTTAGCTGTAAGGGAAGATTTTTTGACTATAAAGCTATTATACATTCTAATAGGTTACTAAGGTCTACAGAGAAATCACCCATGGTTTAACTTTATGGGGAAAAAAAAGCTCATCACTCTTCATGTGTCTGGGTTGCTGCGTATAGGGTCTTGTGAGAAGGCACAGGGAAGAGGACAGGATGACCTCTCAAGGTCTCTTCTGGCTGTGGAGCATTATTATCACCTGGATCCCCGCAGTGCCTACTAAGAAGGCTGCTTATCTTGAATTTTTTTCTTATACTAGACAGTTCTGCTCCTAACCCTACCCCCTTCAACTTCCTCCCAGCAACCCAACAGGCAGATAGGTATTTTTAAACTTCCTAAAGTAGCTCTGTTATTGCTACTGTTCCTTGCTCTACAGCAAAGGGGAGGCAATCCTCCTTTAATCCTCTGGGGGTTAGAACTGAAGAGGAAGAAGAGGAGAAGGAAGAGGAGGAGGAGGAGGATCACTAGTGCTAAGGGTTTTTATGTTCCTAGGCTTAAAAAAAAAATTCTTAAATGGTTTCCCTGGGTAGGGATGGAGGTAAAAGTGAGAAAGTGGAAAGGACATTGGAGGGAGTCAGAATGCCATAGTGGGGTAAGAGATGAAGGGGATGGGAGAAAAAAAGGCATAGATATATTGAGGTGGGAGAGTTGGGGGAGAGAGAGGGAGAGAGAGAGAGAGAGAGAGAGAGAGAGAGAGAGAGAGAGAGAGAGAGAGAGAAAGTGGTAGAAAGAAAAGAAAGGTGGAGGTGGAGGAGGGAACCAGCATTTAGGGCCACACTTGAGAACCTAGAAGACCACATGTGGCCTCTAGGCTGTGGGTTCCCCACCCCTGAATTAAACATTTACTGTATCTATGTCAAGCACTTTATAAATATTACCTTATTTGATCCCCACAACAAAGGCAAGAGGTAGGTGCTATTTTTATCTCCATTTTACACTTGAGGAAACTGAGGCAGACAGAAGTTAAGTGACTTAGCCAGGGTCACACATATAGGAAGTGTCTAAAGTCGGAATTTAACTCAGGCCTTCTGACTCCAGGCTCAGCTCTCTAACCACTGTGCTACCTACAAGCAGACGGGAAAGAGACAAAGGAACCAGAGATGGAGAAACAGGAACTGAAAGAGATAAAGACAGATTCAAAGAGAAATGGAGACAGAAAAGAGAGCAGGAAATGTCAGGTTCTTCTGGGATTGAGAACAGCAAAACTGTCCCAAGAAAGTGGCGGAAGATGTAAACTAAGGGAAGTTATAGCATTATTATTTCATTTATTTATTTTTTTTTACCAGCTACTGTACTGTCTTTAGTTAAAGTGCTGCTGTAGCTCACTGCAAGTGGGAGAAGCATTAGCTGGCTCTGTGACTGCTCTGCTTCAATCTAAAGTCCTTGGGGAATTATTCTAAACATGCCATACAGACAGCATAATAACACCTCTGCAATCTTACCGCTGCTTTCCTGGTGGTGCAGAACGCAGGAGAAGGAGCTATCACTGCTCATCTACAACCCTCTTTTAGTTCACTTTTCAAATGTCTGTGGGCATTCAGAATCTTAGGAAAGTTTGGGTTGGTGTTCTCTCTCTCTCTCTGTCTCTCTCTCTGTCTCTCTTTTTCTCCTTCCTTCCTTCTACCCTTTCTTTTTTTCTCTTTCTTTCTCTCTTTCTTTCTCTCTCTCTCCCTCCCCCCTACCTCCTTCCCTCCCTCTCTCCCTCCCTTCCTTCCTTTCTCTCTCTTTCTCTGTCTCTGTCTCTCTCTTCTTTAGCAAAAGTCTGAACTTAGCAAAAGAAGGAAACCCAGGAAGAGAACTGTGCCCAGGATGCCTCAGGGTTTCTGTGTGTTGGCTTCTCAGGCCCTGAGGCAAGTCTCCTTCAAGTGGGTGAATATCCAGGGTGCTCACTCTTTAATATCTCCTTCTTCCTTACCCCCTCCAAAGCTAACACCAGTGATAATAATAGCCCACATTTATATAAGGCTTTTTATATAAGGTTCTCCTATCACAATAATTCAGTAAAAATAGATTAGGTTGTTATTGCTATCTTACATATGAACCTTAGGGAAGTAAAGTGGCCTGTCTATCAAGATCATGTAGCAAATCGATGATGGAGTTGGGTCCCAGTCCAAGGTTCCTTTACTCCAAAGTCAAGGACATTTTTATTCCACTTACGGAGGGCCCCAAGGCTTTATGCTCTTTGCTGTTCCATCTTGAATTCCTAGCTATCCATCTCTTCTATTGTTATCTTTGTCTCTATCCTTGCACTCCTTGACATCCTGAGCAGGATAAATCATCAGCAGATCAGTACTTTTGTGGTACAGAGGTCACTAAAATCAACAAAATATAAAATTTAACAGGGCTTCTGACTTAGAAGGAAAGGGTTGGTTCAACCCAGAAGGGAGATGGAAGAGAAGGAAATAATAGAAAAAGGCTAGGCTTGGACCACTCAATATACTATGACTATTCTCATGATGTCAAGGCGTTAGAAAGGATTTCTGAAGTTGGTATTTTTGGAGGTTGGTCATCAAGTACCTATGTGACCTTGGAAAAGTCACTTAACTTCTTTGTCTTAGGTCTTTCTATAAAATGAGGTGATTAGATTAGATGAACTGTAAGGTCCTTCTAGCTCTAAGTCCTAATATCCTTCTATATATTGAGACTAGGGGGCAAAAATGAGCAGAACTTAATGACTGGTCACAGGATACACACTGTCTGCCATGTGGGATGCCCAGCCCTCAACAAAACCAGAGATTAACCAATGACATTTCCATGGAAAAGCAAGAGACTTATTCCTGAAATTGGCCAACTGCACAGAGAACTGAGAAGTGATATGTAAAGGACTAAGGAAGACGTTAGCCAGGATTTCCTAAGGGATTGCTGCAATAAAAACTCTGACTTACCTACTTAATGCATACTTCTCAAAGAACTGTCTACGGTTCTATTTTAGGAATCCCACATTCACCTGCAACACTGATATTTCCTACTAATTTGTTCTCTCTTCCCACCTTCCCCATTTCTTTTAATGGCACCACCATCTTCTCAATCACCCAAGTTCAAAACCCCCCTCATCTCTGACTCTTTCCTTGTCCTTTACATCCATGAGGGACATGATTGCCTACATGACTTCCCTAGCATCCCCTCCTCTCCACTTACACTACTATTGCCCAAGCTCTGGTGCTCATCATCTCTTCTGTGCATATACACAGCCTCCAAATTGTTCTCTCTGCTTTCAGTCTTTCCACACTGTAGTCTATCTGTCATCCATCAGCCCTAAGTACTATTCCTCTACTGCTCAAAAATCTTCATGGTTCTGACTACTTACGGGATAAAATATAAATTCCTTAGTGTAGCATTTAATGTTTTCCACAATCTGGCTCCAGCCTACTTACTTTCTGGCTTTATTTCACATGACTCCCCTTTACACATTCTATATTCCAGATAAATTAATCTAGTTGCCATTCCCCAAATTCATCCTTCTATATCCCACTTCTTTTCTTTAATGCAGGAGTTTTCCATGAATACAATGGATTCCCCTAGGCAGCTAGATAGTGTAGTGGATAGAATGTTGGGCCTGGAATCAGGAAGACCTAAGTTCAAATCCAGCCTCAGACATTTCCTAGTTGTGTGACCCTAGGCAAGTCACTTAATTGTGGTCAGCCTCAGTTTCTTCAGATGTAAAATGGAGATGATAATGATAGCATCTACCTCTCAGAGTGGATGTAAAGATCAAACGAAATAGCATTTGTAAAGTGCCCAGTACAGGGTAGATGCTTAAAAAGTGCTTGTTCGCTTTCCATCTCAGCCTGTTGAAATGTATCAAGGATCATTTCAAGCATACTTCCTCAGATTCCCACACCTGAATCTGATCTCCCCCTTGATATATTTCTTTGGAAGGGTTTGGCTTTCTCTGTTGCACCATCATACTCTATTTTGCATTATGTTTATTTCAGTATGCATTATATCCACAACAACCCCCCCCCCATTAGATTATAAATATCTTGATGGCAAGGACTATACTATTTTCAATCTTTTTATCCCCTGGCACAAAATCCAGTGTCTTAAGCATAGCATGCTTTTCCTGTTTGTTGACTTGAAGGGGGTAATCCATGCAAAACCTACCAGAAGTGAACCTATTACTTAAACCTTACAGTAGGCTAGAGAGAAGCAAAATTTATCTTATTTTTCCCTTATTTCCAAAAACGATTGAACCATTTCCTCATATTTATAACAAAAGTCACTGTTAAAATACAAGGCTCCCATCACATCAGTAGTCATTTCTACAAATAGAGCACTGACGTTTTATATTATTAACATGTGTTATAAATGTCATTGATATATTAAGATTTTCAGATGATCTAACCAAAAATAGCGAAGACAGAGAGGCAGAGAGAGGGGGGGAAAAACAGAGACAGAGAGGTGAGTAATTCAATAAGATAAAAGGGAACATGTTCTTGCACAATTAAATCCTGTATTCGTGAGCAGTGCAAATAAACACTTAATTCAGCTTTATGGCTTGATTTCAATTCACCAGCAAAACAAGGAATAGATACTGCAGTAACCAGGAGCAGGAGACTGCATGAATACAGAATCATGGGATGTTAGAGCTTTAGAGATTGTCCATTGCCAGATATCTCATTTGACATATGTGGGAAATGAAGGCCAACATGAAGCTTTGTTTAAGGTCTTTGTTCTTTAGTCGTTTCAGTTGTGTCTGACTTTTCATGACCACATTTGCTGTTTTCTTGGCAAAGATACTAGAGTGGTTTGTCATTTCCTTCTCCAGCTCATTTTACAGATGAGGAAACTGAGGCAAATAGATTAAGTCACTTGTCCAGGGTCATAGAGCTAGTAAGTGTCTGAATCCAGATTTGAACTCAGATTTTCCTAACTCTGGGCTTAGTGGTCTATCCATTGAGGCACCTACCTAGCTGCTCTGTTTAAGGTCACAAGGTAACAAATTAATGACAGAACTACTACTCTTCCCATCACACTCATATACACATGCATCCCTTACCCCCAACACATATATACTTGATGGTGAAATTTTCGGCATAATGCAGAGGCAATAGGAGTTTAAGGGAGAAGAAGAAAGACCCTCCAAGAGCTCCTGAACTCACACCATGTGGATAGTGGCACCAGGTTGCAGGGCTATTTCTGAAAGAGAAGAAAACAAATCCACACATGAGCCTCAACTGTATGGCAAAAGACTGGAACGATGGGCCAAATCTAACAAAAGGAAACCTAATAAAGATAAATGTAAAGTAAATACACACATATAAATATATATTTGGTATATATGTATATATGTGTGTATGTGTATATATATATATATATATATATATATATATATATATATGTATCTATATAGTGATATTTATATCTATCTACCTACACAGATATTTTTGCTGTATGCATCTCTGATGTGATCCCACATAGGAAATACTCTGTTTAGTGCTGGGAAGGACCTAGAAGAAGATGACCAAGATGAAAGGTGGGGCTTAGGACCCTGCCCTGCAAAGATTGGTGGAAGGGACTAGGGATGTTTAACCTGGAGAAAAGAAAGTATTTGGAGTCATGATGTCTGATTTTCAAGTACTTTACGGTAGGGACTCTGCTGTGCAAGAGGGATCAGAAGTGTTTAGTTTCATCATCATCATGGGGAGAGAAGAGGAACATTGAAGCAGACCTAGGAGCAAACGAAAAAAGGCAGTTGCAGAAAGGTAGCAATTGGACTCAATATATGGAAACAAAAACAAAACTTCCTAAGAATTGTAGAGCTTTAAAAGTAGAATGGGTTGCCTGGGAGGTAGTGGGTCACCTTTTGTTAGAGGTCTTCAGCTAATGATGGGATGAACACAAATTCAGGATTTTTAGAAGGGATTTTTTGCTCAGGTATTGGTTGGGAGCAGATAGTCAAAGATTCTGTGAAGTCACTTCCTTTCTCTGGGACTGTTTACTTTTCTATAAAATTAAGGGTTTAGACTAGAGGTCTCTCAGGCCCTTTCAGCTCCAATATCCTATGTTCTCTTTTATCATTCTACATGCCAAAGTCTCTTCGAGCTCCAATATACTTCTAAAGAATTAAATTATATTATTCTATGAATCCCATTTGAATTTACTGCCTTTGCTCTTGAATTGTCTTCCTAGCAATGCCCTTGGTTTCTACCCTCTGGGAGAAAATTGCCAAGAATTCACCTGGTTAGCATTTTATAAATATCCTGAGATTTGCTGGCCCTTTGGTTCTTAGTTACAACGAGACTTTTTCAAGGGTAACTTGGTCCCGGAATACCCCTGAGGGTTTCAGGCCTTACTATTCCTAAATCATGTTGATCTATATCTCTTGCCCAGGTCTTGTCTTATTGGAACCCAAATTACAGCCTAAGCCATGGGTGCTAATGTAAACCTTCAGTCTCTGTACATCTCAGCTGTTCAACTCCCCTGTGCTTAAAAGACTCTTTCCGTACAACTTTTCTATTATAAAATATCACATACACCTGCCACTGAGACCTGGACCATGGCAACAGTGACAAGGATGAAAACTAGAGAAAACAATAAACTCAGAGAGGAAGGAAAATGCTGACATTTTCGCTAGGAGTGAATAATGTATTGGCATGCTTCATTTTGTTGCAGATTGAAAGGGGCTTGAGGGGAAAGAGGTTAGGAGGGAAGGAAGAAGAGAGACAGAGGGACACTGAAGCCCCTAGAGACAGGTATTACAATCTAGAAAGTTATTTCTGAGGTTGGGTTTTGTTCTAAAGTTCACCACTGAATTAAGTGTCAGATGCTCAGAGACCATTGCAGGTACAGTCGCAACACCTCTAATAGAATGTAACGCTTGATGTTAGACTCATCTCCACATTTCTAACTTTGGTTATTGTTTCAATTTCTTCAGTTTCCTTTTTTCCCATTTATTTTCTGTTCTTCTTCCTCTCTTTCCCAGGCATGCAATAGGTGCTCAATAAACAATACGACATCAGAGCTGCACAGAAACTTAGAACACAGATAAGAACATAAATTGTAGAATATTAGAGCTAGAAAGAATCTTAGGATGTAAAATATGTATGATATATTAGAATTAAGAGCTGGAAAAGGATGTTAGAAAAAAGAATATTAGAATATAGAATATAATATAGCCTAGTTTCCAATATCCCTTGGAGTTTCTGTAGATTACTGAGATCAATTCGGTCTTTTTGCAAATTAATATGCCTCTATTGTGGCTTGAGCCCCCAATCCAATATCAAACTAGGGACCTTTAAAGTCCACTTACTTCTAAACACTCGTTCAGTACTGGTCTAACAATTAACGCAAGCAAATCACATTACATAATGTGTAAAAACTTGCAATTAAAACAGAAAAGAAAATGAAACAAACATTCGAGACTTTCCCAGTAACCATTTCCCAGTGAGAATGTTACTATCATCTTCTTCCTGAACATAGTCCAGATAGTAAGCTATCTCCCTGATAGCTAGGTATCACCTTTGAATTAATTGAGGAAAACAGCCTACCACCTTGGCAGCTTCTGCTGGCTTGCTTCCTGGGTCAACAGTATGCTCATCTAGTCAGTCTCTGGCTCTGGTTCTCATTGGCTCAATGAAACAAAATCTCTTGACATCCTCTCCATGCACCTCAACTTCTCTTCCTTCTTGCCTCATACCCTCACTGTGACATCCTTACAACATGTGCACAGCTGTAGATGGGGATTGACGTCTTAACACCGTTCCACTGCACCACTCTAACCATCAGACCTGATCTTTTGAGATTTAGTGCCTTGAAGAAAATTAAATGTCGATGATACAGAAAGTGTTTGTTGCATAGGACACCAGAAAGAACAGTATTCTCCTCATCCAAACCATGGCAGCTAGGCAGTGCAATGGATAGAGTGTTGGACTTGAAGTCAGGAAGCCTCAATCTCCTGAACTCAAGCACGGCCTCAGACATTTACTAGCTGTATGACTCTAGACAAGTCACTTGACCCTGTTTGCCTCAGTTTCCTCATCTATTAAGTGAGTTGGAGAAGGAAATGGCAAACCACTCCAAATCTTTGACAAGAAGACTACAGATGGGGTCATGAGAGCTGGACACAACTGAAAAATGACTGAACAACATGTGACTTGTAGTTCAAGTGTTAGTTGGAAGGACCATAGAATAAAGAACTTTAGAGTTAGAATGAATCTTTGCAATCTAATAGTGCAACTCTTCATTTTAGAAATGAAGAAATTAATATACAATAATAATTACAGTAAAAATTACAGTAAAAAATAATTTCTATTCAGTCATTTGATAAACATTTACTAAACAACCATAATATACTAGGCACTGTGCTAAGTACAAAGACAAGTAAGAGCTGTTCCTTCTCTCAAGGATTGCATAGTCCACTTGGAGAAACAACTTTCATACAATAATCAAGATACGTAGAGGATAAATTTGAGGTGATGAACAGAGGGAAGGCCCTAGCTTTAAGGGAGACTGGAAAAAGCTCCCTGTAGAGGGTGGGATTATTGCTGGGAATTGAAGGAAGCCAGGGAAGACAAGAGGCAGAGATAATGAAGAAGAGCGATACAGACATGAGGGACAGTTAGTGAAAATGCCCGAAGCTGGGGAATGGAAGGTTTTGTTTGATCAACAGCAAGGAGGCCAGTGTCATGGGCTCACAGAATACATGGGGGGAGGGGCTATAAGGTGCAAGAAGATTGTAAAGGTAGGGAGGGGGGCAGGTTATGAGAGGCATTGAATATCAGGCAGAGGATTTTCTATTTGGTCCTGAAGGTGATAGGGAGCCACCGGAGTTTATTGTGTTAAAGGCAGACCTGCCATTTAGGAAGATCATTCTGACAGCTGAGTAAAGAAGGAACTGGAGTGGGGAGAGATTGAGCCAAGGAGACCAACCAATTTCAGTAGTCCTAGCGTGAGGTGATGAGGACCTACACCAGGCAGGTAGCAATGTCAGAGGAAAGAGGGACCCTATGGGAAAGAGGTTACAAAGATATAATGAAGAGACCTTGGAAACAGTTTGAATATGGGGGTGAGAGAGGTATGACATACTGGACAACATCCTGGACCTGGAGTCAGGAAAGACTTGGATTTAAATACTGCTTCTAAAACTTGCTAGCTGCATGACCTTGGGAAGTCATTTAACTTCTGTAACCCTAAATTTGCTCATCTGTAAAATGCCATCAATAATACCTATACTGCCTAATTCACAGAATTCTTGTGATGCCGAAACAAGATAATGTATAAAAATCACTCTGTAAACTTTAAAGTATTATACAAAGGTCAGTATTGTTGTGAGGATCTAATCAGATAATGCATGTAAATTGCTTTACAAACCTTATAATGCTTTATAAATGCTATTATTAGGATTATCGTTATCCCACTTTACCCTCATACTAAATATGGGAGGTAGACAAGACTGGGATTATTATCTTTATTTTATAGGTGAAGAAACCAAGGTTCTAAAAGGTGATGCCACATATCCAAGGTCACAGAAAACAGTAAACAGAAAAGGGAAGGATTGAAGGTGATTTGTTTTACTTTTCATTTAGTGGTCTTAGACACTTCTTGGTGGGTTCTAGCATGTCCATAGATACAAATCCCACCATGTTCTGAGATTTGTTTGCTAGAATAAAAACCATGGCAAGCCTATGATCTGGTCATAGCAACACTAAAACCAAATAATAACTGAAAATACTTCTATGAACACGTAAAGTCTTTAAATAGCTATACTTCATTCGTCAGAAAACATACACTCCTGAGAAGTATGTATAGCAAGTTGAATTCTTCCAGTATATTATATTATGGAATTGTAGATGTGCTCTTCTGGAGCAGTAACAACAACAATAAAACATTAGCCCAAAGATGGAACAAAGTCACACGTAAGATACAGCAGGCTTTCTTAAACTGCCTACAGTATTTAAAGGAAAATGATAATTTACTGATCAAATATTAATGAGCCTCCAAATAAGCTGCAAAATGTGAATGCAAAACAGCTGTAGTTATTTTTATATCTGGCACAATAGCTTAAAGGCCTGAAGTAAAAACTTTGGTGACAACTTAACTGAACAGAATGCTGAGAAGTACCTAAGCATCTATTGAACCTTAGTGAATGGTTGAATGATAAACTCCTAGAATTTCAGAATTAGATAGAGAGGGAAAAGATCAATAAAGATGTGTTGATTGAATGATGGAGGAATGAGTGAACAGAAAAACTCGCCTTCTTCAACAGTCTATAACAAGAGGTTTCAACTCAGTTGTAGGGAATGAGCTTGGGGAAGTGGATTCAGAGTCAGATAGACTTAGATATGTATTCTATTTCTCACTGTTAACAGCTATGCAGTCTTGGGTAAATCATTTTCCCTCTCGGGGTGCCAATCTCCTCATCTATAAAATGACAGAATTAGACTAGCCAGTTTCTGAAGTCCATTTCAACTCTAAAATCTTGTGGTCCTACTGTGTGACCTGTCTTGTTTAAAAGGCAAAAGAAATAAAAGACATTGCTCCTTCAGTTAGTAGGGAGATTCCAATTGAACGAACAAACACCACACTCAAATGCTTAAAGTAACTCAAGGAAAAGTCCTGTTATTTTTGTTTGGTTGTTGTTGTAGCTGTTTTAATAAATTATTTGCACTGAAGGGAGAGAGAGCCCTAGAAAAATTGGTCATCAATGAAATAAGAAATGATTAACTAATAATAGATGACATTTCTATAGCACTAAGATTTGTAAAACACTTTCCTCACAAAAAGCCCTGTGGTGTTACATAGTGTCCCACCCTCTGCAGAAAGTCCTTTCCAGTCTCCAAGTTTAATGGCTTCCCTCTGGGACTACCCTCAATTTATCCTCTGTCTTACCTTGTTTGTACATAGTTGTTTGCATGAAGTCTCCTTCCTTCAACAGCGAGCTCCCTGTGGGCAGGGAATGTTTTCGGTTTTGGTTGTGTTTGGTTTTATTTTGCTTTTCTTTGTCTCTCTAGTACCTAGTATGATACATGGCAGATAGAAGGTAATAAATGCTAGTTGATGAACTGACTATGAGGATTATAATCCTGATTTTACAAACGAGGAAGACTGAGTTTGGAGTTAGGGTTTGAATCTAGGTCTTCTGACTTCAAGTACTTTCCATAAGATTATACTTTCACTCATACTAATAATGTTAAGAATGATGGTGAAACAGCATGGAATCATGGATGGAGAGCCTACTTACAGCATCAAGTCCCTGGCTGCATGACTCAAGGCAAGTCTCTTAACCTCTGAGTGCCAGGGATTCCTCTCCAAATTGTAGAGAGGGTGCCAACCTTTATTATTAGAGAGAGTATCCTCCCCAGGGAGTTCCCTGTATCAGTAAAATCACAGCTCCAGTCCCTCTCCCCCCATTAATAGTAGTAGAACCAACACTTCATATATCAATTTAAATGTTATAAGATACTTTTCTCACAAAAACTATTGGTGGGAAAATCAAAGTTCATAAAAGGGGAAACAAGTTGTTAAGCACCACAGAGCTAGTAGGTGTTAATGATTTAGGCTTCAAACCCAGTTTTTCTGGCTCCAAGCCCAGACTTTTCCACCACAACATGCAGCCTCTGACTTTAAATCTAATGTGTTTCAACTACCGGTCTGTCTTCTTTTCCTCACCAGTAATACTGGGTCCTTATAGGATAGTGGTGGCTGAGCAGAAAGAAGACCTGCTTCATCAACACCGTTGTTTCAACTCTTTGTTAGCCTTGGAAAGAGTAGCCTCGGCTTGTGATGGACATGTCAATTTAGCTTACATCTTTGAATGGCAAAACTCCTGGGCCCTGTGCAAGACCATGTTTCTATATAATCAGTTCATCAGGGGGTTATGGAGCTTAATTAATTACTGTTTGTAATGCAGCCTGAGCTCTACAGATGAAAGGTGCCACAGAAATGCAGACTATCAACAGTGTAGCCGTGCATCATCAGAATCAACAGAAATTGTATACAGCCAGAGAAGCAAACAGGCTTAGTAGGAGGACTTAATTAACTAAGCACCTACATCTATCACTGAGAATCCTGGCAACCACAGGTTCAAATCTCTGTGGATTTCACTCAGTTTCTCCCACTTCTGGAGGGAGACAGATGAATAGGCCACTTCAAAGACTGCCGGTGTTGGGGTCTGGAAATCAAACTGCGGACATGTACTCAGTAGTCCTCATTTTCAGGAACCAAAATATAGCATGTAGATCAAAGGAGACAAGAAGGGTATTTTATTCTGTACTCAGACCTCCTCTAGAGTCTTGTGTTCCATTCGTAAGGCCATATGTTGTGTTCCATTCCAAAGGCCATATGTTCTATTAAAAAAGAAACATCGACAAAGTAGTGCTTCTCAAGATGCAGGCAATGGGGAAGCAATATAGTATAGGAGGAAAAAAAATTGCATTTGGAATCAAATGACTTGGGTTCCAGTTTTAGCACTGATACTTTTTATCTGTGTGACATTGGGCTCATCATTTGACTTTCTGCACTTTAGTCCTCTCAGCTGTAAAATGAAGGGATTGGACTAGATCAGGTATTCTAAACCTGAAGGATACACTTCAGGACACCTGAATGAATAGGAATTGTAAATTGCGCATATTGTAATTTACTGTATTGAAAGCAAATGGCAGCTCAGTTTTCTAAGTTCTCCAACCGAAATTTATCATTTGCTTTGATTATGAATTTTAAAATCAAAACATTTTCTGAGAAGGAGGTGCACAGCCTTCGTCAGACTGCCGAAAAGATCCACAGAAGGAAGAGAACACACATTTTAAAGTGCTTACTTTGTGCTCGGACCTCTGCTGAAGGCTTTACAAACATTTTTTTTTCCCTTGATGCTCACAGTAGATCTGGGAGGTAAGTGCTGCTATCACCTCCATTCCGTTTCTCCCCAGTTGAGGAAAATGAGGCAAACGTGGGTTAAGTGACTGGCCCAGGATCACCCAGCTAATAAATATCTAAGACTAGATTTGCACTCAGACCTTCCTGATTCCAGCCCCAGTGCTCTATGCACTTTACCACCTCACTGTTTTAGTTTATAAATGGTTAGGAATCCTAGACTAAATGGCACGGTTCTGTTATTCTGTGGATTTTTTTTCCAGCACTACAGCCAATGATTTCAAGGAGAGTAGGAATTATGTCTTAGGAGTAATATTTCAAGGAAATGAGGAAGTTGAGCCTACAGAACAGAAAACTTTGGGGGAAAATGCCTTATACATAGTGGGACATTTAATAAAGCTTGCTAAATTTGAATTTGACATGAAATTTTGGCTCAAAATAAGGGAAACCTTTCTAACATTTAGAGCTGTCCAACATAGAAAAGGCCATCTTCTAAGATAGTGAGTTCCAAACTCTAAAATGTCATCAAGGGGAGGTATGCTCTAGAGAGGATTCCTGTACTGAGTGGGAGGTTTGGCTGGAAAGCCTCTATGGTCACCGACTGCTTAAAATTTATAGATTTATAAATGTTCGGACCTGGAAGAGATGCTAATGATAACCTAATAAAAAATTTTAAAAAAAGATAAACTAATCCAACTCCTTCATTTTACAGTTGAGGAATCTGGGGTTATGGAACTTGTTCCTGCTCACACAGCTAATTAGCTAGTAATAGAATCCAGGACCCCTAATGCAGTCATCTAGTGAATTCTACCTATCTTTGCTATTCTCTCTATGATTCCATCATATATTATCTTCTAGAATTCTATATTTCAAGTCCCCTTAGATTCTTGTTTAGCTATAATGCCCTACCTAACCACTTTTCCCTCATTGACCTATATTCTTTAAAAACTCAGATATATATTGATGTCAGTCCAGAAAGAAAGAAAGAGAGAGTAAGAAAGAGAGGGAGGAAGGAAGGAAAGCAGGAAGGGAGAAAGGAAGGAAGGAAGGAAGAAAGGAAGGAAGGAAGGGAGGAGAGATGGAAAAGAAAGATCCCAAAATAGTCATCATTATCTAAAGTAGAGGTTTTTAAGCTCTTTGCCTGTCATGGACCCTTGATGAACCCTAGAGACCACTTCTCAGAATACTGTTTTTAAAAACGTAAAGTAAATTACATAAGATTGCAAAGGAAACAAATTATAACAAACTGCAGTTATCTATCTGTCTGGCTGTCTGGCTGGCTTTCTACTTATAGATTTATCTATCTAGCTGTCTATCCACCTACCTAATTTTAAAACAAGTTCTTGGACCCTAGATTAAGAACCTATGATCCAAATTGTTATTAAGAACTTATGATCATCGCTCTGTTCAGTCACCATGAAGAATATAAGAAAAGGTGTTTGTATTGGCACTTTTCATTCAGCAAAACAGAAAATACACTTATTCAATCTGAAGATTGTCCTACCTTGGAGCAAAGCCTGGGGAGAGATTGCAAATCCCTCCCCACTGGAAGGGAGAACAGCAGGCGGGGTTAATGTGTTTCACAATGAATTCTGATTTATAAAACATGATTAGTGGCTTATGAATATTCATGTGATGTCTGCAAACAAATGGTCACATGGCTCGTGCAGTGGGGGAAATAATATTTAAGATAAAGCTGGCAGTGCATTTGGTAAGGTGGGAGACAGGTTGTGTACAGGTGAGGAAGGATACGAAGAGGTGGCTTGGGGTGGAAAGGAAGAGGGTTCAGAGCACAGAAAGTGCACGTAGGGGCAGTAACAGGAGGTGGAAGTTCAAAGAAACTGAAAGGGGTTGAGCAGATTGAGTATAGATTGCCAAGAATAGATGGGAATTCACTATGGCTGTGATGCAGGGGAATGAAGGGGCAGTAGGAGAAATCAGGACAGGTGAGCAAGATAAGGTTGCAACTGAAAAGCAATCAGGTGGAGAAGAAGGGGGAGAGGAGAAAGGTCAAGGCCACCTTGAAGTATTAAAATCTGCCAAGAGAAAAGAAAAACTTAATAATAGATTGGGAAGAAAGTTGTGAAGGCCTTTCCCATGGCATTTAAACTAATAAATATGTATTACTTTTCTGGGTTGTACACTATGCATAGGGTTATTTTTGGCTTATTCAATTAAAGAGCACATCTATATATAATACAATCAGGTATCCTGTAGGATTGATCACAGGGTTGGTATAAGGAATACCTGGATGCTTTCAAACTTTGGTTCAGGTGCTAGGGCAAGGCAGTTGAATTGATCTTCAAATATTGACTGAGATTGGACTAGATGACCTCTAAGGGCCTTCCAAATTAAAGATAAAATGATTCTATACCAAGAAATTATGAAAGTAAATTTCTAATATTCTATGATCACTTTATGACTTTTAATTTGGTTATTAAAGGAAAATAACCAGGCTCAGAAACATAGCTACTGTTTAAGCTACTACATAGCTTGCGGGCCCCTAAGTCAAAGGAAGGGATAGCCCCTTCTCGACTCTCAGATCCTACTAGCTCAACAAAGAATAGTTTAAGATTTTTAGTTATATGTCCTTGATACTCATCTATGTCAGCTCCATCATTCCTATGTCTTTATCCCATTGCGTGTACCCTTCCCAAGTGCCCTTTGGATTTCCCATCTATTGTTAACAAATTATTTCATATTGTACCTATTCCATTCATATTCCTTCCATCACCTCTTAATCACCGAAGCCTAGCTTCAGCCCTACCAGAAGACAGTGCATCTCTAACCACCCTATCTAGAACTGGATGCCCCTTCGCTAATGCTTCCCAATTCGCTAAGCCAGGAGGAGGAGTAGGTATGCTTCTTCTCTTCACTGGCTTTTCAAGGCTCTATTCCTACCTCCTTCTTTCAGCAACCTCTCCTCCTTTGAGAAGGTGTACTCCACACAATTAATATGACCCTATATGGACCCTGTCTGCTGTTTTCTATCACCCTTCAGGTCATCCCCACCTTTTTTCAGAGTTCAGCAATGGCTTATAGTCTTCTTTTCTTCACAACACTTTGGAATTTCAATATACATGTTTATATCTCCTGAAATATCCTGGCTTCCCAATCCACCCACCTTCTCAGCTCCCATGATCTGTATTCTAACTTCGACTCAGCCTTACATAGGAATAGCTCTACCCTTGATATCATCATCACCCACATGTATTCCATCTCTACTATTCATAATGGCTATCTCCTCTTTCTGACCATAGCATCATACATTTGGATGTCTCCCTGTGCACTAAACATCCAAATATGTCCTCCTCGATTCTAGCTGCTATCTTAGGCCATCATCTCTGTTTTGTCCTCACTTTCCTTCCTTTACAGCATTTACCTGATGGCTAAATAATTCAACTCTACACTGTTTTCTATGCTTAAATCTCTTGCCCTTTGTCTTATCTCCACTCATTCCTTTTGAAACAACAATCCTGGATCACTTGTATCTTCTCCAATCTTACATGTGGGTTGCTGAGCTAAGATGGGAGAAGTTAACATGGATGTTGTCTTTGCCCAACAATTTACACTATGTAATAGTTAATGTGTCTTCATGGCTGCAGTCCCATCCTCTAATTATCTGATTGATTTTGAATCTCTGCACAGCATCTGATTCTTTTCTCTCCTTAAGCCTCACCACCACCCTTTCACTCTCCAAGAAAAGAACCTCCTCAAACACTTCATGGAAAGAACCTTAATTTATCTAGTGAATCCCCTCTTTTGTCCAACTCAATTCATTTCAATAAACATTTATTAAGTGCCTATTATGTGCTAAGCACTGGGGTTATAAGAAGGGGCAAAAAACAGCCCCTACTCTCAAGGAGTTTACAATCCAATGCAAACAAATATATATGAAGCAAGCTATATCAGAATAAATAGGAAATAATTAACGAAAGGAAAGCACTGGAATTAAGAGGGGCTGAGGAAGGCTTCCTGTAGGAGGTGAGATTTTAGGTGGCTCTTAAAGGAAGCCAGGAAGATCAGTAGTCAGTGGAGATGGGAGAGCATTCCAGCCATGGGAGACAGCAGAGAGCTTGAGGCAGGATAGGTAGACTTAAGAATCATTAACACAAATATGGCAATAAAATCCATGAGAGCTGAAGAGATCGCCAAGGGAAGTAGTATAGGGGGAGAAGAGAAGGGGACCAAGGAAGAACTGTGAGGGATGCCTACACTTGGAAGGTGTGATCTCAAGGAGAATCCAGTAAAGGAGAGAGAGAAGGAGCAGTCAGACACGTAGGAGGAAAACCAGGAGACAGTGATGCCCTGAAAACTTAAAAAGAAGAGAATGTCAAGGAGGAGAGATAGATCAATAGTATGAAAGGCTGCAGAAATGTCAAAGAGAGTGAGGGTTGAGGACAAGTCATTGGATCTGGGAACTACAAGATTATTAGTAACTTTGGAGAAAGCTATTTTAATGGAATGATAAGACTGGAAGCCAGATTGTAAGGGATAGAGAAGAGAGTGGAGGGAAAAGAAAATGAAGGCGCTTATCATAGATGGCCTTTTCAAGATTGTTGTTCATCCTTCCTGCTTAAAGAGGACCAATGACATCATGAAGGTGATGTCTTGACGTGTGCATAAATTGGATTCAAGTGAGGCAGAGTTACACAAAGTCATGAGCCTCACTTTCTCCTCCAGAGTCATTGAAGTCCAGTGGCAAAATAAAAACCAAGATGCCTAGTGACAGTCTCTCTTTTCAAGGAGTTTAACTGCAAAGAGCAGAAGAGAAACAGGATGATAGCAGGGACTGAAGGATCAAGTGGGGGTAAGATAGGGGAGACATGGTCATGTTTGTAGGCAGTAGGAAATAAGCCAGTAGGGAGGGAGAGATGGAAAATAAGTGAGAGGTGATAACAGAGGAGTCGGTCTGTTGGAGGAGGCAATATGAAATGACATCACTTGAACAAATCGATTCTACATTCTTAATCTCAAAATCACACCTTGTTTTTTTGTTCTTAGTTTTACTCTTGGAGATAGAGGTAGCTTTGAAAATATCGAATACTTTATTTGCATGTTTTAGTACCATTTCCTCCTTTTACCTCTAGGGGCTTCTTCCTCTGAATAACCTTTTTTCTGCTCCTTTAGTTATCAATCTTTCCTTATACACTTGTTCCTATCATATCATTTATAATCATGCCCAGATCTCTCCCAATTTTAAAAACCTTCATTTGATCCTATCACCTCCTTAAGTTATTGTCTATTTCCTTCCCTTTTCACAACCAAATTCCTGGGGGATGAGGGGATAACAAAACAACACTAACTATATTTGTACCTTCCACTTTCTCACCTCCCACTCACTTCTTAGCCTCTTGCAATCTGACTTCTGACCTTATCACTCAATTAAAACTTCTCTGCGAATGTTAGCAAAGAACTATTAATTGACAAATCTGATGGCTTTTTCTCACTTTTTTTAAACTTCTCTACTAGCAAAGGGATTAGTTAACCACCCTCTCCTCTCACACATGCTTTCTTCCCTGGCTTTTCATGACAGTGTTTTCCCCTGGTTCTCATCCTACTTGTCTGGCAGCTGCTTCTCAGTCTTATTTGTAGGATCATTCCTGTTCTAACCTCTCTGTGTAACATGCATGCCAGTGGTCTGTCTGGGTCCTCTTTTTTCTCTTTCTCTATGATTTCTCTCCTTGTGATCTCATAAGCTACCATTTATTCAATTCCAACTTCAATGATGAAATTCTGATAGATGGATAGATAGATAGATAGATAGATAGATAGATAGATAGATAGATAGAGATATATCCAGTCCCAAAATCTCACTGGAATTCTAGTCCCATTATTACTAACTTCCTTTTGGATATCTCTAATTGGTCCTATAAGCACAGCAAATTCAACATATCCAATGTATAACTGTCTTCACTACCCACTTTAATCCTATTCTTTTCCTATTTTTTTTCATTTTTTTATTATGACAACACTATCTTTCTAATCACCTAGGTTCCCAACATCAGAGTTATCCTCAAATTTTCCTCTCACATACACTTCACATATAATCAGTTCTCATTTTTCTACCTGTACAATTATCTTTTGCATTTTCCCATTCTCTCCATTCACAACATCATCATTGTAGTTCAAGGTCTCATCATCTCTCATAGTGAATACCACAACAGTTTACTATACGTGGGGGATTGGCCAATGATGGTCCAAACCTTACAGCATACCCCGGACATTCTTTGGCTGTCTCCAATCCAACATGTAGAACTTTTCATATCTGGATTTCAGCCATGGTGACACAATGTTATTACTATATGATCATGAAAAGTCTTCTAATTAACTCCAGAGGCAGAAAGACTGATGACTCATAAGGATGCATACAAAAGGTTCCAGCACTTGATCTCTGATTCCTTTCCTTGGCAGCTTTTGGGTGAGGGATATGGCTGCAAGCTGCCAAGTAGGAGAAAAGGAATTGCTGTATTTCCCATATAATTGTCATGTGTTGATGGCAAATGTTGCTTCCATATCTTTTGTATTTATTCTTGCTTAACTTTAGGTAAACAAATATTCTGAGATGGAAGTCCACTGGTAGCAGATAAGACCTGGAGATCCATCAGAGCCATGAGAGGAGTCTCTCAGTGGCAGTTGGAGTTCGTAACAGCCTATGGGAGTGCTAGCGACTGATAATAAAAGAAATGCCTGCAGATGGAGGTGAAAAGACAGTCCCCGAGGATGGCAACAGCTTTAGGGATCATCATCCCTTGTGATGGAAAGAAATCTGGCTTAGAAAAGATACCAATCTGCCAAGCTTAGAGGGCTACACCTAAAGGGATTGCCATGAAATCTCCACGGAAAAGGAGAAAAGGACTTCCATGTTCAGGAATATAGGCTTTTCTACACTTTCTACAAGACTTTTCTATACTTGTGCATCAGTCCTTTTAAGTTTGATCCCTCTATCCCAAGTCCCATGAGTGTGTGTGTGTGTGTGTGTGTGTATGGGTATGGGTGGGTATGTGTGGGTGTGTGTGGGTGTATATATGAGAAGAGAGTGTACCTCAGGGTTTGTGGTACTTTATAACAGTTCTTATTATACTTTCTCAGTAAATATTTTCTTTCTTTAAAAAAATTTCAATTAACAAACATTTATTTTCTCTCCCTCCCACCTGCCGCCTACCAGCCCATGGGGAAAAAAACGAGTTTATAAAAATTGCCATATTGGCCATGTCGATTTGTTTTTGCTAGTGGAAGTGGGATCAGTGGAAGACCAGACAATGGGCTGTGGTCACAGATCATGTGATAGGAAAAGGTCCCTGTAGGACATTGCCCCTTACTCTGGGTCCCCAAAGCCAGCCCAGGGCAACAGGTTTTGCTATAACAATGACAACGAGGAATCATATGATGATGGAGAAAAAGCAGCAGCTGTGTCTGGGCCTCAGCAGCAAAGATCTTCAGAACTCAGCAAGCACAGCTCAACTATGGCTAACACAGATGAGCAGAATGTGTTTTCATTCTTTCCTTGACAAGACAACTAGAAACATCATTGATATGTCGTCAGTGGATTCCTGGACATGGAACAGCATGGGTATTTAGAACCTTGCACTAGCTTAGTCATCCTAAATAATAATTTTACTTGCTGAAAAAAGCTGCCAACACTGTGTTCATTCATGAGCCAATACTACCAAGTGCTCGCCAAAGTCTCTGTCCCCTTTCAAGACTTGCAACTGATCTCCAGGATAGTTGTCTACACCTACAATGAATTTTCACAGATCCAGGTTTTTGTAAAAGAAGAGATGATGGATGATGCTGAAGTCTCATGCATGCCTCCTCTCCCCTTACTCCATCCTGGTTGTAAGAGGATCCCCTGATTTGAGGCCAGAGGGGATGTGTGTGTGTGTGTGTGTGTGTGTGTGTGTGTGTGTGTGTAGGGGTAGGAGGTAAGGCTCATGTTTACAAATAATGAGTTGAATCCCCCAGAAGCCTTTGTGTCATATGACTGACCCTGGCTGAATTGCTGAGGAAGTAGGGGTCAATGACAGAATTCCAGTGAGGGTATGAGGAGGGTAAGTGGGAAGACTGAGACTTGAACATGATTAGAATGTATTGATTAGAAGGGCTTGAGGGATGGAATTTGATACTGATCTCCTTGGCATAACCCTTTCATGTTAGGGCTTGAGCTGTTGATGAGGGATGAGGAACTGAATACTTTTTCCTTTTTTTAAAAAAAAATTACCTATTTCTTACTCTCATAGTTTTTTTTTTGGTTTGTTTGTTTTTATCTGATCCTTTAGTTTTATTTGCTTTGGTTTGCCACCCTCCATACATTTAAAAAAAGTGTATGCATCATGAGCCTATTTATTACCTCTATGCCAAAAGGTGGGTGATGCTTCTAAATACCCTTTTCTAGAAGCTAATAGAGTTATGCTTGTTCATTAATATTGGGAAGGCACATTGGATGGGAGATCATGAGAAACTGTGTTAGAAATCTCAGCCAAATCAATTGGGGAAGAACTGAAGAAGCTGTAATATATGATTGTGATGGAATACTGTTGTGCTATAAAGAAATAACAAGCAGGAAGGTTTCAGAAAAAAAAACCTGGGAAGACATATTTTATCAACTAATGCAAAGTGAAGTGAGCAGAACCAGGAGAACAATGTACATGGTAACAGTAAAAATGTAATGATGATTGACTTTGCTATTTGTAGCAATACAATGATCCAAGACAATTCCAAAGGACTCGTGATGAAAAATGCTATCCACCTCCAGAGAAAGAACTGTTGGAGTCTGGGTACTGATCAAAGCACATAAACAGGCATGTGCGCTCAAGCATACACACACACACACACACACACACACACACACACACACACACACCCCTTTATGTTTCTTTGTTGTTTGTTTTTGGTCTGTGTTTTCTTATGTAACATGGCTAATATTGAAATATATTTTGCATGACAATATGTGTATAATCTATATCAAATTGCTTGTCCTCTTGAAGGAGGAGGGAGAGGAGGGAAGGAAGGAGGAATTAGAAACTCAAAATTTGTTTAAAAATGTTAAAATAGTTTTTGCATGTAATTGAGAAAAAATCAAAAACAAAAAAGCAAGAAATCCCATCCTCTCAGGATTACTCTTTAGAACCTCAAGGGGAAAAGTAGAATTCTCTCTTCTGTAAACCTGACCTACTAATCCTTTGTGAGTTGGAGAGTGAGCCCAGAGGGAGGTACTACACTCCCAACTTAACTTTCAGGCTCTGGTCAATGTTCTTCTCCAATCCATCCTTCATATAGCTGCTAATTTGGTACTTCTAAAGCACAAGTCTGTCTTTCTCCTGCCTAAGAAACACTAGTGGCTTCCCCTTACCCCTAGAATAAAATATAAGATCCTTTGTTAAGCTTTTCAAGCTTACTACAATCTGGGTCCAGACTACCTCTTTAAGATTATTTGTGGATTGCTTGTCTTCATGAATTCTATGTTCCATCCAAAATGCACTACTTGCTCCTTCCCATACATGAAGTTATATCTCTTGTATTTATTCTTTGACACAGGAGATTCCCCCCTACCCGTGTCTTTGGAATGTACTTCCCTCATCCCCTGGAATACATATCCTTTTTTTGTTTGCCTCCTCAATCCTCTTGCTTCATTCAAAGCTTACTAGTATCTACTCCTACAATAAGCCAATTCTGAAACCTTCATTGTTTCTAATGTGCTCTTCTAGAAAGTTTTTTTTTAATTGCATTTTCTATGTATATGTTTCTTCCCCCTAAAATATAAGTTTCCTGAGATCAAGGGATGGTTTTTGTCTTATATGCCAGAGCCTAGCACAGTGTTTAATTCCTTCTCCACATCACTCCTTCTCCACTCACCCCAAGTGATTGACCTTGGACATGCTCTATCTCTTCTCTGGACCTGACGTAAGTCAACTCTGGGTTTTACATGTTGGGCTTGGACTGGGTGTTCCATAATTTCCAGCTCTGGTACAGTGGAAAGATCATTGACTTTTAAGTCAAAGGACCTAAATTAAAATCCTGCCTCCAATAATGACTATTTTAGTGACTTTGGACAAGTCATTTAACCTTCCTTGGCCTCAGTCTCTTTATATCTGGGTTTCAAATTTGGAGTTTGGACTAGATAGCTTCTGAAGTCCTTTTTAGTTCTGGAGACATGATTCTATCACCTCTAGTAACATTCTATTTCTAAGACACAGTATTTTAAAACTCTGATATTCTCTGTTCTAAGAGCACTTTCAGTTCTAACACTGGATAATTACCTAAGTGCTAAGGGTGGTCAGAATCAGATGGTTTATCTAACCCTCCATAGGTTCATGTTGTTAAGTTTTCCATTATTTGAATTCCACACATTTTAGTCAGCTCTCCCTCAACCACGCAAAGTGGCTCTTAGAAATTCTAAATATACCTGCAGGCACACTCAAGTGTAAGCACCATGGGAAACTTCCTCACAGATGTGAACCCGCTTCCAAAGAAAGATCGAAGTGCCAGTCATTGAGGATATGGGATACTTTAGAGAGGGAGACTCTGAGTACACACAGGGACAGCTCTATCTGTCTAGTTAACAAGTCTTCCAGCTTGCCTGAAAAGTTCTAGCATAAGAAGATTGGAATCTCTAAGAGTCAGGCATGGGTCACATGGTGTGTGAACAGTACAAAGGCAATCTATTAGGCAGTCAGTTATTTCAGGATTAATATCTGTGGCCAGTTACTGAGGAACAACTAATAAGGTTGGGGTTCAGTTGGGCTCATGGGTTCAATTCCTTCCTTAGACTGGTGGGTTTTGCTGTGCTTCAAAGTCGTAGGCCACACACATAACCCTACAGCCATTATACAGATAAATACTTCTAAAGGGCATAGACACTACCCCTCTAACTCCTTCCCTTCAGTGGTTCTTCCTCATCTATACATATGTCTGGGTATGGTGGTAGAAATGGTGAATGTGGAAGAAGTACTACTGCATTGAGATTCAGTAGATCTGTGTTCACCTCCTGGGTTACCCCTGATTTGGTACACTGGATTTGGAGTCAAAGAATTTGAGTTTAAATCCTGACATTAACCCCCTATGTGTATGGGTAAATCTATTCAACTCCTTGGACCTGTAACGAGAAGCAGGGTGGGACTTTTTTGTTGTCTTTTGTTTTGGAGTGCTTCTAAGCACTAAGACAATCAAGTGCCTTTGAGTCTTGTCTTTGTTTCAGAGTCTTTGATAGAACTGGGAGTCTTGGATGACCGATTAAGTCACAGGAAGACTTAGGTGACATAGGTTTGAGTCCCATGGTTGTGGCACCTTCTGACCCTGAAGAAGTATGTAGATAGATAGATAGATAGATAGATAGATAGATAGATAGATATAGATAGATAGATATACTCTGAGGTTAGCATTTTGCTTGGGGCTTACTCACTGAAAAAGTGTTGTGTGATTTAAACAGACGAGATTCTGGGTAGCCATTGGAGCCTCCTGGCTTTGAAAAACCCGGATGTTGGGGCTTCCCTCTCTGGTAACTATGTATGTAATATCTTGGACAGAAATGCGAGCCCATGACCCAAGTAATTCCCTTTTCTAGGTTTAAATCTACTCAACTATAAATTCAGAGAGTCTCTGAATTTTCCTCCTACCTAAAATTGTAAGTCTGTATATGTGGATAGCTTCAAGAAAATCATTCCAATTTTTGGAGAACTCAGAGCACATTCTCTATCATTGACAGGTCCATAATATCTTTTTCATCAAAGAAAGACAACATACTCTAATGAAAACACAAAGGTTTTTAGCTTGATCCATAATAATAACCATCTCTTTTATGTCTATAGCCCTTCCTGGGTCATAGAGAATTTGTATATCTATTATTACATCAGTTCTTTATAAGGGCCTAGGGACATATGCAGGACAAGTCACTCAAAAAGCATAAATGGATGGGAAAAAATGAGTAGATAGATAGATAGATAAACAATTTCTCAGAGAAAGGGAAGTGTCTTCTCCAATGTCATAGACCTAATTAATGGCGGTTAAGACTCAAACTCAGGTCTCTTGACTCTATAATAGATAGAGCTCAGTGCTCCATATTATAATAGGCTATTGACATTAATCAGTCTTACTGAGCAAATGATCTGCTTTCTAACTATATCTTCAATCTAACAAAATGCCTCACAGGGCTATTGTGATTAAGGAATTTTTGTACACAAAGTGCTGTGCCAGCTTGAAAGCTCTAAATATCATTTACTATTATGATGTCAATTGATCCTTGGAATAACTCCAATGAAGAAAGCAAGGCATGAGTTTACAGATGAGAAAACTGAGGATCAGTGAGAGGAAGTGGCTTGTCTAAAGTTACTATGGCTAATATGTTGTAGGATTAGGAGCAGAAAACTAGGTCCTAAAAGTAGAGATGGCTTCATTCTTTCTATTTGTATCCCCAGAACCTACCTAGCACAGTACCTGGAACATAGTAGGAATTTAATAAATGCTTGTACATTGATTGTACATTGATCCTGACTTACAAACAAAGGCTTTAGCTAGATAACTTTTCAGGGAAAAAAAGAGCTATGAGGAAACTTTCGAGATCTGTTGTGTTGTGATGGGAGCTAAACTTTTCCAGGTGAATGTATATGTTCCTTCTCCTGCCCCAGTTCCTATGAGCTTGTACATCTTGTGTTCCATGCCAAGAGGAAGGAAACCAAATTGTTCTTCACCTTGAGCATTTAGCATGCTGGGCTGGCTTCACCCTATGACAGTCTCACATACAGAGTATCCTGGATAAGGTAGAGCAGAGGAGCCAAACACACAGCCCTCAGTGTTCCTCATGCACCCCATGACCAGACTTAAATTGAATTGGGAAATATTTAAGAAAACAAATAAAAATACAATAGAGTGAAGATAATGTTAATATGTGGTTTTCTAAGATCCTTACATACGTTTTAGTGGTTCCCATTTCTATTTGAGTTTTACCCCACTGCTGTAAAGGATATGCCTGGGAATGAGGAGAAGGAAACATTAGAGAAGGTGTGTTATGCTGGGTAGCAAACACATGAAATGTTGAATCATGCTAGAGTTAGATGGTACTCTAAGGATCATAGAATAGTGTAAACTCAGCAGAGATTGTCTTTGCTTTTTGTATTTGTATTCCAAGAACTTAGCACAGTACCTACATATACATCACAGATACTTAACAAATGTTTGTTGATTGACTGCTCCTCTACTCTAATCCACTTATTATAGAAGAGGAACCAGAAACCAAGACAATGAAATGATTTCCTCAAGTCACACAGCTATTTGTCCCAGAGCTGAGATTTGAACCAAGGTCCCCTGATTCTAAAATCATTGCTCTTAGAACTACACCTTGTTTGTGTTTGGGAAGTGATGCAAAAGGTTAGCTGTGAAGGCAGTAACTTCTGTCACATAGATAATATCCTTGGGTACAAAAAAAGGAATGTAGAAGAAGATGGGAGCAGGGGTGGGATGATATGAATCTAAAGTCAGAAGCAGAGGTACATCCTCTCTGGCGAATGAGGCCAGGTTGGCAGCAGGATGGTGAGGCCCACTTATAGCAGCTGCAGTGACATTCTCCTAATTGGAAATAATTGGGATTCTGTCTCAAACCACAGAGCCCTGATATAACCAACTCATCCTCAACCAAGAAGCATCTGTTGCCATCTCCAATGGCAACTATTCAATCCCCACTCCAAGTGCGCCATCTCCCTGTGCCAACTGGCAGGCGCTGTCTACTTGCTTAGAGCCTCAAGTCCTCCTGCTGGGACCCCAGGGAGTACCAGAGGAGAAGCTAGCTAAACAAATTTCTTTGCGTATGGGTCCTGACAGAGAGGCTCGAGTGGCCAAGAAAGCACAATTCCTGCTCCTCGGGGCCTGGGGAGGTGGAGAGGGGCTGGACACACAGCTGATAGATGATAGAAACAGCAAAGCTGCCAAGACAAAGGGACAAGGTCAAGGGGTAAAGAGAAGAAATGCTCTTTCCCCACATAGCAGGAGACAATGTTTGTTCCGTTGGGGAATCTAGAAAAGAGAGTCAGGAACAGAGTTCTATTTATTATGTTAATGGATCCTTGTGAATCTCCATTGCTTATATATAATTAAGATAGCTTTTAACAGCAACAAAAAAGTCTTCTTCCAGATTTTTTAAGAAAAAAATGAAAGTGTTTGTTTGGATTGGTAATAACTAATAAGTGAAAACAGGGTGACTACTTCCAAAAGAACTGCAAGAGAAGAACCACCCAGTGGGCTTTGGGATACAGACTGATTACAGAAAAATCAAAATAACCTACAGAAACTAGGCCAACAAACCCACAGGAAGCTAGAGGTAGAAGAGCTTTTAAGGCATAAGGATGTTAGATATAGAAGGGATTTTAGGATATAAAATATTAGTGAGGGAAAGGATGTTAGAAATTATCTAGTGTACCTATATCAACTGACAAAGGGATAAACTGAGGCCCAGAGAGGGGAAGTTACTTTGCCCAAGTTCCATATAAATATAACCAAAGCACTCATATCTAGAGCTCCCATCTCAGAGGGCTAGGGCTCTTTCCATGTATAAAAGTATAAGGAAATGATATTTGATTAAAAATCATTTTCTCAGCTTTGCCTCTCTTGGAAAGAAAGGGCCTTTGACATTTTATTAGCCTCTTTGCAGGGGTAGGCCTGCTACAGATCAACGGAGAGGTGCAGGGGACAGTTTGTTGTTGTTCAATTGTGTCCAACTCTTTATGACCCCATTTGGGGTTTTCTTAGCAAAGATTATGGAGTGGTTCATCATTTCCTTCTCCAGCTCATTTTACAGATGAGGAAACTGAGACAAACAAGGTTAAGTGACTTGCCCAGGGTCACTCAGCTAGTAAGTGTCTGAGGCTGGATTTGAAGTCTGAAAGCCTCATCTTCCTGACTTCAGGCCCAGCACTTGATCCACTACGCCACTTAGGTGAAGGGTATTGGGAAAGGTGTTAAACCACAGCAGAATTTTAGAGACCTGGCCTCTGCTATTAGCTGTGCAAGGGACTGATTCTAGATAATTTGCTTTCTTCTTTATAAACCTGCTCTCCCATTAGTAAAATAAGGAGGTTATTATGCTCTCTTTTAGGCCTTTCGTAGTTCTAATATTCAATGTGAACCTATATTCTGTGTTGAAAGGTGCATTACCAGCCCTAAAATTATTTTCTACCCAATCCAATCCAGTCCAATAGGCATTTTTAAAATATCAACTGTATTATAAAACACTTTCTGTGATCTCAGTCCCCTTTCAGTTCTAACATTCTATGTTCTTTGGTTCTTTCCAGTTTAATTATTCTGTGTGGCAAGATTCTTTCTTCCTGTAATATTTTATGTTCTATGTTCTAACGTTCAGTGGTCTAATTTCCCAGTTCTAAAATTATATGGTTCTTTTGTTTAGTGTCAGTCATGCTCCCCTTGGCATTGGTTAATGCCAATATTTCAGTGCTCTCTACAAGACATTTGGTCAATTTCCCAATAGAAGAACCATCTTTCCACCAGTTTCTATGGCATTTGGGGATAATTACAGTGATGCTTGCTCATTTCCTCAATCAGCTTAGGGTTAGTATTTAAGACTCCCTTTGAGCAGAAGGAAAGAGCTGGGATGCCTATGATCCTGTGGGGAAGGGAGGAGTCCCAAGGAGATAAATTGACGTTCTGTAATAGATCAAACATGTGAGAAAAAGTCCTTGAACATGTGAGTAGTGAGCCTCTACCTGTGAGCCCTGTGTTTTTTCAGGCATAAGGCCAAGATTCTGTCCATTCTATCTGAATATCTCTTCTTTTTTTTTCTATCCCTTTAATTTTTACTTTCATCATTTCTCACTTTGAATACTGAAATAGCCTATTATCTAGGGGCACTGAAGCGCAATAGAAAGAACATTATATTTAGGGTCAAAGGACATAAGTTTAATTCTTTGTTTTTATACTTACTACCCTAGACAAATCCCTTCACCTCCCTGAGGCCTCAGTTTCTTCATCTGTAAAGTGGAGATAAATTCTAGATTATCTCCAATCAAGCATAGTGCCTGGCACATCATAAGCACCTAATAAATGTTGATTGACTGAAAAAAAATGGTTATTGAGCAATCTTTCCAAGGTATCTTGCAAATGTTGCCTTCTGAAACTTCCTGATTCAGTTATAATCCCATCATTCCCCAGCTAAAAAAACCTTCAATGTCTTCCCACTAGAACAATTAATAAAGTCCAAAATCCTTGCATGAAATATCAGTAGCTCAACCATCCAGACCATGTGCTTTGCCAACCCCATTCCAAACTGCTCCCTCTAATAATGTATTCTTTATTCCAAAAAGTGGATTGCCTTCTATCAAGTTCTTTCTCCCACCCCATCTTACTCTACCGAATTCTATTAATCATCAATAACTATTTCCCTTCCAGCACCAACTCAACTTTCCTAGGATTCCTAGGACTGGCTTTTCTGGATTTTCCCCCCAGTTGTTAGTGGTCCTGCCCTTCGCCAATTTACTTTGTCTATATGTTGAATTTACTTACATGTGTACATTTCCATCCCAGTAGAATATAAACTCCTTGAGGGCAGGGACTACTTCATTTTTGTCTTTAAATCCCCACTGATCAGTGTAGTGTCTGGCATCTAGGAAGTACTTAATAAAGACATGTTTAACTGAACTGCATTGAAGGCCCAGGCCAAAGTCTTCAATAAAACATTCCCTCATCCTCTATGTAGTCTCTTCATATTTTGTGTAAGTAGGCTTAATAAAATGATGGAGAATTTGTTAATGATTCTAATTAAACTGAAAAGTACGCCATGCCTTTTCAGAAAGCTGGTTGTTAATCATTTACCAGCACACCCTTGCCACAGTGCTTTGAAATCATTATCTGAGAAAATACAGGAAGTACTAGCCTAAAAAGATGCTAGACTTGGGGCCAGAGACTCTACATCTGTAGTCCAGCTCTATCACTTTCTAATTGTATGATCTTAGAGAAATCACTTTGTTTCTTAGGGTGTCGGGTCTCAGGCTCTCAAGATCTCTTATTTGTAAGGACTCTGATGTCCTTATTATATTCTCCTTTTATAACCTATACAAGGATCATAGGATTTTGGAGTTAGAGAGCTCCTTGGACAATACCTCATCAAACTCATGCATTTTACACGCACTGAAGCCTTCAGAGGTCAAGTGACTTTTATAAGGCCGTATGGGAATGAAGTAGTAAAGACTAAAATCCAGGTGTTTGACTGAATCCCCTCAAATGTATGCTGCTACACGATGGCAAGCCTTCAGTACTTTGATTCTGTTTCCTCATCTGTAAAATGTGACTCATCATCCTATCTGTCCCCATCTCCTAGGGTTGTTGTCCGGGAGCACATTCTCAACCTTAAAATGTGACATATTATCTTGGTCTCTCCCTCAATGCCTGTTAACACTCCTGAAGTAAGCGGGAGCCGAGAATACAAAAGATTCATAGAGAGGTGTCAGAGAGGTGACGGGAGGCAATGGGAAGAGTGGGTTAATAGTGTTCAGAACTGGCTTGAGGTCTAGGGAAGCAGGAAGCAAGAGAGGAGCTGCCACAGGAATCCAGAATGATGCCTCAGCATGGACCCAGAAAGGTGAGGGTAGAGAAATCAACCTAAAAAAAATCACATGGATGGCAAGAGTACCGAAAAGCAATAGCTTTGGGTTTGAACATCAGTAGGTGTTTGAAGATCTTGGGAATTAGACAGAACTCTATTCTTATCTCATCATTTATTTGAGGCTTTCTTTGTGGATCTATGTGGTAGAGCACATTTGCTTGCTGGCTCTGGCCCCGCAGGGGTCCTTAGCAAATGACCTCCTGAGTCACTTCTTTCCTGATTTTTTTCTCCCATTTGCAATAACTTTTTCCCCCCTCCCTGACATCCACTTTAACCAGCTCTGTCTCCTCATTTGTGGAGTATTTTTTTTTTGCTCTTGTTCCTTTCTCTCTTTGGAGTGTGAAGTTCATCACTTCACACACATACACAAAAGAAAGAAATAAAAGCCAAGTGTGATTCTTTTCCCATCCCCCTTCTAATTTTTCTCATCAATTTTGTTTTTGTTTTTGTTTTTTGCAGATGACAATTTATTTGTATGCTGCAGATTTCCAGAAATAGTCAGGACTGTGAAATTAAACAAAACAAAGAGAAACTCAAACTTTCCCAGCTTTGAGAACTGCTTCTTAGAAGGTAGGTCATAGCAGGGGTGTGCAAGAGGCAGCTCCTATCAGCAGGAGAGCTGTTCTTCAATTTTTCAGTGTGAACATATACAACTCAGAAATTGGATCAGGGATTGATTGTCTAGACTTAAGAAAATGATGGGAAAATGTTAATAATACAAATTAAACTTAAAAGTATGTTGTATCTTGTTGGAGATCTGGTTGTTAAATATTACTAGCACTCCCTTCATCATAGTCCTTTGAAGTTGATATCTGAGAAAATATAGGCTGCTCTAGTACTGGAAAAAGCAATGGACTTGGGGCCAGAGACCCTGCATTTGTAGCCCAGCTTTGCCACTTTCTAATTATGTGACCTTAGGGAAATCATTTCATTTTTCAGCATCTTGGGTCTCAAGTCCTTGAAATGTCTTATCTGGAAGCTTAGGGGAGTGAACCAGATGGCCTCTGGGTCTTTCTTAACCCCTTTCATAACCTTCATGTCGTCTGATCCTTCCAGCATCTACCTACAGGGTTAGCTTGTGCCAATATTACTTTATATGTTTTACAGATGAGGAACCTAAGGCCTAGAAAAGTTCAATGATTTTCTAGAGCTGATAAGTGGCAGAAACAGGCCAATAACTCTAGGTCTTCTGGCTGTAAGCCATGTACCTTTTCTCCCACTTTCTTTCTTTCACACTGTCTCTCAATAAAGCAACAAATAATTAATGAGTGCGTACTGTGTTGTCAGCCTTATGCTGAAAATCATCATGGACAGGGTGATAATGACTCCCAATTCTTTAGGACTTTCAGGTTTACAAAATGTTTTTCTTATAACCACCTTATAAGGTAGGTAATTCAAGTATTAGCACCCCCTTTTTTCAGATAAGGAAACAGAGGCATGGATAAGTGAAGAGAATTTTATATATACACACACATACATATGTATATGTGTGTGTATATGTATGTATATACATATACACACACATACACACACACATACATGTAGCAGGTTTCTGAGTGTGAACTCGAATACAGACCTCAGACTCCTTCTACTATACGATGTTACCTATCCTAAAAGAACCAAGATAGGACATTGTGGAACAGTGGACAGGGAGTAGGACTGGAGTCCCAAGAAACCTGAATTCAAAGTTTCAGATACTTAGTAACTTTGTGACCGTGGGAAAATCACTTATTTATTTGAGCCTCAGTTTCTTCATCTATAGAACAAGGACCTACCTCACAGGGCCATTGTGAGGATCTAATGAATCAATATAAGAAAAACGCTTCGAAAAACCCTAAGGTGCTATATCAATGTGAGCTATCATCCTTATATGTGGAGGCCGAGTGCTGCCTCCCAGAATCTTTTACCTTTAATCCAATTTCCAAATGGTGAATCCAAGAGCTCAGTAAAGCCGGTGCTCAGGATTGTCCCCAGGGAGAGAATTAATTTCATTCAAGTCCCTTCTAAGCCCCTTTTCTCCTATACTTAGAAAGTATTGTTCACTGTGCATAATTATTCCATCCAATCCAATGCACAGTTACTGAGTGCCTCCTATAAACAAGGAGCTTTGCTTGGAATTGTCAGGTATACTGTCTAGAGCCGATAGAAGACAACTGCATGAACACATATAGTACGAGGCAGAACTGGAAAGTGCCATACACACATGTACACATTGCACACAAGATATAGACAGATACATATAGCTTTACACCCATGTATATACATATACATGTATCTATACCTTATATATTATATCTATGTATTGTGCCAGATATAAATGTATATATAACATACATATATTCACATATAATATGTATATTGTATATGCGTATAATACGTATTTGTGTCTATACATAGATAATAGATAATATTTACATAGTACTTACTATGTGCCAGGTACTCTGCTAAGTCTTTTACAATTATTATCTCATTTGTTTCTCAAAATCACCCTGGGAGGTACATAGATAAGTGTGTGTGTGTGTGTGTGTGTGTGTGTGTGTGTAGGGGGGAGGATCAGAGGAAGGAGGAATCACTTTCAGCTGAGCTGAGGGAATCATGGAAAGCTAGTTAGATAAGGTGGTATTGGAGCCAGGCCTTGAAACAATGTTACTTGCCACTACTGTGGCTGTGTAAGGCCAATAACATCAGCATACAGGAGGTCTGTTAGCACAGGTTCTTTGATCTGCTTTTCTGAGGAAAGCAACTTTAAGGGGTTTACGATCTCATGTCAATTAAACATACATTTATCATTCACTTAGTTCAGGGGGAAAAGTCAGCACCCTGAATTTCCAAGCAAATACAAACAGAAATTACAAGCAGAAATTATAAACGGAGCAAAATAACACAACTTAACAGACAAGCTTCTATCTGTCTGACCATAGAAATACATACACAGTTACCAGAGAGAGAAGCACCAACATCTGGATTTTCAAAGCTGGGGGGGCTCCTTAATGGCTACCCAGAGTCTCCACACCAACACTCTTCCAACGAGTGAGCCCCAAACAAAATGCTTGCCTCAGAGTATACATATATACTTCTTCAGGGTCAGAGAGCTTGACACCTTTCAAGGGCTTCACACCGCTTGTGAGCTAATTAGCAAAAGGGTATGGGCTTTCCTACAAACAAAGGCAAGACTCAATCAAAGGTGCTTGGTTGCCTTAGCGTTGAGAAGCACTCCAAAACAAAAGACAACAAAAAGTCCCACTTTGCTTGCCATTACAAGGATAGGCAAGATTTGAACAGAAAAAGATAAATAAGAAGGATAGGGACAGAAGAGTGGGGGTGCCATGAAATATTATGAGGAACTCTAGATTTAGAGTCAGAAAATCCATCTTAGATCTTGACTCTGCTACTTATTATATATGTAATCATTGATAAGTCACATAGCTCTCTCTCTGGGTCTCAGTTTCCCTTTCTCTCAGATGAAGGATTTAGAATAGATAATCCCTAAGGTCTTTTTTTATCACTAATCATTTGACCCAAGTGGAGAGAACAGAGTGAGAGAAGTCACTGACGTTATGGTTAAGAACCAGTAGGGAATACTGTTTGGCTAAAACGTACATCCTGTTTTAGGGAGTCTGTGGGTGATAGGTCTGGAAGAGTTGAGTCTGACTAGGCAAGTGAGACCAGGAATGACCATTACCTAGAAACCATCCAGAACCAAGAGGGCCAGAGTAAGCCACAGAGAGACATCTAAGCAATAATCAATGAAAGAAGAAGTGGCCTGAGATTTAGGAGACCCAAGCTCTGGTTCTTGCCACCAACTAGCTCCTGGATTTGAACAAGCTACCTTCCTTCTCTTTCCCTCAGTTTTCTCATCCATAAAATAGGGGAGTGGAAGAAAGGGTTTCCAAGGACCTTTGTGATTCCTACATTCTAAGTTTTATGTCATATCATTCTTTGTTCTAAAGAATCTTCCAGTTCTAAGTCTGTGAAATATTCTGACATTTTATTTTCTAAGGTCTCTTCCAATACTAAAATCTTATGCTCTCAATTTACATTCATCTCTAATAGCTCTAATATGTATGTGTATGTATATACATATACACACATATATACACACACATACATACATATGCACATACATATATACACATATGTGGATATGCATACATACAACATATGTGTGTGTGTATATGTGTGTGTGTGTGTGTATGTAGCAACAATCTGCTAGCAGCTACTGTGGATGTGTAAAACCAACAACAACCAGCCCACAGAGGGCTGCCAACACAGGTTCTTTGATATACTTTTCCAAGGAAAGCAACTTTAAGGGGTTAACAATCTCGGTCTAATCAAACATACATATGTCATTCACTTAGTTCAGGGGGAAAAGATCAGCCCCCTTAACTTCAAGGCAAATACAAACAGAAATTACAAACATCAACAGACAGACCTTGTCTGATTCAGATCACAATTCATAGTTACCAGAGAAACACCAATATCTGTCTGGGTTATCAAAGCCGAGGGAAGTTACGAAGGCTTGTCCAGAGTTTCAACACTCTTTCCATGAGTGAGCCCCAAAAGTCAAACACCAAGCTCCCCTCAATTATATCCTGTTAGGAGCCCTGAGGGTTCTGACCTCACCCAGGCTGGGTGTGTGAAAGTTCCCCATCCCCAGTATCACATCATATACAAGTCAATGACTCCTGATTGCCTCAGTGCTGAGAAATAGCTGAGAAATATTCCAAAACAAAGATAGCAAAAGGTTTCCCACCAATTCAAACAAAGGGGAGACTTGATAGTCTTAGCATCCCAAAAGAGAAGAACAGGGAAAAGTCTAATTGTCTTAACAGTATGTAGCTCTAATACATATGGTATGTTGACACAATTCCCTTCCAGCTCTGACACTGTATGATTCTATGAACTCTTCGAAGGGAGAATAGTTAGGGAATTATTGCTTACCTTAGGTGAGTGGGCAAGTCATTATGTAGGGTTGGGGGTTGGGGGAAGGAGTAATGTAAGGGCTCTGGATTTCTATGAGAAAAGAAAATGAACAAAGGTGGGGGGAAAAGATGTATTTTTCACGTCACAACCTATTGCCGTGCTTTGCCTTCTAAGGTCAGCTGCTGGAGAGCTGCTCAGTTTCCGTTCTAATGAGGAGTCAGTGGTATTTATGCAGAGCTGTCCTGTTGGCTAATATCTCTACTGACTTCAATTCTGCTCTTCTGTATAGCCCGGAGAATGTCAGAGTCCTTGGGAATGGAGGCCCTGGGCACTTCTTCCCTCAGCTGTGGAGACGGCAGCAGCTGCACTGACAGAGGAGGAGAGTACAGATGTTGGGGCAGCATTGTTGCCCTATGTAGATGCCCAGAGATAGCTTCATGGCCTGATCTACAGGACAGGAGGCAATCAAACGGGTGGTTTGTTCTGAAGGCCCTTTGCCAAATAGCAGTATTAATCATGTGGCTCTGTGTTTAGTTTGAACTGGTATCATTTTTAATCTATGGATCTATCTGTTCAAATATGCAAGGACATAATCATCATGCATTGTATGCAAAGAACAATTCTCTCCAGAGACCCCGAGTGAGCTACACTGTTGAACCCGTATTTAGGGCTTGTATAAAGTCACCTTCCCCACTAATAATTCCACCTTACACTCAAATATCGTGTTACTATTTTCAAATAAAATGAATAACTCAATAGATATTTAGATGGGCTGATGGATCTATGATCTCATGAGAGTAACTCTTCTAATGATTCAGACCATGACCCATCCATGGCCTTTGTGAGTCCCATCCATTCCTTCCTATAAATCTTTATAGTAGGTCCACATAACATGCTTGTGCTTTCCCCTAGATTTCTTGATATTACAGGAATGCAGCCATAATACAATGGAAAGTTGTTAAACACCTATTGTATGTAGAGTCCTGTGCTAGACGTGAAGAAATACAAAGTTTAGACAAGGCCTGGTCTCTACTTTTAAGGATATGATAGTCTAGTATGGAGACATGATATAAACATACAGAACTATAATATACAATATTATAGTACAGCAAAGGCCTATTGGAGAGGTAGAAACAAAATACTAAGAAAAAACTAAGGAAGAATATCATGGGCCAATCTTAATCATAGACTCATAGATCTGTAGCTTAAAAGGACCTTAGAGGCCATCTAACCTCTTCTTCTTACAGATGGGGAAACTGAGGACCAGAGTGATTAAGTGATTTAAATTTATACAGATAATAAATAACAGAGGTACAGTTTGAATGCAGAATTTCTGATTTCAAGTTCAAGAGTTTTTCCATAGTAGAAGGAAGACATCCTAGAGGAGAGGCTATTAAACTTTAAAGGACAGGTAGGAATTCAACAAGTACAGAGATAGGAAAGACATTCTAGGCATAGAAAATAAGAACAAAGGAAGGAACAGAGATGCTGTATATTCCAAAGGGTCACAGGACCAGAGTGAGAAGGGGGTCTTGGAGATCTTCTAGTTCAACTCTCATTTGCAGATTAGAAACTTAGGCACAGAGAGGTTAGATAACTTGCCTTGGGCCATATAGCTAAGTAGAAGTACATAAATTCAAACCTAGGTCTTCTGCTTCCAGATCCAACTTTCTTCAGAACCACATTGAGAATTGTCCAGTTTGTCAGGAGTGGAGAGTGGGTGGATGAGAATATAGTGTGTGTTGGGTGGGGGGATCCCCCAAGAAGCTGATCAATGTCATCAAAGAAAGTTAAAGACAGATAATAGAGATAAGGATATATTGATGTGACTTTTTTTTTTGAAGAACTTTAATTTAAATTTATTTATTTGACATATTTAGTTTTCAGCATTGATTTTCACAATAGTTTAAATTACAAATTTTCTCCCCATTTCTTCCCTCCCCCCCCACTCCAAGATGGCGTATATTCTGGTTGCCCTGTTCCCCAGTCAGCCCTCCCCTCTATCACCCCCCTCCCCTCTCATCTCCTTTTCCCTTCTTTTCTTGTAGGGCAAGATAAATTTCTACGCCCCATTGCCTGTGTATCTTATTTTTTAATTGCATGCAAAAACTTTTTTTTGTTTGTTTTTGAACATCTGATTTTAAAACTTTGAGTTCCAAATTCTCTCCCCTCTTCCCTTCCCACCCACCCTCCCTAAGAAGTCGAGCAATTCAACCTAGGCCACATGTGTATCATTATGTATAACCCTTCCATAATACTCATGTTGTGAAAGACTAACTACATTTTGCTCCTTCCCAACCCATCCCGCTTTATTGAATTTTCTCCCTTGACCCTGTCCCCTTTCCAAAGTGTTTGTTTTTGATTACCTTCACCCCCATCTGCCCTCCCCTCCATCATCCCCCCCCTTTTATTTTTTTTTTCTTCCTCCCTCTTCTTTCCTGTGGGGTAAGATACACAACTGAGTAATAGGTATCTATACCCCATTATTATACCCTTAGGGGATGCAAAAGAGTTTTCTCTAATGGAATTAAAGAGATAGTTTGCCACTGGCTGGCTAAATGCCCTCAATAACCATTAAAAATCAAGATTCCCAGCCCTGAAAGAAAGTCTAGGCCACAAGCAACATTGTGGAACACAACTCATGTCTTTACCAGAGGGCAGCATGTAGGAAGGGGAGAGGACTACTCTTTCCTCCCCTTTTCCGTTGGCTATAATGTCTTATATGGAGCTACTTGCTGGAACTAACACACCCAGCACTGATATTAGAGAAAATAGGTGATTGGCAACAGCTTCTATGATTATGGTCCCTGGAAGTAGAGAAGAGAAATTTGGAAGAACAAGAGAGTTAGGCATGGCAGGTGTGAGTCAAGATAGAGCAAGCTCGGGTATCAGGTCTAAAAGACTTGACCAGCTGAGATATTCACCAAGGTAGGGGATAGGAAGAAAGGACACTGGGGCCCCTGAAGTAGTGAAGGCATGAATTGTCTTGGCTACATGTATTCCCCATGAGTGCGCCTCTTTACCAGTGTACTCTTACTTTGTGTCCACTCTTCCCACTGATTCTGTGTGTAGTAATGAGAGAATATTGTCCAGGTTTGTGGGAGGAATGTTGGGTAGCTACTCAATGACTTTGCACTGAGTTAACTGAATGTGCTGACTGACTATTAAAGTTAGTTATATCTATGGGGGTTTATGAATTGCAGCTTTAGGAGTTCAAACTCACAAAGTACCCTGGTACCTGTGAGAATGGTGACTCCTTTGGGGACCCAGCCTGCAAACTTGTGAGTGCCAACCGAGTGAGGGATTTCAGAAGGTATGTTATAGGAGAGATCGGGTAAAGAAAGGACAGTCCCTTCCATTATTTCACCAGCCTCCCAACACAACCTTGTGAAATGGATAGGCAACATTATACCTATTTTTAAAACAAGGAAGTGATGTTAAAAAAACAGAGACACTTAGAACACAATCACTAGCCGTTTAGTGTTCTTTCCTTCCTCAAAAGCACATCTGTATACTTATGTGTTTATGTGTCACGTTCTCTTAGTAGAATCCAAAGTCTTTGAGGATGGATGCTATTTTTCACTTTGCCTCTGTGTTCCCAGCACATTGGACAGAACATTGCATTTACTAGGTGTCTGCTAAATGTTTGTCGGATTGGAAAATAGACCATAGATTATTAGAACAAGGAGGGATTTTATAACATAAAAGGTTAGTGCTAAAAGATAAACAAGTGAGAATGCAGAAAGTCAGAGTCAGAGAGTACTTTAGAGAACACTGAGTTCACTCCTACCATTTGACAGAAGAGGTAACAGATAGCCAGGGTGCTTCAGAGTCAGTGACTTACCCAAGGCAACACATCATGTTAATGGCATAGCTAGTAATAAAACCTCAGACTCCTGACATCCAGTTTAACATTTTCTCTAGCGCACAATTAAACAGAGCAGGAAAATTGTGGAGGGGGAGGGCGGGGGGAGGGGGATTTGGTCACCAGGGCGGTAAGAACAAGGTCCAGAAGAGAACTGGGGTCTCTCTATTTCAAATATTATTCCCTTTTTCTGAAATGAGATGACTTCATTTATGCCAAGCATCAGTCCACACCTGCTTCCTTTCTCCACCCACACAATCCTTCTCAGACTCTCCCCCAGCTTTACTCTTATGAATTAAGCAAAACGAAGGAAAACGACAACAACAAAAAGCTTTCCACAGCAGGGCATTCAGAAGCTGGCTGCAAACTCATTTTCTGCTCCACAATACAAGCTGCCCATTTATTATATTGTATATACACAATTCCTTTGATCTGTGAGAGATCAGCATATTACACGAAAAAGCCAAATTCCCCCTTGGCTTTTAGATATGGAAACTGAGACTTACAATTAATGCTTAATAATAATAATAATAACACATTTATATAGTATTCTACAGAATGCTTCCCTAACAATATTCCTGTAAGATAGTTTAATTATCATTCCCATTTTCCAGATGAGGAAAGTAGGTCTTGAGGAAGAGGGTGGGAGGAGTGCATTCCCCTGGGACTCCCAACTCCAAGTTTGGTTCTCTTTACATTATGCCATGTTGTTTCCTTCATGAAGCAATGCCCTTTAATGATGATTCAGCACCCTGGGAGACAAGACCCCTGCCTTCTGCTCCAGATGTAGTTCAGACAAGTGACTCATCTTGCTTTAAAAAAAAAAAAGATTATATACGGTTTCCTCATCTCAATCTACTTATCTCTGAAATTGGTATGAAATAGAACACTTACCTTAACACAGAGGGGTGTTGTGAGATTTAATTAATGTATGAAAGCACTCTGAGTACACCAGATGAAAGGTACTATATAAAAACAAAGTATTATTATTATTATTATTACAATTACCGATTTTCAGGCTCTCTGCTCCCTGCTGTGTTACATATTATGTTTTGCCTGAAAGACAAACAACGGCCCCCACTAGAAATAATCAATCCAAGACTCAAGCATGGATTGTTTCCTAACCTTGTGTTAGGAACTAGACGAAGCCCTGGATGAACTGAGTTAACCCAGAGAGAGGTCTGCAACAAGAGGGGATACCTTGGGTGTCAGTTAGCTATAGTCAGCCTCAGCTGAAAAGTAGAAAATCATCCGTCCGGGGCTGACACGGAGATTCTGAGAATGAACAAGTCCCAGAACCTGGCAATGAAGTGTAGCCAGAGAGAGGAGTGAAGTCTTAATGGATGAGTCAAGGGAGCAGGTCCAAGAGAGCAAACCAAGTCACCAGCTAGAGTAGGATGTGAAGAAGGTAGCCTGGGAGAAGAAGAAAAACATTAGAGGGTGTCTGGAAAAACAATGAGAAGAGAACAAGAGAACGAGAGTAGAGGGGCGGTCTTTGACCATCCTATAAATAATCAGATTTATCTACAGATGTGTTATTGGTGTAGATAATACAGCACATAGTAAGTCCTCAGTATATTAGTGTAGATAATACAGCACATAGTCAGTCCTCAGTATATTAGTGTAGATAATACAGCACATAGTCAGTGCTCAGCATGTTAGTGTAGACAATACAGGAGAGTCAGTCCTCAGTATGTTAGTGTAGATAATACAGCACAGTCAGTCCTCAGTATGTTAGTGTAGATAATACAGCACAGTCAGTCCTCAGCATGTTAGTGTAGATAATACAGCACATAGTCAGTCCTCAGTATATTAGTGTAGATAATACAACACATAGTCCTTAGTACTTAGGAGAGGCAATGTGTTGTAGTGGACAAAGAGCTGACTGGGCTTGAAGTCAGGATGACCTAGATTTAATTCCAGACTCTTACATATCCTGACTGTGGGACCCTGAACAAGTCACTTAAATGCCCCTTTGTTCTATCTTGGAGAACATTTACAGATCAGCTTTGGAAGAGGGATTTTTTTTTCCTTTTCTGAGAAGCTCCCTGTATCAGTGAAGTCACCCTTCCAGACAAAGAAAAAAAAAAGGGATTTTAGTGGAAACAGTACTAGTTTTGGTATCAAACAACCTGGGTTCTAATCCTGACTCTCCATCTTACTACTTGTCTGACTTTGGGCAAGTCATTCCCTATCTATGGATGAGTTTCTTCATTTGTAAAATGAGGGGTTTAGGAGATACCACCCAACTCAAAATCTTATGAGAGTGATGCTAATGTTTTAAATTTAATTTCCCAAAGCACTTTAACACATATGAACTCCTTTGTCCCTCACAGCAATCCTATGATATAGGCAGGGCAGAAGGGGAAGCAGCACAGTTATATAAAAATATCAGCATTTATATAGTGCAGTATAGAGACAGATGGTGGTGCAGTGGGTAGAGTGCTGGGCCTGGATCTGGGAGTTCAGATCTTGTCTCAGATACTTATTTGTTGTGTGGCCTTGGGCAAATAATGTAACCTTTATCTTGCTTTCTTCAACTATAAAATAAAGATAATCCTAGCAAACACCCACTTCCCAAGGTTGTTTTGAGGCACAAAGGAGATATGTAAAGTGCTTCACAGAGTGCCTGCCACAGAGTGGTTGCTACAGAATGCTATCTATTATTATCATATAGTGCTTTAAGGCTTACAAAGCACTATGGATGTTTTTTCCATTTCACCATTCACAACCCCCTGAGGCAGGTGTGATTACCTTCTTTTTACTAATTAGGGAACTGAGGTTGAGAGAGATCAAACTACCTACTCAAGTCTTCTACTCTACCCACTGCACAACCTAGCTGCCTCCAATATAGAGGAGGTAATGGGGAGATGTAGGAAGGCTATTAGGCTAGGAGGCAGAGAACCTGAGTTCTTGCTCCCACACTGCCACCTACAATGCAGATCCAGCAAGTTTAAGCAAGACATTTTGCTTCTCTCTAAAATGAAGAGGCTAGACTACCCCTTCGAACAGCCTTCATTTGACAAATTAAGGAAACTGAGGCTCCAGAGAGATGAAGTCATTATCGAATGGCCTGCAAACATTAATCATTATTCAAACAAAGGACTGTGTGCATATTTTAGCTCACCTCCTTTTCTTTTTTGTTTTGTCCAGGGTGGGGTCCTGACTTTGCTCTCTCTGCAACTTCCAATTTTAGGTAGGCCCTGGGTCTCAGCCCCAGCTCTCCTCTCTATTCCCCAGGGGCAGAAATAGCTGACATATACCTGAACTGAAATAGAGACTTTGGCAGATAAATACTTTCACTCAACACAGTCAAAGGAACTCCCCTGTGGGCAATTTTATGCTCAGCACATCCAGGCCTACATTCCCCTATCCCCTCTGGTCTGTCCCTTAGCAGCCATATCATAATATCTGCCAGGGTGAGTAACAGCCACACTCACTGTGCTTTCTCACTGGTGGGAATAGTCCAAGATGTCCTCTGAGAGTTGGCTCCATATAGTATCCACAGCTGAGCCAGGGATGTGGAAAGTTACACTGAGGGCTGGGGTTTTATTCAGCTGTTCTCCACCCTGATTAATTTTCCAGCTAATGACTCTCCAGACATGGTGATGTACGGTGCTCTGTCAGTGACAAAAAAATTGAACTTTTACTAATTAAATAGAACATCTTCATGCGGTGAAAGGTTTTACAAACGAAAGTAACTCACAAAGAATTATGTTGGCAGGAGATTACCACCAAAACCATCTCAGAAAGGCCAAGGACTGATGAAAGGAAAGACCCAAAAAGGAGAGAGACAGAGAGAAAGGCTCAGGACATTTATATCAGCCGCCAAGTTAATGTTTTACTCTAAAGTGCAATCTAGTCCATCTGGCAGAGGGCAGACCTTTCTCATTATGCTAGACTCACCCTCTGTCACACTTATAGCTAACCACAAAGAAAAGCAGGGAGGCAGTTCACACCTCAGGAATATTCACTGAGGCATCGATGTAAAAAGCACTGAATTTCATGTCAGAAGTCCTGGGTTCACTTGGTAGTAGTAGTGGTTAGATGGTAAGCTCCAGGGTAAGAAAGACTTGAGTTCAAGTCCTGTCTCTGACACTTATAAACATACCTGATGAATGACCTTGTGCATGTCACTTAATGTCTCAGGGCCCAAGGTTCTAAGAGTATAGGCCAGATGTTAATTTGTATTGGTAAAGGCAGTTCCTACACCAATTGAATCACAGCCCAAAACAAACAAACATACCTGTGGGCAACTGACTTCTCTAAATTTCTGTCTTGGTAAAATCAGGGTATTGGATTAGATGATCTCTAAATTCCTTTTAATGTTATCATTATCATTTTCTTTCTCCCCTTGGTATTACTATCGGTGGTTCCATCATTAAAAACTCTAAAATTGACCTCTTGAAGTCCAAAGATGGGTATAGAAACTAGAATCTAGAAACCAGAGTTTGTTTCAAAACTTGGGTTTAGTTCCTGAAGCAGGTGATTTTGTCCAAAATACAACTAGTTCTAGATGAGTATAAATAATGAATCTACTGAAGTGATCAAATGTATTTGAATTTGCACTATTCAAAGTTAAAATTATATAAAATAAAGTAATTGGTTCCAGTTATAGAACTTTACAGTGTGAATTCAAATAATGCCACGACTTCAGAGGATTCATGATTTACTCTAATTGAGACCTAGCTGTAAACTCTTTGAGTATCAGAAGCCATTGGTTTGCCTATTCTGCTCCAACAGATATACAGCTACCCAATGACAGATAAAAACTTGGGTTAATATTATTTTCAAATGCCTTGCATGAAGACTTTCCTGATTATCACAGGTCAAGATGATTTTTTCCTCCAAAAAAATGAGTCTTTGGTACTCATCAGTGCTTTGTGGAATCCCTTATCTATTGTCTTATATTTCTACTTCACCATTATATCCTTGTGTAAATCAGATATGTATTAATACTTTTTCTTCTTAACTAAAGGATCATGACCAAAACTAGTGATTTGTCTCTTTTCTAGTTCTCTTACACAGAACTTCATACACTGTAGCTACTCAAAAGATGTTCAGTATTGAAAGAATGACAGAATGTGACAACTTTCTTATTGGAATACCAGTGACCTCTGATTGCCAGATTCACAAGGGATTAGTAGTCTGATGGCTTCCCTTTGGATGCAGCAACATCACCACTCATGTTTTAAGTGTATGCTGGGCCTTAAGACCTTCAAGGCCTCATGGTACACTCCTCAGCACAAAACTCTGCAGGGGACACGGATAGCCTAGGGAAAAAAAAACACAGAAACAAAGGGAAAGGAATCCAGTTAACCAGACTCAACTGAACTATGTTACTCTCCCAGAGGGTTCTCTAAAGTGTTTCCTCCTCTCCCAGCAACATATTCATTTCAAAAATATGTTTGGCAATGTTAGTCCAGAAGCCAGGGCTAACGGCTTTTATAAGCCGGGTAATAACAACTAAAGGGAGAGAAGAGAGAGTGATGCCCTTTTCGTGGTCATTGGCAAAATCTTCCCTTTTGTGGTAACATAAATTTTCAAATGTTCTCAATTATTAAGCTTGTTTCTACCCCAAGACAAATTTCCATCCCAAGACTTAATAAATGTTTGTTGAATTAAAACGTGATGATCTAGTACCTCCCTCAAGAGGGAAAATAATATTTATGAACCTTCCCTTCTCTGCTTTTCTTCTTCCCTTCAGTAATTATCCAGTATCATCCCTGTAAAGCCTCTTATGGTCTCTTCCAACTCTGAAATTCTATGTTACCATTATTCTAGGTCCTTTCCATCTGAAAATCAAGCTCATTAGTTCTTCCCAGAGGCCACATGCAAGGAAATCTGGATTTAATTTTAGTTTGGGCTCAGCCACTAAGCAATATATGGCCTTGGATAAGTCCCCTCTCTGGGCAACAATATATTCTGTAATATAAAAGAGTGGAATTAAATTATCCCTAGGGTTCCTTCCAGTTTTAAATCTTATGAAACTATTTTAAGTCAGCCCTTTTTGGGGGCCTCAGTTTCCTCCTCTGTTAAGTGACAGGGCTGGACTTAATGATCTGTATAAGATCCCTTCCAGTTTCACCATTCAAATGATTCCCCTTTGTCTCGCAGCAAGATAATCTTCTGGAGACATTGCCTTATGGAACATAAAACTTTGTGGTATTTTAACCAGAAAACCTACTTTAAAATATTGAAATGACTCATTAAACATTTATTTTTTTTCAGCTCCTTGTTAAGAAATAAGGAAGGCAGCCTAGGCTGACTGAAAGGTCCTATAAGTGCTTTATATTTGGAAAGGGCTATGGTTTTGTTACCCAGTATAGTATGGGTACAGCCCTCCCTCAGTCAAATCAAAGTCAACTGCAAGTCATGTCATCATTTCCCTGATGCCATGGTCCTCTTCAAAAATGAAGGACAAATACAATCTGTGAGTAAGGGTTAGGTTTAGAAAAGACATAACATTAAGAATTCTGTCTCTAACTCACTGTGTGGTAATGGGTAAGTTGCTAACCTGCTATGGGCTTCAGTTTCATCTACATTCAGAGCATAGGACTTTTATTTGTTTTTATTTATTTATTTAACATTTTGCTACATATTTCAATATAATTGGTTTTCTTTGTAATCTTTTTAAAAAAAAATTTGTGTGATGTATGTTGCATGTCAATGCATGTTGCATGCAACATGATTCTGAGAAAGGATTCAGATTCATATGCTTCTCCAAACTGCCAGAGGGATATATGACACACTTAAAACATTAAGAACCCTTAGACTAAATAATCTCTAAGGTCCTTTTTCAACTCCAATGCGTTATGAGTCAAAGTATTCTCCAATTTCTCTCAAACCGTCAAACTTACCTTCCCCACTTCAGGAATGAAGGTTGAGACAAATCAGACCAAATTCCCATTCCAAGAATCATTCTTAATTTCTTAATTCTTAATTCTACATTCTATCCTTACCTACTACTTTATGTACTTCTCTTGGGATTCTTAGTATTGGAGTGTAGGGGATAAATTCTGAATGGATATATTTTTTTTTCTGTTCAGAGGAGACCCATAGGCTCAGAGAACATTAGAGCTAGACGGGCTTTGGAAACCATATAGCCCAACCTTAAATTTTCTGGATGAGAAAATTCAGGCCCAGAATGGTAAAATGACTCATCTAAGGTAGAAAGTGGCATAGTAAGGACGCCAACCCAGGTCGTCTGTCTTTAAATCTAGTACTCATTGCACTATTCCAGGTTTCCTTGCTTTGGATTCTTTGAGTGTCAGGGCAAACAAGTCCACTGTTAGGAATTTATTCATCCAGTCTCCCATGTTTCATGAAAGTCTTATGTTTTATAACACATAGGCTATGTTTACCAAGAATGCCCGTCTTTAATGTAGTAACTTCTACACACCGTAAGATTATCTGCCACCTTCTTCTTTCCTTCGTACTGACACAATTACTCAAGCCTCTCCTTTTATTTTCTCTCCATCACCATTTGGTATATTATATATTGATTATAATAATTGATATATTATTTCTGGCCTGGACATTAATGACAGTGTAAAAAAGTTGAACTTTGTCTTCAATGCACTTCCTTCCTTTTCCACATTTCCTTTAAAAAAAATTCACTTCCAAATTCTTTCCCTCTCTCCACTCCCTCCTCTACTCATTGAGAAGGCAAGAAATGATACCCATTATACCTATGAAATCATGAAAAAAAATATTTCCACATTAGTTATATTGCAAAAAAAAAGTGAGGAAAAAATAAAGAAAAAATAGCTTTACTCTGCACTCAGAGTCCATAAGTTTGTTTTTTTTTGGGTGGATAGTATTTTTCATAATGAGTCCATTGGAAGTGTTGTGGACCATTGTATTGGTCAAAGTAGCTAAGTCTTTCGCAATTGATTATAGTTAGAATAATCGCTGTCACACCAGCAACTGTCCATCAGTTAACAGTCGCCATTACTGTGTATAATATTCTGCTCACCTCACTTTGCATCAGTTCATATGTCTTCCCCATTTTTTTTCTGAAACCATCCCCTGCATCATTTCTTACAGCACCATAGTATTATATCACAACACATAAAAATACAGTATATTCCCTTTCCAGAAAGTTGCCTAATTCCATCATATATCCACAGTGACTGCTAAGCTCCTTCCTCAACTCTCAGATCTCTCACTTTCCAGACCTTGCCCATAACCCTCTTTTTCCCAACAAGAACTATCAGACCTGTACCCCATTTCATCAGTCTCTACTGTCTCTTTTCTAAGTGAATCAGACAAACTAAACACTTCTAATGTGCCTACTAGTAGTTTAATGCACTATCTTTAGGATGGTAGAGTGTTAGGAAAGGAAGAACTTTAGAACATACACGCAGAATATCAAGGCTGGAAGGAACGTTAGAATATAGAATTTTAGAAGGTGGAATATGACAGAAGCCTTTTCAGTCTTCTCATCTGACAAGTGAAGAAATCGAGTTTAGAACAGAATAAAGTCTTGTTCAAAGGAATTGGACATAAGAAGGCTAAACTCTTCATTCCCCCCCCCACCTTCTCTTCATAGTTTATTGGCTTAAAAGACTAGATAATTATTTCTATTTCTTTTGGCTTCTTCGCCTGTTCTTCCCTCTCATTTTGGTTTTAAGTGATGTTGGCAGGAGAATTAGAACACCTGTTCCTATTCTTACATTTCTTCATCTGTCTCTCATGCCAGCACCTGAACACGACATTCACTGTTAACTCACCCCAAAGATCTCTAACTGAGGTCATTGCTGTACTAGTACACTGTTGTTGCCATGGGAACTGTGATGTCATGACAACAGAACTATGGGTTCTGGTGCCTGAGATGATAGGACTCGTCTAAACAAGGATGCAAATTTCATGAAAACATCAAATCCTAGAACTTAGAGTTGGATCTAGTCCTGACCAAATATAATGAGTATATATACATATACGTACACGTGTACATATATGTATGCGTGTATAGATGTTGTTGAGTTGTTTATTCATTTCTGATTCTTTGTGACCATAAGGTCTATAGGGTTTTCTTGGAAAAGGTATTAGAGTGATTTGCCATTTCCCTCTCCAGTGGATTAAGGTAAACAGAGGCTAAGTGACTTGCCCAGGGTCATACCACTAGTAAGTATCTGAGGATGGATTTGACCTCAGGTCTTCCTGACTCCAGGCTCAGCCTCTATCCACTGAGCCACATAGCAGCCTTCTGGGTAAACAGAAGGTAAGTGACTTGCCCAAGGTCACACTGCTATTAAATGTTTGAGACTGGATTTGAACTCATGTCTTCCTGACTCCAGGGCAGCTGAGTGATGCAGTGGATAGGGCACTGGGCCTGGAGACAGGAAAAATCATATTCCTGAGTTCAAATCTGGTCTCAGACCGTTACTAGCTGGGTGACCCTGGGTAAGTCATTTGACCCTCTTTGTCTCACTTTCCTCATCCGTAAAATGAGCTGGAAAAGGAAATGACAAACCACTCCAGTATCTTTGCTAAGAAAACCCCAAATGGGGTCATGAAGAGTCAGATATGACTGAAATGACTGAACTCTTCCTGATTCTAGGCCCAATGCTCTATCCCAGAGTCATCTAGCTACCTCATAATACATATAGATATTAAGTGAACAATGGTCACTATATTCACTGGGCTACCTAACTGCCTGTAAAGACATCTACTTATCACGGTACTGATAAGCCCTGTTAATACACATGAAAGGAACTGAGAGATCATCTAATCCAACAGTATCATTTTACAGACGAGGAAACTGAAGTACAGAAAAAGGAATTGACTTGACCAAAGTCATGCAGGAATGAGAATATGGAGCTTGACTTCAAGACGAGATCTTCTACTTCCATTCATCAATTCATCCATCTATCAATGCATTGATTTGACAAACATCCATGTAGCACCTACTATGTGGCAGGCACTTGTAAATACAAAGACATAGAGTTCATGAGCAACAGGTATTTATATTCCACTACAGCTTCACATGGGGGAAAAATATTTAGGGTTCCCCGAGGGTAAGTGATTATGTGTTGTATTTTTAAAGGGGCCTACGGCAGCTAAGCCTCCAACAGATGGACACACAAATATAGTCTGAAACAGGCATAAAAGACACACACTCAAAACAAATGAACTGGAAATTAGTATAGGAATAGAAATCAACAGACAAATTTATGTTCTTCCAAACCCTAACTTATCTTGCCTGGGCTTTCAGATGCTTAGTTAATCTGCAGGAATTGATGACACTGGTGGACAGTAGGAGACAATTATTCATACACTAGAAAGGGGGGGGAGTGGGCAGGAAGGAGAAAAGGTTGGTGGAGCAGCTGGATGGTGCAAATAGCGAAAAATTCATTTTGCCCTGAGTAAAATCTGTTCTACATGAATCCATTAGCTAACACCAGTTACATGGGACTGTAGTCTGATTGATATACACTGGCAATGAGAGCAGCTGGGTGGGGACAATCCAAACTGAGTCGAAACAGTAGTGAAATATTCACAGAGATAGGTCTTGGAAAAGAGAATGGGGTTTGAGATTAATATTGGCAGAAAGAGAATGAATTGGAATGCACACACTTCTCCAGACATAGAATTGCTCACCTGTGAAATCCACTAATGTGTTTTTAAATTTTAATTGGTAGCCATTATAGGCATAAGCACACCATTAAGCTGATCACCTTGAACTTCAGTCCAAGAAGATGGAGGCCAGGGGGAAGTATACTAGCAAAATATGGAGTAAACATTATCAAACATTACAACCTCCATTTTGGTCATTCCACACTGTAAGATAAACTGAGAATTACTTGTATGCCTCGCCTGTGTGCTTCTGTTTCCTTTTGTCTATGAGCAATATCTGTGAGTCTGAGGCTATTCCGATCCAGCAATAGTTATAAGAAGACATCAGAAATCACCTCTGCCGGAAAATCAGAACTCACCACCCTTTCTCACTGATGATAATTCTTTGACCTTCTGGATTCTGAATCCTTCCTGCATACACAGGAAGCTAGGTGGTGCAGTGGGTAGAGCACCAGGCCTGAGTCAGGAAGAACTAAGTACAAATATAGTATCAGACAATTACTGGCTTGTAGCCCTGGGCAAGTTATTTAAGCTCTCTTTGCCTCAGTTTCCTTATCTGTAAAATGGAGATTATAATAGCATCAGATAGGATAATATTCATAAAGAGCTTAGCACAGTGTAGCACATAGTAGGCATTATATAAATATTCTTTATTATTATTACCTTTGAATAATATATAATTAAATTCCAAATTACCTGAAAGGGATGTTCTCCCAACAAAAGGGACTTTTTGTTCTCCCTTGTTGTCCCAACTCAAGTCGTTAGAATAGGGAACTTAGAACATAGAAAATATAATGTTTAAATTTGGATACTAGAATATTAAAGAAATAAGGGACCATAGAACATAACAGCTGGCATTTATAAAGGATTTTATGGTTTACAAAGTACTCCACAGGTATTACTTCCTTTGGGTCATATGGCAACCTTATAAGGTAGGTACTATTGTTTCTGTTTTACAGATGGTGAAACTGAGGCTCAAGTAAGTTAAATGGTTTGTCCATGATGACTCAGCCAGTGCCATATTTAAACCCTGTTTTACCTTAGTTCTAGGACCAGTACTCTTTCTACTGTAGAGAAAAGCTCAGATGGAGGAGACATCTTTATGAGCTGGGGGTGGTAAGCAAAGGCTTTTCATGTAAGGTGGCCTACACATTACAGGATGCTTCTCTAAGACAGAGATAGAAGAAAAATGTGGCCAATTCGGTTACGGTGGAATGTATTAATCACCAGAGACTCGGGTGTCTTCAGTTTCTGAAACTTTCATATCACATAATTGCAAACTTGGAACCTGCCTTGGTGACACTTTATTCTTCTTCCGCTTTATTGGAATGAACAGTGTCTCATTCTCCTTTGATTGTGGCTCACACACTTGCTCACCTCTGATGTTTATTCAGAGAAATTAAACACACCAAATATTATCATTCAGAGGTTATTGTGGGATTAGAAAACTGGCAGGCTGCAGAGATGAGGGGAGCTCCCACTATTTCAAAAGGAGAACACACACTCTGCAGGGCCACTCACTTCAATGACACGCTGCCAAAGGCTGAGCAAACTGCTCCACTCTGAGCCTCTCACTTACATCATACAGCCTTGGTTTTTGTCAGTCCAGCAGCACGATTCGAGGCCAGGATTATTCTGTCTGCTGAGCACCACAGACCAAATCAATCACATAATGATCAAATCTCTCGTCTGTTCTGTGCAGATAAATTCTGTTTCTGGATGACCCCTGAGTTTTTGTCTTGGTTCCACCACTAACTTGCTGTATGACCTTGGGAAACTCATTTCTCCACCATGACCCTTAGTTTCTTCCTCTGAATGACAAGGGGCTTGGGCTAGAGAATTCCTTCCTGATATAATAGACTATAAATATATGATATATAAGAATATAAGACTGGGAATAGATTATGTGTCTGTTGTCCAAAGACTACATGCCTAGACAAAGCTGGACTGCCCCATTACTAGTTTAACTGTGATTTTTGGCCACAATTCAAAGAGAACCTACTATCCCATAGAAAAGTGCCTGTCTGTATCTGCGGAGATAGTAGTCAGAATTTTTTTGGTGCTTTGAGGTTTATGAAACATGGCATACAAAAGACATTGCAGATTCAATAAATTATTAAAATAAGATTCCATCTTGTGGGCCCATCAGGAATTAGGACCCTCAGCATCCCTCCCAATCCACCCCCCTCCACATCATCTGCAACAGATCTAATCGGTAGGGTCCAATAAGTGCAGGCATATTGGGAAGCTCTCATTCCTCAACCCCCCTGCCAGTCAATGCTCCTTTCCCCTTTGCCCTTCGTGATTGGACATTGACCACCCCACCCTCATCCTCACCCTTATAGGAAGGAACCCAGAGTCACAACTGTACTTGAACCTCGCAAACTGCTCCTCCCTCACCACTAATCCTCCCATCTACCCTGCTCCTTTACCATCTATTCCCTTCAGGCATTGTCATCCAACTTGCCATTGCAATCTAAGGACTCCTGAACTTCTACTGTTCACCCTTAGCTTCCCTTCTGGCCAATCAGGCTCCCTTCCATCCACCTTGCAGCAAAACGAATCTATTCAGGTTGTATCTCCCAACTGGAACGTGAGTTCCTGGAGGGTAAGAACTGTCTGGCCTTTCTATTGGTTTCCTCAGTGCTTAGTGCAGTGTTTGACACATATTAGCTCTTAATAACATTTTTTTCATTTGTTCATTAATTCATTCATTCAAGATCTTAAAAGGAAAAGAAGTTACCATTTTCCCTGGGAATTATAATTCTTCAAAAGCACAGAGAAATTCCAGAACATAAAACTAGAGGGAGAGACAGATTTTAAATCATAATGAAGAAATTTCCTAACAGAGCTTAAGTTTGCAGGGTTTCTAGTTGGAAGGGATCTAAGGGATCATGGGATTACATATATGGAGTTGCAAGAGACCTTGGAGTCAAGGATGATCTAATCTAATTACATAGTTTTAAAGAGGATGAAACCAAGGCCCGGAAAGGGAAGTAACTTAACCAATGGACCCCAGGTGGTTCTGTAAATTAACCGTCCTAATTCAAAAGCAGCAGCAGCAGTAGTAGTACCAGTAGTAGTAGCAGCTAATATTTATATGGCACTCACAACATGCCAGACACCGTGCTAAGTGCTTTCTTTACAAGTATTACCTCATTTGACACTCATAACAGCTTTGGAAGATAGATGCTACTATCATCCCCATTTTACAGCTAAGGAAACTGAGGCAAATAAAGGTTAAGTGACTTTCCCAGGGTCACACAGCTAGAAATTATCTGAGGCAAGATTTGAACTCAGGTCTTCCTGACTCTGAGCCCAACACTCTATCCAGTACATAACCAGGTGAGTTTATGTATCAGGCCTTCTAACATTGGTTCATTACTCTTTCCTAAAACACTTCATTGACACTGAGTAGCAGTGAAATGAATAGTCTTATGAGCTAGTGACCTCTTCACTATAGGACAAATTAAACGTCAAGTTGGGTCAGAGATATTACAAAAGAGGTTCCTGAATTTGGCTAGGAGATAGGGCTAGAGGAGCTCTGAAATACATCCTGCAGCTAACCATGAGGATGACTATTGTTAGATAATGCACAGGAGGCACTGGAGGTTTGGACTCTGGCCTCTAACAGGTTCACTCTTGATCTGGTCAGACAGGAAACACAGTTTCAAAGGGGTTAATAATAAGCTTTATTTTAGTCTAGTCTTCTCTAACACAGTATTGCTGATAATGGAAGCACTACAAATTCCTACAGCATTCCCTAATCACCCTTCTCACAGGGGCCAGGGAGAAGCGGGGCGGAGGCGGAGGTGGGGGGCAACTACCCCTACGACTCGATGGGTCAATCAAGACAGGTACAACTTGTGCATCCCCTAAATCCCCTCAAGCCTCAATGGGAGCTGGTTGAGGCAAACACAGATCCCCCCCTCCCAAGCCTTGATGGGGGCTGGTCAAGGCACGCAGCATTCCAGCTTGTGCATTCAACCATAAAGTTTCCCCATCTTACTGACCAATGACCACCAATGACCAATGGCACATTGCCAGCAATAGCCTCATATCTCACTGTGCAGTCGAAGTGGATGTTTACAGTTTCAGCACACATGTCTATATTATTTAACCTTATATAATGCTGCACAAGCATGGTGGAGATGTTTTGAACCATGAACCTGGAAACTCATATCTAATACCTGGGAAACAGATTGTTATGGCCAGGGATCCTGGGAAACTGAACTCTAAGAAATAATAACAAAAATACACTTTACACACACTAAAATCTACCTTACTTACACTAAAATTCACCTTACTGACAACTATGATGATGATAGTGACAATACTGATAGTAACAATAAAACACATTTCTGAATTATCCTGGGAAGACAAACAATATCTTACTTTATTCTGAGGTTTGCCCTTTATAAAACTCAATGTAACCCTTGCATCTGAAACTTTCTTCTTAGAAGGGCACAGGTACTTATTGGGGACCTCTCGCTTTTCTGGCTTATTACCCCTACCTCTAATTCCCAGGGAAAATGCTCCTACCCTACTACATAAATCTTGGGAATATCAGCCCCTGTCATTCACTTAGGAATATCCACCAGCTCCCCCTACAAACACACAGGTTTGCAAAGTTTAACATATGAAACAGTTTCTTTTATAAATTAATAAACACAGAAAGGAGCCCAACAATGAGTAAAGAGGATTCTACCCATGACCACCAAATGAGTAACCCTCTCCCCAGATTTGTATTATTCTTGTGATTGCTTCCTTGGGTGAAGCTTTATTTATTTATTTTTATTAATTAATTTTTTTTTAGTTTTCGACATTCACTTCCACAAGATTTTGAGTTCCAAATTTTCTCCCCATCTCTCCCTTCACCCCACCCCAAGAGGGTATGCATTCTGATTACCCCTTCTCCCAATCTGCCCTCCCTTCTATCACCCTTCCCCACCCCCTCTTAGCCCCTTCCCTTCTATTTTTCCATTTTCCTGTAGGTCAAGATAGATTTCTATACACCATTACCTGTATATCTTACTTCCCAGTTGCATGTAAAAACAATTTTTAACATTCATTTTTAAAACTCTGAGTTCCACATTCTCTCCCTTCCTCCCTCCCCACCCACCCTCATTGAAAAGGCAAGCAATTTGATATAGGTAAATATGTGTATAGTCATGTAAAATACCTCCATAATAGTCATGTTGTGAAAAACTAACTATATTTCCCTCTATACTATCCGCCCCCACCCCCGCATTTGCTCTATTCTCTCCTTTGATTCTGTCTCTCCTCAAAAGTGGTTGCTTCTGATTACCCCCTCCCCCAATCTGCCCTCCCTTCTATCATTCCCCCAACCTCTCTAACCCCCTCTCTTATCCCTTTCCCCCTTATTTTCCTGTACGGATTAAATAGATTTCCATACCTAATTGAATATGTATGTTACTCCCTCCTTAAGCCAAATCTGATGAGAGTAAGGTTGACTTATTCCCTCTCACCTCCCCCCTTCTTCCCCTCTACTGTAAAAGCTTTTTCTTGCCTCTTTTTGTGAGATAATTTACCCCATTCTATCTCTCCCTTTCTCCTTCTCCCAGCACATTCCTCTCTCACCCCTTAATTTTAGTTTTAGATATCATCCCTTCATATTCAATTGGGTGAAGCTTTACAAGTGGCATGCCTAGGGTTTACTGCTCCCTGGCATTTTTACCCTCTAAATCTTGCTGTTTCCTTCAGATCCCAGCAAGTTGTGGTCAATTCTTGTAGGCCCCACTTACTTTCTTCAGTAGCTCTTCTTCCCAGAGCACATCTGTTCTCTGTAGTTCTTCCTCCTGTAGTTCAATTCCTTTGCTGACATGCATCATTTTCCCATGCAAGATTGCTGTCTCCCCTGGATGACCAGTTATCCCCTGGGGGACTGGACTATATGGAAAAAAGGTTCAAAATCATACCAGGGGGCTCAACCTTGAGCCAAAGTGATTCTGTTCCCATGACAATTTATCTTATTTATAAAGATGTTCCCCACAGCCTCTGTCTTTTCATAGCAAAGGACTGTCAGAGTACCATTTAAACCACTATCACCTGTTTTCCACTCCTGGTTTCCTTAGAATGAGTCAATAATGTTTACCTTTGGCATCTGGGAGGTATGTCTTCCTTTTGAGTACGGGGCTTCACCCCCAGCATTTCCTAAGCTATCTCTGTCCCCTATTACCCATCAGGGAAATGTAAAAGGTTATTCAAATAACCCAGGAGCTACAAAAGACACACTGGAGAGGCAAAGCTCCCATCATGAGCACTCCTACATTGACCTCTGTCCTTGAGCCAAGGAGATTTTGAATCTGTGGTATATCTGCCTTGGAAAGTTTACAGCCCCTACTCATATCTCCCTACTCTGAATTGCTACATTTAGAATGTCAATTTGACATTTAAAGTCAGCCATGCACTGTTCTGTGTTCTGTTCACTGTGTTGTAACCAAGCATTAATGAACAGAGAGATGGGAGGTAAAATCTTTAGTTCTTCCTCTTCCATGGACAAGTTGTGTGACTTTGGTTGAGTTCCTTCACATGTCCATGCTTCATTTTCTACCTCTGCAAAGTCAGAGCTGGACTGGAAGATCTCTAAGCACTCTTTCATTCCTGACATTCTCTCTAGAATGTTATAGTTGAAGCTTCATTTCAGCACTACAATTTTAGAATTCTCTCATTCTAACTGGTCTACACTCATCAATGACCTCTCTAAAAAAAGATGTCAGGAGAATTTAACTCCAAATTCTTATTTCAAACTTTCTCTTGTTATACATCTGTACCACTTTGAAGTACTTTTTGCACAGGCACATACCACTTAAAACTGCCAAGAGTCCAAGAAGAGCTGAAGGGGGAAAAAATCAGAATTTATCCATTCATGTTCAGAAAGTGGAAAAAAAATGAGTCACAAAGGACGAGATGATGGTGAAGGTAGTGATACATGCATCCAAAGAGACGTGTGTGTGTGTGTGTGTATGTGTGTGTGTATGTATGTATGCATGTATCTGTATTTATGTATATGTCTGTGTTGGTATGCATAGATATCGGTAATGGAACATATATGCATGTTGTTCAGATTCTACAAACATGTCCCCCCATAATTATATCTCAGAAAAATGTCTGAACTTTGATGGTTAATTTCAAGCTGTGAGTAGCTGAGGATAGGTACACTTCTGGGGGAAAACCTGCATAGAAACCAAAGTGACTTCGTTGAAGTTTCCTGATCCAGTACTGGAAGGAAAGCTTCTGAAATTCATCGACTTCTGGACACCAGCCTTCTCTGAGGGGGGAAAATAATTAGCTCAGGTCCCTTAATCTCTGCCTTTTCTTATGAAGCAGAACACCTGCTGCTTTCACCAAGGTCCTTCCTACAGCATCAACTCTGCCAAGCGGTGAGATTGTATTTAGGGGGCTTCAGAAAGCACTGGCGGTTTCTTGCTTCCGGCAAAGAGAAGCAACAGGAACTCAGAATTCAAGTAGGGTAAAAGAGAGGATAGCAGAGATTTTTTTTTTCCCTTTCCCATCATGTCCAGGCCCTTGTGAAATGCTTGTTTGTGCTAAAATAGCAGGCCATCTGTTGTGTCTAGGGATATGGTACAGTAGAAAGGTCTGAGCATAGAGGAGAAAATTCGGAAAAGCAGAATTACAGTTTTGAGTTCCAGAACATTTACTCTTTGAAAAGCATTCTGGAGGTTGAAGAGAGGACAAAAAACAATATTAGCTATTTGCCCTTTCTGGTCACACAGACGCCTAGATACTTGGAAGCATCTTTGGAACCAAAATGTTAGTATGTTAAAAGTAGAATGTAATAGCTGGGAGGAAATTAAGAATAGGGAATATTAAAGCATAGACCAGGTGTGGGGAACATGTAGTCTGGGGGCCACATGTGGCCCTCTAGGTCCTCAAGTGAAGCCCCTTGACTAAGAAGGCCACAGGTTCCCCACCCCTGGTAGACTATCAAAACTGAGACCTTAGCACATAGATTATTAGCACATCTGACCTTACTATTTCTCATATATGACATTTCATTTCTCATCTCTATGCCTTTGAAAGTACTGATTATCCTCCACATCTACAATAAATACCTTTTTTCCCCTCTATTTAATCTCTAGTTTCCTACTTCAAGTTCCTAGTTCAAGTGACACCCTTTCTAATTCCCCTGTTGCTAATGCACCCCTATCACCTTGTTTTTATTTTCAATCTAATTATACACACACATATACACACACACATACTCACATACACATGCAGACATATATATATACACACACACACACATACATATATATGCATATGCTATTTTCATTCTGGATGTGTATTTTCATAACTTAGCAAGGGCACATAGTATATGCTAAACAAACACTTAATTCATTGATAGCCTCCAAAACTTTAGAGTCAGAAGGGACCTTAGAACATGGAATGATTGTACTGGAAAGGACTTTACAACAAAATGTTGAAACACATTCTGTTAAAGGTAAAAAGGTTCTATCATCAATCTAGCTCAGGAGTGCAGAACTTGCAGCCTCCAGGCCACATATGGCCCTCTAGGTCCTCCAGTGTGGCCCTTCGATCGAATCCAAACTTTACAGAACAAATCCCCTTAATAAAAGGATTTGTCCTGTAAAACTTGGACTGGATCAAAAGGCCTTACCCAAGGCCACATGTGGCCTCAAGGCCACAGGTTCCCCATCTCTTATCTAGCTCAACCTTCTCATTTAAGGTCAAGAGATGGAAAATCCTAAGGTCACAAAGTCATACCACCATTTGCAACCCTGTCTTGCTTCCACCTCTGGGTTTGCCTGGAAAGGCTCTGATTTGTCCTTGAGCAGACAAATGATCAAAACCTTCTCTGGCTATGGCCCATACCTTCTAGGTAATTTGCATTTTAAGTAGGTACTCCCTTTTATAGGACGTAGGGGAGAAAGATGATAGCGATAATGATTAAAAATCACCTGTCATGATCTGACTGAAGTATCAATATCCAGAGAAGCCAAAGACTAAGTCAGCAGCACTAACAGAATCAGGTTGAAGAAAGAGGGGATATTTAGCCTAGAGAAGAAAACTTTTGGGAGCAGTAGGGAATAATGGCTATCTTGGAGTATTTACAAATTGATCATGTGGAAAAGACATTAGACTTGTTTGGCGCACTACAGAAGGCAGAGCATGGTCTTAGGGGTGGGGGTGGGGGTCAGGTTACCCAGAATTTCAGGAAAAGCCTCCTAACAATCAGAGCTCTTCAACAATAGAATGGCTTCCCCCAAGAGATAGTGAATTTTCACTGAACTCACTGGAGGTCTTCAAGCAGAGACTAGATGTCATTTTTCAGGGACATTATAAAAAGGATTCATGCCTCAGGTATGAGGTTGGATGAAATGACCTTGGAAGGCCTTTCTAACTCTAGGATTCTATTATTTCAAATCTAGGCTGGCTAACCTAAGCTTTCACTTGCCCTGAGTATATCCCCTTTTCTATATATTATTTTTTGAGCACAAGAAAGTGGAAGTCTCTTGACCCAGACCAAACTGGATGTCTTCCTCTTTACTGCTCATGCACCCACTTGAATTCATTTGAATAAGAAGTCTATTGGTTCAATTTTATAATTGGCTTCCATCTATATGCAGCACATTATTCTTATATGCCCATCTTTGCACCACAAATACGGGAAGAATCTCTTTTACTTCATACCCTAAATCAGTCTCATACTCAGCTTCAAGGGGAGAATAAGGGGTGGAGGTAGAAGACAGAAATATAACACGAAGTCAAGAAGTCAGAAAGAGCAGAAAGAAAAAAAAATAGAACTCAAGTATATTGTACTACTCAAGAGAAAATACCAGATTCTTTTTGAGAATTAAAATGACGTTCCCTGGCTGCCTGTGTCTCCTGCTACTTGTCAACAATCCTATTCATCCGACAAATATTACGCCTGTCTGCCAGATCTCTAATGTGACAGGTAGTTGATGGCTGAAAGTGCTATTACTTTCAACTACATATCATATTTAATTTATTACAAAACCACTGTTACTTCTTTTATTGATGAACTGTACAGTGCGAAATGATTATTTGTTAAAGATTTCACTGTTGTAAAAAAAAATCTTTATTGCTCCAAAGAAACTGTCTCTGAAGGCATTTGCAAGAAGAAACTCAAGAACTGGGAGCTCACAGCGCAATACACACTTTCTATTTCCTCTCTTATCTTTTGCCTCAAGCAGACCTGATGACCTCTTTCTCCTTTCCCTTCACAGAAACAAGTAGCATATGTTTTAACACTGTGAGGACTTAAGATATACCACAGTGTGTCAGACCAATGGGTCTGTGATTCTAGGTATTTGGTTTGACCCCTAGAACATTAGAGTTGGAAGGGATCCTTAAATATAGAATGTTAGAACACAAAACACAAAATGACTGATCTTTAAAAGGCCTTTGAGGACACAGAATATTAGAAGAAAGAACATGGGATATTAGAGTTGGATAGGATCTTACAAATGTTAGAACAAAAATATAGAATGTTATAGGTGATGAAGAGTTTATCTCATAGATAACTTAACGCAGCCTTCTAATTCTCCAGATAAGAAAATTATGCAAGAGATGTGATTTGGCTAAGGTCACATAGGTGATTGATGTTAGGACTCAGACTACAACCAGATTTACTGATCCTGAACCTAATTCAGTCTTCTCTCTGAAAATCATAACAGAGCTAGATAGACTACAAGTGGATTATATATCACTCTCTACATTTTCTGGTAGCTATGGCAAGAAGAAAAGCACTAGGTGTTATCAAATCATATAGTTTTGCTTTTCTGAATGGAGACATTTTCTTGGAACTAAACTCAAGAAAGAGTTTAAAGTGTAGGTCCTTAAGAGACACTGAGGCATTATGACAGAAAATGCACCGTCGACTTGAATTCTATTACTTGCTCCACTAATAACTAGCTTGGTGACACTGGGCAAGTTATTTCCAAAAACTGGACACCAATTTTCCTCTCTATAAAATGAGAGGGTTGGATTAGGTGATCTACCTCTAGGGTCTCCTTCTAGCTATGACTGTTCGGTGTAAAGGACATTAGCTAAACAGTATGTTCAACTGGAGCTTTACAAAAGCAATGGGAATAGCCAATAAGAATTTATTAAGATTTATTAATACACTCTCTCTGTACCAGGCACTGTGCTAAGTGTTGAGGATACAAGAAAGGCAAAAAGACAATCCCTGCTTTTAAGAAGCTTACAAACTAATGGGGAAAACAATCTAAAAAAAACCCTGTACAAACAAGTTTATATATGTATTTTTATGCTTGTAGATGCATGTGATAGATATGTGTTTATACATACACATGTATATACATATAGACACTGTATATATACACATAATACACACATATATATGTACACATATACACACTGATGCAGACACATATCTATATGTTTCTGGTATGTATATATACATATATACATATACACTATATATACATAATACACACATATGTATACATAATACGTAGATAGATAGATAGATAGATAGATAGAGAGACAGATACACACACATATGCTAAATTAGAGCTAATCAACAGTAGGGAGATGCTAGAGATAAGAGAGATTGAGAAAGACTCTTGTAGCTGAAAGATGAAGAAAGCCAGGGAAGCCAGGAAGCAGAAATCAAGGAGAACACTACATGCATGGGGGACAGTCAGCGAAAATGCCTTAAGTTACAGAGTGTCTCCAAGCAAGGAAGTAAATGTTATTGGATCAAAGAGTGGGGAGTGGGTGGGTTGGGGTGCTAGATACAAGAAGATTGGAAATGTAGAGTGGAGGCGGGTTATGAAGGGCTTTGAACAGAGATTTTTATTCTTGATCTTGAAGGTAATATGGAGTCACTGGAGTTTGTTGAGGGCGGTGCAATATGATCAGATCAGAACTTTAGGAATATCACTTAACATGACTGAATGAAGGGTGGACTAAATTAGAGAGAGACCTGTGGCAGGCAGACCAACCTGCAGGGTATTACAACAGTCCAAGAGTGAGACAAGGGCCTGAACCAGAGTGGTGGCAATGTCAGAGGAGAAAAAAGGGATATATTTGAGAGATGTTAAAAAGGTAAAATTAATAGGCTTTGGAAACAGATTGGCTATGGGTGTGGTGGTGAGAATGAGGAGTTCGGGTGACATCTAGGTTTTGAGCTGGGTGATAAGGATGACAGTGGTATTGTAACAGTAATAAAGAAGGTTGGTTGGCACAGTGGATAGAGTGCCAGAACTAGGCAATGAAGACCTGAGTCAAAATCCAACCTCAAACACTTACTAGCTGTGTGACTCTAAGTAGTCACTTAACCTCTGGTTACCTTAGTTTTCAAGTTATCCCCCTACGACTATCACTCAGTAACTTCTCTTCCTTCAAGGTTTAAACAATTTCTACCTCAATCAGCTAGTAAGGGAAATGAATGAAAGTGCAGCCAGTTCTGTAAATGGCAACAAGGGAAGCAGCAGCAATCAGGAAGGAGCCAGGTCTCAGTGAGGTATGTAGCTTTGTGGTGGGGCATTGGCATGAATACATGACCAGAGTCAGAATAAAGGACCAGACAGTGGCAGAGAATTAGGAATGGGATTGGGAAAATGGCCATGGCTTCAGAATCATTGAGATGAGGAAGGTATGACCAAGGGCGAATTTCTTCATCATTAAAAGAAGATTTTCAATAGGTTTTCAATGTCCAAGACACCCTGAGGCTTGGGCCCTGAGGCTTTTGCCTCGGGGTGGAAATATTTCAGAGCCTTGGGCAGACCATTCAATTGAGTAAGCAAATACTTGGAACAGAAGAAATAGTGTTATTCTCCTTCCCCCAAGGCTGGAAATCATGCAGGAGACATGATGTACAAATGGAATGGCACCCTGTCCCTTTACCATTTCAACAGAGAAATTCTTAGATAGACTATTTATCAAGGCAGTTTCTAGAACATTCAATCATAACTTAGTGAAGGAGTGTCTCAGTGAGGGCCTGAGATAACATGGTCTAGGTACTTTAAGTTGTTATGGTCTGACAATGCAGGGATGGAGCTTGGAGGACCTAGAAGAATGAAGAGTTAAGGTGACCATCCATTACATAGTTTCTTTCCAATATTAGATATCTCAAATGAGCTTTGAACAGAACTAGATCATCATAATTATAGTTCACATGTTGATACCACTTTTCAGTCAGAGGGATTTTATCATAACATACCTGTTAGATGCATGCAGAAAATAGTACCATGGCCATCTTGCAGAGGATTTAACTAAGGATCACAGAAGCCATTTCCCTAGGCATGCTGCCAACCCAAGCTTTGATTGACAGCACCTCCCTCAGCCTGCTCTCCCCTCTAATTGGATGGCTAGAGGACGGAGTATCAAACTCTTCCCAATGCCTGCCTTTAAAATAGAGCACAGAAACTTAGCCCCCTCCACTTCCATTCTCTTCAGATTCAAACTCCAGGGAAAAGATTCCCTAAAGCAAGTATGATACCCCTCCTCCCACCCATGATCCCCCTACCCTCCAACTTCCTTTTGTCTCTCCCTCCCTTAGATTATAAACTCCTTGAGGGCAAGAACTGTCTTTTTATTGATTATGCTTAGGACAGTGCCAGCACATATAGTGGATTACAAGTGACCAATATAAGACAAAGCTAGGTCATGGGAGAACAGGATTTAGAGATAGGAGGAGCCTTTTAAATTATCTAGTCTAAACCTCTCATTTAACAAATAGGGAAACAGATTCATAGAGATTAAGTGATTTGCACAAGTTAAGAAAGAAGCTGGTGATTGAACCTATGTGTTTGGACTCCAAATCACCCCACACACACCCCCACCCCACCAATCAATTAAATAAAATCCTATAGCAAATGCTTATAAGGCAGATATATACTCTTGATTAAATGACAACTGCGGATTTAGCCCTTGGTTAATTTGTTCTCACATCCTGAGCAAGATAAAGAAAGCCTGAGGCTAAGGACCAAAGGGATTTTATATATAGTTAAATAAACAAAATAGCCTACCTATTCCCACCCCTACTCTTTAGCTTCCTTTTGTCTTCTTCTATTAGACTGTAAGCTCCTTGAGGGCAGGGACTGTCTTGTTTTTGTATTTGTATCCCCAGCATTTTGCACAGTGCTCAATATATAGGCATTTACAAAATGTTTTATTCACTGATTGAATCCATCCTTACAAAGATCCTTTCAAGGTGGGTGGCACAAATATTGTTATCTCCTTTACTCTAAAGAGGAAACTGAAGCCTAGGGAGGTTGCCATGTTCAAGGTCCCCATGATTGTAAGTGACAGAAGCAGGATAGGAACTTGGGTCTTTTCCAAGACTCCACCCTACCTCTGCCTCTTCCAGTATTACTCAGTGACAGTAATGAGAGAATTAGAAGTGTTTATGTGGGCTTCTAGGCAGGGAAACAGCTTTTTAAATAAAAGGAATCCAGTCTCCAGAGGTATTCATCTAGTGCCTCACTAAATTCAATCACTCTCTGTTTCTTTAAGGATTTATAAGACAGAAAGAAAAATCAGCAAGAGGGGTGAAAACACTTCCTTCACAGAGGCATAAAAGTCTAAGGACTAAAATGAGCAGGGGAGGAAAGACAGGAGGAGGCTGGGGTGGGGGGGGGGCGGGGATAAGCAATGTAAAAGTGTCACTAATCACAATATTCAACCTTTAAAATGCTCTTTGTGTGGAGAAGCATTTGAAGCAGGAGACTGCATAAAGAAATGTGGAGCACACCCTGAATCCACAGGATCTGTGTAGGAATGTGAGAAGCAGGAATTTTAAGCTGGCCACCAGCCAAATTCATAGTGTGTGTTGCCATCCAGTCAGGTTAACCAGACCTGGGTTAGGTAAACGGTTTCATTTCTGAATGCAAATAAGGGGCTCGCAAGGGTATGATATGTGAAAATACCAAGTGTGAGTGTCTTCCCATTGTCTCAGCAAGGCTTTATCAGAGGACCCTGGCATTTGAGTGATTTCCTGGTTGTTATCTAAATCTTTCTGCCTGGAGCCTCCAGGCAATTAAACATAGTCCTTGGAAAGGCTTTTTTTGTTGGGGGTGGGTGGGTGGGAAGGAGTGAAAAGAAGAGGAGAGCTGGGCCCCACTGGCCTAGAAGTCAGAAGACCCAGGCTCTCTTCCCCATTCTGCCACAGTTTGAATATCCCATGATGCAATGTACATTCTCATTCTAATATGCTAGTGTTGTTGTTCTGCAATTCCTTTCAGCTTATAAATGGCCCTCTCCCAGACCTCAAGAATCCTAAAGTAGAACTGTAAAGAGCCTTGGAAACCATTTCTAATCTAACTCATATGACTAGGAAGAGTAAACAATGCATATCTTGGGAAAATGTCATAAAATTGTTGATCTACAAGCACACTTTGAGATTATCTAGTCAGTCATTCCCTAACTGAAGAAATTGCATCCCTGAGAAGGAAAGAGACTTGTCCAAGGCCCTAAGTCTAATGAGATGTAGAGTAAGGACGAGAAAATATCCCGGTCTCGTATTTTTCAGGACGATGTTCTTGGCAATGGAGTATAGTAGAAAGAGTATAGCCCTAGGGGTCCTGACAGAACCTTGACATTATGTGAACACAGGTGATCTGCTTAACCTACCTGAGCCTCAGTTTCCTCATCTGTAAAAACAAGAATAATAATACCTTTAGTACTTACTTTAAGTGGTATTGTAAGGATCAAATGAGAATGTATGTGAAATAAAGCTTGTACGCATATGTTATGCAGGTATCTCCCAAGCCTTTGTGACTCATTATTTATATTTTGATAACTCAGAATATGTGTAAATAGCAATTGGTTTCTGTCCAGGCCAGAAACTTTGTGGGTCTTCCCCTCCCAGATGGGTATTTTTGTGATGGTAAATTAGGCCATCTTTTGTCTCAATTCTTAGTCATTGAATGGACATTGGCTCAGACAATCGGAGGTCTGGGAAAGACCTTACCTTACAAAGGCCAAGGTGACCTACTGCAATCCAGGCTGCGCCAGTCCTCTTGACTTTTGTCTTGCCAATGGACTTTGGTGACTCTGGAGCAGAGAGAGACGCTATAAGTTGGTGTAGCTCTGCCTCACTTAAATCCCAATTCACCCTCAAGTCAAGACATCACCCTCACACTGTCACTGGTCTTCTTCCACAAAGGTGAAAGACTAGCAACAGAAACGATGATGTGAATAGTAGTGGGTAAGAGCACTGAGTTTGGAATCAGAAAGACCTGAGTTCAAATATTAATTCCAACACTTACTAACTGTGTGACCTTAGGGGAGTCACTTATTCTCTGTCTGTCTCAGTTTCCTCATCTATAAAATGGGGATAATATAACATCTCCTTTACAAGGTTGTTGTGAGAATAAAGTGAGATATGTACAATGCTTTGGGAAATCTAAAAATGCTATAGAAATGCCAGTTATTATTATTATTATTATTTTAAACTATTAGGTCCTATATCAATGTCACTTTTTATTGTTATATTATTAGGTCCTGTCTGGAGACAAAAGTGAGAATACAATGACCTTTGGGAGTAGTAAATCATTATTATTTTATGCTTCTCAGAAAAACAATGGCTCTGCCTACTCTCATTATCCATAGCATCTTTCCTGTCTCTGCTGAGCTTCATTGGAGCCTTAAGGTTTCAGGTTTTGCTTGAAGGGCTACCAGATAATCTCAGTCTGAACCTCACTCAAAATCAAAGACACTTAGAGCTGGCAGGGACCTGAGAGACCATGTCATCTAACCTTTACTTGAACAACAAACCCTTCCACAACAGCCCTAACAAGTGTCCTTCAATCTTTGCTTGAAGAATTTCAGTGAAGAGCAATCCACTACTTCCCAAGGTACGCCATTCCACTTTGGGACAGCTAGAATTGTTCCCAAGTTTTTCCACCCACGAAGCCTCAATCTGCATCTCTGTAGCTTCCAATGCTCTCTCCAAAATCTGTCCTAGAGGGCCAAAAAGAACAAAACTATCCCCTCTGCCATATGACAGTCCTTGAAAGATTTGCAGATAGCTATCCTGCTCCCTCAAAGTCTACTTTCCTCCAAGTTAAATAATTTCAATTCATTTAAATCCCTCCCTTCTCCTCTGTAGCCACCTATTCCACAGTCTCCTTACGAATTACCTAGGTACATGCCACCTGATATGATTGACTTATATAAAATCAAATTTCAGAAGGAAATGATTCTGGGGTTCCTTCTTGTCCCTTCCTGAAATTTGTCACACTTGATTTATGAGTTGCTTTGCTCATTTCTTTCTAGGATGACTGTTCAGTGACTCAGGAACTGGGTGTCCTTGATTGGCAGCTGCTTAAAGAAGGACTTATACTGTGTTCCCATCCTGCTCCTAGATAGATAGATAGATAAATAAATAAATGAATGAATGCATGAATAATAAATAAGCAAAGAAATAAAGCCAGACAGCTCCTTTTTTAAGAACCATTAATCCTGTATCTAGAACCTTCACTATTAAAACTTCTCTTCACTTAACATTGAAGATATCAGTTGCTTCTCCTACTTTCCATAAGATTTTTCTCTGTTTGTACAAGTGTGCTCATGTATTTACACACACACACACACACACACACACACACACACACACACCCAAGAGCACATACACCATTCACACTGGGAAGGGAAGTGAAAGGAGAAGGGAATAAACATTTACATAGCACCTACTATGTGTAGGACACTGTGCTAAGCACTTCTTACAAATATTTTATAAAACTTATCTCATTTAATCATTGAATATGATGATTATATTCTGTAAAATTCCAACGTGGAATTCTTTTTCTATGTGTTTTGTTGATTCTTTAAGAATTCATAGTCTCCTTTCTTCCTTTCATTAGTCAACTCGACTCCATCCCCTTCCCCAGATCTTACAGTTGCTCTCCTGCTATTTTCCCCCAGGTATCCCAGAAATTGGGCACATTGATAGTTTAGTTCTCAACTCTCCCAGCTAATTCTATGTATATTGGAAAGCAATGAAGTGGTGAGGACATTGGTTTTAGAGTCAAAGCGACCAGATTTGAGTCCTGAATCTTCTAATCATTACCTCTATGACCTTAAGCAAATCATTCTACTTCTCTAGGCCTGAGTTTATTCACCACTAGATAGTTACTAAGAGCCTTTCCATCTCTAAACACCATGATCTTAAGACTTAGAGTCAAGAAACCAAAATTCAGGTTTGTCACTTCCTTATTTGATGATAATCTGCAGCTAGGTGGAGCAGTGGACACATCACTGGGTTTGGAATCAGGAAGCCTCATTACTTACTGGTTGTGTAACTGTGAGCAAGTCACTTAACCCTGGCTGCCTCAGTTTCCTTATCTATAAAATGGGGATAATGTAATGCCTACTTCACGAGGTTGTTGTGAGAATCAGGAAGACTCATCTTCGTGAGTTCAAATCTGGCCTCAGACACTTACTAGCTGTGTGACCCTGGGCAAGTCAATTTACCCTGTTTACCTCAGTTCCTCATCTGTAAAATGATCTAGAGAAGGAAATGGCAAACCACTCCAGTATATCTGCCAAGAAAATCCCAAATGCATTCATGGAGAGTTAGATATGACTGAAAAATGACTTAGCAACAAAAATTTGAGGACCTTGGACAAGTCACATATCCTCTATGCCCCTCATTTTCCTCGTTTGTAAAACTGGGTATTATCCCATTTTGTTCTGCTATAAATTCCGTATAGTGGACATTGGATTAGGGACATCTCACACCCTGAGTTACAAATCTTGATCTGCCACTTGCTACTTGTATGACTTAGGTAAATGAATTAACCTTTCCCATTCACCATTTCTTCCCCTGCAAAATGGGACATAGAATTAGATTTTCTCCGGATCTATTTCTGAATCCCATATCACAATGATGACCATTACAACACATAGTAGGTGCTATGTAAATGCTCATTCCCTTCTCCTTTCACTTCCCTTCCCAATATGAATGGTACGTGTGCTGGTGTGTGTGTGTGTGTGTGTGTGTGTGTGTGTGTGTTTGTGTGTGTGTGTGTGTGTAAGTATATGACCATCGTTCGCCTCTTCATTCTCTTCCTGATGCCTAGCCTCCTTTTAACATAAAATAGCACAGCTATATAAGATAGCACAGCTATCTTTCCCTGTTTAAAAGTAAGCTTCCCATAGGATAGCCACTGTCCTTTCACTTGCATATGTGTTAACACTTAGCACAGTTCCTGGGGAGCAGTAAGTGCTTAATAAATGTTCATTGACTTAGCATGCCTCATGGACTCTGATGAGGGAGAGATGGGAGGTTAGTGGGATGGAGGCCATATTCTGGCAGAAACCAGCCTACTGAGGAAAGTATCATAGGTTCTGTGCTGGAAAGGGGAAAAAAAAAACAGTCCATTTCATCCTGTTGTTGTTATTTAAAATTTGATTTTAGAGGGATAGAGGGAGGTGTTAACTATGCAGGTAGCAAAAAGAGCCATCCAGCTCCACTTAGCTCTCACGAGTTCTTTCTTGCAGTTGAGTAAGTGAGGGTATGTCCTGTGGATGGAAATAGATAGCAAATAGAACAAAAATAGCAACACCTGTTTAAATCACAGCCTCGAAACCTGAGTTCCGGGAACAAGATGTGCCTGCACATGCCCCTCAGAGCTGTTAAAGAGCAAAACCAACCTGGGAAATTCTTTTAATTGCCTTGGTGACTTGATTCCCTTTCTCTGGCTCCTTCCCATAATTCCCTCCTCCCAATTCTTTGCTCTTTTGCCCATCACCACAGTTTTTCTCCTTCCTTCATAATTCTCTAGAGGAAAGATTTCTAAGTTCCAGAGCTTTTGGGCTCAGTGGGGCCCCTTTGCTATGAACTTTTTCTGGCCCAGAGGTTAATATGAGCTTCTGTTCCGGCTATCCAGTACCCAGTGGCACCCAAGAAAATAACAATGAAGGGCAGTTGTGTCAGATCAATCAGAACACTAATGTTCAAACTGAAATATCTTTGCTGTCATTGCTTGGTTCTGACACTCTGCCACCTCCTTCTTTCACTGTCCTTCCTCCTTAGTCTCAAGCACTGGCTTTTAGTCAGGGATTTTTGTCAGTGGCAGTGCCCTCTTCTCTCATTAGCTTTTTTGCCACTTCTGCCATGCTCTGATTCTCTTTGCCTCTCATTTCTCTTCATTCTCTTCCCTTTCTCATTCACTCATTCTCTCTCATGTTGGTCTCTCTTAGGTATCATTCTCTCTTTCTGTCTTACTTCCTCATTCTCTTTTCCATATTCTTGTTTTCTGATGCTTCATTCTTTTCACTTGTCCTATGCTCCCCTCAGTCTCTCTCCCTTTGCTATTTTCTCTGCTTTCACTTCTTTCCTTCTTTTCTCTCTTTCATAGTCTTGTTCTCTTTTTTCCATTCATTTTCTTACTTTCTCAACCTCCCTCCTCTATTCTTTACATGGTTCATTCCTCTACTTTCAATTCCATACCCTTGGTCTTTTTCCTTCCTTGTTTTCTCTCCTCATTCTCCCTTTTTGTTTTTAATTTTCCCTCTTTACTTCATTATCTATCTAGCACCCATCTCATTCTCCCTGATTCTCTCTTCCATACATTTTTGGTCTTATTCTGTCACCCTGAGTTCTCTTCCCCACAATCATAGAAATTCCCTCACATATTACTGCTTATCCTTCTCATTTTCTCCTGCTTAATTCTCTTCTGCTTTATTTCTCCATTTTCTTCCTCTGCCTAATTCCTTGTTCTGAATCTCCCTCTAACCTTGTCTTTGTCTCTTTTGGTCTTTTCTCACTTACTATTTCTTTTTTGCTCTCTTTCTTACATGTCTCCTCAAAGCCCTACTTGTATCCCTGCTCTTGCATTTTTTTTAGGCCATCACTCCCCCTCCCTGCTTCTCTTTGCCTTTCACTATATTGATTTATGTAGGGTCATTCTGTTCATGGGGAGAAAGAATGTCTTTGATACTCCAAAGGATCAGACTGGGCTCAAAATCCTCGTACTACTCTTGTTTGATATAGACAGCTTTCTTCCTACTCAATTCCCTTGGTTTCCAAGTAGCTGCAGGTCTCTGAACTCAAAACATTTGAGCCAGACAGCCCATCCATTCCCAAAGTGAACATGTATATATACATTTTTGGGAGACTTTAATATCTCTCCCTCTTTCTCATGTAACAAAGCTCACATCATTCATTAACAGCACCCTGAGTTCATACTAATGGAGCTTCAACTAAAGATAAAGCTAAACCTGTGAAATTAAGTTTAATGAAGAGAAAAGTCAAGAGGAAAATGAGAAATAAAAGTATAAAGTACAAACTCATGCCCGTATTACTTCCTTCTTCCCATGATCCTGTGTTGATGATCTTCGACTAAAATCAGAGCTAAGATCATTAGAATGATAATGTACTCCTTCCACTTTTGACTGTCAACTAACTGTACCCCCCCACTTTTCTTTTGAATCATCTCTAAAGATTTCATTATTTCATAAAATTCATAAAGTTGGCAAGGCAGAGAACATGTTTTATAGAATCCAATCACTTCTGTTTAAAGCACTTCCTGATTAAGCTAAATCACTTGTACTAATATGAAAATATTATAGGCATTATCTCATAGATACTGCAGATTCAATTCTAGACCCCCCCCCAAATAAAATGAATATTGCAATAATTGAGTCACACAATGTTTTTGGTTTCCCAGTGCATGTAAAAGCTATGTTTACACTATACTGTAGTCTATTAAGTGTTCAATAGTATTATATATTTAAAATGTACATACATTAATTTAAAAAATACTTTTTTGCTAAAAAATGCTAACTACCATCTGAGCCTTCAATGAGTCATAATTTTCTGCTGGCGGAAGATCTTGCCTTGGTGTTGATGGCTGCTGACTGTTCAAGGTGGTGGTTACTGAAGGTTGGGGTGACTGTGGCAATTTCTTCAGATAAGGCAACAATGAAGTTTACCACATCAATTAACTTTTCCTTTCATTTGAACATTTAGAGGCTATTGTAGGATTATTAATTGGCCTAATTTCAATATTGTTGCATCTCCGGGAATAGTGAAACCCAAGGTGAAGGAGAGGGATGCAGGAATGGCTCATTAGAACACAAACAACATTTATTAAGTCCACCATCTTAAATGGGCACAATTAGTGGTGCCCCAGAACAACTACAGTAGTAATATCAAAGAATACTCATCACAGATAACCATAGCAGATATAATAATAATGAAAATGTTTGAAATATAATGTAAATTATGAAAATGTGACACAGAGATATGATTGAGCACATGCTGTTGGAAAAATGGCACCAACAGATTTGCTCAGCTCAGGGTTGCCACAAACATTCAATTCATTAAAACAAACAAACAAACAAATACAACAAAACCCAGTATCTGCTAGAAGCAATAAAGCAAAGCACAATAAAATAAAGTATGCTTGTCTATACTCATTGTAAAGCAATGTGCTATGGGGCTGGAGAACGAAACAACAAATCATTCCGGTATCTTTGCCACAAAACCCCAAATGGGGTCACGAAGAGTCAGACATGACTGAAATGACTGAATGATGACAAAAAACATCAATTTCTTCATCAAATATTTTGTGAGTCTGTGTGTTAAGGCACTATTGTCACATGGTGATATTGTAGACCAGTGCTGCTACACTACAAATACCCAGATAGACGGATATAGATTCCAGGAACTGGGAATGGGAATTGGGGGAATCACTAATCACAGGATAAATGCTTATGGTGCAGGAAAAGGTAGGGAAAGATTGGACAGAAAGAGCAATGACTAATAAATGGTAAAGGTGCGATCCCAGGGTCAGAAAGTATCAGAATAACCTCAAACTGCTGATGAAAGACACCAATTACCACAAAAGCCTCATCGCCAAGAGTTTTCAGTTCATTTTTTAAACCAGCACTTAATACAGAGCTGAGAGCATAAATGTTTCTCAATAAATACTGTATTATTTATAATATAAGCCACATGTGCTCTCCCACCTCCAATCTTACTTATTCAAAACCTGAGTAAAGTATATAATTATATTAGAACGTAGCAGGGTGGTACAATAGAAAAACCACTGATTAGGGAATCAGGAGGACTTGGGTTTAATTCTACCTTTGGTACTTAACTACCTGTGAGACTTTGGGTCAGTTATTTTACTTTCCTGGGCCTCAACTTCTTCATTTTTAAAGTAATGGGATTGGATTAAATGGCTCTTAAGGTCCTTTCTGGCTCTAGAGCTACGATCCTATATTTTTATAGAATATATGTATGTAGACATATATTCGTATATATGCATATATATTAAGATATATACATATTCCTTATATAAACTATCATAGTTACTATATACATATACATATGCACGGAGAAAGTAATTCTTATAAATGTTTCCTAAAGCAATTTAAAAATATGTATAAATAGCCTATTATATTCAAATCTCACTGGAGTGTGGATGACAAAAATATAAAGAGATATGATGTTTTCAAACTGGTAATGAGGACAGTAGCTATGCTACAATATAAAATAAGGTAAATACCAAGTGAAGATTCAGGCAAATTTCTATATAAAATCTGAAAAGGGCAGACGTCAGGGAAAGGCCTGGAAAAGGTGGCATCTGAGTCGGACTTCAAAAGAAGTGATACATTGAAATAGGTAGAACAGAAGGGAGTCAAATGATCATTGAGCTAGACTTAAGAATATATTCCCCCATTTTAGGTGAGGAAATTGAGGCCTGGTCAGACTGAGGTCACACCCATTCCAGACATGACAGGTAGTTTGGGCAAAGGTACAGAGACTTGAGAGGACAAAGTGAAAATGAGGACAGTGAGTAGTCCAGTATGGTTGGTATATATAAAATGGGAAAGGGACTTGTATGAGATAAGTCTGGATAGATAGACAGGAGTCAAATTGTGGAGTGCTTTAAATGCCTGGATCAGGAGGCTGACAATAGGGAGCCACTGAAGATTTTTACATCAAGTGAGAAGTCGGAGAAGACTATTTCAAAAATTACCTGGGCAGCAGGGTTGATGATGGATTAAAGAGGTGATAGAACCAATGGAGTAGAGATGGAAAAGTGATTGAGTAGGATATTTGAATAGGTTAGGTAAGGACTGATGAAGGCCTAAAATAGTATTTTGATTTGGGGAGGAATAGGGCCCAAGGAACATAGTAAGGTCATCAAAATGACCAGTCCTGAGAACTGGAGTGTGCAGTAATGGAGAGGGAAGAATAAAAGTTGACTCAAGGGTTGCATTTGGGTGGACAACCCGTACGGCTGGTGTAACATTAATACATGCATTTTGGACACACACTGCAAACGGATACTGAACTGGGCCCAGAACTGAAAGGGAAAAGATCAGAATGGAGAGCCTTGGGGAAATTGTGCAGTGCTTTCAATGATTTCTAGTTACTCCCTAAAACAGAGGCCCATTTTAAAAAATTATCTTAATTGATGATATTCTTCCAGTGCTGTTGGAAGTATGTCTGTGAGTCAAGGAATACCATCCATGGTCTTTAAAGACTTAAAATTAAGAATCATCCAAAGGTCAAAGAGAGATTTATGGCAAAGATGATCAGGCTTCTGTAGCTTATGATTGAAAAATTGTACAGGGGAGGAAGCTAAAGGATGCAATCAGAGAATTGTAAAAGCTCTCTGATTGAGAAAAGAAGCTGGGGTTCATCACACAGAGTGAGGGATTACTGTGGGATAGATTGTGATATCAGGAGATCTATAGTAACTGTCCTCAGCACAACCCCAGCATGTTGGGTGGAACCAATTTTCCATTAAGGATTTGCAGGAGGACCCAAATCAAAAGTCACAGAGGATGAGAAGGAATGGATGGGTTATGATATGCAAAACTGCAGAGGCTGCTCAGATCTATTAGCTCACAGTTTCTACCAAGGAACTATGTAGATCTTGTTCAATTTTTCTCTCTAGCCTCCCTTCTTCCAAGCTTCTCTATTTCTGTTGAAAATACCACCATCCTTTCTGTCTCCAAGCTTTATAATCTCAGAATCGTTCACAACTCCTCACCTTTCTTACTCTATGCAGCCAATCGGTTGCCAAATCTTTCTACTTCCACCTTTGCAACCTCTCTTGCACGCCATCCCTTTTCTCCACTTGCACAGCTATAACCTTAATTCAGACCCTAATCGCCTCTCATCTGGATCATTGCAACAACCTCCTGATTCGTCTCTGACCACTCCAAACCATCCTACACACTGATGACAAAATGATTTTCCTTAAGCGCAAATCTGACCAGTTATTCTCCTACTCAATCAAATCCAGTGGGTTCCTATTGCCTTTAAAATATAAACTTCTGTTTAGCTTTTAAAGTCCTATGCAGTTTGACCTAAAACTATCATTTCAGTCCCAAGAATATGTGGAAGTTATTTCACAGAGTAGTTAAGTGACTTTCCGGGCCGCACAGCTAGTATCAAAGCTAGGACTCAGATTCAGGTTTTCTAAATACTAAGAACTCCTTTCAGTCCTACACACTGGATTTAAAAACGAAACCAAACAAAACAAAAGCAGAACAGAACTTATAAATCCAAAAGAACAGTGTCTCCTTCAAAAGATTCCCCGTAGGAGGCAATACATTTATTCAAATGATACTAGCATTGTCAGACCTTATCTGAACACCTCCTTTGGGAACTGCCTTCCAAGTAAGTTTATGAGCCACAGAGGAAAAGCAGTGCCATCCTGCCAGAACCAGATCTCACTTTGGACCAAACCTGTTATCAATCAGCTTCACTCTCTACTCTATTCCCAAGACCTGACTCTGATTGACTTTGGGCTGTTTCCAATATGTAAATTGACTTTCAAAAGGATATAGATTTTCCACCATTGAGAGAATTCAAAAGAATGGGCCACAGGCTTAGAAGGCAATTCCCCGGGAGGAGCTCTTGACATCATTTAAGAAATGGAAATGTTGAAATAAGCCCTCCCCCAGGGACAACTTGGAACTCATTTAGATATATATGTTGAAAAATACTCTCACATTGAGATCTGTGCTCACCCTAAGGAAGACTCTTCAAACATTAAGAGCTCTATGACAATGGGGTATTAGTGGGGATGAAGGAAAGGGTTATTGAAAATAAAGCACTGGAAATATCTTCTAAAGAGAACCCTGGGTTTGAGTCTTGATTTCTACTTAGTAGCTATATGATGTTGGGCAAATTATTTCCCCTCTCTGAATTTCTGTTTCCTTATCCGTAATGTGAGAGAATACTTGATATAATTTTAGAGATTTAGATTGTGTTGGTTAGTTTTACTGAATTTTCTCCCCTTCTTTGTATTCTTTGCTATAAGGGATGATTTTATGGGAGGGGATGGGGAAGTGGAAAGGGATAGATTGAGAAACGGAGGTGATGTAAAAACAGAAGATCTCAATGAAATTTTATTTGAAAAAAATTAGTGGGGTGGGGTAGTTACACTTAGATGTTCCCTACAGGTCGAAGATTCTATGATTTTGTTTTGGAATGGGCTGCCTCTAGAAGGCTGGAAAATAATGATAACTCAAGAAGTAGGAAGTAGGCTCCCACTCATTAGAGGCTTTCAAGCAAAAAAGCTAGGTAGAAAATGACCAGCTTTGTGGTAGAAGGGATTCTTATTCAGGGATGGCTGGACTAGATGACTCCTGTAAGCCTTTCCAACTCTAAGATTCTGTACCAAAAAACAAACAAACCCCCAAAACAAAAAAAAATACTTCCTTATGTGTGATACATGAAGATTTTATAGAATATATTTATGATGAATGCTGTGCTGGAGAACTGATTTATTAACCTCTGAAGTCCTTTCCAGTTCAAAATTTGGTAATTTATGGTCATGCTTCATTATGTAAATTCGATTTCATTTTCAATTCAACAATCATTTATTAAGAACCTACTGCGCGCTAGGTGCTGTGCAAGGAGATACAACGATAAAATAAAACTATTCCTTTTTTCAATAAGTCTACATTTTATAGAGGAGCAAAAATATACACATATAAGTAAATAAACAATCTGTACAAAATCATTTTTGGGTGGTGGGCAGAAGTCTAAATATATAAAGCAATTTATAAGCAGAAGAAAAAGGATTAAGGGTGTAAGAAATGGGAGGAGGAGTTTTGTTTCCACAGAACTAAAGGTGTGCTTCCCTGCCCTCCCCCACCCCAGCTTTAGCAGAGACCAGGCCTCAAGGTCGGTCAGGTGAGAGGTCAGAGGCTTGTACGCATGTGCATACTTTTTGAGAAGGCAGTCTGGGGAATTAGAGAGGCCAAACCCACTTGAACCTGTTCAAGCTTATCTAGGGTCTGGTCTTGGTCAAGAATCCAGGCCTACTGATTTGCGTAATTTGCATATGTTAAAGAGGGAAAGTAGGGGAAGTAAAAGAATATAGTTTAATCCTAAACTAAGACAAGGAAAATCTAATTAACTTCACTTTTGCTTCTGTATCCTTATTATCCTATTTATATAAACTATATAACCTAGGAAAACTATGTAAAAAACAAAGATTGTAAACTAACCATGACTCTAGCAGGAGTGGAGGGAATGGTTAACCCTGCTCCTGCAGCTGTATCGGTGTGAGTGTTCCCGCGAGCACTACACCCGCTCTCCCGGGGAGCGTAATAAAATGCCTTCCTCTGCCCACTCTGGTCCTGAGTTCTTTGGGTGTGAGTGGGCAAATCACATGGGTTTTCCTAAGGTCAAGTGAAGGGAAACAACAGGCAGCGGAAGCTCACCAGGCTTACTCCTGGATCTTGTCTTGGGGTGTCCTGTGATCCCCACTGCGGTGTTAAGAGGGCTACCACTCTGGATTCCCTTGGGGAACCCTGTGGTCTGCACGGCCTTCTTAAGGGGACATCACATGGGGACTTCCGGCCCTGTCTCGGGAGCCTTGTGATCTTACTGCCATCCTAAGGGGCCATCACTTGGGTCTTCCTTAGGGTCTGACCCCTAGGAGGCCCTGTGATCCCCACAGATTAAGGGATGGCTACCACTTGGTCTTCCTCTGGGAGTCCTGTGGTCTGTACAGCCTTCCCTAGGGATTATCACAGGGTTCTTCTTCAGGACTTTGGCCCTGCCTAGGAAGTCCTGTGATCGCCAAAACCATGTTTCTCACAAGGGCATATTGAAAGGAAGGAGGAAAAAAAGAAATAAAGAGTATAATGCCAGTTGAGGTTGTAGTCTGCGTAGTTTATCTAAAACTCAGGAGTGCAGTGATACTGGTGCCTTTCAGAGTAGTAAAGGTAACGTCAATTTGATTATCAGTCTCTGAAAAAGATAGAAATTGGGGAGTGGGGGGAGAATGGAGAGGCAGATGAGGAAGCAAGTTATGAACCCACTGGAAGAGCAGATATACAGTCCTTGGTCTTACTGATCAGGCAGGGATGAGTAGAATCATAGAATCATAGATCACAGAGTCATATATTTAGGGCTAAAAGGGACCTTAGATGTCACTTAAATCTGACCCTTTCATTTTAAAAATATGGAAAATTGTAGTTGTTGTTGTTTGTCCTTTCTTCTTGAAGAGGACCAATAACATCGGGAGGGTGATGTCCTGACTTACAAGTGAATTGGATTTAAAGTGAGTCAGGGCTGTAAAAAGTCATCAGCCTCATCAGTCCTCCAGAGTCATCAGAGTCCAGTGCCAAGGCATAGGTCAGGATGACTGGTGAAGACCCTGGATGCATTGGGAGACCTTAACCAAGGTCTTTCCTAGCTCTCAGTTTGTCTGAGGCAACATTCATTCGGTGATTAAAGGCAAGGTAAGAACTGAGGCAAAAGATGGCCTAGTCTGACTACATAAAAGAATCAATCTGGTAGGGGAAGACCCTCAGGGTTTCTGGGCAGAACAGAAACAATTGCTCTTTACACTCACTCTGAGCAATCAAAACCCAAACAAAAACCAGCTTGGGCTAGAACCTATTATTGGTCAATCAGTGAGAGCCAGAGTGTTTTGGGTTTAAGGCATGGTCAAGTAGCTCCATTTGAATCCCAATGGGTTTTTATCAAAGCCTGGTTTTTCAGAGTTGTATTTCAAGAAATCATAAATGAAACTACATGAGACAAGGAGAAAATTGTTCATTTTTTAAATGATAGAATAAATAAGTAAAGAAGAAGAAAAAAATCCTGCTCCCAAACCCCAAGAAATTTTGCAAGGTTTCAGTGATCAAAATTTATATTACTTTGGGCAGAACACCAACATGTGGACAGAAGGAGAGGAGGAAGGAAGGAAGGAAAGAAGGAAGGAAGGAAAGAAGACTTGTCAAAAGCAGAACAAAGTATGGATGGATTCCATATATGTTATGCTTATGATCTGCTAGTATTGTAACGCTAGTAAAAGATAAATGGCTATCAGTTTAGCTCAGCATTCTGTATTCATAGTCAACCCATGCTGGCTCTACTTGGTCACTGCTTCCCTTTCTACGGACTCACAAAAATACCCTGTCCTAGAAGTGAATCATCATTAAGCAACTTGGGCTTATAGACTTGACTTTATTGTTTGCTTTCACTTTTCAAAATAAGTTGTTGATCATGTTTAATTTGGAAATATGTTTTACATGATTACACATACATAACCTATATCAAATTGCTTACTGTTTAGGGGGTGGTGAGGGAGTGAAGGAGACAATTTGGAACTCAAAATTTTTAAAAAATGAATGGAAGGAAGGGAGGGAAGGAAGAAGGAAGGAAGGAAGGAAGGAAGGAAGGAAGGAAGGAAGGAAGGAAGGAAGGAAGGAAGGAAGGAAGGAAGGAAGGAAACTGCACCAAGGTCAAGACACTACAAATCACAAGTAACAGAACCCAGAATGTAAACCTAGGTTGTCACACTGCAAATCCAATATATGTTCCTTTATACTATATTGCCTACATATTATCAATTTATCTTAGCTCTGTATCAGGAATCACTACAATGTTAAATAGATTATCTTTCCCCAAAATGACAGATACTTAAGTTCAAGCTTTTTTGTATGTCTTGGACACCTTTCTCTCCTATACTTTGCTTATTGAATTCCTACACATCTTTTAAAGCCCACATCCAGCCTGACAGTTCTCCAGAAAACTTTCCTTGGTCCCCTACCTTTTAAGGACCTTACCCTTGGGACTTCAAAATGCTTTGCTCTGTTTTACACTGCTCTGATTCATTTAATACAGAGGATTGTGTTTTAGGGTTATTTGAATTGATGTCTCTATACTCTATTAACTTGTAAGCCATACAAAGGCCGGGACTATGTCTTTTCTCAATTTTGTATCTTTCCTAGTGCCATGCATAGGGTGCTATGCATGGTAGATATTTAAAGTTTTTTTTTTCCAAAGGAAGGACTGAATGAATAAATAAATAAATGTTGCGATGAGTAAAATACCTTAATTTTATTGGTATAGTCGTCTCTCTTCTGTAGGACAATGGGTTTGACAACGTAATCTAAAGTAAACTATGAAGTTATAAGGCGAGACTGATTGCTTTGTTCCCCCTGCTCTGACATTCACAAAAGGAGGTAGCCTCATATTCCCACCGATGATCCCCTCCTTCCTTTCCCCTCCTACACCTCAGCTGGAGTCTGAAAGCAGCATGAACATTACTGCTGTTCCAGAGCCTAGTGATAATTTTCAGGCTAATGGAAGACGTATTGGCAAAAGTTGACATTAAGTGGAACTAATTGCACTGTAACTGCAAAATAACTAAGAAATAACTACCCTGTAATTTATGGTGCTGGGTGGACTGCTCAGCAACTTTGGAGCTCTATGCACTGCGAAGCACTCATTGATGCATGGGATGCCTGACTTTCCATAGGCCAAAAGGCCCCTCAAAGTGCAGACTCATCAGCTGAGCACACTGGGACTGCAAGAGTTTACAAAGGAAGTCTATCTGACTTTAGCTTCAACCCAATGGCCAGAGATGATCTGGGGTTACTCCCAGTAGATCATTATATAGTATAGATTGTATAGTAAATATACAATCAGATCTTGTTAAAATCTCAAACTCAGTCATCTTTCTTTTCAGGTGTTTTTATTTTTGTAATTCAGTCTTTTCAGTCATGTCTGACTCTTTGTGATGCCTTTTGGGGTTTTCTTGGCAAAGATATTTGAGTGGTTTGCCATTTCCTTCTCTAGACCATTTTGCAGATGAGGAAACCGAGGCAAACAAGGTTAAGGGATTTGCCCTTGGGCTCACAGCTAGTAGGTATCTGAAGCCAGATTTGAACTTGGGAAGATGAATCTTCCTGACTCCAGGCCTGGTGCTTTCTCCACTGAGCCACTTAGTTGCCCCATCCTCCTTTCAGGTGAGTACATTTTGAATTTGAAATGCTACTGGATTAAAGAACTTGCTATTGAACCAAAGAGGAAGTTGAAAAAAGGCAGATATTTGGACATAATGGAGAGAATCATGTCAAGCCAACAAGCATTTATTAATTTACTGTGCTAAGAAGTGGACAAATAGAGAGACAACCTCTGCCTTCAAGGAGCTTACATTCGAATAGGGGGGAGACATCACATAAAAGGGAGATGAAAACCTGAGGGGAGGGGAAGGTACTGGACATAGTGAAGACAGTCTAGAGAGTTGGGAGTCCAAAATGAATGAAGAGCTGCCTGGCCTGGGCACTTTCCTTAAAATGGAAGTTCTTGGGGGAACTGAATTATCAGAGGAAAGGGCCACAGAATGGGGAGTATTTCCAGGTTAGTAATGCTGATGAGGCAGAGAAAAACATCCAAAGAGTCGGAAGAGGAATCTAGAGGAGAAGAAAGAGGGGGGAAAAGCTATAGAATCAGAATTGGAAGACCTTTAATGTAAGCTACTTGAAGTAGGGGGTTATTTTTCAATTCATCATTGTAGACCAACAATTTAGTATTCTTTTTCTTTTCTAGGCACTTTAATTAGAAAAAGAAAATAATTACTAAATTAAAAAATAAAAAGCTTATGTGGCCAGAAATAGGAGAGGGGGGAGGAGAAGAGAGACAAAGGATAATGAAAATGTGCACTACAATCAGACTCTTATTCATAGGGCAGGCCAGTTGCTTGCTTTGTATAGAAACTGTCTACACTTTGAGGAAGCGTTCAGAATAAATTAAGACATAAGGCACCGCCTCCATAAGATGATGCCTTTCTCCCAGCCCAGGGATCTATGCCTCTCTTTCCCTCTGGTACTCTGAGCTCTCCCAGACAGGGAGATTTCAGTGTGCAGATGTGTCTGGATAAGCAACTGTGAGCACCAGTGTGACTGTGTTTACAAGCCCATACAAGGAAAATGCTCTCTAAGTATCCAAGGGCAGGTGAAAGGCACTGCCACTATGAGGGAAAGGTGGCAGTGGTCCTGGGCCCACAGCAGAGTCTGAGAAATGAGGGTAAGTCTTCATTGTATGGGGAACTGGCACTGGGTAAACCCCAGTTATTGATTTTCTGCGTGCAGAGAGGATGGCTGCCAGGCACTGGGATGAGAAGGAGGGGTTCATAGAACTACACTGACAGAGCTGGGAGGGCCTTTCAAGATTATCTACCACAATCTCTTTATTTTAAAGATGAGGAAGCTGAGGCCTTTAGGACTAGGAAACATTTAAGAAGTATCTGCTGGATTGTATTAGAGTCTTGGATTGCTGTATGGCATCGGGCAGGCCATTTCTCTCTGAGCTTCAATAATCATGCCAATAAAATGGAGACAATACCAACAGGATTATGGAGAGGATCAAACATAATCATGGATATACAATGAGATGCATTAAGTAAGGACGCTAAGCAAATTGAGTATTATTGTTGTTATCTTACAGAGGTTGCCATTACTTTCAGCAGAGCTGGGAATATAATGGACTACAATGCATGAAGGGGAGAAAGAAAGGAGGGAAAAGAGAAGGAAAGGAGGAAGAGCAGCATGAAGACATGGAAAAAGAGGAGAAATAGGAGGAGGAAGAAGAAGAGGAAGAAAAGGAAGAAAGACAGAGAATGGGGAGAGAGAAAGAAGACATTGTAGCTCAGTGCTATCCTATGTCTAATTTCTTCTAACTCCATTATCATTCAGTATCAAGATACATCCCTCACAAGAGGCTTTTACAGAAAGCCTAATAATGTTCAACAGGTGAAAGATTTCTCTCAGATGTTCTTTTTGCCAACCAAGCTACCGTTCAATATATAAAATAAAAGTTATCTTGGAAAATAGACATTATAACTCACATACAAAGAAGTTGTTCTATGATAGATAGTTGCTCCCTGAAGGAGCTTGATAGTTTCCCTCCCTCCAACCTGGAGAAAAAATAGACTGCTTCTTCCTAACCCCCACCCCCACCCCCAGATGTAGATTGGTTTTCCAAGGCATGTTGGGAAAACCCTTAGCTGTCCTGCTAAGCCCTCAGTTGCTTTAGAGAAGAAAAAGGGTCAGCAAGACAGCTGAAGCTAGAAAGTAGAAAACAGCTTCAGAAGAGGAGAAATATGCCCCAGGCCTCTGTCAGCAGGAATGATCTTTCTGTTATGTCTATTATTGACATATGAGGGGCGGATAGGTGCAGAGAGAAAGGAAAAATCTCTTCAGCAAGACATTGCCCAGTTATCAATCATACTTCTTTATCTAACCTAAAACAAACAAACAAACATGTGAGGACAAGGGATTATAGATTTAGAGTAAGAAAAGGCCTTAAAGATCATTTGGTTCAATTCCCACATCTTAAAGATGTTGAAACTGAGGCCTACTGAGGTAAAGTGATCTGCTCAGGGCCACAAAGGTAAGTGAAGCAATAAGTATCCAAATCAAGGAACAATTCCTACTAAAAGTACCAGTACATTTAGAAATACATATTTATATAGCCACAGAATAATAAAATTTAAAAAAAATCATGGAGAACAACTAGTCCAAGAGTGGAGAACCTGCAGCCACATGTGGTTTTCTAGGTCCTTGGGAGTGGCCTTTTGACTGAGTCCAAGTTTTATAGAACAAATCCTTTTATTAAGGGGATTTGTTCTGTGAAGTTTGGATTCATTCAAAGGGCTGTGCTTGAGGACCTACAGGGTCACATGTAGCCTAGAGGCCACAAGTTCCCCACCCTTGAACTAGTCTTTCACCTTTATTTTTCATTTGAGGAAACTGAGGCCTACAGAGAAGTTATTTGTCCAAGGTTGCAGAACAAATTAGTGGCAGGGATGGCAGTCCTCTAACTCCTAGTTCTTGGATAGTTTTTTTTTTTTTTTTTTCACCATACTTAGTATTGTTTTTGGAGTAGACCATCGATGCCCATAACTTCATTTAAAAGCAAATCCTTATACTAATCAGGACTACGTCCACTCGGGTACAGCACCATAAAGTTACAAAAAGTGGAAAAACGCATGCTCATTATGTCCGATCCCAACTAACATAAATGATAGGGTTGTCACAGTGGCAGAAAAGTACGTGGAAGACTTCTTCTACATGTGAGGACAGAAAGGAAAGAAAAGAGTTCACTTACAATCAGTAGACGTGAGAAGGTAAAAAAAGAAACACCTCATATGTTCAAACCGACTCCACTCAATTGGAATAATTAGACCCCAAGGCATCTATTAAAACTAGATAGGATGGTGAATATTCTATAGTGTATCCCCATCTCTCTCACAGAGATGAGACTCAGATAGGTCAAGGGATTGGCCCAGCTTCCCATAGCCAGATAGTGGCAGAGCTGGAATAGATCTGAGCTATCTTAATGGACTCCAATGCATAGCTTCCACTACTCCACCTTCCTGGTATATAAGAACAAAAGTACATACTGCTAAACATAATTCAAGACAATAAATAATTTATGTAGCATTTCAAGGTTTCCAAAGTTTTTTTCTTCATTGTATAAGTAAATAATGCAGGTATTATTTTCTCCATTTTGAAGGAAGCTGAGGTTCAGAGAGGTAAAACAATTTGCCACAGAGTCACATGATAAGTATCAAATCCAGGATTTGAACCAAGATCTCTTGACTCTCAGTCCAGTTTTCTGTTTAGGATAAACTGGTAATAACAGCCAGTCTTATCTCTTCATGAAAGCAGATTCAATGGAACTTCTATCTAAAACATTTCTTTATCATTTATTGAAAGTTACTATATGAATTTGAAAGCAATCTAGCTTTATTCTAACATGCTTATAGGACTTTGGGAGAATCACAGAGTCTAGGAGATGGAGGGGACCTTAGAGACAACCAAATCCTGCTTTCTCATTTTAAAAATGAGGAAACTCAAGTTCAAGGAGGTCAGATGAATTAACAAAGGGCACACTTTCCCATTAATTCCAAAACTTTCCTGACAATGCAGACCCAAAATAGAACAGCCTTTCTTGAAAGGCAATAAGTTCCCCAATAATAGAGGTCTCTAAGTAGACCTTGATTGTCCACTTATTGGTTATACTGTTCACATATATGTTGAATGAGATGACCTGTAAAGTTCCTTTTTAGCTCTGGATTCTATGAAAGGGGAGGAGAAGAGAGGGAACAGGGTGAGAATGAGGAGGAAATCATTAAAATAGTCTCATTAACTTGAGAAATTCTAGAAATAGAAGAAGAATTGGAGAAGCTAGGGCAAGGTCCTCAAGGCACCAGAAAATATCTCAATTCTGGAAGAGACCAAGAATCCTGTGAGGTCCCTCAAAACTGTTTAACCCTTCTGACACTCCTGGGCTTTGGTTTCACAGTTACTGACATAGCCCTCATAAACACTATCCTTAATGTAGAGAGAACTGCCCCTTTAAATCCTAGAGGTCCATAGCTAGAAGGCTAGTTATAGTTCAGATTCAAGTCTGTACAGAGGGAAGTCAATTAATCCTTTTGCAAATGCTGCAGCCCCTAGACACTTGGAACTCTCCACAGTTCTAATCATAATTTTCCAAATCATAATTTATTAATTGCAAATATCTTTTTTTTGCAAACATCAATGAATAAATGAATAGATAAATAAATACATTTATTAATTAAAATAAAAGCATTTTAAAAGGTTATTGTGTCCATTACACTGTGCCCTCATATGACTTACAGTCTAGTAGAGGAATAAGACATTGACACCAAAAGATATGAAACATAATAGTACATGAAAAGTGGATTAGAGAGATAAAGGACAAGAGACTATGTGAGAGATCATAACTGATGGGTTATTACAGAAGATTTCATTGATAAGGAGGCATTTGAGACGAGCTTTATCAATTATGTAGGAACTCAACAGGTGGAGTGGAGCTTTTCAAGGTACAAGAAATAGCCTGAACAAAACCCAAGAAGTAGTATGTGCTCAAAGGATAGATAGCCATCATTTATCTACACTATAAAATGCCTGGAAATAAGTGATAAGAGATCAAGTTGGGAAGATAGGTTAAGGCCAAATTGTTAAAGACTTTACAGGACTACAGATTTGGAAGAGACCTTGTGAGATTATCTTGCATAATCTACTAATTTTTTTTTCCCAAATGAGCAAAGGCCCAGAGAGTATTTCCCTTGATTGGTGAATAAAAGTATTGAAACTTTACTTGGGAAATGATAAAAGTCCATTAAAGATTGTTCTTCAGAGAAGTGTGACCAGTTCTTAGCATCAGAAAGACTGTTCTAGCAGCAGGATGGACAGAGTAAGCAGAGGAAAGAGGAATAAAGATCTTGTTATGAGGATATTGAGCTAGTTCAGGTAAGTGGTAATAATTGTTTTGTAGTATGGTGGTAGCAGTGGGAATCTAGAGAAAACAGATGTTAGAAATGATAAGGTGTCAGAATTGACAGGTCTTGGTAACTGATCACATATGAGAGGTAAAGGAGAAGGAAGAATCAAAGATAACCCTAAAGTTATGGACACAGGAGATTAAGTTCTCACCCTGCCCTCTATATTTTTTCTTTTTTTCTTTGTTATTATTGATTTATTTAATATTTTTAGTTTTCAGCATTGATTTTCACAGGAGTTTGAATTACAAATTTTCTCTCCATTTCTACCCTCCTCCCCACTCCAAGATGGCATATATTCTGATTGCCTCATTCCCCAGTCAGCCCTCCCTTCTGTCACCCCTCTCCCCCTCATCCGCTTTTCCCTTACTTTCTTGTAAGGCAAGATAGATTTCTGTGCCCCATTGCCTGTATATCTTATTTCCTAGTTGTATGCAAAAACTTTTTTTTGAACATCTGCTTTTTAAAACTTTGAGTTCCAAATTCTCTCCCCTCTTCCCTCCCCACACACCCTCCCTAATAAGGCAAGCAATTCAACATAGGCCACATGTGTATCATTATGCAAAAACCTTCCACAATACTCATGTTGTGAAAGACTAACTATATTTTGCTCCTTCCTATCCTATCCCCCTTTATTCAATTTTCTCCCTTGACCCTGTCCCTTTTCAAAAATATTTGCTTTTGATTACCCCCTCTCCCTATCTGCCCTCCCTTCTGCCATCCCCCTTTTTTATCTCCTTCCTCCTTCTTTCCTGTGGGGTAAGATACCCACCCAATTGAGTGTGTATGTTATTCCCTCATCAGGTCAAATCCCATGAGAGCAAGATTCACTCATTCCCCCTCACCTGCCCCCTCTTCCCTTTCTACAGAGCTGCTCTTTCTTGCCACTTCTATGTGAGATAATTTACCCCATTCTATCTCTCTATTTCTCCCTCTTTCAATATATTCCTCTCTCATCCCTTAACTTTATTTTATTTTTTTTATATATTATCCCTTCATATTCAACTCAACCTGTGCCCTCTGTGTGTGTGTATCTATCTATCTATCTATCTATCTATCTATCTATCTATCTATCTATATATATATATATATGTATGTATGTATGTATGTATATTCCCCTCAGCTACCCTAATACTGAGGTCTCGTGAATTATGTACATCATCTTTCCATGTAGGAATGTAAACAAAACAGTTCAACTTTAGTAAGTCCCTTATGATTTCTCTTTCTTTTTTACCTTTTCATGCTTCTCTTGATTCTTGTGTTTGAAAGTCAAATTTTCTATTCAGCTCTGGTCTTTTCACTGAGAAAGCTTGAAAGTCCTCTATTTTATTGAAAATCCATATTTTGCCTTGGAGCATGCTGCTCAGTTTTTCTGGGTAGGTTATTCTTGGTTTTAATCCTAGCTCCATTGACCTCTGGAATATCACATTCCAAGCCCTTCAATCTAATGTAGAAGCTGCTAGATCTTGTATTATCCTGATTGTGTTCCCACAATACTCAAATTGTTTCTTTCTGACTGACTGAAGTGTTTTCTCCTTGATCTGGGAGCTCTGGAATTTGGCAACAATGTTCCTAGGAGTTTTCTTTTGGGGATCTTTTTCAGGAGGTGATCGGTGGATTCTTTTAATTTCTATTTTACCCTCTGGCTCTAGAATATCAGGACCCTGCCCTCTATATTAACAATACTTACTGAAAGCACCTTCCTCATCCATCCATCCCCCAACCATCTTTTCTCTCTTGATAGTGGCAAATAAAGTGATAGCCCTCACGTTCCGCAGCTGAAGATGATGCCATGACACTCCTCAGAGTGTTTTTGTTTATGAAGACAATGAGAAATGAAATCTGGAAGACAGAAAGAAAACAGATACAAGAAAGAAATCAGGTGAAACATGGATGCTGACACCTACAACCACCCATTTGGAAAATAAGCAATTAAAATGCTTTTAGATTATTTTTGTCATATTTAAGGGATTAGGGCATGGCTTGCTGAGATGCCATTTAACTACACTATAAGAGAAATAAAACTGAGGTTAAAGAAAGAGAGCTAAATATCTTGCCAGCAAGTAAATAAGAGATTGAGCTATGTAATGCAGAGATCAGTCAACTAATCAATATTTATAGCAGGTACTGTGATAATCACTGGATACAAAAAAAGAGACAAAAGACAGTTCCAGCCCTAAAGGAGCCTATAGTCTAATGGGTGAAACAACATATGTGTGTGTGTGTGTGTGTGTGTGTGTATGTATATGTATAGGTGTATGTGTGTATGTATGGGAAGTAATTAAAAGAAAGAAAGCACTGTAATTAAGAGGATTTAGGGAAGGCTTCCTGTAGAAGGTGGGATTTTAGTTGGGATTTAAAGGAAGCCAGGTGGATCAGTAGCTGGAACAAGAGGAGGGAAAGGCCATCCATGTATGAGGGACAGTCAGAGAAAATGCCTGGAACTGAGATATTTGGTGGTGGGTAAGGCACAAGATTGGTGAGGGGTATAAAGGTAACCTTGTTAGGTTTTAATTTCAATGGGGAAGAGGAAGCAAGGAAGATAAAACAAAGAAACAAACAAAACTAGGAAAAGAGACCTAAATTCTTTAAAGAAAGAGAGCTTAGGCATAAAGAGTGACTCATTACCCAAGGAAATCTCTGTTGATAGGGCTGAATGAACAAAGAAAGGATTTGAGGATTAACTACATAGAGAAAGTCAATGAAACACATCTGGATGAATTTTGCCAGATGGAAAAAGAAATAAAGGTGATGTTTAAAGTTGTTGCTTTTTTTTTTTTAGTAAGTCAACCCAGAAGCAAAGATAAATTGTATGTTATTAAATGATTTTTACCAGTTAAGAGAAGTGGTCTTAGAATCAGAAATTGGGTTAAAGTTCTAGTTCTAAAATTTGTCGAAGCCTCAGGCAAGTCACTTCACCTGAGTGTTTGTTTGCCAGTAAATCTTGAATGAGATCTATCTCTGCCTAGAAATAATTTCACTTTACAAGACCTTCAGGGTCTGTTTGGATGGTGACCAACTGTGGAGGGTACAATAGTTTACATAATCATAAGTTTGCAGAAATGAATGGGATATGAAAGGTCATACAATCCAAGTGGCCGCTCTATGTATGGCTCCCTCCTTGAAGATTTTAGACCACATAATCTTTAGATAATAATTTATGTCCAGTGATGGAAATCTCACTACCTGCTGGGTCAAGTTATTCACCTGATGTTATCTGTTCATTAGAAAGTCATATCTTATATTATTAGCTTTCTGTTTGTAACTTTGGTTCTACTTTTGCCTTCTGAAGCAAACAGATTCCCACTCCCACCCCCGTTTAAAATAGTAGTCCAAGAACTATTCGACTATCAATAGGTCTGCTTTCTGAATCTATGATGATGAGTTCCATGTCCCTTTAAGTGTGACTGGTTGAAAAAGGATGACTGTGTGTTGAAATGCACACAATTAGTTCTCAGTTAATCCCTGAGTATAGCATTCAGATTTAAAAGTTTCAGCAAAAGATGTCCCAAACAAATTGTCTCCCACTTAAGATATCTATGTTTATAATATTTTGCATTTCTGGGTCCCTAGAAAAGTGATATAAGCTGAAAAGAAAGAACAGTCTCATTGACACACAGTATACAGTAAAATGATATAATTATTTCCAACATGCATGAATATTTTAGTACTATGCCCTGTGAATGTTAAATAAAACCCTTATATTCCTGCTTCTGTAGCAGCCTGCTGGCTTTCTGCTTTCCTTCTTGTGGAGTGACTTTTTCAAAGATTTTAGTTGTTGAGAATGTGTGTTTTATTTTATTTTATTTTGTGTTTAGTACTCTCTCTAATACATTGTAGGATTCACTAAGGAGCTCAAAAGCTCATCCCTTTGACTCTCGCAGATTATTTATTAATTTTTTCCCCTGTGGGGTAGCGTATTCAAGAATTCAAAAAGCAGTTAAATTATATTATTTAGCTTTGTTCTCCTTGTGCCTGGAGATGTCTTTTTTTTAGAGTGCAGAGCAGGAATCTCTGCTTCCTCTAATATTCACTCCCCTCAAGTCATGCCACATCTTTACTGAAAATCTGTTTCTAAAACTATTTCTACCATCACTTATTTACATTTACCTAAGTATTCCCTTTGCCATGTCTTTCTGTCCAGTGATTTTTTTAGACTTAATTACAATATAACGTGTTAAGAGATGAAAAGGTACACTAAATATGAATATGGGAACATAGAATATGAGAAGCTCAAAGACAAAATGTCAGAGCTGGTAGGTAGAATGCTGGTTGGTAGAATGCTAGGACGCTAAAGGCTAGAATTAGAAAGGACCTTAGAAATTAGAATGTTAGAACTAGTAAATAATGTAGACTCATAAATTTAGGGCTAGAAAAAAAATCCTTAAGATCATCTAGATGAAGTCTTTCATTTTACAGATGTGAAAACTGAGGCTCAGAGAGATTAAATGACCTGTCCAAGGTTTCCATGGTAATGTAGCAAAAATGGGATTAAACCCAAGCACTCTGCTTCCTAATTCAGCATTATTTTTTAACTACACCATGCCATCTCACTATTAAAACCTTACTTTTAGCTTTGAAAGGAACCTTAGAGCAAAGGATGTTAGAACGTGGAATGTTAGGAATGGAGAGAACCTTAGAAAATAGATTAACAGAGGTAGGAATGACACCGCTGGTCACTAAGGGCAAAGTCAGATTTTGTTTGTTTGTGGTATTCTTCTGAGAGCTCTGGAGAGAGAAAGGTGGGAGTATCTTTTGTCCTTGGCCTATTCCTACCAGATAGCAATCTATCCTGAAATCAAGGGCCACAGTGATTTTTCTAAATCATAGGTCTGATCATACTACCTTCCTGTTTAATGCACTTCAAGGGCTCCCTATTAAATTCAAGCTCAAATGTAAAGTTCACTGTTTGACCTTTATTTTACAGTTTAATTTTTTCCAGTTAACAGGCATTCCTTGCATCTGCCGCCCTCAACAGAGCAACAACAATAAAAATCTAACAAATATGCCTAGTCAAGCAAAGTAAATTCCTGGATTGGTCATGTTCAAATAATAGGTCCCATTCTGCCACTTGAGTATACCACCTCTCTGTCAAGAGTTGGGCGGCATTTTAGTTGTTGGTCCTTTGCAGTGGTGGTTTGTCATTGCATTGAATAGAGTTCTTCAGCCTTTTCAAGTCATTTTTCTTTATAATGTTGTAGTTTTTATATCAATTTTTTCCTGGTTCTGTTCACGTTAGTTCATACATATTTTGTTCTTTGAAACCTTCTTACTTCATTGACCTTTTATGAAAATATCCTGTTACATTCATGTGCCACAATTAGTTTATCCATTCCCTCAAAAATCACTGGACAGATATACCTTTAGTTGCCAGGTTAGTTTTGTTGTTGTTGTTGTTGTTGCTACTTCAAAAAGAACTGCTATATAAGTATTTTTATTCATGTAGGTACTTTTCCTCTTTCTTTAATCTCTTTAGGGCATAGACCTAGTCAGTGGTATCACTGCTAGTGACTTTTTTGGCATAGTTCCAAATGGCTTTCCAAAGTGGCTGGACTAATTCAAAGCTCCACCAAAAGTGTATGAAAGTAATTGTTTCTGTTTGTTTGTTTGTTGTTTGTTTGTTTTTCCCTGCAGCACTTCTGGCAATTATCATTTGGTGTTTTTTGGTTTTTTTTTTGTTTTTTTGGTAACTTTTGCCAATCTTATGGGTGTGCGGTAGAACCTCAGAGTTGCTTTCATTTGAATTTCTCTAAGTATTAGTGATTTGGAGCATTTTTATATGGTAATTGATAGCTTGTATTTCTTCCTTTGATACTGCCTGTTCAAATTCTTTGTCCATTTATATATTAGGAAATGGCTCTTGTTCTAATACATCTTAATCAATTCCTTATGTATCTTGAATATAAGGCTTTTACCAGAGAAACTTGCTGCCAAGGTTTATTTTCCATTATCTTCCAATTTTAACCACTTTGGTTTTGTTTGTGCAAATTCATCCATTTGGCATTTAAAGTTCTTCCTAGCTTGCTTCTCTCCTATCTTTCCAGCATGCTTAGACCTTACTATCCTTCATACTTTCTAGGCTTTATCTACAGTAGCCTAGCTGCAGTTTCTTAGACACAAAATCTCCATCTTCCACTTCTGTGCCTTGGTCCTGGCTGTCCTCCATGTCTGCCATACTCTATCCCCTCTGCTCTACCTCTTATTTTCCCTGACTTTCTTCAAGACTGGGTTCAAAGCTCACTTTTTTCTTTCCCATCTCCACCTCCCTAACCACTAATGTCTTTTCCTTTCAGATTGCTTTCAAAGCATTCTGTATATTGACTCTAACTAGTTGTCTCTATTAGAATGCATGCACTGACTCTGTGAAGGCAGGGACTATTTTCTGCCTTTTTCGGTATGTCCAACGCTTAGCACAGTGCTCGTGACATATAAGTGCTTAATAAATGCTTGTTGACTGATTGACACAGTGAGATGCAATCAAATGCCTGAGGAGACTTTGAAACTATAAATAGTGATGTTACTACTGAGAATTTTCAGTATTACACTAGGCTGATGGGGAGGTACTTTGGGTGAAGAGAAATATTCCAGAAAATATTAGTTAGTTCCCCACCATGCACATCCTTGACCAAGCCTTCTAAATTGGACCATAATGTGCCAGGGACTGTGTTAAGTACTGAGGATATACAGAAACAGTTCCTATTCTTAAAGAGCTTAAGTAATGCTGTCCTAGGGACAAAGACAGGGTAAATATGTCTAGGGTGAGATCAGGTGGATTACCAAGAACTATGGGGGTGGAAACATATTAAATACACTCTGAGATGATGGTATAAAACTGATGCCACAGTTAACTAATTCACAGCTGTGGACCAACACACTGGAAAAATCATCCTGCAAAGGTGGGGTAAAAGTGAAGGATGGGAGGGCAGAGGGTGATATCACATTGACAATAAGCAGAAGCAGGAAGATACCACTGGAGGCCTGTGAGGTCTTCATGGTCATGTTGTGTGGCCTTCCTTTAAATGGGTTATATGGATCCAAGACAGGGCCATACCACCAAGTGACAAAATGGATCATTGTTTCCTGGGATGGATGCCAAACTGTCAGTCACAAGCTGCTGTTCTTGGAATATACTCCTTTCTTACCTCCAACTCTTAGAATCTCTTGTTTCTTTCAAAACTGAAGTCAATAGTTTACCTGTGTGAAATCTTTCCTCACTCCCACCCCCACCAGCACCCTCCCCTCCCTGCCCCCAGTTCTTGGTGCCATTGCATTTATTTTCCACATACTCACATATATTCAGGTTGACTCTCTAATAGACTATAACCACCTCAAGGGAAGGGGTTATTCCATTTTTGTCTTTGTATTTCTAGTGCCTAGGCAAGTGCCTGGGACACAGTAAATGTTGGCTGATGGATTGTCAGAATTTAGAGGGCAGGGTCATCATGCTGGGTTAGATGAACTGCATTAAAGGCAAAAGGACGGCTTCAATGCTTTATAAGGGTGTGATTGGGTCATCAAAGTAAGGTTGGGTTTAAAATAGCTCTCCATAGTTCCATATATAGCATTTCAAAAATCTCTTTATGAATATATACAGAGAACATGCTAATATAGGTAAAATTCTATTTTAACAACCTCAACAGGACATCAGGCTAGTTTTGTTAAATTCAAATTGCATTAAAATGGAAACCTTTGGCTACCACATACAGAGGGGGTATTATACTAATTTGGTTTTATTTGTTGAAATAATAAAAATCAGACTTTCCTCCCATTTCTTATTTTTGCATTCTGCCAACATGCCAGCCTCTCTGATCTCCCCACACCCTTCTCAACAGTGTGTCCCTGCCCAGAACTGGCACCTTTCCCACCCATCGCCTCCGTGTCCATCCTCCGCTGAGACTGCAGGATACAAATACAGTTATAGCAGAAAGCACAAATACTGAACCACAACAAGGTTTCCATTAAACAGCCTGGCTAGAACATGGGCAGGGACTTGTGAATGCATCTGTTCAGCACAGCTTTTTGTTGAATTAGAATTCATTGAAGCTAGATCAGCAAAGTATGGTTACTAAGGGCAATCCACGGGGACTTGGAAATAGCTTTGTTAAACAGAACCCTATGTCAAAAAAGTATTTGTTAAATGAGGATTTTACCTTTATGTATATGGATATTCATATAGATATTCCAAATAATATTCTGAAACAGCATGCCTTATTATTAATCAGCGATGAATCAAAGAACGCTGGAGCAAAAATAGAACTTTCACTAAAGAATATGGTAAAATGGTTCTTAGAATATAGAATGTTAGAACATAGAATATAGAATGTTAGAGTTGATACAGACTTTAATACACAGAATAATAGAACTGGAAGGGTCTTTAAAACACAGACTGTTAGAATACAGAATATGTAATGTTAGCACTAGAAAGCTGAGAGCACAGAATGTCAAAAAAAAAGAAGAATAGAAGAGCTAGGAGGGAACTTGGGGGGAAAATGTCAGGAAATACTATAAATCTAAAGTTAGATGGTTCCTAAGGGATCATCTAGACCCGAGGTTGTTAATCTGGAGGTGATAAACTATTTTTTAACACTATTTTGATGACTATTTCAATATGATTGGTTTTCTTTGTTACTCTGTGTATTTTATTTTAGGCATTTAAAACAGTATTCTGAGAAGGGGTCCTTAGGGTTCACCAGACTAACAAAGAGGTTCATGATACATGCAGGAAAAAAATGTTGAGCTCCCCTGATCTAGACCAAGCCCCTCATTTTATAGATGAGGAAAACTGAAGCCCAGAGATGAAGTGTCTTGCCCAAAGACATAGAAGTGATAGAACTTGGCTTAGAGCCCAGTTCTTCCCTCTCCCAAATTATTTATTTATTTATTTTAAAATAGTATCTTATTTTTATCCCAATTACATGGAAAAATCATTTTTAACATTTGTTTTTTTTTTTAATTTTGAGTTCCAAATTCTCTCCCTCCCTCTCTCCCCCCCCCAGATGGCAAGCGATTTTATATAGAGTATACATGTGTAATCATGCAAAATATATTTCCATATTAGTCATATTGTGAAAGGAAACACAGACAAAAAATGCAAAAAAAATTGAAGTGAAAAATAGTATACTTCTATGTGCATTCAGACTCCATCAGTTCTTTCTCTGGAGGTGGCCTATATTCTTTAAATGACTTTGTAGCATATTTATTAAGCATCCACTACCAGTCCAGTGCTATGTGAAGTGCTATAGGGAATACACGAGAAGTTTAAGATATTCCCTTCACTGAAATGATTTGGTCTAATTTGAGATACAGGGTAACACATTAAACAAACTCTAAAAGAAGAATAGGTATATGAAAATGAGGATAGAGATTGTGTGGTACAGACAACAGCCAGGGATATGTGTCTGTGAAAAACATCTGTGGTGATCAGAAATCAAGAGACCTGTGTTCTTGTCCTGGATTTCATCTTAATTCGCTGTGTGACTTTGGGCATGTCACTTACCATGATTTTTGTTTGTTTTGTTTGGTTAATTTTTTCTTCTGTAAAATGAAGGAGTTATACCCAATGACCCAAAATTAGGTTACTGATAAAGAGACTAAGGAAAGTTTATTGGAAAGCATACTTTACATAGGGGCAGCTAGGTGGCACAATGTGCTTGAATGAGCCCTGTGCTTGAAATTAGGAAGACATCTTCATGAGTTCAAATCTGGTCTCAGACACTTACTAGCTGTATGACCCTGGACAAGTCATTTAACCCTGCTTGCCTCAGCTTCTTTATCTGTAAAATTAGTTGGAGAAGGAAATGGAAAACCCCTCCAGTATCTCTGCCAACAAAACCCCAAAAGGGGTCATGGTCAGACACAACTGAAACAACTCAATAACAGAATTACTTTCCATAGTGACATCAAAAGTTTGTATGTGGCTCAGTGGATAAAACTAGCCACCTGGAAAAAGGAAGACGAATTCAAATCTGGCCTCAGTCACTTCTATGTGTGCTGGACAAGTCACTTAACTCCTGTTTGCCTCAGTTTGTTCATCTGTAAAATGGCAATAATGATAAAACCAACCTCATAGGGCTGTTGTAACGATCAAACGAGATAATAATTGTAACGTACTATGTGACTGGCTCATAGTAAGGACAATGTAAATGTTAACTATCATTATAATTTTTATTATTATTATTGCCAGTAGTAGTAGTAGTATATAAACACACTACATGTATAATATGGAGATAAATAAAAATACAAAGCAGGAAGCTCGGTGGTACAGTAGTTAGAGAGCCGGGCCAGGAGTCAGGAAGAATCATCTTCCTGAGTTCAAATCTGGGCTCAAATATTTACTACTTGTATGACCCTGGATAAACCCCTTAACTCTGTTTGCTTCAGTTTCCTCTTTTTTTCATTTTCTTTTTAAATTTATTTCCAAGACTTTATTGAACAGAATTACAGGGTTGTTTTAGAAAATGATGGTTACAATTCCTTTCAATCCCCTGGCATGAAATGTTGTATTCCAAGATGGAGATATACATGCACACATATATTCCAGACTCATGCTCGGTGATGAAGACATATACACGCATACTACAGCTATTAAAAGGAATAAGCTCACTCTACACCCACTTTTAAAATCCTTATTCATAGACCCAGTCATGAGCACAAGACTCATAGTCGACCAGCTCTTCAGGCTTAAACCACAGGCTCATATCCTTCTAAGCGCTTATTACGGAATCACTACAGTGAATGATGTTCCTGCCAACTTGAATGCAGAAGTTCCCAAGAATGGTGCCAGGCTTGGAATCATCTAGGTTAGCCTCCCCCAGCACCACTCTGCCTGTCTTTATCACATTCAGGTCCTCTGACACCATGACTACAACAGGCCCCTAGTTCATATATTTCACAGGCCCAGGGAAAAATGGCATGTCCTTCAGGTCAACATAGTGCTGTTTCAAATGTTCCTCTGAGTTCCTAAGGAAATTCATGTCCACGAGGCAGAATCCCTTATGCTCAAAACATTTGATGATGTCCCCAACCAGGCCTCATGGGACATTATCTGGCTTGATGGCAATGCTGGTGCGCTGGGTGTTGATCATGGCCCAGGAAAGTTCAGGTTGGAGCAGGAGAAATGGGTGGTTATGGCTGTGGCAGAGGTGGTGGCTGGAGCACAAAGAGTCTCCACTTCTCATTAAAGACAAGAGCAGACTTTCCTCCTTTGTAAAATGATCCAGAGAAGAAAATGGCAAACCACTCTAGTATCTCTGCCTAGAAAACTCCAAATGGGGTCACAGAGTCAGACATGACTGAAAACAACTAAACAACAACAAACAAATACAAAGGTAGAGAGATTCAAGCATCCATGATTTTCCTTTAAGTGAGCCATTATACATCTGTTATCTAGGAATTGGCGTCCCCTTCCTCAGTTACCATTTCCTTATTAAAAAAAACACAACAAAGCTGGATTGGATAACCTTGAAGATCCATTTTGACTCTGAAAGTCTGCCTTCCAGTATTCTAGCGTCTGAAGTTCCATCTAGCTTTAGCATTTGATTGTCCATCTAATTTTCTCTCCTTTGACCTCCTGCTCCCATGCATATTAGTCAGTCAACCCCATTTAAAATTCCTTAGAGGTATAGCTATCATTTTTTTTTTCTATCAATTCCTCCAAGTAGATCCTATGGTCATGTAGTTTGAACTGAAAGGAATCTTAGAGGTCATCTAGTTCAACAACCTCATTTTATAGCTGAGGAAAATGATGTTCAAAGATGGTAATGGTTTGTTCAAGGTCACGGAGGTATCATGTTTGGGATTTAAAGAGGAGTAGTACCCTGTCTTCAAATCCAACAGTCTTTACAATGCACCAAATGGGCTGTGGAACTGACTGGCCTTTTCTAGGTCACTTAGCCTAGGCTTGTCTTATAAAGGCTGCTGAGAGCCATGTGCATGCTGAGAAACATTTTCATTTTATGCCGGAAGCTAATATTAATCTTGTGGTCACCCATTGCAATGCTACAAACATTATTTTTTCAATTCTTCAAGGATCTGTGATTTCTTCAATGTGGGTACTCCTTCTTTCAACACAGATTGCATACTCTCTGTGCATTAATAGATAGTTTCATGAATTTCTAGGCACCAAATTTATCATCTATTGGCAGATGTTCCAGTGCTACCCTTCCCCTCTTACGGGGACTGTTGTTTTCATAGTGCTTGAAGGTTTACAAATTCTTTCCTCATAAAAACAAAGCAAAAAAAAAATGAAACAAACAAAAAAAGAATAACCCTGCAAGGTAGATAGAATGTTATTAGTCCCACTTTACAGATGAGGCAACTGAGTCTCAGTGGGTTTAATTGACTAGCATATGGCCACATGACTATTAAAAAGGAGATCCAGGAATATAACTCCAACCTTTTGACTATAAGCTCAGCACTCTTTTCAGTACGGTATGAAGTAGTCCTTACAAATATTTTAACAGCAAAACTTTATTTAGTACTTTTGAACTTTTAAAAATATCTTTGACATACCTTTGATCCTCACAAGCTTGAGAATTAAACAGGGCAAATATTGCCATTTTGCAGAAGAAGAAACCGAGGACTTGAAAACTGGAGTGGCTTGCTCAGTAGCACAATATGGTTCCTGGATTTAGGTCCCAATTCCAAACCTCACTCAATGAACGACACTTTGTGAAATTACTTAACCTTGCTATGCCTCATTTTCTTTATCCATAAAATGGATATTATAATAATATTTGCACTATCTCCCTCACAAAGCTTTGCGGAAAATACTTTGGGAATCTTAAAGCCTTGTAAAAATGTGACTTGCTGTTATTAACTAAAATCAAGTGTCTACTAAACGCCACAGCAGAGAGGCTAAGCCAAGGTCTCTTGACTCCGAATCCCAATCCTTTTCCAAATCCTGCAATCTATTAATCACGAGTAGGGAGGGTTTCTGTACCATTTACTGAACCTCAAAGTTAGATTTGATCTTGCCCACAAGCGTCAATGACAATGAGGAATTGGGGAAAGGAAGATAAAGTCCCATGTCATCTAGCCCTGAGCCCTTCTCATCCCTCTGCTTGGAACACCTTGAGAAAAAAAATGAGCAGGACACGTTTCCCCTCATAGTCTATTTTCATTTCCTCCTTTTCGCTCTTGCTGTAGAATCTGAGGAGTGATTTGAAGAGGGTTTCCTATCGCCGAGCTGAATGGCAACCTTCAAAAAGGGCTATATCTTTATCAAAAGACAACATCAAATTAATTTCTCTCTGGTCTCGGGAACTCATGTAAAATTTATGGGCTGTTTTTTAATTTTCTCGAGTGCGGGTAGCATGCCGTGGTTGGGGGCAGGCGGGGTGTGAGTGGTGGAAGGAGAGAAAGTTTGTAGCAGAATTGGCTACACAGACACAGGCCCATGCATGGAGTGACCTTGCTCGCATGCCAAACTTCACACAGAACAATAATGAGAAGGCAGTGGAACTAATCAATTTGGAACAGGGCCCATTCCCTCCATCCCTTGCACAGCCCTGGCCACTTAGAATTCATGCAATGTCCTAGGCATTTCGTACAAGGCTGCCCTTTGAACACAAACACAATGACTTCTCTTACATAACCCAACAGCAATTTAGCAGGTTCACAACCTAAAACAGGAGCTGAATTAGTTCTCGTATTAATGTACCTTCTCCTTTCCTTTCTCTCAATCTCTCTCTTCCTCACCTTCCTTTATGGACACCATAGTAACCTAGCCAATAAGATACTGCCCTCTCTGCATGTTACGCTATGGCAAGAATATCAGAGGCAAGACCCAATAAGCAAAATGAATACAAGTTATAGGATCTAATATCTGAACATGTACCTTGGGTCAGAGTGAAGCTGGGAAGGGTAAGAGTTGGGAAGGAAAGTCAGACCAAAGGAGAGAAGCTTTGTAAGAAAGCCAGTTTTCAGTATGTCACTGAAATCATAGGTTAGAATTGGAAGGGACCTTAGAATTTTAGATCTGGGACATTTAAACATAAGGTGTTAGAACTGGAAGGCAGAACTGCAACTAGGAATTTCAGCATCTGGGACCCATTCTGTTAAGCTGCTGAAAATAAGGTTAAATCAAGTCATTGTTTTATGCCTAGCAAACTTTCATTTCTCCCATTCTATATCCCTGTTATTTGTAGTTGCTGGGCACTGAAGCAAAATTTCTCTTCCTCTGCTACCACTCCCCAATCCCTAGTGGTCACCCACTTCAATCTTCCCTTATGTTCTGAAGTCCTTATCTTACTCTGCCCTTCCCTTTTGTTATAATCTCTGAAACCTCCATCCTAACAATACGAATCTTCTGTCTTCCAGCTTCTTGCATTCACAAAAATTGGCCTTCCCAGGAAGAAACTGGAATGCAGGCCATACTGCCAAGTAGTTGGAAGACATTCTTTCGTGTCTTGATATACTATGCCAGGAGGAAGAGGAAAATTAAAGATATTTCTTCTTCCTGGCTTCTTCTTCTAGCAAGACCTTCCTTCCATTGCCATCGCTCAGCAACTTCTGTTCCTTAGAATTCACATTACCTTTCTATCACATTGTCTAGGTCTTGATGACTGCTACAATGGTATCCAGGTCATTCTCCCTCCTCTCTCAAGTAGTTCAAAACTTGGCTCACAGTTCTTTTTTTCCTTTACACTCTTCGTTTGATTAACCTATCAGCTCCTATCAGTTTATTTATAATCTCCATGCATATGACTCCAAGATCCATATGTCAGCTTTATAGACTTACTCTTGAGCTCCATTCTTATAAGCATCGTCAAGTGCCTATTGGATATTATGTACTGGATGTCCTTTTGGCATCTCAAACTCAATATATTCAAAAGAGAACGTTCCCCTCAGAGCTCACAACTCTTATGAATTTCCCTATTTCTGCCCAAATTACCACCACCTTTTTAGTCATGCATATTCACAGCTAAAATGTCATCCCTGACTCTTCACTCTTGCTCACCCCACATTTCAAATCAGTTGTCAAATTTTATCATTCTTAGCATCTCTTGCATATTTCCCCTCCCTTCATCCTAGTTCATCTTAGTTCAGCTGTCATCCTAGTTCAGACTCCTATTGCTTCCTACCTTGACTATTTATTGGTTTACCTGCCTCAAGTCTTTCCTCACTCTAACAACAACCTCCCACAGCAACCAAAATTATTTTTCTTAAATCCTAGGTCTGTCCACATCACAAATCTCCTCAGTGTATTCCAGTGACTCTCTTTCACCTCTAGCATCAATCAATAAATCAAACAACAAACATTTATTAAGTGCTTTCTATGTGTTAGGTACATAGTCCTCTAGAAAAGTCCTAAACAAATTCCTCATAATGGCCTGGAGGTAACCCTGGATTCTCAAAAGTTATTCCAGTTGATCACAAATTCTGAGACATTCTACTAAGTTAGAAAATCTTATAAATAGTGTATCATGCATGCCCTTTGGCCCAGATATAGCACTGCTTAGGTCCTACATCTCCAAAGAGATCAAAGAAAGAAGCAAAGACCATATATGTAGAAACCTATTTGTAGTTGCTCTTTTTATAGTGTCAAAGAACTGGAAAGGAAAGAGGTGACCATCAATTGTGTAAAGGCTATTTCAAAGAGATATGGAAAGACTTATATAAACTGATTCATAGCGAAGTAAATAGAATCAGAAGCCCAATTTACAATGTAACGTCAATATCATAAAAATGAACAATTTTGAAAGATTTAAGAACTCTGATCAACTAAATGATTAAAGATGATTTCAGAGTATTGAAAAAAGATGACCTAATTCATGATAATGAACAAACATGAAGAATAAGAAATTCATTTTTTGGATGTGACCAGTTTAGGAATATGTTTTTTTTCTTGATAGTGTTTAAGTAATAAGGGAGTTCCATATTTGTTTTCCTTTTTTTTTCATTAGATGAGGGAGGTTAAAAGAAAAAAAAATGAATACTTAGTTGTTCAAGAACTAATAAAGTTTCAAAAAAAGTGAAAAGGCTTCAAGTCTGGCCATAGGAACAGATCAAGTTTATTTTCTAAGGACATCTCTAGTTAATCATCCATAAAGAAGCAAGTCATCAGTAGGCTGGCCACCTACTGATGAACCTTTTTTGACCATGGGGAACTATGAAAGAGGGAAAAAATAAAAATTGATTGTCAGGCCTTTTGTTTCTGCTATGACAGTGACAGAGTGCCCCAAAATGAGGTGGAGGTTTCCAAGAATCACACAAATTTTAGACCAGCCACAAAACTAGTTCAACTCTTAGTACTCTACATGTGAGATGTTTGACCAATGAGTAGATACATTTCTGGAGGAGCTGAATCATATCAATCATGACATTCTTGTTGTGAACAAAACTAGAAGAGAAGGAAGTTGAAGGTAAATGAAAAGATTGCACAGGGGTGCTATTTGGAGAAGCAAAGAAAGGAATTGATGGAATGGGTTTTATTATATACCCCTGTAGGGGCAAGCAAAGTGGGACTTTTTCTTGTATTTTGTTTTGGAGTGCTTCTCAGCACTGGGGCAATCAAGTGCCTTTGAGTCTTGCCTTTGTTTGTAGGAAGGCCCACACACTTTTGCTAGTTAGTTTATTAGAAGTGTGAAACTCTCCAGAGGTGTGAAGCACTCTGACCCTGAAGAAGTATACATATACTCTGAGGTTAGCATTTTGTTTGAGCCTCACTCATTGAAAGAGTGTTGGTGTGGAGACTCTGGATAGCCATTAAGGAGCCCCCCCCCTGGCTTTGAAAACCCAGATGTTGGTGCTTCTCTCTCTAGTAACTAGGTATGTATAGCTTTGGTCAGACAGCTAGAAGCCTGTCTGTTGATTAGTGTTGTTTGATCTGTTTATATATTCTCTGTTTGTAATTTCTGTTTGTATTCGCTCTGAAGTTCAGGATGCTGACTTGTTCCTCTGAACTAAGTGAATGATACATATGTATGTTTGATTAAAGTGAGATTGTTAACCCCTTAAATTTGCTTTTCTTAAAAAAGCAGATCAAAGTACCTGCGCTACCAGCCCTCCTGTGTGCTGGTGTTATTGGTCTTACACCCCCACAGCAGCTGCTAGCAGCATTGTTGTTACAAAATGGCATAGTCAGTTGAACCTGTGGTAACTATGTTTCTGTGGAGCCTAGAGGAAGAGCAGAGTGCTGCCTGCATGTGCTTTCCCAGAAACAGAAACTTCTGAGGGGAGCCCCTGGAGGTCATTGTCAGGCAGGAGCAGGAAGAACTTGATGTGGAGCAGTCCCCATGAGCTGAGATGAGGAGCAGGAGCAGAGAACTGCCTGTGTGTGAATCCAGGCAAGAGCTAGGAGCAGTTGGCCCATGGAGGAAGAGATATGGGACTTGAAAGTCAATTGGGGTCAAGATGAAAAGAGGACTTTACTTGGACTCTCTGTATTGACTGAAGAAATTGTAACTTTTTGTGGTGCTGTGACCTAGTGGTATTTATATTTTCTGCCACCCCTTAAGTATTATATGTTGTGCTAGGGAAGACCCTGGCCTGGGACTCCCTGCTTGTGTAAACAAATATTTTGGGGAATGCTACTGAATGATGTTTTGCTTAAGGATGTTGCTATGAAACCCTTGTGAGGTGTGAAACCCTCAAGAGGTGTGAAGCACTCTGACCCTGAAGAAGTATATATAGTCTAAGGTTAGCATTTTATCTGGGGCACACTCACTGGAACAGTGTTGGTGTGGAAACTCTGGGTAGCTGTTAAGGAGGGCCCTGGCTTTGAAAACCTGGATGTTGTTGCTTCTCTCTCTGGTAACTATGTATGTATAGCTTTGGTCAGACAGCTAGAAGTTGTTCCCTTGCTCTACAGGGCTGGCTCCTGGCAATGTGTAGTAGTTTTGCTCATGGGGCCATGTACCACTGATCTGGGTCAAGTAGGCAGTTCCTCTGCTATGTTGGCTCTTAATCTGACCCTGCTGCCACTCCGTTCTGTTTCAGCTGCCAGTGGAATGTCCGTGAGTTCTGAATCATCTAAGATCCATAGGACATTCTTCTCTTGAAATATCCATTCACATGAGATCAGGAAAGATAAATACACCACAAAAGAAAGGGACATGTACTCATGAACATGGAGACTTAGACATGGAGTAAGGGAAGCTTCCGTTTCCCCACTGGAAGCTTATTATTAGTTCTCTTTAAATGAAAGCTTCAGTAGAAGAAAGATCTTGTGGGCAGGAATTGACACTTTAGTATGCCTATGGAGTTCTGGTTCAGCAGCCAATTACAAGATTTTTTGTTAGTATATTGCATGAACTTCAGAATCGTGTCTGTTTAACTTTATGTGGGTAGGGCAAAGTATCAATTCCCCCCAAACTTCTGAGTGTTTTCCTAGAATGTCAGCTGAGTATGTCCCAAAGTGTGGTGTCCAAGCATGTCATCAAACCTATATAAATACATGGCTGTTTCTCCACCATATAATGTAAGCTTCCTGAGAGCAGGGGCTATTTGATTTTAGTCTTTATATCTCTGGCACCTAGGACGGTGCCTGATACATGCTAGGCACTTAGCTAATGTTGCTTGATTTATTGCCCATTTGAACCTATGTGACCTTGAGTAAATCAACTCTTCTCAGGGCTGATTTTTCTCATCTTTAAAATGAGAGAGTGGTGTCGAGGTCCCTTCCAGCTTTCAATCACTGATCCCATGGTCCTCTCAGACTTGATGAATTTGAATGCCATTGTGCTATTTTCCTGCTTCTCTTCTCTATCTTTAGTATTGTCCTTTTCTTTCTGGGCTCCAAGGCTGTGTATATACTGGCAGTTATATAGGAAGTAAAGTAAATTTTCTTGAGAATGCAGGTAAAAGAAAAATATGTATTATTGGAAAAGAAATTAATTTTGGGCCTGAATTACTCAGATGCTTGTTCTACCTTGCACTTCTCCTCAACTGCATACTTTATTCTACCTAAATAGACATAGAGGCCCCCAAAACTTCACTGGCCCACACAGCACTAGAGTTCCCTTCCAGGACTGGTCACTTTTCAAATTAAAAAGGTGGAACATATTCCAAACCTTATCTTTCTATCATTTCTCCCTTTTTTTTGGTCTTTCCTCATTTGAGTCACAACTTTTTCAATCTGTCCTAATATATATAGAAGATACTTATCTGTAATTATTCTATTTGTCTTGTGGAGTATTCTTTTTAGGTCTTGTATACTCTACGGGGTTGAATAATCAATAATATACTTTATGATTTTGTACAAGTCTGTTATTATAAGAAAAAAAATAGAGAGTATTATCCTTTTCTATGAAACAGCTATGGAGGGAGGGGAAGGAGGAAAGGGATCTAATTAATATGAGCACCCAGGTATATTAGTGGCTGTCTGATGCCTAAAAATGTAATGTGATAATTCTCTTTCTATTAAATGTTTCAATGTATCTGTTCATGTAAGAGGACACCTAGGCTATCCCAATGCAATCATTGAATACTGTCAATACTTTCTCCCCACCAGGAAAACTGGCCTATTTTTTTGGTATGGTAGAAAAACCAACCAGTTCTAAAATTAGAACACTTGAATTCAAATCCTGTGTCTGAAGCTTACTCACCATTACCTTGGAAAAATCACTGAATTTCTCTGGTCCTATGCTTCCTCTTCTGTAAAATCAGCAGCTTAGACTAGACGTTCTCTCAGATCCTTTCTAGTGCTAGATTGAAGATCCCATGATCCTATGACTCTCCAGACCAGGACCTCCATGCCATTTCCACATACCTCTCCTTCAACAATGGGAGTTGAGCTGTCCAGTTTTGCACAGAACTGAGTTGTCATGATTGGGAGGTGAATTAGACATAGAGGCCCCTCACTCCACTGACTTTCACCAGCCCTAGAATTGCACCTCCACTCTATTCATCATTTAGGACCTATGAGGAAACCAAGAGCTATCTAGCAAGAGCATTTTGCTGTATATGCCATCTCTATTGCAAATGCACATTTACACACACACACACATACACACATACACACACAAACACAACCTTTTGTTTTTGCCCTGCAAACAACAATTACATGAACACTGGTGAAAAGGGTGTGATAGATGACCTATATTGCCTCATTCCTCCAATTAATGCCTAATACTTCCTAGACCAAAGCTCCTTTTCTTGGTCATCAGTGCACCACACGTTATATAGCTTTATTGGAATTGATTAACATTAACTAACGTAATCTCCGAGAAGGCAGGGACTAGCTCACTTTTATAATGGCATCTATGGTTCCTGCCAGAGTGTCTGGCAAAAACAACTGCTTAGTACATGCTTGTTAACTGATCGATAGATTTGTAGATTTAAATTTCAAGTTATTTCCCTCCCTAGGTCTCAGCGTCTGAAGTTCCTTCCAGTTCAAGCAATGTTCTATGATTAATACTCTAAGTTTTCTGATATATTAAATAGCAAACTTTAAGGCAGGCCTGCACAACCTATGGCCCACCAAAGGATTTTGGGCTGCCCATGAAAAATGTGGAGGAAAACATCCTCCACATTTTTCAAGAGCCTTCCAAAATCCTCTTGCATGCCCAGGGGCCGGAAGTGACTCATGCACCATAGGTTGTGCAGTCCTGCTATAGGGTTTCTTCCAACTCTAATTTTCTATGTGCTAAGGTTCTTTTCCTGCTCTAACATTCCATGACCTAATACACTAGTTCTTGCATTCTTTCTAGCCTTAAAATTCTACATTCTAAGACTCCTAACTTTGACAACCTAGATAGAGTTATTTTACATTCTCTGTTCTGAAGTCCTTCTTAACTACAAAGCTCATGTTCTAATGTACCTTCCAATTTTAACACTAGAGGAGTCTTTAAGTTAAGGGTGTTTCCCATATTTCTAATACTGTGCTCAAGATTCAACTAAAAACACTGACATCTCCCCTTCTGACACTTCTTTCTTGATGTTTTCAGCAAGAATGTTTTTAGTTGAAAGCTTCATTTCCTTTTTGACCATAAAAGGTCATTGAACAGATGCATTCAGGGGAGAATCTGTATTACCTCTTGGTCCCTATTCTTGGATCTTTGACAAATAATCCAACACCTAGCCCTGTGCTAGGTGCTAGCAATGAGAGTCCAAAGAATGAAACAATCAGTATTTGTAAGGAACTTACATTGCTAATTAGATCATGAGAGGCGTGAAGCCCTAGGGCCCTTAAAAAGAGTATATATACCCAGAAGGTCATAGAACTCAGAATCTACAGAGAGCTACAGAAGTCAGAATTCAGCCCAAGGAGAAGGAGCAGGAACTCTGAGTCAACAGAGAACTAAGAGAGAGTGGAGATGATGAGGGCACAGTCTCTGGGAACCCCCTTGAATCTGGAATACAGTCTCTAGGAGCCCCCTTGAACTATCCTTGACTCTTCCCAGCTTGATTTGGTTTTGGCCTAAGGCTATAGCCTCGCATTATCATTAGGCCCAAATCTCTACCAAAACCTTCCCACCCTTGATACTATCCATATCCATGCCTTTGGCTACTTCCCACCCTTAATCCCATTACCTCACCTTGCCCTCCTTGGACTTCCCCTCAAGACCCTCCCTAAACCCCTCCTCTGGTCACCCCAGACCACCCCTCAATCCCTCCTACAGTCTTTGTGTATATAATCTCCATCTTGCCTCCATGTAGGTGCTCAGATTCAATCTAATTCAGTAGGTTGAATCTGGCCCGCTTGTGGAAACAGTCACAAAGGGGGGGGTTTCTTAAGACAGCCCATTATGGTGAATCCCTAATAAACTTTGTCTTTTCCCTTGGCTGAGAAGGCTTGAGTCGAATTCTTTCAGCAGGACCCAGTGCGTCGATATTTTGGGGTGTCCAGCACCTCTCAATCTTTGACCTCTTCAGAGAGTGGAAACCAGGGAGCTTTGGAGACCAGAGAACTGAGGCGGGGAGGCAGGGAGAAGGGGAGGGGGGGGGAGGGGGAGAACTCAGACAAGCAGAATTTGGGAATCATGACTGAGTGTTTAAAGGAAGGCCTTGGGGTGGGGGGGGGAGGTTACAGGATGACTTGGCTCCTTGCTATAATACTATGTTATAATTTCCTTGTTGCTACATTGAGGTGGGCTTACTAGTTTTAGAACATAATTATTGCTATATCAAATTGGAGTTATTGGGATTTGATCCTCATGTGTCTAATGTTATACTTCCCCTGCCTTCTATTTAGAGTTTTTCATACTTTGTGACCCTGAACCATACAGGCATGTTCATGGTCATCCTCCAGGTCATGAATCTTGCCTTACTGATACAGTATAAAAAAGTGAACAACCTCTTCATTCAAGTTTTTCCATTTTGGATGTGAGTGGGGCAGGACTACTTTGAGCAGCTTTCCTGAGAGCTGTGTGGGGATAGTTGGCTGCCCTGTCTCCTACCTGCTATAGGGGCTAAGAGCATATAGTATGGTCACCTCTGTATCTTTGTGTTTATTTTTTTACCTGATTTTAAGCTAACAAGTATTTTGAGATGGAAGTACCCAGGTGATCTAAGTTTAGGAGATCCAGATGTCCTGTCTAAGGCTCCATTGTCATTCAGAGCTGAATGCTGATGGTGGCAGTATCCATCAGAGAGAACGGCAGTGTCCCATAGACCAACAGTGACTGGCAGACATACACCAAAGGACAAATCTATGAGGACTCACGAAGAGAGAAAAAGGCTACCAGAGCCAGGAGAGATTCTGGTGTCATGTGTGTCCTTTGCAAGTGACTTCAATACCTTTGTATTCTGAGCTTGTAGCCACTCACTACAACAATGAAGCTAGTGTTTATTGGTAGAAGATTATGTCCAAATTTGGGAGGGGTGGATTTTTTGTATCAATTGTTCTTTTTTTTCTATAGTTTTTTAGTAAATACCTTTTCTAAAAGTTGATTAAGTTTATCTTATTGTTAATGAGGAGCACATCGATGGGTATTTAAAATATTCAGGGTTAGGAGAAGAACTTTTCAGGCTTACCTCTAAAACTGAGAATTAGTAGTTAGCCATTATCTGGGGAGCTCAAGCTCCCAGTAGCAGTGAGAGTTAGGGGAGTGGCCCCAGAGTAATTATTTAATTTCTTTTCTTCTGGTATGGCCATGGGCACAAACAACTCAAAGCCTGAGGGAGAAGCATAAAAGAAATAGGTGCTCCGAGGAAGAATACCCAATGCCAAAAAAAGTCACAAACACCTTTCAGTGATGCTTCCTAATTAAAAATGTATGCCTGTTGTGTGGATTTAAGTTAAAGACATATGGCCTCTGATTGCCTGGCATTTTGTATTCATATGGGAACATTACTATGCTGCATTATTGATGACAAGGAACTTTTTGACATTTTAAACATGTTTGGGTCTTTTTCTTCCATCTTTTCCCCCTTTTCTCAGAGATAGACCAACTCAATTAAGCTCTGGTTAACTATGTTTACAATTGTTTCATTGCTGTGGTCCTACAGGTTGTGAGTCTGTTAACTGAGGGAAGTGAGGCTGGCTAGGATACAACAAGGCCTTTTTGGGTCCCTGAGATATGGAACCAGCTTACTGGAAATCAGCTAACTTTCCATTTGTGAATTCCCATCCTAATATCTCCAAAGCCCACAAACTAGCTGAACATTCCTATAACAAATCCCAAAATGGTGTAGTATAATGTAGGAGAAAGAGCACGGGGTCTGGTTTCAGAGGGCCTAGGTTTGAATCCAATCTCTTCTACTTATTACCTGGCTGAGGTTTAAACAAGCAACTTTGTTACCTCAGGGTCTTAGATCTCTAAAGTCACTTTCCATCTCTAAATCTTCTGGTTTAATCATTCCAGGAGCTCAGAAATTATGGGGCTATTGCCATTTGAAATCTTACCTTCTCCGTAAAGATTTTCCTGACTGTCCCATCTTGAAGTGACCCCTTAGCACACTGATGTGAAATATCTCAGGAAGTTGTTGATTTTTGACTATTAAATAAATGCCTATTGACTGACTAATGACTGAATAGGTTTAATTCCAGACTCCATAACTTGCTAAATACATGACCTTAGCCGACATTTCCTTTCTTTTAGCCTCAGTGTCTTCATCAGGAAAATAAAAATAGTAATGGTAGTTAAAGGACGGCTAGGTGCTATAGTGGATAGAGTGCTGGGCCTGGCATCAGGAAGACATTTTCCTGAGTTCAAATCTGGCCTCAGATACTTACTTGCTGTATGAACCCGGGCAGGTCACTTACCCTTGTTTGCCTCAGTTCCTCACCTGTAAAATGAGCTGGAGAAAGAAATGGCAAACCACTCCAGTATCTTTGCCAAGAAAACCCCCAATGGGGTCACCCAGGTTGAAAAATGACTGAAAAAATGAATAGTAGTTAAGATTTACACAATGCTTTAAGGTTTGCAAAGTACTATACAAATATTATCTCATTTGATTCTCACAATAACCCTATGAGATAAGTGCTTTTATTATCCCTATTTTTACAGATCATGGGATCATAAGTCTTGACCTGGAAGGGACCTTAGGTGCCACTGAATCTAACTTCCACATTCTATAGATGAAGACTCTAAGTCTTGGAGAGGCGAAGTCATTTGCCTAGGGTCACAGAGTTGCTAAGTATCTAAGGCAGAGTTTGAAACCCGTTCTTCTTGATTAGATGTCTAGGGCCCTCTAGGGAGGATTAAATGAAAAAACAAAACTTAGGATCATTAAATTTTGAGCTGGATGGATCCACAGAAAATATCTTTTCCCACATTTTTCGTTTTATATGAGGAAGCTGAAGCCAAGAGCACGGAAGTAGGTTCACTAACAACATACAGGTAATGGAAGAGATTTCTACTATAATATATATTAAGTACTTTGTAACTGTAAAACATCAAATAGATGTAAACTACCAGTTAGTATAGAGATTATATAAAATTACCCTTACTTAATATATCATAGAATCTTAGATTTCTAGCTATAATTTTCTTCAGAATCCATTTGATTCAATCCTCACATCTTACAAATGATCAAACTGAGGCCCAGGGAGAAGTGACCCAAGGTCATGTAACTGGTAAGTGACCAAGGTGGGATTTGAAGTTAAGTCTTCTGAACCAAAATCAAGGATATTTTCTACTGTGCCATGTCACTCTTGGTGAGAACACTAAGGCTCAGGGACTTGAAATGTCTTGCTTAAGTTTTACATAAGGACATTTTTTATAATTAATTTTTTTGCTTTCAGCATACATGCAGACAGCATGCAGTCTGATATAGGTTCTCCTTATACATTAATAGTAAACATATTTTCACATTAGTCATGATGTAAAGAAGAATTAGAACTAATAGGAAACATGAGAAAGAAGAAACAAAACAAAACAACCAAAGAAAAGGAGAGCAAATAACATACTTCAATCTGCATTCAGACTCCAAAGTTCTTTCTCTGAATGTGGATAGTATTTTCCACTGTGAGTCTTTTGGAGTTGTCTTAGATCCTTGCATTGCTGAGTAGAGCTAAGTCTATCAAAGTCCATCATCATACAATGTGGCTGTTGCTATATACAGTGTTCTCTTGGTTCTGCTCACTTCAGTCAGCATCAGTTCATGTAAGTTTTTGCAGGTTTTCCTGAAGTCTGACTGCTCATCATTTCTTATGGCACAATAGTATTCTATTGCATTCATATACTACAACTTTTTCAGTCATTCCCCAATTGACGGGCATCCCCTTGATTTCCAATTCTTTGCCACCACAAAAAGAGCTGCTATAAATATTTTTGTACGTGTGAGTCCTTTTCCCATTCACATTTGCACATGTTGACAGATGCTAATAAACAGATTAAAAGAGGGTATCATCTCCTTAGCTACTCTGCAACATGACATTTTGTGGACAAGAAAATTATGAACATTCCAAGTTTGTACCTCAGACATTCTTAAATATGTCAGCAGAAATAGGTGCTGTGTAGGAAAAAGAACATTTCGTTTACCCTGAGAAGAACTGAGTTCAAATCCAGACTCTGCCTCTTAATACTTGTGTGACATTAGACAGGTAGTGTAACCTCCTTTGGCTTTGGTTGCCTCATTTGTAAAATGAAGATTTGGGATGAGATAATCATATAGTTCCCTTCCAACTCGACACCTTATCAAGCTTGTTCCTTAGGGTTTCATGTTCATTCCCATCCCCAACCCATCCTAAGCATGGCAGCAATTTCTATGGCAGGAATCATGGGCACACTTCTTTTTGATCCCTGTGGTTTTGTTTCTCCTTCTTTTAGAATGTTCCCAGTGTGAGAATTCGGGAGAGAAGATTTCAAAAGAGAGAAAAGTACAATCATTACAGCTGAGAAACTGCTCTTGAAACTTATTAGCTCGTGACTCATATCTCTGAAAGGAGCTAATACCTTAATTTCATATTTCTCTGCTCAAATGGAGACCAAGGCGTAAACTGAAATGAAACTTTACACTAATGGCTTCTTAATTATACCCATCTAAAAGCAATTACCTGAGTTATAACAGATACAAAGTTAGGGTTGAAGGGACCAGTAGATGAGAACTGAAATGTAAGGTCATCTGAGAAAAGATCAGTAGAGAAAGTGATTTTAGAAGAGACGTGGGGGGTGGGGAGGGGTGGGGAGGGGTGGCAGGGAAAGCTAGAAGTGGGTCAAGATTGATAAGCCCCAAATACACATTTTACTGAGATTGTAAAAGGAAGACTTTTTTTTTTTTTGTCAATGAGAGGAGGAAGTAAAAGAGCCAGTTTTTACTAGCTGGAGCAGGAGCTGGTTGTGAAACCTTGATAGCAATCCATTGTTATTTAATGACCTAGGTCAACAGTTCTGAACAAAAATCCATTGCCCAATGACTTCTTTTCATTCAAATAAACTAAAAACAAATTTGTCAAACTCAGCACTTAGCAGAATTAATCAGATTAATAATGGAGAGTTACCAGATGCTTCAATAGATCCATAATCTCTAGTGACTGAATTAAGAGCATTTATTATGAGTTAAATAGGTGTCACATACTGTGCTAAGTACTGGCTTTACCAGTGCAAAAATGAGGTACCCTCAAGGGGGTTACCTTCTAATAAGGAGAAAGGCATTTAATTGGCATGGTAGTTATAGAAGAACGCTTTAGTCTGGAAAATTACAAGGATGGTGACATTTGCCTTCTTTGTATTGTTAGCTCTTAGCCCAGAAGAAGCTGGCATATATTAAGCACTTAATAAATGTTTGTGGACAATGATGATGATGATAATGAATGGAGTCATAGGAGAGTTAATCGATGTGTCCTTCACAGAAGCATTGGTAGTATTGTTTTGATTAAGGTTTCTAGAGAACTCTGTGTGTGTGTGTGTGTGTGTGTGTGTGTGTGTGTGTGTGTGTGTTTTGGGGATATGTGTGATAGCAAGAAGATGTATGAAGGTGTATGATGGGATTGGATGTGAACAAGGACTGACTGGGAGATCACTATAGTAAAATATTTTTGTTTGTGCTTGCTCAATAATTAATTAGGAGAGCTGGAGTGGATACTCCCTCCATTTATATTTATTTATTTGTATATATATGTATATATATATATGTATATGTATATATACATATATGTGTGTATACATATATGTGTGTGTGTATATATATATACATATAAATACGTATATATATATATATATATATACATATATACATAGTATCTCTAGATAAAATTGCAAACTCTGTAGAATGGCATTCAAAGTCTTCCATAATCTGGCTCTGATCTACCTTATTTTATATTACTCCTTTTCATTCATCCTTGCCATATTGGACCACTAGTTGTTATGTGAATATAGGATAATATCTTTAAAGATAGAAGGATCCTTGGAGACCCCCTTCTTCTGTAGATGATGAAGTTGAGGCCCAAAGAGATTCAGCAGCAAATCCAAAAACAAACCTAGTCCAGTTACTTCAAATTCATTGTTCTTTCCCCTTCCACCTCTCACTGTTGCTATATCCTGCTTTCCATGAATTTATGGAAGCCAGGAGCCATCACCAGCATGCACTCCTTTTTTATCTGCCTTTGAGAATTCTCCTTTTCTTTTAAGGATCAGTTCAAGCACCACTTAAACCCTGGAGCTTTTGCTGATTTTTGCCACCTTCCTCACTGCCCCCACCTTTCCTTCCAATGAAAGTGTTTTCTTACTCTTCAAATCTTTCTGAAACACTGTCTTTGTCTTTTTTTAGTTTTCATAACTCTGTAGTAGTGTGCCTGACACATGGAGGAATGGGGGGAGGAGGAACACTTAATTAATACTTATTGATTTTGACAGCTTAGAAAAAAGTGAATCCCCAGTCCCTAGCATAACAACTTGAACATAGCAGGCATGCAATACATGTTCTATGAATGAATAAACTCATTGAGAGCAAAGATTGTTACATTCTTTGTTTTTGTATTCCTGGCATCTAACACAATGTCTGTCGTATAGGAGATATCTAGTAAATGCTTGTGTATTGATTGATTGACCTAATGTCTTGGAGGTCTTTCTCATCTTTAAAGTATAGCAAAAATCCTTTCTCTGATATGTCACCCTACTCTGGAGGAGACTGAGTAATCAGGGGAATCCTTGTCCCCCATTACCTCCGCCCAGAGAAAAGTCCATGGAGCATGCCACATAGGCTTTCTTGGAGTTGTACTCATTCTGACAAATGTTCCAGCCCTTTCTGGCAGGCTTCTGCAGAAGGTTCCTGATTGGGTTCCATTCGACACCTTTCCCATATCCCTCCATGGGGGGAAGCGGTAATGAGGGAAGTGTTAAAGCTGCTATCAGAAGGATTAATCACTGAGTCAGGATGAGTTGCATATCCAGTGACACCACTCTCTACTGCTTTCCTCCTTCTTTAGAAGGTTTGGCACCCATGGAAAATTCTCTGTGAGACTTTAAGTGAAGGGAAGAAAAGGGATACCCTTCCCCTCATGCCCCTCCAGAAGTTGAGATTCCTTAGATATGACAGCTAGAGTATGGGTTCATCCAGGCAAGCCTGATTAGGACTCCCAAGGTTCTGGCTGCCTCTTCTGTTTTAGATAACTGCTCTGTGTCTCAATTGTCTAATACATAAAATGGGAAAATCTGTAAGGTCATTTCCAGCCCTAAATCTTACAGGTTGGAGTGTCCCCATTATCAATTCAATCAAACTGGCATAGAGTAATGTCTTTTTTTTTCTCCTTGTTGGTAGTTAAACACACTTCATACCACTTTAGACTTCCTGTGCCCTCGTGGCATCCAACTTGTTTCATTTTTGTGTCTACTTTCTTAGTATCCCCGCTAGATTCTGTGCTTCTTGAAGTTGGGACTGTGTGTATGTGTGTGTGTGTGTGTACATATGCACACACATGTACATATATATGTGAATGTGTTTTTTTTAAATATATGTATCTCTCATAGCCATAGTATGAGTTTTCTGAAACAATCTAAAGAACTATCCTATAACTAAATCCTCAGGTACTGATTTAGGATTTATACAGATTCCTGTACTGGATGTCACCCACTCTTAGTCACCTGAGCAGGGCTCTACTTACCCAGTGTATTGAATTATAGCAAGCAGACCTAGAAAGGATATTAGAGTATAATTAGTCAAATACCTCACTGTACAGATGAAGAAAAGGTGGCCATGATAAGAGAAGTGATTTAACTAAGGCCACATAAGTAGTAAATGGCACGACTGGGATTCAAACCCAGGTCTTTAATCTCCAAATCAAGTATTTCTCTGTCCTCCCCGTATCCCTCCTCACCAATAATATAATGTTCTTACAGACTCCCCTCCTCCACCATGACCAAAAAGAAAAAAAAAAAGGATAGTGCTTTAAGGTTTACAAAACACTTCCTCTATAAAAGCCATGTGGGCATGCACGGCATGTTACAGATACACTCACATTCACACTCTGACACTCTGCATCTGCATCAGCTGGTGACCTCTCCACCTTGTCCTCTTTTTCCGTACAGAAACTACTTGTGTCTCAGAACTGTGTCATTTAGATGTACTACTTTGGTCAGGGTCTTTTAATCACGGCAGCTTGATGGGGAGTACAATAGGACACAGTGTGCCCTCAATGGCTGTCTCCATAGGCAGCGGATATTTGGACCCCAATCCTCACTCACCCCATGCTCCCTAAGTCAAGGAATCTTCTAAGCCAAGTATTCTTACCTTTTTTATGTGTGTGTTAGTCTAGTGAAGTCTACTGATCCCTTTTCCAAGAATAATATCTTTAAAGGCATGTAATAAAATACAAAATATTACAAAGGAAACCAAATATATTGAAATCCAATTATCAAAATATTGAAACAAAACAAGACAAACAAATTACAAACATACAAACAAACAAGGTCACAGACTGCTGGTTAGGCAGCCCTGCTTTATAGCCTCAAGAATAAATATTAAGTATGGACAACTGTTACATTCTCTATTGTTGTTATTTTTCAGTCATGAATGACTATTTGTGACCCTGTGGGGTTTTTCTTGGCAAAGATACTGAAGTGGTTTTCCATATTTTTCTCCAGTTCATTTTACAGATGAGAAACTGAGGCAAACAGGGTTAAAATGACTTGCCCAGTGTCACACAGTGTAGCGCGTATGAGGCTGGATTTGAACTTCAGACCTGGCACTCTATCCACTGCACCATCTAGCTGCCCTTTCAAAGTCACTATCCCTTTAGTATTCTCTCCTCTTCCTCACCACAAACAAAATTTTCCTTCAGGATCATAGGGAAGAATACACTACAGGCTAAGAGTTTAAGGAATTGGTGCCCTCTCCAGTGGAAGGATGGCATAGTGGATAAAGTCAGCCTAGGAACCAGGATCACTTGGGTTGCAGCGCTGCCTCTGATATACCTTAGTGTTCTAGGTCAATGGTGCCAAACTCAAATAGCAACAGATCCCTGTGAGCTGCACATTGACTTAGAAAATCGCAAATTAACATTATCTGTATTGTATTGTACTTTCATTTGTTCAGTTAAACATTTCCTGATTACCTTTTAATCTGATTCCACAAGTTTGACACCTCTGTTCTAGACAGTCATCTAAGTTGCCTCAGAGATGGTGGTGACCTTCAACAATGGAGGGAATTTCCTCACTTGGAAGCTCCTTGTACCAATGAAATTACAGTCTCAGCCCCTGTTCTATCAGCACTCCTTATCTGCTGCCAGTGAACCTTATAACATTCATATAGAATCTCATTGTGTTTGAAAATTTTTTCCCATATTTACTATTTTCTGAAATACTCTCATTCCCTTACTATCTCATATACCTGATTATTTGGTTATTTCCTTTTTTTTGCACCTAATATTCTTCCTACTTCTTCCTATACGTACACACACATATATACATATATGTGTATTGACACTGATATGTATATATGTATTCATGAATTATATATGTGCTACCATGTCAATATTTTATGTAAATTATAAAACATAAAATCTAATTAAATACAGAATGAGGATAGAAACAATATTTTAAAAATAATTTTAGAATTTATTGTATCATACTATCAAAAAATAAATAAACTTACTAACTCAGACAATTTATTGTGATGTGTGTGCTTCTGGTGTGGTAGAGGTAATGGGAAGAGGGACAGAGGCCTGCCAGGGAATGAGTAACTGCCTGAGGAGGGGTGCATATGGCTGGCTGTCCCTCCCAACTCCAAGAGACGCATTCAGGGTAGGAGCAGCAGCGGCAGACAGGTAGGCAGTGGCCTTAAGTACTTTGAACAGTAGTGTTGCTCCTCTTCATTCTAATATTTTCTTCCCATATGCCAGTGGATCATCAAGTGTACTTCTTGGGGGTTCCCACATCTCACCTCAATGGCCGTTAATCTATGAGAGTGATCAAAGAAACCAACTCTACCTTTTTTTGGGGGGGGGGGGCTTCCTTTTCACTTTTCCCTGTTCAGAAGACAGACAATGTAGCACTCAGAAGTGCAGACTTGCCTTTGGGGGCTGGTGAGTGAACCTGAACATTCAAAATCCTCCCCCTCCAGGAAGTGCAAATGACTGCCTTGAGAACAAGCTGCAGTTGCTTATAATGGAGAGACCCAGAGACTGGATTTGCCAAGCCCAAGAGATGGCAACTACCAAGGCATGAATAAATTTCCTTGTGAAAAGATAGGAATGCATATGTCCACTTTGTCCAAGGACATAGTACACAGACAATGTTGAGCTAACCCAGCTACTGTGAGTACCTGCATAGACTGGTTGAATCGTCTGTGTTGTCCGGTCTAAACTCTAATCATAATCATAGCTAGCACTTACATTGAGCTTTGAGGTTTGCAGAGCTCTTTGTATTTTATCTCACCTGTGACAATTAACTCTCTTGTCTCATGTAGTTTTCATTTATGATTTCTTGAAATAGAGTTCTGAAAAACCAGGCTTTGATAAAGCCCATTATGATTCAAATGGAACTACATAACTATTCCTTTAAACCCAAATCACACTGGCTCTCAATAATTGGCCAATAATAGACCTCAGTCCAAGCCTCACTTATTCATTGTTTGGGTTTTGATGGCTCAGAATGAGTGTAAATAGCGATTGTTTCTTTTCTGGCCAGAAATTTCCCTCCTCGACTGATTCTTTTATGAAGGCAAACTAGACCATCTTTTGCCTCAATTCTTGCCCAGTCTTTAATTAACTGAATGGGTGTTGCCTCAGATAAAATGAGACCCGAGAAAGACCCTAGCTTGAAAAGGTCAAGGTCTCCCACTGCATCCAGGGCCATCGCCAGTTGTTTTGACCTATATGTTGCCACTGGACTCTGAAGACTCTGGAGGAGAGTGAGGCTGATGACTGCACAGCTCTGCCTCACTTAAATGCGATTCACTTGCAAGTCAAGACACCACCCTGCTGATGCCATTGGTCCTCTTCTAGAACTAAGGACAAACAAAAGCAATCTGATCCTCACAACAACCCTGTGGAGTAGGTGCTAGTATTACCCTCATACTATAGATGGGGAAACTGAAGTATAGAGAGGTTAATTGACTTGTCAGGGTCATACAGCTAATAAGTATCTGAGGCAGAATTTGAACTTAGCTCTTTCTGACTTTGAATCCAACATTCAATTTACAATACAAACTAACTACCTTATAGGTGGGGAAGGGAGATTCCTGGCGAACATTAGCTTTGGGTTTGCCTTGTGAGTATCCCCAGTTTCAAGACTTTCACAGTTCATGAATTCAGGAAACAGACCTTCCAGAAAGAAAATGCCGTTTCCCGATGCATTGTGCTCATTAGAGAAAGTAAAGAATCATCCATGTCTTTCCTGAATGAATAAAGCTGACATGATGACTTTTAAAGGACTGTTTAGGATGGGAGTAACCCCAAGTTTGATTTCCTTCTGGGAATCCTATCTGATGGGCCATTTAAGTTCTTAATTTGTGTATCTGTTTAGGGGCTCCTATGAGTCCATCTTCTATATGCTCTATGAGGTGAAATAAAGGTCACCTTACCCATCCATATTCATTGCTACCTTGATTGTTTGCATGGAAACCAAGATGATATTACTCATATTTGGGGAAAACTAGATATAAGCCAAATTAAGTGTATGTAAAAGTCTTGCTGGAGTAACTGCAGGTAAGGGCAACAGAGTAAAGAGATAATGAGGTTTTTAGGAATTAGTTTGCAGGATCTAACCTGGTTCATGTGAGTCCAGAGGCTTGGGATAGGGCGAATGGTTGAATCATGAGTAACACATCAAAAGCCCAGAATAAGTCACTCACAATGACTACTAGTATGAACAGGTGGGTATGAACTGGGCTTCAAGAGTATGGGATATAAGAATATAAGGACACACAATTAGTAACTTGTTCTTTTCATTAGAGCCAGGAGTTTAATTACCAGCAAATCACTGAATTAACCATTTGATAGTCAGTGCTAAGTGAGCTGGAGTGATTTGAAAACAGCCAGAAGCAGCAGCTGAAGGAACTTTTCATGTATTTAGGAAGATATTGTCTGCAGACCTAGCTTTTCTTTTTTTGAGTGAAGGTAATGGATTTTTTTTTTCTGTAAGCAGTTTATTTTTTAACATGGTGACAAGTCTGATTTTTTTTTTTTGATTGCTCACTCTACTTCCACCAAACAGAGAGGGACATTAGAGATCAGGGGAACATTTAAGTCAGAAGATATTAAATGTAAACTGTTCTACACAAATAAGTCACCCAAGTTGTCCCAAAAGATTTAGTGCAGTTTGAAGCTAAAACCTAACATTTTAATCTAAAGCTTAAACCTACACTAAGATTTTTGGGTAACTTCTTCCCTGCATAATGCTTTTAGTTTTGAAAGTGCTCTCATCACAATTTTGAGGTAGTGATAGAGTCTGGACTTATGATCTTGTTGGTATAGGGACCTCCTAGATGAGGAAACTCTCTCTACTAACTTGGATGGTGTCTTCAAATTACAGTACCATTGGAGTGTTTCCTAGAAGCTTGAGAAGTTGGGTGACTTTCCCAGAGTCACACAGATAGTACATGGAAGAGAGAGCCAGGTCTTCTTGGCTCTCTATCTACTGTGACATCTTACCTCTCTCTTCGAAGAAGAACATATCAGCATGGGTAGTGTATTATGGTTCTTGTTTTAGAGATGAGCCTTCAGAGGAAGGAAAATAAACAGGTTGCCCATGGTTACCCAGCTATTAAGTGGCAGAGCTAAGATTGAAACCAAGATCTTTGGGTTCTAAGTTCAACAATTTTCATACTATACTATATTACGCTACACTACACTACATTACACTACGGGAAGATCAAAGTTAAGCATTCCTGGAGATGAAATCATATGGAATGTTGAAATCACAAGGAATAAGTCTTTTCCTTATACTTCTTGTCTATTTATGACAACAATACCCCATTCTATGTTGTGATTATTATTTGTCATTCTTCTTCATCTGTCGTGAACCACTACATCAAACTGATGACCTTTTTCTCTCCATATCCTTATATCACTCAATCACCAGCCAAATAAAAGCAAACTATCTCTAACCTCCACCTCTAGTTCTCTCATTGCTGTCTTCCTCAGCCCTACCCTATCCACACCCCACTCCAATCTTCCTTACTCCTTCCAATGGGCCCTTTGGAATTCTTTTCCCATAGTGAAAGACGTCCTTTTATTCTGAGTCACCTTCTCTCATACCCTACCCCAGCCCTCACTTAGACATAGCTCACCACTGATGACATCACATCTCTAGACATCTTCTCCAACGCTGACTGTACCTTCATTCA